>NC_068911.1:151765794-152402253 GCF_023091745.1 Budorcas taxicolor
TGCCTCATCTAGAACCACTCACTCAGAGTACCTGTCATGTTAATAACATGTAACATACATGTAATATTTTCCAAGTTAAATTCTCAGTAGATTCCAGGAACAAGCCTGTGCACAGATTGTAATGGCTCTCATTTTCCCCAGTCATCTGATTCCAGAATAAATTGTTTGTGAATCTAAGTGCCAGGAGCTCTTTTAGGTGCTGGTGATACAGCAGTAAACAAAATAGTCAAAAACCCCAACTCCCTGGGGCTTATATACTTGGATGGGGTGGGAGGAGATAGACAATAAACCAATAAATAAGGAAAAAATACAGTGTCAGATGATGCTAAATGCTATGGAGAGAAAAACAGAACTGGAAGATTCAGATCCCTAGGCAAGGGAGGCTTTTACTCAGGGTGGCCAGAGATGGTACAGTTTTGAATGAGAAGGAGGGAGCCATGTGGCTATGTCAGGGAAGTGGATTCTTAGCAGGGGAAACCACAAGTGTGGAAAAGCCCTGGGTGAAAGTAAGCTTGTCTGAAAAGGATAGGAAGAGGAAATATGGGGAATGAAAACTGCAGAGCAGGTAAATGGCAGAGAAGGGATTCGAGCCCATGTCTTGCTTCTCCACGTCTAAAACCCTCTATTCTATTTTCAGTTACCACCTTGGTTCTACGGCCCTGCCCCTTCCTGCCCACTCACCTGATGCATGTAGAGGGCATGTAGGCTCATCTCAGTGGATGCATATTCTGACAGCACCAGGCTCTGCAGCTGGCCTTCCCACACGCTGCTCCCGGAGCTGGCTGTCCTGGCATCCACCCTGTCCCCACCGCCAGCACAGACAGCAGTCATCAACATTTCTGAGACTGGCACAAACTGCTGGGGGCTACTGCCACGCCCTCCCCTCATGGCCCGCTGCTACTCACCCAGAGCCTGTCATGGTGCTGGGAGCCCGGCCTGTGGGAGCCTGACCAGGCTGCAGAGGTGAGAAGGAGCGCAGAGCAGAGGCGACTTCAGCCCTGTGCCTGGAGCCCTGCAGGTCTCTAGGCAGTGGGGGACCCCGGCAGGATGAGCCGGCTACCACGTTTGCAATAAGGCTCAGTGGCTGTGAATAAAAAGGGTGGTAGAATTCTCAGGGCACAGGGAGGCCTCTGGTCCCCCAGGACTCTGCACTTTAGAACCCAGTGGCACAGACTGAATGAACAGAGAGAAGGAAACTGACAGGGTGGACCCTTCTGCCCCACACCCTCAAGTCCCAGCTCCTGGCGTCCACTCTGCCCATCATATCCTAGTCCCTAGGAACGCACCTCAGACTCGGATTGTAAGGACTGGATGGACGTAAAGAGGGCATTTTCCGGGAGCAGACCCCCTTGGGCAAGGCCAGCAGCTGCTCCGTCCCGCTGAACTTGCTCCTTGAGGAAACCTAGGAAGGCCGTGCTCTCACGTGGTGGCTGCCAGCCAGGGTTGGTGATGGCAAAGTGCATGAGTGACAACTCTGTCTTCCCATCCTCGGCCTGCTGGTACACTGAGGCCTCCGTCTGCCCACCGGACAGCCACTGCACAAGGGAGGCTGCAGTGAGCAGGACTGGCCCCTTACAGAAGCCCTTTTGGTACTTTTCCTGCGGTGGAGGGGGGAGGCCTTGCCCCTGGAGGACAGAGACCACAGTGCACTGCTGTATCTCATCCAGGGGCCCTAGTGGCCACCCTACGAGTAGCCACATACTGTGCTAGCTTCTTGGTTTGTGCCTTTCTCAGGGGACCTTGGCCAAGGGTACAAGTTTAAGGCTATAATCCAGTCCAGGCTCCTGTTTACAAAGCCACGTGTGCCCTGGTGCAGGGCTGCCACTTTGTGATTCGTTGGCTCAGAAGGGGTATCTTTTTGCAGTTTGTCCCAAAATGCTGCATAGGCCAGCCTCACCTCTGGCCAACTGCCCCCCTGCCTTTCCTAATACCTGGGGATGCCCATGCTGGCGAACATCCATCTGAGCGAAGGAGCAGGTGTCTCCAACACCGACAACCTCCACGGTGAAATTGCGGAAGAAGTCTATAATCTCCAGGGCCCGTGGGCGCAGGCAGAAGATGAGGATGAGAGGTGTGACAATGGGGCTCAGTAACTCCTCCAGGATGAACACCTAGAGAGGAAGAAAGGGACTGAGGTCACAAGAGAGCAGGAAGGAGACCAGCCCTTGGCACCGAGCTGTCAGCCAGTCTCTAGCAGGCCCTGACTCCAACTCCACTCACTGCCTTGTACTGGAAGAGCTGGGCAAACTCGTCCCGGGTCTGCGAGCGGTGGGCATTACCCTGCCAGTGGTCAGGCATGTAGTGGATGTGAGCGAGGATCACGCGGAGCAGCTGCTCAGGGCAGAACACCATGTGCTGGTCCGGGATAAAGGACCTGGTGGGATCAGGGCTGTGGTGAGACGGAAGCCCTTCCCGGAAATGCCAGCCTGCTCCCCCCTGCTGCCCTGGCCCACCTGCACACGGTCACGGTGACCCCCAGGAGTGTGACGGTGGTGAGGACGTGTTCCACAGCCAGCACGTCTTCATCATAGATGGTGAGGGCAATAAGCACGGCCAGGATGGAGCCAGCGAAGAAGGCGCAGTTCTTGGCTAGCAGTGTCAGCAGCGGTGACAAGAAGCAATTCATGTACTTGGATGCAGGCTTGTAGCCTCGGTTGAGGCGGGACTGCAGCTCATGCTCCAGCTCATTGAAGTGGCGGAGGTAGCAGCGGCCGTAGAGCGACCAGCAGCGCGCACCCAGGGCACCTGGCTCCCGCTTAAGCACCTCGGCGTAACTGAAGAAGGCGTAGAGGATCTGCCAGATGAGGATGAGGGGGCACAGCAGGAAGTTGGCAATGCCGATCCACAGGATACGGTTGCTGAGGCGCTGGGCCAGCTCCAGCCGTTGCCCCCCACGTTTGTACTCAGCCTTGAGGCTCCATTCGTTGAGAAAGAGAGAGCCTGGTCCCCAGAAGAGGATCAGCTCGAAGTTGTACTTGAGGCCCCGGGTGAAGAAGACAACCTCCCCGAGACCGGGCAGGCGGAAGCGCAGGGGCAGGAGGGACTTGTTCACCAGCGCCACCATGTAGTTCTGGAACCGGAGGATGCGGTGGTAGATGTCCAGCTCTGTCAACTCACGCTTGTGGATGCAGATCTGGTGCTCCTTCTGGGTCTGCACGATCCGGGCCTGCACTTCTTGCCACGTGCAGTATGGAAGTGCCGACTGCAGTGGGGAAGACGGGGGATGGAAGGCGGGGTGGTTGCCTCAGCCCCTTGCCCTCCATGAGCTGTGAGGCTCAGGGGTCCTTGGGAGCCTTCAAGCAGACCCTGCCTGACCTACCAAGGATGGAGGAGGTTGCCTGGTGCCCAGGAATATACCCCACCCTTCCCAGATGGTGGAAGACATCCTGGACTGTGGTGCTAACTGCCCAGCTTCCCAGTCTCACCATGGGGATGCGCAGAGCATGCAGGTAGAAGGAGTGGATCTCCCAGTAGCAGCAAATGTTATAGATAAACTTGATGAGCCGGTGGACCCAGAAGACACCAGCGATGACCAGGATGGTGATAAGGGAGCCATTTTCCTGAATCCTGGTGGGGGAACAGGGAAGGGGAGGAAGAGTGGCCTGAGGCCTCTGGGCGGAAATGCTGCTGTCCTGAAAGATTCGGAGAGGCTGAACCTGTGTTCTGGGGAATGTTACTGCCTCACACCCCATCCCCCACCTGCTAGCTGAACTACAGGCTCTAGTGCCCTCTGACCTGCAGTGCTCACCTGGCACTACAGACTTGGGCAGGCAGAAAGGCATCTGGCAGAGTGACCTTGACGGGCTCGGTCGGGTGAAGACTGTGGTTCACCATCTTGTTGGCGAATAGGATGTCGTAGTCCACACAGCTGACCAGGAAGGTGGTGAAGGCAACCACAAAGAGGAACTGCCTGGGGAGTTGGGCATAGGGGATGCAGTCTGAGAGTCAGAGAGACACCAGTGAAATAACCGGGAAAAAGTGAGAGTCTGGAAGTGGCAGACTAAGACTAGAGAGCAGCCTCTGGGGAAATGGAGGGCCTCTCTCTACTGCTTGGCCCCGGGAGACCCAAGGCAGCACCTGTTTTTGGCTCCTAGCTTCAGGCAACACAGAATCAGCCTGCTTTTCTATCTCATGGTAATCTCTGCCAACACTCACTCTTTCAAAGGTTTTAGACTGTGTGGTCTCTGGTCCCCGGTCCCTGATTTCCTGTTGAGATTGTAGAACCCCTTTGCAGATTTGAATTCTTCTCTTAGGGAGGGCAGGTTTTCCACCCTTTACTCTTTGGCAAAGCCATATGGCTCCCAGAAGCCCCTCTACTCAGCAGTGGGTCTAAGGTACATTCAAGGCAGAACAGAGACATTTTTCTCAAGTAAGCATCTGGCATCTGATACCTCCTGACTGAACCATGCTCATTCTACTGGAGCTCTGATGAGTCTGAATTCTCTCTGTGGAAGAGACAGGACTTGGAAAGCCTTCCTTGTAAGGGTGATTAAAAAAGATAAGGCTGTAAAACATGGTGCCACACCCGGGCTTAAACTATAAAGGTTTGCAGTTTGGAGCCTTGCACCTAGCTGCATTGGCAGTTTGGGCCAGGAGTTGAGCTCAGAGACAGGAAACACTGTGATGTGTTCCTTCACCACACCATCCGTCCCTTGTACTTACATGAGCTCAAAGATCTCCCCGATGAGCATACAAGTGAAACCATTCTTCTGGTGTAGATTATAAACGTGCCATTGTTAAGAAAAAGTGGTTGGTAGAGACAGCAGTTAAGAGCACATACTTTGGTGTCATGTACCTGAGACGAAGTCCTGGCTTTCTGACTTTTGAACTGTGTGACTCTGGCCAAGTTACTTAACCTCTCTAAGCTTCTGTCTGTAGTAGTATAATAGCACCTGTCTTATAGGATTGTTAGGCCTGAGATAGTGCATGTAAAGTATTTAACAAAGAACTGACACAAAATCAAAAACACATTAATTATTACAATTATTAGCACACCATCAAGAGAATCACCCTCAGAGAGGTTCCTTATAAATTAATAATACAAAGTACAACACACATGGCTCTTAATAGATGTGGGATATTATTATTTATAACTGTCATTATTTCCCTAGCCTCTGTTTAGGTTCAAGGTGCACTCCATTCTCCTTCGAGGGATTAGAGCCAAACCCACACCAAGTTCTTCCCCTCAAGGGGCCTGGCTTAGAGAGGGACTGAAAGTTCAAGAGCTCCAACACAGAGACACAAAGGATATTCGAGAGAAGAAGAGGTCAAGATTTTCGATGTGGTGCCAAGGTGCTGTGGGTACAGGAGCAGAGATGTCAGCCCCGAAGAAATGGAAGCCCCTTGCTCCCTCAGCGTCCCTCCACCAAATCTCCCCCCAAGTCCCACTTCTGGCTGTCATGTCCAAGAACTCACACTTGCTCCCCTCAGGAACATGCACCAACAGGTCCTCCTCTCCAGGGGGTGAATCGCTGTAGGAGGCCTCTAGGCGCTGGTATTCAGTGTCAAACTGCGCCATCACCACCGCCCCCTGTCCACCCTGTCGACCTGTGGATACAGAGCAAAGAGAGACCCAGGTTTAGACCTTCTGCCTTCATCTTCTTCCCTGCCTACTAGGACAGAAATGAATGAGAAAGAATCCTTGGGCTTGGTCTCCACGACTAGTCGTCTTGGATCAAAGGCAGAGGAAGAGTAGTAACCCAATGAAAGCAACATGCTTAGGGCTTGGGAGACACTCACTGACCAATGAGGTCAGTCATTCCCGTAGCCTTTACTGAGTGTCTACTGAGGCCTTGCTGGCCTGAAGACAGACTCTGCCCCTTTGGGGGGGTGGGCGGCAGGGTCTGTTTCGTCTTCTATTCAGTGGAGAGAAGGGGCCCTCCCACTCCCCTCCTAGAGAAACTCTGGTCTCCCAAGAGACTAGCAGTTTGGAAGCACTTTGTAAACAGAGGTTTGAGATAAGCACATGGCCCTACCAGCTCCATGGACAGTGTCAGCTCCACTCCAGCCCTCGATGCCCTGGCTCTGCAGCTGCTGGAGGAGAAGGTGTCAGGCCCCAGAGAGTGGGGAGTGGGAACAGAAATAAACCCAACCCTACCACTCCCCCCAACCCCCACCAAACTTCCCAACCCTGCTCAGGGGAAGCCAAGCAAGGGGCAGGGAGGCTGCAGTGAGAAAGAGGCACCCCTCCTAGCCTAAGGCTATGCACACTTCCTCTGGTTGTAACATATGAGGCCACTCATTCAACTGTAGGGTCCTGTGCTGTGGCTTAATGAACCCGTCGAGACTGAGTCTGTACAGGGCTGGACTGTTTCTCCATGCCCCACCTTAGCCTCAGGAATTAGGTGGACCTTTCGGGGTTCGCACAGTCCCAAATCCAAAACCCAAGAAGAGAGTCTCTCCTAAAAAGGAGCTGCTCTTGCTTCCCTAGCAAACACCCAGCGGGCAGGCTAAGTTCCTAGATGGGATATCCTGACTGGGTCAATGTAGACTCAGATCCTGGCTCAACTGTGGGTTCTCTTGGTCCTGGAGACAGGCATGATCTAGGCGGCACTCACCCAGTCAGTGCAGACACTGAAGCTGTGGAGCACTGCCCAGCCTGGCCCCAGTGGGATTCCCCGAGTTAGTGAGAGCCCTGGATCCTAAGAAGCTGACCAAGCCCTCAGGGAACTCACCACTCACTGGGTCAGTGTAGACCCAGGGCCCATAGAGCCCGTGTCAGCCGGGCCCGGGCTCAGGGGTTCCTGCGGACGTTGGAAGAATCGAGCCAGTCCGACAGCCGATACCCCAAGCTGAGCTGGGTTGCCTTCCTACACCCAGCTGCCACGACCCGAGCCCAGCGCGCCCCCAGACCGCCCGGCCCCAGGCCAAGGGCTCGGCTCCCAACAGCGGACAATCTCGCGCGCGGCCCCGCCGCTCACGCGCGCCCCCGTCCGCGCGCCCCCGCTATCAAAACATTCCGGCTGCGCGCCTCCGCCCCGCCCGCGGTGCCCCCTTCCCCCGTTACCAACCGCAAGTCCGCTTAGGACTCCGCGGGCATACCTGGCCAGGCCCGACACGGGTCGTGAGATTTCGGTAACCGGGCTCGCGTTTCACCTCAGGAACGGTGACCCGGGTGATTCCAGGGGCTCCGTCGCCTCCACTGGGCTCGACCCGACCGGGAGCGCTAGGCCTGGCGTCTGCCACTCACTGTCAGCCGCAGTTAGCCTGGCCAATGAACATGGGGGTGGAGACACGACGGCCAATGCTCGGCGTCCGAGGCGGGACTAAAGGCTAGAGGCGGGCCCTGGGGGTCAGGGAACCAATTGTGCGCTCTATATGGGGCGGAGCTCAGATGCAGGCAATGCCTTTTGTCCTCTTCGCTACTCCGTAGTGACGAGTTTGTTACGGTGTTGCAAAAATCCGGGCTTCTGACTGTAGACTTCCCGTGCCTCTCCGCTCCCTCTGACCTTAAGTGCAGCCAGTGGGGGGGGGGGGGGGGGGGGGGGGGGGCGGTGCGAGTCCACGCGGTGTAGTCACTGCTGGAACTCACCGCACGGGTAACGAGGAGAGGTTGGTTAAGGGACCGGTGATTTTGACACTGCTGGAGTCGATTTGGTTGCTGAATTCGCGCCCATTTCACTCTTGTGTGGTCCGAGACTGGGAATTTCAGAAAGCGGGCTGGGATCACGTATTAACCTTGGGCCCACCCCTGGTACCCGGGTGAGTGGCCGTGGTTCCTTGCGGAGTGGGAGAAACGCTGGCTGGGGACGCGGCATAGGACCTTGCTTTGGGAAGCTCTGTTTCTTAACCTCCTTTCTGCTCCAGCAGCTGCTTCTAAGTAAATTTCTGCTCAGCCATGTCGCCGGCTCCAGCTGCAGCCCAGGCTCCTGTGTCGGTCTCCCTGTTTGACCTCAGCACGAATGCTCCGGTTCTTCAGGGCCTGCGCCTGGTGAGCCACTTTCCCGAGGAGGCCTTGGCCCAGTCTCTGCAGACTTCCTGTCCAGGTATCTGGGAAGGTGTGGGGTGGACCCGTGAGAGATATGACAGGACACTTTGGAGCTTATTGCTCCTCCAGGGAACACATTCTTACTGGTGTTTCCCAGCTTAGGAGCTCTTCTTGACATCTCCTTCCACTGGATAAAATTTATCAGCTCCCAACTGCAGAGTGTTTGTTTTTTTACTTTTACGCTGAAGTTTGTGTATATTTTTCTTAACTGTTATGAATTTAAGGCAACATTTGTACATGTTTTCTGATTAAAAAAGAAAAAATTTCACTCGATCGCTGGATTTCTAGAACAGGCTTCTGAATTGTCTCCAAGCAAATCTCTTGCCATTGCTTATGCCTTATCACATTAACACCACTGCCTGCAAAAACACTTCACCATTCCTTGATATCACCCAAATTTAACTATTCCAATCAAATCATTCCTTCTTGCTGAATATAGAACAACTTACTGTTGGTTTCATACTACTTTAGTTTGGCTGTTTTCTTATACTTTAAAAAAAAAATCAACTGCATACTATAATAGGAAATATAAGCTAAAAAGATGGTATTGGGGAAGAGTTATTTGCACAGTTTAAAAATAATCTTAACCTTACCAGAAACCATTCACTGGTGGCTCACATGGTAAAGAATCTGCCTGCAATGTGGGAGACCCAGGTTTGATCCCTGGGTGGGGAAGATCTGGAGAAGGGCATGACAACCCACTTCAGTGTTCTTTCCTGGAGAATTTCATGGACAGAGGAGCCTGGTGGGCTACAGTCCATGCGATTGCAAAGAGTCAGAGGACTGAGCGACTAACACTGTCACTTTCAGGATTCCTCTAAAGAATCCCTGTTGTTTATTTACACACAGTGTTTATATTCATCCTATGCATATCTTTTCAGAAGCATATTTATTCTATAAAGTGATTGCTGTGTCATTTATTTCATGACTACTAGATTGTTACATTCCTTGAAGGCAATGACATGCCATCTCTCTCATTTGTATTTTCTGCTTTGTATATCAGACACTGAATGTAATCCTAGATAGTGTGGATTTGGGCCCATTCTACCTCTGTTTACCCTCCCCTTATTTAGGTTCAGAGGAGCGAATAAGCCCAGAAGGAAGACCATTCCAGGGTCCTCTGGATACTTCAGAGAAGTTGTTTTGTTCAACCTGTGACCAGGTCTTCCAGAACCACCAGGAACAGGTAAAAGACCAGGTGCAGAGCTAAATGTGGAAACAAAAATGTCATGGTTGGGGTAAAGAGGTAGAAATTTGTCTTTAGTGAAGGTCTACATTTTAAGTAAGGAAGTTAGTATTATCTGGTCATACTTGGTGGAGTTCTTGTTTAGGTCTCGTGTAACATAAAAGGCTGGGTCAGGCATATTTCCACATTGTTCTTCCCTCTTTGCCTCGTACCAGAGGGAACATTACAAGCTTGACTGGCATCGGTTTAACCTAAAGCAGCGTCTCAAGGACAAGCCTCTCCTCTCTGCCCTGGACTTTGAAAAGCAGAGTTCCACAGGTGATGACTGGTGGGAAAGCATGTGCGAATCAGTCATGGGATGGAGAAAGACTCTAGTTGAGGAGCTTGAAGAAAGGTCAAAGATGGGGCACCAAGCTTTCGTATCTTTTGTTGTTCTCAGGTGATCTTTCCAGCATCTCAGGATCAGAAGACTCAGACTCAGACAGTGAGAAGGACCTGCAGATACTGGATGAGGAGAGGGCTGACTTTGAGAAGCCTACGCGACCCCGAGGCTTCCACCCGCATCGGGTTCTTTTCCAAAATGCCCAGGGCCAGTTTCTTTATGCCTATCGCTGTGTCCTAGGCCCTCGCCAGGCAAGTGCCAGCACACATTGTGTGGTCAGTCCCAGCCTTTTGTACACTCAGCCTAGATTTCCCCTCAGCACAGTCTCTCATTTCTTTCCTTCCTTCCTGTTCAGGGTGGGTGTCACACTTGATGGCACAGGCTTGAACTGGCCTGAATCTTAGAAGGGTCACGTGTAGTGGAATTCAGTTTGGAAACAGACGGATCTAGGTTGGAATTCTGGTTCTCCTACTTGATCTTGACTACCTCTGCAAGTTTCTAATTTTCTTATTATAAAATGGAGGCAAGCATGAAGCTGTTGTATCAAAAAAGATGGTGCCTGTGAATCACGTAGCCCCGGCACTTGTTTCTTACTCCCAGTAAGTGCCACAGAGATGTTTGTGCTGCTCCTGTGTCTCCAGGTGCCCCTTGAAGAACCAGAACTGCTGCTTCAGAACCTGCAGAGTGGAGGTCCCAGGGACTGTGTGGTGCTCATGGCTGCTGCTGGGCACTTTGCTGGTGCCATTTTCCAAGGGTGAGAGGGTGCTGCATGGGGCAAGGATGGAATGGATCCTGTTAGTCTGGGAGTACCATCTGATTTCCAGTACTGAGTCTGTGCTGTCTACAGACGAGAAGTGTTGACACACAAAACCTTTCACCGCTACACAGTGCGGGCCAAGCGGGGCACAGCCCAGGGGCTTCAGGATGCCCGGGGCGCAGCTGCTCACTCTGCTGGGGCCAGTCTGAGGCGCTACAATGAAGCCGCACTCTATAAGGTGAGTTATGTGTCCAGGTCAGGTGTGCCCCTAATCCCCACTTCTCTCCTCTTGACTGATTAAATGGTACAGCAGGGAGGCTGGCTCCTGTGTTCCCTGTCTTTGTTCTTTCTGGGTAAATGAAGGTAGAATGGGGTGGATGCCCAGGAGTCTGAATCCTCTCATTCTCCACTCCCCATTCCCTACACGTCATCTGTACGTCAGTTTTTGGTTGGAGGTTTAAAAGTAGCAAGTGAAGAATTACAGAGCTGAGTTACTGTCTTCTCTAGGAAGTTCGTGACCTGCTGGCAGGGCCAGACTGGGCTAAGGCACTGGAGGAGGCTGGGACAATACTGCTGCATGCCCCCCGCTCTGGCCGGTCCTTGTTCTTCGGGGGCCGTGAGGCTCCGCTGCGCCGGGGAGATCCCCGACTTTGGGATATCCCCCTCGCTACCCGAAGACCCACCTTTCAGGAGCTACAGCGTGTACTTCATAAGCTGACCACGTTATACATCCATGGTGAGCTTTCTTTCTAGATCCCCACACTCCCTAAATGTTCCATCCGAGCCTCGGGTTCTCATTCGTGCATCCAGATGGTTTTCTAGCCCTTGGACTGCAGTCTGATGCCATTTTCATTGACAGAAACCTGAGCTGGCTTCTCCTTAGCTAAGTCTTTTGTTTTATGGCAGGAGAAGACCCCCGGGAGACAAGCAGGTTGGATTTACCTCAGACACACAGGAAGAGAGTGAGAGAAAGGAAGGTTATCGAGGACGAAAGAAAGGTCCCCAGTGATGAAAATGAGGCACTTGGGCAGAACAAGGAAGCTCCCAAACAGGGTTTGCACACCATCTGGCAATTGTCAGGTCTCTCTCTGGGGGGATGTCTGTCCTAGAAATGCAGCGGTAAATCTACTGTCATAACTTTACCCACTTCTCTATTTATAGGTAAGCCCTTACATACTAACCCCGCTCCCCCTCCCCCCCACACAGACACATCTGTTCAGTTCGTAGTAGCAATTACTGAAATATATTTTGTGATTTTTCCAAATCTCCTATCATCTCTTTTGATCACTGATGTATTTTCTAGTTCTTAGAAAAGTCTTAGCATGAAGTCGATGCCTGGACGTGTGTTGTGTGGATCTTAACATAATTTACTTGCCTTCTTGGATGCACTGGTTTGGAGCCAGGGTTTGCTTCCCATGAGGCAGACTATCACCTGCATGGTTGTCAGCTGCTCCATGCTCCTCTGTTCCGACTACCCTAAGGCTGTCATGGGAATGTCCAGGGACTCTCGTCCCTGAATAGCTTCCTCTGGGTCTGCCCTGGGGCTGTGAGCCTTATATCTTCACATGATACTAATGGCTTCAGCTCTTGATATGCTACTTTATCTTGGGTGACAAAATACAATTTTATTTCAAGTGATCTGGATTATCTCTCTATGTACATTCTTAGGCATCTGGGGCAGCCCACACCCTTCTACCCTCTGCTTATTCCTTAGATGGATCTAACATAGCAACTTTTTCCCCCTAGGATCAGAGTCAGAGGGAGAGGCTGGCTCCCAGGTAGAGTTGGAACTAGTAGAGGTGACACTGGGAACGCTGGATCTTCGTGAGTTTGAGGTATTTCCCAAGCAAAGGAGGAGAAAAAGGAATAAGAGGGAGAGAAAGCAAGACCTGGAGTCTGGGGCACAAATGACTCTTTCCCAGCAACCAAAGGAAGATGAGGCCCTTTCAGGGTCAGCCCCCTTGCGGCCTCCCTGGGATGAGGCCACGTCCCCCTGTCAGTCGGAGCTCTGGGATGTGCTTCTAGCTGCTTGCCGAGCTGGAGATGTGGGGATGCTAAAGGACCGACTCACTGCCAGCCCCCTAGACCCTGGAGTTCTGCCTCTGCTCAGCGCCCCCTTGGGCTCTGGTGGCTTCACTCTTCTGCACGCAGCGGCTGCAGCTGGGAGAGGCTCAGTGGTTCGCCTGCTGCTGGAGGCAGGTGCGGACCCCACTGTGCAGTAAGTGAGGTCTTCATGCCGATCCCCGCTAGGGTACAGAGGATGATCTGGACGCTAATCTTGGCCTTGCCTAATTGACAATATTTCCCTTGGTCTGCTTGGGCAATATTGGGAGGTGCAGCAGGCAAACCGAACCTGTTTGGGGGTTTTTCGCACTTAGGGATTCCCGAGCTCGGCCACCGTATACAGTTGCAGCTGACAGATTGACACGCAATGAGTTCCGGAGGTTCATGGAGAAGAATCCAGATGCTTGTGATTACAGCAAAGCTCAGGTCAGCTGGAGAAGGAAGCAGCAGAATGGGAAGGCATCAGAGATGCTGGCTAGATCTTTTCTACTCTCCTACAGTCTTATCAAGGATAGTCTGTACAGATCTTTACCTTTTGCTTTCCTGGAAATCCTCCAGGTGCCGGGGCCGCTAACAGCAGAAATGGAGGCACGGCAGGCCACTCGGAGAAGGGAGCAGAAGGCAGCCCGGCGGCACCGGGAGGAACAGCAGCGGAAGCGGCAGGAGCAGGAGAAGCAGGAGCAAGAAGAGCAGCAGCGATTTGCTGCCCTCAGCGACCGTGAGAAGGTGAGGCTGGGGGTTCCTCCTTCCACAGCAACACTTCCCCAGAGGTCTGATCTCTTCCCTGGTGTGCAGCCGTCACTTCTTGGACACGTTCTCCACCACTGAGGCCTTGTGCTTAACACAGCTTCTTTTCCCCTCAGAGAGCTCTGGCTGCAGAGCGCAGACTAGCTGCCCAGTTGGGAGCCCCCAACCCTCAGACCCCCGACCCTGCCGTCACCGTCAGCAATATTCCGTATGTGGAGGGGGCAGGTGTGGGGGGTGGGCTGTGATGTGGGCGGGGCCATTCTGTACAAGTAGAGCAAGTGCTGCTCTGTGTTCACAATGGCTGTTGAGGGGATATGAGATGTTTGGGGAACCTCTGGAATAAAAACAGAAGTGACAGGAGGGTGGGTGGGGAAGGCTTGGATTGGAACGTTTCTGGGATTCCTCTCCAGCCATTTTCTCCCTCTTATTCAGACGCTGCTGGAGTTGTGGGATGTCTCTCCAAGGCCTTGTTCCTTTTCACTACCTTGACTTCTCTTTCTGCTCCACACGCTGCCTCCGGGATCATCGCAGTCAGGCTGGGAAGCCCTCTTCCTGATCCCTTACAGCTCCACCTGGGGCCAGTGCTAGGCCCTGAGAGGGCACACTCCCCCTGGCCCTAGGCTGCTTCTTCCCCCACGGAACCAGTGTTTGGAAGATTAGGGTGAAGGACATTCAGGAACCAGGGCAAAGACAGGGCCACAGAGGTTTGTGGAGCTGGTACTGTCTCTGGAACTTTAATCACAATAAAGTTTGGCAAGGAAACCGCACTTGTACTTCCATTCAGGCCCGTGGCCTTTGTTTCCTTACGGTCACCATGGCTAGCACGAATGGATCCTGCCCACTGCGCTTGTCCCACATCCAAGGATTACCTTTCTTTCAGTGCCCACTTAACTCCATTGGTTCAGAGGCACTTGAGAGGGAATAGATGTACGTCCTGTGCTTGGTGCTATTGAGGATGGGCCTATCCAGGAACTGGATTTGGGGCTGAGGAGGCACGTTTTCTAGCTCCAGCAACGTGATTCTGTTGTGGGCTCCCCTGGGGAACAGCAGGGGTCTTGGCACATAGAGGGTCTGCTGCGGCCCCCGCTTTGTCCAGTAGCGGCCCAAGTTAAACCCATTGATCCAGACTTGGCCCTGGGGAGTACAGGAAAAGAAAGGATCAATTCTCAGAGGAGTAGAATTATCCCCTTGCTGGGGGGTGGGGGGGTTTCCTAATCAGAGGAATAATTTGTGCTCTCCCTTCTTCCATGGTTTTCCCCTCTTACCACCCTACCTCTCACCCCACCCCCACCATCAGCAATACCTTCGTCCATCCAGGTAGAAACAGAAATGTGTCCCCGCCTGAGTTTAAAATTGGGAAGGTGGTAGAGTAGAAGGTGGGGCCGGAGGGGGTCTGAGGATGTGAGCTTTTCAGCGGCTGGATGGGAAACCACTCTTTGACAAGATTGTCAACTTTCAGGGGGAACATCAGCCATTGGGTAAGGACTGTCTGCCCCAGAATTGGTGGCTGTAACAGGCCCTGTGAAGAAGGCAAATGAAAAATCATCATTTACTAAGTTCTAAGGCCAGACTACTGCTACTCAAGCCCTGGAATGCACCTAGTGGCCATGTCCAGAGCCCCCACCAGCTGCTGCTTTGCTCTCTACGCCCTAAGGCTGTAGCTCTTCCTTTAGGCCCTTATCTTTTCTAGGGAGTTCAGTAAAGAAGAGTATGGGGGCGAGGGAGTGGGCAAAACGAGCTCACCTTGAAGTCACTGCTGTTAGACCCAAAACTGAGCCTCCCCATGTTCTCCAGCAGGACATCCAGTGTGGCCCCTATTTTCCCCATCAAAAATAGGTTATGTTTCATGTTTCGTTCCAAAACACCCTGAAACACCTGTGGATGAGAGTATCTGTGAAAGGGAGCGGCTCAGCATCTAGCTTGTGGCCACCACCCAGGAAGCTACATTAATAGACACTAATAATAGACACTATTATTTAGAGGGCAAAGAGAACGAAGCCCTTCTGTCAGTTCTTTCTAGAACCTTATCCTTTGTCAAACTCTTCCTCATCCCACCTTATCCTCTGCAAATGTGAGCAGGCAATGGGAAAAGGTGGATACCAGAAACTTTGCTGGGGAGGAAAGGAAATGGGCTCATAGGTAGCCTGGAATTAGGTTCTCACCCCATCCACCATCACGTAGGCACGGTCATGGACTCCATTGTTTGGCACCCAGAGTCGTGTTGGCTCAGAAACAGTATAGGTCAGATAGGTCCGATACAACATATAGCCATGGACCTAGGTGTGGAAGAACGAGTAAATAAGATGTGCTGAGAGACAAGAAAGGATACTGTGGGGAAGATGCATAACTCGGGGGACCCTTGGTATAGCTGTTGGTGGATTATGCTTTACCTGGTTGACAGCCTCAAAGGTCATTGGCAGGACTGAATGGATGGGACCTTGGGGGCATAGGAAGTCTAAGAAGTCCAGCAAATTCCCATCCTATTAGAATAAGGGGAAAGTATCAGAATATAAGGGAACTTTCAGAATAGAGGGCTGGGCAGAATCAGAGAATAATGGGGAGGAGCTTACCAGGTGTAGGGTCAAAGGTCCAAGTGTCATCTTGGGGCTGGGGGGAGGTAAAGGTCCCAAGGGAACTTCCTGGAACTGAGCCCAAATTCTCTCAGGAGCCATAGGAAAAGCACACAAAGAAACCCTATTCCAAGACCCTAGTGTGCAGGGTTCTTAACCGGGGGTCCAGGGAAGGGCTTCAGGGGTCATGAAGATTCTCTAATATTGTATGTATTTGTATCTCCCCAGGACGTCCCATCTGAGTGAGAAATGCTGCAATAGGCTGCTCAGAGGGTTTTGTGGTCCAGACAACAATCATTGACTTATGGGACCCCTTTACGAACAATTTGGGCACCCCTCCCCCTAAATTAGTAAAAGCCTTTGGCACTTAATGAAGTGGTAGGGCACCTTGCTGATGACATTTCGAATAGCAAAAAGCTTGGGTGTGGGGTCCCCTGCTTCGGATATGGGTGCGTCGTAGTCATAGCTGGTAGTAATTGGAAGAAAGCGTCCCTTCTCATCAGCACCTAGTCAAACCAATTTAATTAATTCAATGCATCGTTCAGATGACACGCCTAAGCAAAGAAATTCATGCAGAGAATTTTGCTCTCAGAAGGGACAGTGGTAGCCATATCCAGCTTCTAGATATCCTAATCGACACATTCCTCAGACTCTAATTCCTTGCTGCCTCCCTGCCTCCACCCCAGAGACCATCTAGACTCACCATTCCAGTATCCAAAGTTGGTACCTCCGTGGAACATGTACCTGAAGTGGGGGAGAGTGGGGGGAAAGGTAGAAGCTGACCCATTGAATCTTAACCTTCATCCCTAACACCCAGTTACAGATTTCATGTTGGCCCCAGTGCCTCCAGTTACATGTTCACACTGGCTCCCAACTTGAGCATTTTCTCTAGTCCTTTGGTTACAGCTGGAATGGAACGTGTGGAGTGATTCTGGCCCCAGTAATCCAGCCAGCCTGTGTAGTACTCAGAGTTCACCTAGAGTGTGAAGTGAAAGGAGCTGTGAGCAAGATGGGACCTGAGCGCCACCCATTCCCCACGCTGCCTCTTGCTTTGATTGGCCTCCCCTCTGGCTCCTCACCAGGGGCCCGCGGGGTTCATACTTCCGAAGCAGGCCAAAGATCTTGGTCATGTTGTCAGCTGCAGAAAGGAGGCAAAGGTGCAAGGTAAGCAACATGACACAGGTGCCCCTTTCCCAGACTTCATTCTGAACCCTTGCTTGGGAGACCTGGGCCAAAATCTACAGTGGTATAGAGTCCCTGGAGGGAGCCACATTTGAGTCCTTCAGGCCCATCTGTGGTGAAGAGCAAAATCTTGTCTCCAAGCAGCGATCGGAAGAGCCCAGCTAGGTGCCTCATGTAGCTCACGTCACAGGCTCTGTAGCTACCGTATTCATTCTCCACCTGCCAGGGGAAAGGAAAAGTGGAGGTCAGCTCTGAGGTGGAGAAATTAAGGGCACTGGCACCTCCTTCCCCTAGCCCAGTCAACTTTCCACTGGTACCTGAATGCTAATGATGTTGCCCCCATTGTGGTAGAGCCATGGATATATCCTGGGCAGCAAGACCTTGAACCAGGAGTCCACTGCGGCAAGGAAGTCTAAAGGAAGGGGCAGTGCTCTGCTAGTTAGGACACTGCCACCTCCTTGGCCCCCACCCATAGCATCAGTGCTAGCATCTTGAGTGCCGTGCCGCCTGAACTCAGGGAAGCACTGTGTACCATCCCACTTGTCCATAACTCCGTCTGGGAAGCAGTGACTTGTCAGGAAACTCTGAACCCTAAGCACTTGTATATTTGCATGGCAATGAAATTTAAGCATAGGAAACAAAGCAGTGTTTCTTGAGAATTCATTTTTTAAATGTCAGAAAAAAATGGTAAAACACATCACATGGAGCTATTACGTAACCATATGTAATATACACTTGAGATCGCTATGACATAGCACACACGCTTGTGTGCCTGTGTGCTCAGTTGTGTCTGATTCTTTGTGACCCCATGGACTCTAGGGGTTACAGGCTCCCACCAGACTCAGGTATGAAGTAGCATGGGAATTCACAAAATTGTAGAATGTCTGACCCGCACCTGATGGAACTGCCAGTCCAGGACATTTAAGTCAGCAAATGAAAGATCATTATATGAGGTGGCATGCCTTCAATTCTCAACTCCTGTTGGTGATTTTTGTTGACTCACCCTCAGGGTCTTCATGCATGACCTCTGCCTCCTTACCTAGGTGACTCCAACTCAGGCCTCAGGTCTCAACTTACATTTCACTTCCCCAAGAAAACCTCTGATATCCTAGATGAGGGTAGATTCCCCGTTACACTCTCTCACATCACCTCGTACTCCCTTTTGAAGTGCTTAAGAAATTAAAATTAAGCGTTTGTGTCTGTAATTGTTTCCTGTCGGTCTCCCCTACTAGTGAGCAGGAACCTTCGTCTGTCAGGTTCATCGGCTACATCCCTGTCATTGAGGACAATGCCTAGAAGACAGCGGACTCTCAAAGGTGGAGTCAATGAAAGATGTTTTAGAGGCTATCTTTATATTCTTAAAACATTTAATTCCTTTACATTTTGTGTTCTGTATAAAGGAGGGCCAGGTTGCACTGCCTCCTTTAATCCAAGCATACATTAAATCGCATCCCTTGAATGATAAAAATTTAACATGACCAGAACTATTGTTTTTCCCCCAAATGTTGATCTTTTGCCACCCCTAGTCTTCTCTGTCTTCCCTAAGTCAGTAAATGGCACCACCACCTTGACTGGCTGGATACTTAATTCCCTTCTTTCCTCATCTTACCCATACTGTCCTCCCGCCCCTCTGCCACTGCTCCCTTTCTCATCAAAATCTGTCAGTTGAGTCCTGTTGACCTTTATCTCCAACCTATAGCTCATTTCTGCCCTCTTCTTTGCATTTCCACCACTACCACAACCAGGAGCCATCTCTCTCTCCTCAACTACAATCACAGTCTCCCAGTTCAGTTTCTCCACCTCTACCCTTGCTCCCCTCAATCCATTTTCCACATCCAGGCTAACGTAGTCTGAAAACAAATCAGATAATTTTGGTTAAACTCTTTCAATGACTTTCTACTGTGCTTACAATAAAAGGCAAACCCCTTACAATGGTCTGAAAGGTCCTGCATTAACACTATATAGCTCCAATTTCTCATACTACTCTCCCTTACCCGCTGTGTTCCAGGCATGCTGGCCTCACTCATAACAGTGTTCTGTCCTACCTCTGGGCCTTAAAACATACCACACCTGGGAATTGCCTGTGGTCCAGTAGTTAGGGCTCTGAGCTTTCACTGCCAAGGGGCCAGGTTCAATCCCTTATCTGAACCACGATCCCACAAGACTCACAGCACTGCCCTCCCCCCAGAAAAGTACGCCATTCCTCTACCTGGTCATTCTGACTTCACTCTTCATATGACCAGTGCTTTCCCTTTCCTAGAGTAACTGAAATATCATCTCAGAAAAGCCTTTCTGGCTTTCCTACCTAAAGAGGCCCTGTTACTTACTATCTCAACTCCTTGTCCATTTTCTTGTGTAGTATTTTTAAAATAATCTTATATAGGTTTTTTTTTTTTTTTTAATGTGTCTTCCACACTGAGTCCTCTGGTTCCCCAGTTCCCAGCATCCTGCTGGGCATGATTAAAACAGTAAATAATTTGAATGAGTGATCTCTCTTTTGGGTACCCAAATGACCCATTTTGTTGTTGTTTGCTTTTTTCTGAGTCCAGTCTTTTTTTTTCTCTACCCACCTGGATCTGAGGTTCTCAGATGAATTTTAGGCTTTCGAAGCAACCAGGCTGGGAGACCCCCCTGAGACAAACATAAAGACAACAAAAAAGTGAGTGGGCTTTGTTGTGTGAGAGTAGAATAGGGTAGGTAAGAAGGGAGGAAGTTGAGGGTAGTGATGGAAGTGGCCCCAGAGTCAGGGCACATGGGAAGCTTTGCTTCTATCCCTTCTCCAACTAACTCACCATCTCCCACTCTGCACAGATGTAAGGTCCTGGTCTCAGTATGACCAACAGGTTCGCTAAAGTTGCCTCTTGCAGAAATGCAAAGAGGTCACGGCTGCCATTAAAGTTATAGACCCCAGGCTCTGGCTCATGGTAGTTCCAGGGCACATAACTGAAAAAGGAAGAGGTTAACAGGGCCCAAGACAGGGAGAAGCCAGGGAGGCCAAGGGGCTCAGGCCTGCAGGAATCTCCAGGAAGCTGTGGGAAGGAGGTCCTGGCCCTCCCCTTTCCCACCCTTGGCAGGGAAGCCCTGGAGCTACAATCCTCATACCCAGCCAGTCTTCCTGTCCTGGTCCCCTTCTTAAGGGCATGGTAGGAGGAGTGAATCCCACCCTTCCATGACTCTCATGAGCACTTCTTACAACTGTACTACGTTGAGGCCACTCATTCGCATCTTGAAAAGCCGGTCTGCCCAAAGCACCCGCGGTACGCGAAAGTAGTGCAGGCTGCCAGACACGTAGCGGAAAGGGGCCCCGTCCAGGAGGAATCTGTTATGATCCCGATCCACTACGAAAGACCGAGTGTCTGCCTGTAAGGGGAGAGACCGTGCTCACAGGGGTCTGGAGTCCGGGGTCAGCGTCTCCCAAAAGCGGAGGAGACAGAACTAGCCCTTCCCAGTATTTTGTTGTTTTCACTTTCACTCTCTCCTCCGCCTGTCTCACCTCACCCAGCGGCTGGTTCGATTCTCCCATCCTACCTGGGGCAGCAGCAGCGTCAGGAGCGGGAGCAGCAGGGAGGGAAGGCAGAGAGGTTTCTTGGGAGCCATGGCGCTTTCGGGCCTCTTCCAGTCAGAGACGGTGGTCCGACGGTCACGTGGCAGATTCCTGGGAGAGAATCTCAGCGAGCAAGTGGGCGGAGACCACTGCAAGTTGTCAGGCGATTAGCCTGGACTTTGTCTCCAGCCTGCAACTGCCGGCTACTCTACTAGTTTGTAAACCCCTCTATATTTTGCTACTGGTTCATGAACCAGCTTCATCATGGGAGCTTGTTAGAAATGCAGAGTCTCAGACCCTACCTCAGACCTGTAGAATCAGAAGTTGTATTTTAACGAGATTTCCGGGTGCTCTGAGCACATTCAGGATTGAGAAGTAGATCTCTACTACACTGAGCCCCCTGAGGATAGGGAGAGCCTTGTCCATCCTGAGTCCTCTGCTGCTATCACAGGGTTCAGTACACAGCAGGTTAAATCTAGATGAATGTCAGATCTAGGTTCAGACCCAAGGGAAACCAGAGGATATCTTCTCAGTATATGAAAGGGGAGTGGGAGTTGGGGTGGGGATCAGGTTACAAGAGGAATCTTCTTCCTAGAGAATCCTGTCCTGTTTCAACAAAAGAGACCATCTAGGCCATCCTATCATCTTTGGATGTGCGCCCCTTTCCAATTTACCCCTGCCTGGGCAAGAGACATCAAAGTTCCAAGGTTTGGAAATTTGTGAATTTCCATCACTCACTGCCTTCACAGTCCCAAGCCTGGGATGTGAAGACCAGGATAGTTATTATTGTTATTTCTGCTTATGGACACTACTCAGGGCTATGCATCAATCGCTATAGTAAGCACTTCACCTCTCATTTAATCTTCCAACAACTCCATGAAGTAGATAATATTCTCCATTTTACTGATGAGGTGATTGGAGGATAGAAATATTAGCCCGTTAACAAGGTCACATAACTAGTTTAGTAGAGCTGGGATTTGAATGAGGCAGTCTGGCCTCAGAGTTCATGCATTTAACTTTAGGTACTCTTACACCTATTTTACAGTTAGCGAAAGTGAGGTTCCTAGAGGCTAAGTAACTTGTCCAGGTGACACAGCTAATGGGCTATTAAGATTCAGACCCTAGTCTAGTTGAAGAGCTTGAGCTCTTAACTACTGTGATTACGGTAAT
Source organism: Budorcas taxicolor (assembly GCF_023091745.1). NCBI lineage: Eukaryota > Metazoa > Chordata > Mammalia > Artiodactyla > Bovidae > Budorcas > Budorcas taxicolor. Next base: position 151,787,384 of record NC_068911.1, read on the forward strand.
AAGATACAGGCCAGAGCCCCCAAGGTTGTACTGATCAGAGCTGCAAAGGGGTGCAAACTGCCAGCTCCCGCCCCCTCTGAGCATCCACCTCCAGGCTGGACCCCAGTCGGCCACCCGGTGCACGGGAGGTATGACGCCTCCTACCTCTGGCATTGGGAGAGGCAGGTCCTGGGGGCCTCGGGCCGAGCCCGGCTTTGCTCCCCTTTGACGTAGGTGCCTGCGTGTTGACCCTCACTGCAGGCCAGGTGGGGAACCCTCACCCGGGTCCTGGGACCCGTTCTCCCCCAGGCCTAACCCGCCTCCGGCCTCTCAGCTCCACGCCCCCACATCGTCCTCGTGCTCAGCGGTTGCTAGGATACTGCGGGCGGTTACGCCGGCGCGGACTGATGACGTACTACTGCTTCCGGTCCCTGGCGCTTCCCTCCCGCTGAAGCCGGGTGAGTGTGGTGTCCTGGCTAGCCCACCCAGACCGAGACCCGGAGTGGGTTCTGCAAGCGGTGGGTCCAGGCCTCGCATTCCTCTCTGGATCTACCCCGTGCCCTGCCTCTACAGCCCAACGTGGTGTGCGAGTGAGGGGCTGCCTGAAAGTGGGCCGGGGTTGGAGGAAGTGGCCTGGGAGTCGCCGCGGGGCCTGGGCCTTTTTAAGGCACCTGACCCGAGCCTTTTTGGAGCGGGCGTTGCCAGGGCTTATTTTCTCTGGGTTCGGAGACCTGGGCCTGAGCGCTTCACGTTGGCCCTTTAGTGGGGGTCATCTGGATTGTGCCCCGCCCATGACCTGCCATTCTTTTCCTTCCAGCATGATCTGCTGGAGCCCCAGCAGCTTGCCTGAAAGAGACCACTCGACCTGGACGAACCCTTTGGCAGCTTCAGACCGTCCTTGAGAAGGATGACTGAGACACTATGGGCCACGCGCTTTGCATCTGCTCTCGGGGAACTGTCACCATTGACCATAAGCGCTACCTCTTCATCCATAAACTGGGGGAGGGGTGAGTGTTTTGGAAATCATTTAGTCCCAAGAATTGTGGTGTTTGAAGGACAGCAGTCAGCACAAGATAGGGGCACAGAGCCTCTAATTCACTGGACGGAGCCCAGCTCCTTGGTGGTCAAGAAAGTGGATTGTGGAACCAGTCTTCCTAGAGTCACCATGTATGGCCTTGATAAGCCCTAGTTGCTTTATCTGCTTATTAGAGCTAATTTTGCTTCAATGATGGGGCTGTGAGGACTAAATGAGATAAGTCGTATCAAGTGTCTCTCCTATTGCCTGATTAATAGCACTTGATAAAGGTTGGCTGTTATTTATTTAGTATTTATTGAAGCCCTGCATTAGGACCATAGGAACTAGAAAGTGACTGTGTCCTTGCTCTATGTGAATAATCTTCAGACTTCTTTTTAGAGTCACACCTTGGGAGGGTTGCTAGTAAATGGGAGACACCCCCCCTCCCCTCGCACTTCTTCCCAGGGAATTCCTCTGGATCCCAGCAGTATGGGAGATGACCTTGGTCCTTCACTGACCCCTTTGGCCCACAGTGGGTTCAGCTTTGTGGACCTAGTGGAGGGGTTACATGATGGACAGTTCTACGCCCTGAAGCGAATCCTGTGTCATGAGCAGCAGGACCGGGAGGAGGCCCAACGAGAAGCAGACATGCATCGCCTCTTCCATCACCCCAACATCCTTCACCTCGTGGCTTATTGTCTGAGAGAGCGAGGCACTAAACATGAGGCCTGGCTGCTGCTACCCTTCTTCAAGGTCAGAAAGTCTCCTGGCTATGGAGGGGATTGCAACAGAGCGGTGTGTGCCAAGGGATTATGAGCACTCAAGCACATTAGGAAGCAGAGGTCATGTTCTGGTTTGAGCATTTCAGATTTGGGGTTTAAGGAACCCACCTGGGGCTGTAGGGTGTGGTGAAATTGCTATAAATTCTGACATAGGGAAAGAATCAGGCTCAGGGAGCAGAGGCTAAAAACATCAGCTGCGGGGAAACTTGTTTTGCAGAGAGGTACGCTGTGGAATGAGATAGAAAAGCTGAAGGACAAAGGCAACTTCTTGACTGAAGAGCAAATCATTCAGCTGCTGCTGGGTATCTGCAGAGGCCTTGAGGCTATTCACACCAAGGGTTATGCCCACAGGTCAGTGGGAGGCTCCATGTACTTGCTGGACAGAAAGGAAGAGCCTCATGAAGAGAAATGAAAGATCTCTGTGCTCTTCTCCAGGAACAGTCCCCGTGATTCTTTTGCCCCCCTAGGATCCTGGGCTTTTGGTTCAGGGATGCTCATGGGTCATTTCTACTTCCCTGCAGGGACCTGAAACCCACCAATATCTTGCTTGGCGATGAGGGGCAGCCGGTTCTGATGGACTTGGGGTCCATGAATCAAGCATGCATCCACGTGGAGGGCTCCCGCCAGGCTCTGGCCCTCCAGGTAAGAGTTTCCAGAGTCCTTTGCCCATCTCTTCCTCATCCTCAACCCCTTCTGGTACATGCCCCAGTTTGGTCACATGACCAAAACCTGTGCCCTGCTTCTGAGCTCTGGGGCCACTGTTCCAGGACTGGGCAGCCCAGCGGTGCACCATCTCCTACCGGGCCCCGGAGCTCTTTTCCGTGCAAAGCCACTGTGTCATCGATGAGCGGACTGATGTTTGGGTGAGGAGCATGTGGGTGGGAACGTGGAAGGGGAGGAGTGCTGCTCTGTAGCTGCTGTGAACTGGAGGAGCAAGTCTTTGGTTTCCAGTGCATGGGGCCCCAGGAAGCATGTATGTCCCAATCCCCCATTGACTTCCTTCCTGGGAACTGTCACTGACACTGTACTCAGTTGCTCAGGAAGTGATATAATCTTGCCCTTTGAGCAGGATAAGTATAACTAAATGTCAGGGCTGGAGGCAGCGGCTCAGCCCAAGATGCAGAGGCCTCCAGCTAACTGGCAGTTTCTCTGGGGCCCTGGTGGTGTCACGTGACTGAAGTCTGCATACTGTAGCCTCCTTTCACTAGAGTGAAACAGAGAGAGATGACTCCATTGGTCCTCTTCCAAGGAATAACCAAGTTATGCTCAGTCCCTAGGCTGTGTGCTATATGCCATGATGTTTGGGGAAGGCCCTTACGACATGGTGTTCCAGAAGGGTGACAGCGTGGCCCTTGCAGTGCAGAACCAACTCAGCATCCCGCAGAGCCCCAGGTGAGCTTGAAAGGAGCAGGGGCACTCCAGTCTCCTCCCTTCCGTTTGCAGGGGTCAGAGCACAGCGTGCGGCCGCCTCCTTCACGGTCCCCTCCTCCTTCTGCAGGCATTCTTCAGCCTTGCGGCAGCTGCTGACCTCAATGATGACTGTGGACCCCCAGCAGCGCCCTCACATTCCTCTGCTCCTGAGTCAGTTGGAGGTGCTGCAGCCCTCGGCTCGGGACGAGCACACTACCCACATCTGAACAAACCCGTGGCCACGTTGAGAAGTTGGCCCCTGTGCCTTGGCAAGGAGCCGCCCGCCCTCAGTAGAATCTCCATCCATTCAGTCCAGGACCGTGCCCTTGTCACTGGGGGAGCTGGGGCCTGGGACAGTTTGCTCGGTCTTTTGTCTCTGATTCTGCTCTCTCACCCCCAAGAGCAGTAACTGGACTGGAGGCCTGCCTGGGGGGGAGTGGGGGATGGGGAGAGGGGAACTGGTAGAATATAGTCAAGGCTCTGAGCAGGACTGCTGAGCATACATCATGATCTGCTTCCAAATCTGGGGGCAGGAGAATGTATAAAACAAGAATAAAGTGAAAGCAGCTTGGTGTGATCTTAGTCTCGTTGTTCCTGGAGTGAGAGGAGGTGCAGGGTGCCCAAAGGCTGGCTGCCTTTTCTGGGGGAGAGCCTGGAGAGAAGAGGGACTGGCAAAGCCTCAGGAGTGGCGTGACCATCCCTCCACATTTGGAGGCAGGTGTCCCTACCTTAGATCTGGCTGGTGGGAGAGTGGGCACTTCTCCTAGCTTGTCTTAGTCAAAAACTTCAAACTGCTCTGGCCTGAGCTGGTTTCTATGCCAAGAACTGGGCCAAGGGCCCCCTTAAAGCACCCTCACCTCATTCTTTCTTCATTCCCATGGCTGGGTAGCTTAGTCAGAGAAGCCCAGCTGGTTTTCCAGGAAGGGCTTCTGGGTGGAGACACCTGAGGAAGCTTTGGGACAAGCACACAACTGGTTTCCAGCCTCTGCCTGGGGGCAAGGGGAGTGGAAGTGGATATTTTAGTCCAGAATCTCTCCCAGATGGTTCTGGTTCACACATGGTTAATGATTAATGGGGCCTGTGTGGTGTGGCAGTATCCAGCTGCCACTTCCTGCCTCCTCTGCTGAGTAAACAGGGGCCCTGCCTTTGCTGGGCTGGAAACCTGTTCCCTCGGGAAGGGCACTGCGTCCCTGAATCACCAGGGAGGGGAGGGGAGGGCAGGGTTGGCATCTCCTGCTCCTGAGAGTGACGCCCCCCCTGCCAACTGTGCCCACCCCCCAACTGCTGACGTCAGTGTGGGTCCTGGGGTGCCTATTAGCAACCTTGAAGTTTTCCCCAGGGCCCTGGCAGGAGGCTCCCGCCAGCTAGCACAGAAGCTGAGGCCAGAAAGAAAGCACAAACAGAGGGGAGATGACCTGGCTTTTAATGGCACAACCCTAGGCCCCAGCAAAACAGCAAGACCAAAAGTAAGCTTTGCAAAGCTGCTGGGAGGTGCACGGACACAAACAACCCTGGGAGATCGCCCTTGTTCCCTCCCAGCCCCCAAGCTTATGACTAGGCTCCATGCCCAGGAACTCTGGGCCTGCTCAGCCCCACTCCCAAGCCCTTAAAACGCACAGAGGTGTCTGGGCCAAGCTTTGCTTCCAGTCTCGGTGAATGCAGAGCAGCAGGAAGAATAGGGTAGCAGTCTAACTCAAATACAGAAACGGCTGGGCTTAAACTCCTACTTGGAAAGGAAGTGAAGCCTCAGATCCTTTTAATGGCTCATGTTGGACAGGTCCAAGATCCGGTCCTCATCTCCCCCCCTATCCTGGGCACTCCTAGGATGATACATGGGGTCATGTTTCCCGGGCCTGGCAAGGGCCCCTTGGCAGGTCTAACCTTCATCCACGGAAGGAAAAAGTCATGAGCAGCACATAGTTAGGGCGGCAGCAGAAACAGCAGCAGCAGCACAAAAGGAGGAGGCAGCAAAGCTCAAGCACTCACAGAGGGACGAGAAACCGTGCAAGGAGACTGTTTATTTCGAAAGGATTTTGCAATAAACATAGTGAGTGGGCTCCAGGCAGTGGTTCTATTCTTCTCCCTCATCCTCGTCCTCATAGGAGTCGATGCCCACTTCCTCGTAATCCTTCTCCAGGGCAGCCATATCCTCCCGGGCCTCAGAGAACTCACCCTCCTCCATGCCCTCGCCCACATACCAGTGCACAAACGCCCTCTTGGCATACATCAGGTCGAACTTGTGGTCCAGGCGGGCCCAGGCCTCAGCGATGGCGGTCGTGTTGCTCAGCATGCACACAGCACGCTGCACCTTGGCCAGGTCTCCCCCGGGCACCACAGTGGGGGGCTGGTAATTGATACCGACCTTGAAGCCCGTGGGGCACCAGTCCACAAACTGAATACTGCGCTTGGTCTTGATGGCAGCAATGGCAGCGTTGACATCCTTGGGTACCACGTCTCCACGGTACAGCAGGCAGCAGGCCATGTACTTGCCGTGGCGGGGATCACACTTCACCATCTGGTTGGCAGGCTCGAAGCAGGCGTTGGTGATCTCTGCCACCGACAGCTGCTCGTGGTAGGCCTTCTCTGCAGAGATGACTGGTGCATAGGTGGCCAGGGGGAAGTGGATGCGAGGGTACGGCACCAGGTTGGTCTGGAACTCGGTCAGGTCCACGTTGAGGGCGCCATCAAAGCGCAGGGAGGCTGTGATGGAGGAGACGATCTGGCTGATGAGGCGGTTGAGGTTGGTGTAAGTCGGGCGCTCGATGTCCAGGTTGCGGCGACAGATGTCATAGATGGCCTCGTTGTCCACCATGAAGGCACAATCTGAGTGCTCCAGGGTGGTGTGAGTGGTCAGGATGGAGTTGTAGGGCTCCACCACGGCCGTGGACACCTGGGGGGCTGGGTAGATGGAGAACTCCAGCTTGGATTTCTTGCCATAGTCAACAGAGAGCCGCTCCATCAGCAGTGAGGTGAAGCCAGAGCCAGTGCCCCCTCCAAAGCTGTGGAACACCAGGAAGCCCTGAAGTCCTGTGCACTGATCAGACTGAAAGACAAGAAGGAAAAGAGCAATGTGGGTGGGGAAAGGACCTGAGGATCTCTTATGTTCTGGCTTCACAAAAGTCTAAAATTTCTCAGGTGTTAAGGCAGACTAAGGAGTATCCCAAAGCCACAGCATGCTCTGGGACATATATAATTAAAGATGACTCCATGAAATGGATTTGGAAAAAAATGTTTCTGACCATTAGCATCATTTCAAAAGCTTCCTTCCTTCTACCCCCAATTCTTACCAGCTTGCGGATCCGGTCCAGTACTGGGTCAATGATTTCCTTGCCAATGGTGTAGTGACCACGAGCATAGTTGTTAGCAGCATCCTCTTTCCCAGTGATGAGCTGCTCGGGGTGGAAGAGTTGCCGGTATGGGCCATTTCGGATCTCATCTGAAAAGGCATTCATCACATCGTTAGAGCAGAAACCACAAGGCTATGCTCAGCACAGACCTCCCTCCCTCAGCCTGGTGGCTGTGGTCAGATATATGGAAGCATTCATCCTCCTGCCAGCCTGAGATAGCAGTGTGTGAGAGAAACCCAGACCTGCTGCCCAGGCCAGTCTGCGATCAGCCTCCCTTCTTTAGCTTCCAGCAGGGCAAGGGGTTTTGCAGGGCCAGGAAAGCCAGGTCTAGACATCCTTAATTCCACCCTCTCTTCTGCTCACCAATTACGGTAGGCTCTAAATCCACAAAAACTGCCCGGGGCACATGCTTTCCAGCACCAGTTTCACAGAAAAAGGTGGTGAAGGAGTCGTCCCCTCCACCGATGGTCTTGTCACTGGGCATCTGTCCATCCGGCTGAATTCCATGTTCCAGACAGTAGAGCTCCCAGCAGGCATTGCCCATCTGGACACCTGCCTGCCCCACATGGACTGAGATGCATTCACGCTGAAGGGTAAAGAGAGGGGACATGACATAAGCCCCACATACATAAGTCCTTACCACATGAGCCTCTCTCCCACCCTATCACCTACCAGTTAGGATGACTCAGTTGGCAAAAGGGCCTGAGCAGAGGTCAAAGAGGCTGGCATGCTGCCCAGGCTCTCCTGCATAGGACTTTCCAACTGGAGGCACCCAGTAGGGCAGGCCAGTTCCCTCAGCCTACTTCTCCATGGGGACCTTGTCAAGTAAGAGCTGTGGCTCCACATGACCCTGCCATATTCACAGGACATTCAGGCAGGACGGAGAGGTCAAGTGCATATGAGACAGGCGGACACTGCAGTCACTGAGACAAGGACAAGCGGTTTTTTCAGCTGTTACCAATCCCTACTCCCACAGATCAGCTTCTAAAGAGCTTGAGAAGGGACAGAAGGTTTTCCAGAGCTAAGAATTTATAGCTAGAGGTCTGCCCTTGATTAATTCTTTGCTTTGAGGATGAACAACTAGAATATCATATAACCCTCTGTCCCTTTCATTCTTGCGAACTGTAGAGGTGTCTCAGCCTTCCAGTCAGGCATCAACTGACCATGCTGGCCAGCAGGATGCCCTCGCCCTCACCACCTTTAAATCCCATCTGGCTCTGGGGATCAATCCCATCTGGCTGCTCTCCCCACCTCTACCCCCACACCCTGGGTATCTTCACCACATTCATCCACTGCGGCGCCCTTACGGAAACTGCAGAGAGCAGTAAGGCACCGGCAGCAAGGGTTGTGGGCACTGGGGCACTCGCTGCCCTAGGCTCATTCCTGCCAGTCTGGAATTAACCTCTGAAGAGCCAAAGTGGTGCAGAGCACGGCTGGCGCGGCCTCCCTTTTCGACACCGAAATGGCGGGGTGACGGTTTGCAAACACCCAGAAAAGGAAGCGGAACCTGCGGTGAGGCCCCGAAGGTAACCTGCCTTGCCCTGGGCGGGGTGAGCGCCATCCTGCGCTCTGGCCCCGTATTTGCCCCTTCTAGATTCTTTCCAGGTCCATCCCAGTGGAAAGCGAGGATTGGATTTCGGCCCCCGTCCCTGGGCTATAAATACCACCCCCTACACACACCACTTTCCCCTCCCCCCAACCTGGCCTCGGCCCGCGCTTTCGCTCCAGCGCCAGCTGTCTCTGCCCGTCCGTGCACACGGACTCCGGCCGGAGAGATTCCGGCTCGCCTCACTAGGCCGAACCCCATTCTCGCCACCCCTCCAGGATCAAAAGAGGGGTGCTGAGTCACGAGGTGGGGGTGCTGTGGGTAGAAGGGATGCGCCCACAGTCGGAGGAAAGGGAGATGCTGAACCAAGTGATCTGACCCCTTCCCACCTTCTTGCACCAAGCACGTGTTTGGTCAGTTCCAAGGACTTGGGAGTGAGGGGGAGGCTAGGGGCGGAGGGCAGCCAAGCGGGGTCTCCCTCGACCGCGGAAAGGAAGGCCCGCGGGACCGCGTGACTCCCCTCAGGAGGGTTAGGACACAAATACTTGGCGGAGCAGGAGGGGATTCCAGGAGGACTCCTCTCTGCTACTGAAGATTCCCACCCCGCTCTACCACACTCCCTAGCATCCGAAAGTGGACAACTTGGCCCAGCCAAAGTCACCGGGAGGGGGTGGGGGAAGGCAACCCCCCTCCAACACCTCGAGACCTGAAACTCCGGATAGAGGGCCCCGAGCAGCCCTAGAGGGAGGTTCCCCGAAGAAGAGGAGAACTTAGGGGACGGGCGCGATGCCGGCGGGGCCGCACTCACCATGGTGAGTCCGGGCGGTGGGTCTCACGTAGAGTCCGGGTGACGGGTCTCAGTGAGAACTGCGCTAGCTGCAGTGCCGCACCGCTCTTATATGCGGGGGGGCGGGCCCGGGCGCTCCGACCGCCCACTAGGAGCGGGGCGGCCCAAACGCCACGCCCCCGAAAGGTAGGCGGCCCGGAGGGGTGGGGCCAGAGCGAGTCCCCTCCCCGGGGCGTGCCAGAGTCCCTCACCTGTCCCGCGTGAGTGAGCAGCAGCGACCCGAGCTTAAACCCTTCTCTCCCGGCTTTGCGCCGACACTCGGAGCTCCCGAGCTCCGCTGTTGGGACGCAAGGCGCGGTGCCAGGATGTGTCTCTCCTGCACCTGCTTCGTGGGGGCGCCTGTCGCTAAGGTGTTCTGACTTAGGCCGGGTGCTGCAGGGGCTGTTTTTCCGGAGTGGCTGCAGCCAGCCTTCGCCTGTGCCCTCCTCGCCCCGCCTCTCTGGAGGCTCCGGCCGACTGCCTGGCTCTGGCGCGTCCCCCAGGAACGGCTTGCAGTCGTCGCACGAGGCCTGCTGGTCCCCGGCCGGGACGGCTGGCCTTCGCCCACGCCCGCGGGCGGCCGAGGACCGGGAGCTGCACAGTCTGAGCCCCAGGTTGCCGATCCCTTAGGTTGCTCCGCAGAGCCGAACCCCACAGTCTGTCTGCGAGGGCCGACCCCCAGAATCTGTCGCGTCTCGCCGGCTGCCCGCTGGTCAGTGGCCCCGTCATCAGCACCGTCACTATTAGCCGGCCCTCGCCATAGCCACCTGCCCACTTTCCTGCACCCAGAACCGCTGGAGCTCCTGGGATTCGCATCCTGACTACCCTATGTGACCTTGGGCAAGTGACAACCTCACTGAATTCTAGGCATCTTCACCGGTTAAAGGAGATAACGATCCCATCCCCAGAAAGCATTGTGAGGTGTTATAACGTTTGTTGACTCTGAACAGGAAAAAAGAAAATGGAGATGCTGATGTCATGGCTGGTTTTGACTTTCCCATCCTCTTCTGTCCTTAAGCCATGGGCAGGATCTGCTACCTGCATCTCAAAGCCCTCCGAGCTCTGGCAGAGGTCTCAGCTAAAGCTATTCCTTGTTTCTACTTTTCATCCCCATGTCTCGCAAGAATGGGCTTTTCAACCCACTTCTGCTTTCCCTTGCATGCCTTACATTTTCTACCTGTCTCTCTTCACTGCAGAAATCATCAGAAGTGCCCTACATGCCTATTGGTACATCCTGTCTCCTGGGAAAAGATTCACCTGTCTCTCCTATTTGTTTCTCCTAGTGTTTCCTAGGGCCAAGACTGCCTGACAATATAACACAGCAGGATAAAATAACTAGCAATGGCAACTTTCTACCAACAAAATAGCTAACTGATACCTTACTTTACCAAGGCATGGAAAGAAACACGTGAAATATGACAAGGTCTCTTTTCCCAGTAGACTAACCATATGGTTGGGAGAACAAGACTCATTCATAGAAAAGAAACCTGGCAAGGGCACATAATGAGGTTGCTTTGGGAAATGGGGTCACAGTCTCTACAGAGCAAGGAGCCTTGGTGACTACAGAATACGTGGCCTCGTTCAGACCTTCCCTAGCCCTCTGTTTTCCTTGTGCAGCCCAACCCTGCAGAGTGAGTATTTTAAGAGACTTGTGCTCTCTTAGGCAAAACCCCAAACCTATTTGTTCTTCAGGTTCAGCTTCTTTTTCTGTAAAACTGGGATAATAACTTTGGATTGTGAGGACCAGATGAACTGGAGGATGCATACGTACACAGGAAAGCACTATGTATCCAGCTGCCTGGACTCTTAGAGCATTTTGTTCACTTATTTTAGTGCGTGTAGCACCTCATGCTGCAGTTATTCATGCATATGTCCATCTTATTAGACAGTGATCTTGCTGAAGCAAAAGACTGTGTCTTATTCACTTTTGTGTTCCCCAGTTCCTAGTATGGCACTTGGCACATGGTAACATTTGCTAAATGTGTGTCAGATGAATTGTTTCATTATAGAGATGGGACTGAAAGTAAGGTAAAACTCTTAAGAGGCCAGAAGTTTCAAATTAGCAGCCTGGAAAACAAATTCCTTCTCTGAAATGTTTCATCTGGCCCCCACAGTGTTAAGCCCTATTGCGTTTAGAATATGAAAAAAATGTATGGGGCATCGCCAAAGACCACCCCTATGTTAGGAGACTTACTAGACAGACTCACAGGACTCAGCATAAACTTGTACTCACAGCTAGGGTTTATTACAGTGATGGAAGAACAATACACAGCTGGATAATAAGGGGAAAAGACACAACAAGAGTCTGAAGGAATCCATGTCCTCTCCTCTCCATAAGGGCTTACACGATGTACTCGTTTTCCTAAATGAAAATGGAGCAACATTTCCCTGCAGTGCTTTTGCCCAAGAAAGCCCATTAGAGACTCAGCACCCAAGGTCTTTAGTGGGGGCTGTTCACAGAGGCACTTCTGCCTTGCATGTGCCAAAATTCCAGACTCAGAAGAAAAATGGGTGTTCAGCATAAATCACATCATTTACGCACACTGTCCAGGCACAACAAACCATCTTGATCAATCAGCGAGTACTCTAAGAGCCAAGTTCTGAGATGCTAGCTGAGGGCCAACCTTGTGAGCAGGCCTTTCCAAGGATAGCTGTCTCAGGCCTGCTAGGTTAACTGTTTTGATCATGTAAAAATCCAGATTCTAGCTTATCATGAAACAAATTGGAAGAGATGGCTATTCTAGGCCTGCATTCCCATTTAGCAACTGTGATAGGCAGAATAGCACTCCCCCCAAGATGTCCACATTCTAGTCCCTGAAAACTGTGACTACGTTACCTTCCATGGCTAAAGACAGTGTGAATGTGATTAAGGTAAAGGTCTTGAGATGGGGAGATTTGGGGTTTTCTGGGTGGGCCCAGTGTAATCACAAGTCCTTGTTTTAATTAAAAAAATTTTTTTAATTATGAAAGTATGATAACACATTAACAAGAGACTTGGAAAATAGAGAACAAGGTTACATATAGTTCCACTATACATTATAGTTATTTTTAAAAGTAGATAAATTAAGATTTTTAGTTGGGCTTTCAATATCAAACTCTCAAAAATTAATACAATGAATACAATACCATTTTCTCAAAAATTAATTATCTTCTACAGAGTAGAAGGATCTAGTAGACCTGAAAAGCACTATGAACCAATTCAACATAATTAAGATTATACAATTTTCGCACAGCAATAGAATACAAATTCTGTTCAAGTTCCCACAGACTGTAAACTAGAAGACACTGGAATAAAACAAGGTGCAAAACTTTCACCGTCTAAAGGTATTGAAATCATACAGAATCGCTCCTCTTATCACTGTAGAATCATGTTAGAAATTAATATCAAAAGATATTTGAAAATAACCCACCTATTTTCAAGTGGAATATGACATTTACCAAGAGAAATAGAAGGGTCCTTCTAAATGGAAGAAGGAGGCAGGAGAGTCAAGTCAGGGAAGGGGAGAGGTCAGAGTGAAGGCTCTCAAGATGGAAGGAGGCCATGGTGAAGGAATGCAGACAGCCTCTAGAAGACAGGAAAGGCAAGGGACATATTTTCCTCTAAAGTCTTTAGAAGGAAAGCAACCATGCCAATGCCTTGAATTTATCCGTAAATAGGTTTCCAATTCCAATGGTGGGAGAGGGGGCTTCCCCACACACCACCAAGCAATTCTCAGACACCAGCAAGGGGTTCGAGAATACAGCTCAATTCTGCACTTTCTGCCTGGAGATAGCATCAGGTTCCACAGGTTAAAGGTCTGATCCTGCAAAACTGACCCCCCATTTCCTGCTTCAGATGCCAGTCACAAGTCCCAGTTGTTACCTAAGCTTCTGACCCGCAAGCTACGAACTGGAAGTTCCAACACCCCCCTCCAACTCTGGATACCAACCACAAGTCCATATGGTTACTTGTCCTGACTGATAGGCTGCAGATTAGAGCTTACCATCACCTCTTTCTTGGGTTCAACTAATTTGCTAAAGAGGCTCATAGGGTTCAGAGAAACATTTTACCTACTAGATCACTGGTTTATTACACAAGGATATAAGCCAGGAGCAGTCAGATAGAAGGGATGCAGAGGGCCATGTATGGTAAAAGGACGTGAGCTTCCATACCATCTCCAGGCACTCTACTCTCCCAGTATCTCCATGTGTTCACCACCTTGGAAGGTCTCCAAACCCCATCCTTTTGAGTTTTGACGAAGGCTTCATTACATAAACATGGTTGATTAAATCAGTGACCATTGGTGATTGAACTCAATCTCCAGCTACCCACCCCTCTCAGGAGGTCAGAAAGGGCATGATGGGACTGAAATTTCTAAACCTCTAATTGCTCAGTTGGCTCCACTGGCAAGCAGCCCCCATCCATAGGTGGGTCCAAAAGTTATTTCATTAACATAGCAAGATACCTTGATCACTCTCAACACTTAGGGAATTCTCAGGGTTTTGAGAACTGTGAGCCAAGAAGAATGGACAAAGACCAAATAATATATAAGAAATACATTTTGGTCATCTGAGTAGACACAGTTTTTTCTTATAAATCATAATATTGCATTCCCCATAAGATTTATTTTGGACTTTTGATCTCCAGAACGTGAGATAATAAATACATTTTTGTTGTTTTAAGCTACTAAGTTTGTAGCAATTTGTTACAGCCTGGATAGGAAAACAATGCGGCAACAAATGTAGCTGGGTGATGGCTACCTTCTTAGGATGGGCAACAAGCTGCTCCAGTTCACCCAGCCCTCGTTACTCTGTGTCTCCCTGACACAGAAGACCAGTGACCACTGTCATTTAACATCACATGCTCAACCCACATCACACATTTATGTTGCCTGGCTCCTGCAGCAATGAGTTCACAGCCCTAAGCAGGCTTCCTGACAGAGAAAACAGAGAAGACAAGGGCACAGGGAGACACGCCCAAGGCATGTTGGTGGAATATAGAGTCCGCATCTGGTTGGGCACGTGTGTCTGAGCGTGCGTGCTCATGCACAAACAGGCATGACTGAGTGTGCATGTATTTTCTCAGGATATAGACACATCCCCTGAATAAGGGCCATAAGCTCTTGGTAGTTGTGCAGGTAATAGTCCATATTACCAAACAGAAAACTCATGGACATTCACATAGAATCTAGAAGACAACGCCAAACACTTCCTGATGAGGTATTGTTTAGTCCACTCACCCAACGTGGGTGTCAACTCTCTGGATCGCTCTCCCTCTTCACCGTGCCTACTGTTATCTCCCTCTTTCCTAACTCCTTCTCCGAGTCTCACCTCCATCTTGAAGCAGTGTGGCAAGGTCATCAAAGTTCTTTGTTTGCTTTTGGCTGTGCCACGTGGCATGTGGGAGCTTAGTTCCCTGACCAGGGATCAAACCTGAGCCCCTTACACTGGAAGCTCAAAGTCTTAGCCACCAGGAAAGTCCCCATCAAGGTTTAAAATGTCTCCATGGATTCCATTAGGGAGAGGTGGAGCTGAGCCTTACTGCACACCCATTTTTGGTTTTTGTTTTTTTTTTCAGTTGGAGCATCTACTAGCTTTCCTCCTCCTCACAGCACCATCTTTCCTACGGGATAGCTCCATGTCTTCTCTCCTCCCTGCTGTCCACGCTAGCTTGGTTCACATGCTCCACTGAGGTGTTCTTGCTAAGGTCGCCAGTGACCTCCATCTTGCCAAACCAGAGATCATGCCTCTCTCTTCATCTTTCTCAGCCTCTCAGCAGTCTGACATAACTGATCCTTCCTTTATAGTGTTTTATAGTTGAAATACTTCGTTCTTGGCTTTGATGACACTTCTGCTTCTGGTTTTTGTCCTAGCCACTCCTTCTTGGTGGTCTTTGATGGCCTACCTCTAAAGGGTGTTCCTCATAGCTCATTCCCAGGCTTTCCACATGCTTTTTCTCCCTGAAGGAGCAATAGTTGAAAGTGGGTGATGGGTATATGGGGTTTTATTATGTTATCTCTACTGTGGGGTGTATTTTTTCAGTTCAGTTCAGTTGCTCAGTTGTGTCCAACTCTTTGCAACCCCATGAATCTCAGCATGCCAAATTGATCCTTTTGAACTGTGGTGTTGGAGAAGACTCTTGAGAGTCCCTTGGACTGCAAGGGGTGTATTTTTAAATGTCTGTAATTAAAAGCAATTGTAACTTATCTAGGGTTACTCAAAAAAGAATAGCTAGAGTATAAACATCCCAAGCTGCAGTGCAAGAATAGAATAAAAAGAAAGCCATATCACCTATATATTGATGGTTCTCAAAAGTACTCCTCCATTTTGGACCTCTCCTCTGAGGTTCAGAGTCACATGACTGTTTGGCTTTTTGATATCATACCTTGAAAGCCCCTTAGACATCTCAACACAACACAAAGTAGAACTCTTATCACACTCCCTGCCAAACCTGCTTCTGTCCTAGGCTCCTGAAAGTGAAAGTCGCTCAGTCATGTTTATACCAGTCCATGGAATTCTCTAGGCCAGAATACTGGCGTGGGTAGCTTTTCCCTTCTCCAGGGGGTCTTCCCAACCCAGGGGTCAAACCTGAGTCTCCCACACTGTAGGAAGATTCTTTACCAGCTGAGCCACAAGGGAAGCCCCGGGTCTGAGTGAATAATACCACCTTCCTCCCAAGTCCTTAGGTAAAAACGGAGGACTGTCCTCTATTCCTCTTTCATTCTCTTCCTCCACTCGTTTATTAATTAGAATGTTTTAGCTTCAAATCATGGAAAGCCTAGCTACCAGCAGCTTAAACAATGGGTGTATTATTATCCTGCAAGAAATCTGAATGGAGGGCAGTTCCAGGATTGGTTCAGTGATGTCACCAGTAAGTCCAGTATGTCCAGCTTTCTTCTCTGGCATCCTCAATGGCCTGGTGACGTCTTCTCTCCTGATCACAGGATGACAACCACAGCTCCAAGTATCATGCCCTCATATGACACCATCCTAAGGCAGGAAAGGGGGGGTGGTTTCCTCCCACATCTCTTTTTATCAGAGAGAAAAACCTTTCCTTAAAGCACCCCAGCAGACTTTCCCTTGTATCTCACTGACCTCAGGCCTAAACTAGTCATTGGAAGGGGGCACTGGAACTACCATGAATGGTTTGGACAAACCCTTGGAGAAGGCAATGGCAACCCACTCTGGTACTCTTGCCTGGAGAATCCCATGGATGGAGGAGCCTGGTAGGCTGCAGTCCATGGGGTCGAGAAGAGTCAGACATGACTGAGCAACTTCACTTTCACGCATTGGAGAAGGAAATGGCAACCCGCTCCAGTGTTCTTGCCTGGAGAATCCCAGGGACGGGGGAGCCTGGTGGGCTGCCATCTATGGGGTCGCACAGAGTCAGACACAACTTAAGTGACTTAGCAGCAGCATACTTACCCTTAGGTCTAGAGAAAGGCCATCTTCCTTGACCAAGTGGAAGGGTGAAAAATTATACAAAGTCAGGACCATGCCAGCAAAGAAGACATGGAGGCAGGGGTCAGGTAAGGCTGTTGGGTAGTTCTGCACAGCCCAGATTAGCATGTCCTATCACTTCAACTCAGCTACTTCCCTCACCCCCAGTTTAGTCCAAGCTACCATCCCCTCATTTCTGGATATTAGCCATGGTCTCCTCACAGCTTCCTGCTCCCACTCTTGAACCTCTATAATGTACTCTCCACATAGCAGCTGCAATACTCTCTCTAAAACAAAACACGAAGTAGGCCATGAGGCTTGCTTAACCCCCCACCTCCCATCACACTTGTAATAAAAGCCAGTCTCAGGACTTCCCTGGTAGTCCATTGGCTAAAACTCCAAGCTCCTAATTCGGGAGGCCCGGATTCCATCCCTGGTCAGGGAACTAGATCCCACACACCACACCTGAGTGTGCATGCTGCTGCTAAAGATCCCACGGGCTTCAACTAAGACCTGGTGCAGCCAAATAAGTAAATAATTCTTTTTGTTTTTTAAGCCATTCTCCTTCCCAGGTCCCTTTCCCTCTGTGAACTCCCTCCCTCCATTTCCTTATATACACCAGGCTTGCTCCTTTGCACTTGCTATTCTCTCTGCCCGGAGCACTACAGTTCAGATCTTGGTGTGGCCCACTCCTTATGAATTTCAAACATCACCTTCCTGGAGAGTGGCTTCTTCTCAGTAGTAGCCCCCTCTCCTACTCTCCCTCCACCCCATCTCTTTCTGTGCCATTATCTGTTTTGTTTTCTTCAAGTGTTCATTGCTATCTGAAATTCTCTTGTTTGTTTAGTTGTTATGTCTTCCCACAAAAATACAAACTCCTTGAAAGCACAGACTCTTTTTGTCTACTATCACTGTATCTCTGGCAACAGTGCTTGGCATACTGCAGACAATAAACCTTGTTCAAGGAATGAAGAATATTGATCACCTCTCATTTTATAACTTAGATACATTACATGCTCTTAAAAAAAATCTCAGGACTTCCCTGGTGGTCCAGTGGTTAAGGCTTCTGCTTCCAGTGCAGGGGGTGGGGGTTCAATCCCTGATCCAGGAACTAAGATCCCATATGCCTCATGGCCAAAAAAACAAAACATAAAACAGAAACAATATTGTAACAAATTAAATAAGACTTTAAAAATCATCCATATTAAAAAAACCTTTAAAAAAAATAAGTCTCTTTATTCTTGTTTTATATGAGACCCCTCCCCCTGCCTGCCTTGAAGAGAATTTTCTTTGCAGAATTAGTGTTGTCAAGGTTGACTTTGAGATGCCTAACTTCAAAGACCAGTTGGGAGAAGTTGGAGTGCTAGCAGGACACTCTGGGGCACAGTGGGCCCCAAATCCTTCCAGCTGGATAATTCCAGAGTTCTATGGCTTCATGGATCAACCCAGTGTAGACTGGGCTTTCTCACCTTTGAAGTGTTGGTTGGTTGTGTCTTCTCTCCAGGGATCCTGGCCTTTTAGTTCCAGGTAGGAGAGAGAAGCAGAGAAGGTGATGGCACCCTACTCCAGTACTCTTGCCTGGAAAATCCCATGGATGGAGGAGCCTGGTGGGCTGCAGTCCGTGGGGTTGAAAAGAGTCGGATATGACTGAGCAACTTCACTTTCACTTTTCACTTTCATTCATTGGAGAAGGAAATGGCAACCCACTCCAGTGTTCTTGCTTGGAGAATCTCAGGGATGGGGGAGCCTGGTGGGCTGTCGTCTATGGGGTCGCACAGAGTCGGACATGACTGAAGCGACTTAGCAGCAGCAGCAGGAGAACAGAGAAGACCTCAGTTCATGGCCCAAACCAGGGTTAACCATATTAATATTCTGGGTCACACCCTGGTATTCTAGGATGAAAAGGGCTCTGATAAAGCCCCACCCTCAAGATAATTCTTTCACCATTTGCCATACTGACTGAAGATTCACATTAGAAACTACTTCTTGGAGAGGGTTGCTATTAATAGACAAGATTCTTTTATTTGCTAAATTTGACATTCCTATTCCTGGTCACGGCGCTGGCTGGAAGTATGGCTGGAGAGAGGCAACATGGTTTCAAGGCAGCATTAGGGACCATTTGAGGTTAGTGGTCATGCATTTGAAGTGAGATCAGTCAATATAGTTCTGGGGTTTTCTACAGCCACTGTTTAGCGGGTCAGTGCAGGCAGAATTGGTGAACACATGGATTTAACCAGAGTTGTGGTTTGGTCAGTCAAGGAAACTGGAGCTAGACAGAGACAAGGCAGTTGAGGAGTATGCAAGGGAATGATCACCACTGACCACAGAATTTAAAATAAAAACACAGGAGAGGATGAGGAACATCGAAAACTCTGCCATGTGGAAATGGGAGAGGCACAGATCCTGAGTCCCAGAGGAACCGTAATTCTGCCCCTAATTAACTCCCTCGTGCCAAGAGGCAGCAATTTCCTTTTATTCCTCAGGGAGTAGAGGCCTTCCCTTGCCTACCACACACAAAGCTGTTGAGGGGCTCAAAGGAGATAAGGGCGTGTGGGGTGGGGGGCTGAGGCTGCCTTGAGAACAACAAAGCAGGATACAGATGGGAGAGAGTAACATTTTTATTTCATAATTTTGTCCCAGGCCATATGGTGACTACTTCTGTGGGAAATAAGGCCAGACTAGACAAGCAAAGACTTGCATTAGAACAGGGAGAGACTGTGAGGAATAGCCTTGAAACCCTGCTCAGTATCTTGCCTAGGCTGTGGACAACAGCCAATTCTGGACTAAGCACATGTATCTTGTTTAATCTCACAGTATACCACCTCTCCCCAGTCTACAGATGAGAAAACTGAGGCAAAAGAAGTTAAGTGTGTGCTAAGTCACTTCAATCATGTCTGACTCTTTGTGACCCTGTGGACCATAGCCCACCAGGTTCCTCTGTCCATGGGATTTTCTAGGCTGCCATTTCCTTCTCCAGGGGATCTTCCTGACCTGGGGATCAAACTCATGTCTCTTACGTCTCCTGGAGATGGGGCTAACCTGAGCTCTAGTTTCTGCTGTTCTCTAATATTCTGAGTTTCTACCCAGAAAGGCCCAAGTTGATCTCCTGCCCTAGGTAACTCATTGTTTCTGGTCCACTGCAGACTTTTCTTAGCCCCGCCCACTCCTCTTCCAGTCCTCACCAGCCCTGGGGGGTTGGGAGGGGTGGGGGGTGGTGCTGGAGCTCAGACAGCTTAATTTCTAAATCCTCTCCCACCTGTGAGGGCCAGGCTGAAGCACCAGGGGTTGTATGACTGAGCAACAGACACCGTGTACCCAGAGACCTGGATACCTGTGTGGGGCTACGTGTGGGGCTACCAGTGGGCCCCTCCTCTGCAGGCACCTCCTCCCCTGCCTGGGCCCAGGCCCAGCACCTGCCTGCTGCCCGGTAACCAAGTCAACAGACCTGCCCTCCTGGGGCCGTTTCTAACAACATTCCCCCCCACTGAGAGCAGACCAGAGAGTATAAGGAGGCCAGCAGGCCGTGTCCCTCACAGATCTGTCCCCAGCCTCGGTCTTGCAGCAGACAGACAAGACGACCCCAGCTAGTCCCAGCCAGGCAGCATGGTAAGCAGAGATGGGGGCTGAGGACGCAAATGAGGGTCCCTTGTGTCCAGGGGTTCATGGGCTATAGTGTGGAGGCAGGTGAGGTAGGGGAAAGGGAAAGAGACTTGCAGATGGGAGTGTGGCCCCCCAAATGTGCTAGTATGTGGGGGCCTGTTCAGGGGGTGGAGAGGGACAGGTGATGGTAACTAGGACCTGGGTAAGAGCCTGAGCAGCTGCTGAAGGGCTTTGAATTTAGGGGTAGGGAGAATGGGGTGAGCAAGACACAAGTAGAAAGTGCAGGCAATTTCCTGTAAACCTGGGCCCCTACTGGCCTCTGGTTCCAGCTCCCAGCTGTAAGGACCCATCCTCCTAGGCTGTCCTTTCCCTGTGCCTTGATCTGATCCTCATTTCAGCTATGTACCAGGAGGGAGAGAAAGAAGGGGTGGGAGGGTGCTATGGGGGGGTGGGGCTTATTTGATATCTGTTACGAAAACCTGCCTCCCAGGCAGGACAGAAGAGCAGTTAGAAGTGTGGTTGGAGCCAGACTGTCCCTTCTCTGAATATTCCTAGTTTTGCTCATGACCTTGAGCAAGTTGTTTGACTCCTCTGAGAGTCAGTAAAATAGGGTAATAAAAATACCTACCTAAGGGGGCCGTTATGAAGATTAAATGAGATAATGTGTGAACCGCTTGGCACAGTGCCTGGCACCTAATCAGTGCTTAACACATGGAACTAAGCACCCAAATGACAAAGCCTGCAGAGTAGGAAATTATACTATTTTCACGGACAAGGAAAGGCAGTGGGAGAAGCCGCCTTGAAGCAACTCTGTCCACGTCCCAGAGGGATAGGGGTTTGAGGCCAAGTCTGTGTGACTCCAGGGCCTGGGTTCTGTGCCCACACCCAGAGTGAGGGGCATTGTTTCCAGAGTCTCAGGCATTCTCCACGTCAGACATGCCTTGCATGGGCCCTCAGCTGTGGAGGCCAGGTCAGTGTCTGGCTCTGTGCATGGGACCTGGGAAGGCTCTGAGATACAGCAGCAGGCGCCGGCCCTGCTGGGTGATTGGTGAGCTGAGTCAGCCCTTCCTCATGGACCTGGGGATTTCTGGAGTCCTTTGACCCTGAACCCCTCCCAGCTTAATTCATTATTTTCTCTTTTTAAATTTTTCTTTCTTTCTTTCTTTTTGTCTGTGCTGGGTCTTTGTTGCTATGTAAGCTTTCTCTGGCTGTGGCAAGCGAGGGCTATTCTCTAGCCGCGGGGCGTGGGCTTCTTGTCACGGTAGCTTCTCTTGTTGCGGAGCGCAGGCTCTAGGGCGCTCGGGCTTCAGTAGTTACAGGTCGAGGGCTCAATAGTTGCGGCTCCCGGGCTCTAGAGCACAGGCTCAGTAGTTGTGGCACATGGGCTGAGTTGCTCTGCGGCATGTGGGATCTTCCCGGATCAGGGATCGAACGTGTGTCTCCTGCGTTGGCAGGCAGATTCTTTACCACTAAGCCACCAGGGAAGTCCCTGTGACTTTCTCTTACTATGACCCCCAGGGTTGGGTGATGGGGGAATGGATAAGGGGATCCAATAGAAATATGGCCTGACCTAGTCTGTGTTGTGCAGTGAGCCAGGCAACTTGCATTCTTTCATCTGCAGAGTAATTCTAGGAGGGGGCTCTTATTATTGTCATTTCTCAGGGAAGATGCCTTCAGAGTATTGAAGACTCTTGCTTGAGGCAAGTGGGGAAGTAATGGGGCTGGGATACAGATGTTCTCTGTATTAATCCCAGTCATCCAAAGAAATCACAAGAAGTTAAGGCCCTTGTGTCATATTTACAAAGTCAGAGAAGTGTTCAATTTGTGGAGAAAGCATCCTCTTTTAAAAAATTCTGAAATATTTCAGATATGCAAAAAGGTATAAAGGATAATATGATGAACACCTGCTACCCAGCTTAAGCAAGAGAATCCTCTGATTGTATTCACGTCCCTCCTCTACCAAACAAAACCATTATTCCAAATTGGGTGTTAATATTTCCTTTGCTTTTTTTATTTTTGTAACACATTCCAAGATTATATAGCAAACATAAAAATGTATCTGTAGATGACGCATACAAGTTGAAGATTTCCATAAACAGTAACGTCATGATTCCTCTTAATTTGCTTTTTTTCTGGTAAGAATGTTTTGGGGTAAGATTCTTTCTTGTATTCACCCACGCCCACTTCTGAATCATTCTTTATCCACTTTCTCCTGTTGAGGGCCTTCTAATTGGCTTCCGTCGCTGCTGTGACTGCTCCTGCACCTGTTTTCTTGTGTACCTGTGTGAGAATTTCTCTAGAGCAAGAGCATCTTCAGCTTTTCTGCTATTGCCAAATCACTTTCCAAGACAGATGCAGCACTTTGGGCTTCTAGCAGCAGTGTGAGAATTCTCATGTCTCCACAACTGCCACATGATTAAGCCTTAAAGCTTGGGGAAATCTGGTGGATGTGCTTGAGTTTTCTGTTTTTCTTTTTTTTTATGGCCATACAATGGGACTGGCAGGAACTTAGTTCCCCATCACAGACTGAACCCTGACCCTCATCAGTGAAAGTACAGAGTCCTAATTACTGAATGGCCAGGGAATTCCTTCATTTTGTTTTTAAGGTCTGTCATAAACACTTCTCAAGGGGAGCAGGAAGAAACACTCTGGGATCCCACTTCCCACACTGTCACATGTCTTAATCATATGAAAGTCTCCCTTTCCTAGACAGTGAGCTTCTTAAGCACAGGGACCAGGTGTTAAGTGTTATGAATTTCCAGCATCTGCACAACGTCAGGCACATAATGGAGGCTCAATACAAGATGAAGCAAGTGAGTCAAGTCTCTCTGATGCTCATGGGGCTCCCAGAGCAGAGACCTTTCTCTTTTCTAGGACCAAGCAGGTTACCCTAGTCCTGCTTCATGGGCAGTTCTTTGACCACCAGCCTTGAACCATGTGAGGAAGAACTTTCTTCCCAGACTCTCTTTGCTCCAGAACCACACACACCCAAGAGGAAAGAACAGCACACACACATCCATTCCAGGCCCTCGTTCCCCTTCTTCACTGGCATTTCTGACTGTAAAGTGAATCCAGAGTTCTTTCTGCTCTTATAAACCTCATCCTTGTTTCTCAGCCCTGAAACCTCACTTGGTTCTTGCTTTCCTTATTAATGGACGCTACTTTCTTTCTGGACGTGAGTGGGTTGACTATTGTGCTCTGGCAGACTCTTCTGAGCCCCTCAATGTTCCTTAAATGCTTAGTCACTGAGAAGGACTCTATAATTTTAGAAATGGTCACATCTTCTGCTTCCCCTGCGGGTTTTATCCCCACCCCACATCCCCCGGGAGATGGGGGCACAGAGAGCAAAGTCTAGGAACTTCTGCTCTCAGCTGGAGAACCACTCAAGGAAGGAAGGCAGGAATCGTGTCCAGACATGATACCCTTCTCTCTGCCCTTTGCCCACTCAGCGTGAGTGCATCTCAGTCCACGTGGGGCAGGCCGGCGTGCAGATTGGCAATGCCTGCTGGGAGCTCTACTGCTTGGAACATGGGATCCAACCAGATGGGCAGATGCCCAGTGACAAGACCATCGGGGGAGGGGACGACTCCTTCAACACCTTCTTTAGTGAAACTGGGGCTGGAAAACATGTGCCCCGGGCGGTGTTTGTGGATCTGGAGCCCACTGTGATCGGTGAGTGATGATCAGGCCCTGTCACGCCTTGCCCCAGGTACCCTGTCAAGTCCTTCTCCATAACTGGAGAGCCCTGGAGTTCCAGTTCCCAGTTGCTGCAGCCAATCAGAACTCCAGATCTCCAATCACTCAGCTCCAGAGTCTCAAGGTCACTACACATCCCTTTCCTTTTTATTGACGTACCCTTAAAGCCAAGAGCAATAGCAACTGCCTGAATGGGCCTGGTGACCCCACCCCTTCTGTGTACCCTGGGGCTCTGGGAGCCAGGCTGCAAGGGGCGGGGCACCTAAAATTCTGTCCATTGCAGATGAGGTTCGGACGGGCACATACCGCCAGCTCTTCCATCCAGAGCAGCTCATCACTGGCAAAGAGGATGCTGCCAATAACTATGCCCGAGGCCACTACACCATTGGAAAAGAGCTCATTGACCTGGTGCTGGACCGGATTCGGAAGCTGGTGAGAGAAGAGTTGAGGGCTGGGGAAGGGGAATTTGCATTCCTGTCATGAAGTGATCTGGAGGGCAGATAAGGAAGGGCAGCTTCCATCCTTGGGAGAGTCTCCCAGACAAGAATTAAACACACAGGATCAGGACTAGTGAGGAGGGGAGGCAAAGGGTGGGTTCCACCCCAGAGCTGGGCGTCTCCTTTATCTACTACAGTAACTGGCCCGATGCTGTGCAGAGTGGACACCAGTCGATAGGCTGCCGGGCCAAGCTATGAACGCCCATACGCAGTCCCAGATTGTCAGCCTGTATTGTAGGGATGTGGACAAAAGGCCCTGTGAAAAACAGGGATCCAAACAACACCAGCCCAAGGCTCTCTGATCAACTTGGGCCTTCAGCAAGGATGTGACCAGGTTTCTGGGTTATTGATCTCAGTAAAAAAGCCCTCCAGAGACATCAGAAGTTAGATCGGGAGGTGGGCATGGGTAGGAAACCAGGTGGAATTGGCAAGTTATGATAATAAATGACTGTTGGCACAAGAATCAAGAGAAATGTCTGTGGAAGGTCTCGGGAGGTTTGAGAGAGCAGGAGGGGCAAGGAGAGGAGAGTGGGACTGCCATATCAGAGCCTATCTTTTGCTCTTGGAAAAGTCTTCCAAGGATTTTATGAAACTTTTGGGGAAATCGCAAACAGCACAAGCTGGTTCTCTGCTGTTGGTCAGCAGTGCTTCAGAGCTCACATTTCTCTTCACTCTAGGCTGACCAGTGCACGGGACTCCAAGGGTTCCTCATCTTCCACAGCTTTGGAGGGGGCACTGGCTCTGGCTTCACCTCGCTGCTGATGGAGCGGCTCTCTGTTGACTATGGCAAGAAATCCAAGCTGGAGTTCTCCATCTACCCAGCCCCCCAGGTGTCCACGGCCGTGGTGGAGCCCTACAACTCCATCCTGACCACTCACACCACCCTGGAGCACTCAGATTGTGCCTTCATGGTGGACAACGAGGCCATCTATGACATCTGTCGCCGCAACCTGGACATCGAGCGCCCGACTTACACCAACCTCAACCGCCTCATCGGCCAGATCGTCTCCTCCATCACAGCCTCCCTGCGCTTTGACGGCGCCCTCAACGTGGACCTGACCGAGTTCCAGACCAACCTGGTGCCGTACCCTCGCATCCACTTCCCCCTGGCCACCTATGCACCAGTCATCTCTGCAGAGAAGGCCTACCACGAGCAGCTGTCGGTGGCAGAGATCACCAACGCCTGCTTCGAGCCTGCCAACCAGATGGTGAAGTGTGATCCCCGCCACGGCAAGTACATGGCCTGCTGCCTGCTGTACCGTGGAGACGTGGTACCCAAGGATGTCAACGCCGCCATCGCTACCATCAAGACCAAGCGTACCATCCAGTTTGTGGACTGGTGCCCCACGGGCTTCAAGGTCGGTATCAATTACCAGCCCCCCACTGTGGTGCCCGGGGGAGACCTGGCCAAGGTGCAGCGTGCTGTGTGCATGCTGAGCAACACGACCGCCATCGCTGAGGCCTGGGCCCGCCTGGACCACAAGTTTGACCTGATGTATGCCAAGAGGGCATTTGTGCACTGGTATGTGGGCGAGGGCATGGAAGAGGGTGAGTTCTCCGAGGCTCGGGAGGATATGGCTGCCCTGGAGAAGGATTACGAGGAGGTGGGCATGGATAGTGTGGAGGGGGAGGGAGAAGAGGAAGAGGGGGACGAATACTAGCAGAATCCTTTGTGTCTGTCCTAAATAAAGTGCTGTGGCCTCATTGTCTTCCAAATGTCTTTTTCTCTTGGGAAAACCACTGGGGGTGGGTTCCTTCATAAGAAATAAGAAGGCTAGTATCTTAGCCTGGGTTCCCCAGAAAGCAGATCTGACTTCAGATTTCATTCCAGGGAGCAGAATGAAGGCTGATGTGGGTAAAGCAGAGAAGGAGGAAGAATTCATCCTGGAGAGGATGTAGCAGGATAAATGGCATCTTAGAACCATTCCTTGGGAGATTGGGCAGGAGAGGAGGTGAGGGTGGGGAATTTCTATACTGGCTCCATTCTTGCCTTGGTTAAACCTTCCCCACATCAAGCATTAACTCGCCTGTACTTCCAGGTTGCACACACTTGGGCGGAAGGACAACAGGGAAGACCTGGGGGCAGGAGGCGAGGCGCTGTTAAGTTGTGAAGCTGGTCTGAGCCACACAGGGCTGCAACAAGAGCCTGGTCAAGGCCAGATTTGACATGGTGTCTGACAGAGCTGGTGCTCACTAGCGCCACTCCTGTCCTTTTCAGGCAGGGGGTTTGAGTGAAGAGAGGTAGAATCCAAAAGCTGGCATTGAGACAGAATGGTGGCATAGCGGCAGCAACCGTGGAGCAATGGCTGGGGGTCAAGGGGGAGCCTACCCCCAGGAAATCACCATCTCACTCACCACTTTTCGATAAAGACAAACAACCTGTTTCAAACTTATGCCACAAGCACAGCTTCCAACCGGACGACGGCCCCAAAATTCTTGTGTGTAGATTTTCTGTTGCCTTCTGGGGTGGAGGGATGGTTTGACTACTGAAGGTCTAGAACAAGGGCAATCCCCACCCCTACTGCAGCCCCAGAGATACAGTGCCTAGTGTTGTCCTTGGCACTGTCCTCCCTGCAGCCTCCCTTTCCCAGGCTTGGATGCTGGCAAGGAAATCCCAAAGTCAGCAAAGCCAGGAAGCTGCTATCACCCTTAGGGCTGGAAGAGTCAAGGTATGAGATGATGATGCCAGAGCTTTGGAGCTGAGATCACCAGGTGACATCTGGAGCCACAGTAGAGCTACCCAGAGGGAGCAGGAGCGGGGAGGAGGGAGGGGTGTTTGTCAGGGTCTTCCCTGGTGGACTTAGACGGTAAAGAATCCACCTGCAATGCAGGAGACACGGGTTTGATCCCTGGGTCAGGAAGATACCCTGAAGAAGGGAATGGCTACCCACTCCAGTATTCTTGCCTGGAGAATTCCATGGACAGAGGAGCCTGGCGGGCTACAATCCCTGGGGTTGCAAACAGTAGGACTGCTGCTGCTGCTGCTGCTAAGTCACTTCAGTCGTGTCCAACTCTGTGCGACCCCATAGACCATGACTGAGCAAATAACACTATACTATACCAGAGCCTTGCAGGAGACACAGCATCACCTGAGTTACTTTCTGATTTTGAGAGAAAGAGAAATAAACTGGCTTCGCCTTTCCTTACACCCTCAATCTCCAGCCAGTGGTTCCCACTGGGTGAACAGAGACACACACTAGTTGGTAAGAGAGGACCTAGGGAAAAGGAGGTGCAGCCTGTGAGATACAAACCAGGGCAGGAAAGGTGGGTGATTCCAGAATGAGGTGAATAAAACACTTACCTCCACACACCTGCACCTGGGCCTAGCCCAGGAGGCCACTCAAGTAAAACTGGAAAGGGAGTGACTCCTCCCCTTCCCCATATGGTCCCCCTCACCTGTCCCTGTCACTCTTGTCTCTTGTCTCAATAATTATTTTGTAATTAGAGGATGGAGTGGTGGCACCACGATGGTGAGAAGTTTAGAGGAGAAAACAGGCACACCCAGCCCAACAGTTTCCTCCCTCTATTTTGCAATGATTTTCTCAGAGACAGAAAGGATTCTCAGTGCCTCTCTGAGGATTTCAGCTGACAGGTAAACTCTGTCCTGGGAAGACAGAGGCCTGCAATTGTGTGTATACTTGTGCGACGGGCTTCGGAGAATCATTTAATTATTCTGAAATCCATTTTGGCTGAATAGCTAGCTCAGCTATATCCTCCAATCTGCTTTTATTGATTTTTTTTTCTCCTCTAAAAGGGCTGAATTTCAAATCTCTATCCTGTGTCTTTCTATCAACTGGATTCAAACTTGGGGAGGGAAGAGGGGTTATTTGAGGAGCTTTTAAAACCCAAGAAAAATTGTTGTTGTTTATTAAGCACCTACTATATATTAGGCCCCACATTCATACTATCTTCTTGATTTTTTTAATTAATGAATTTTTATTGGCCATCCCTCAAGGCTGATGCGATCTTAGTTCCCTGACCAGGGATTGAACCTGTGCCCCTGCAGTAGAAGCATGGAATTCTAACCATGGGATCACCAAGGAATGCCCAATGCTACCTTCTTTAATCCTGCTGCTGCTGCTGCTAAGTCGCTTCAGTCATGTCCGACTCTGTGTGACCCCATAGACAGCAGCCCACCAGGCTCCCCTGTCCCTGGGATTCTCCAGGCAAGAACACTGGAGTGGGTTGCCATTTCCTTCTCCAATGCATGAAAGTGAAAAGTGAAAGTGAAGTCGCTCAGTCGTGTCCGACTCTTCTCGACCCCATGGACTGCAGCCTACCAGGCTCCTCCGTCCATGGGATTCTCCAGGCAAGAGTACCGGAGTGGGATGCCATTGCCTTCTGAGGTAAATATAATTATTGTACCCACTGGACTGGAAGGTCCATGGGAACAAGGCCTATTCTTCTCTCAGGATCCAGAATGCTGCCTGACACATTAGATTCTCAAATCTGTTTAATGAATGCCTCTTTTATAGATGTGGTGACACAGGCTTGGAGAAGTCACGTGACTTGCACAAGGCTACTCAGCGAGGAAGTGGAGGAGCGGGGATTGAAACCTGGGTCAGTCTGGCCAAAACTGCTGCCTCCTCTTCCTCGGTGTTCTCTCCTCCCGCCTGCAATAGATCGGGGCACCCCTCCAGACGTCACCTCGTCTAGACCTGCCAGGTCCCCGGTGCCCAGACGGTGACTCAGTTGCCTCGAAGGCAGGGAGGGGGTGACGCTTGACACTCCCTTGGCCAGGCACTGTGGGAGAGGGCTAGGGGGGGCCGGTGCAGGGACTCAGCTTCCAGGGCTGAACAAGGGCCAAGGCGTCTCTGGGGCCAAGCTTCAAAAGCTCCCCACAACTGACCTCCAATAGGTGAGGAAAGGCCCTGAGAAAGGTGAGGTCTTCACCTGGCAACATGGCTGGGCATCCACAGAAATGGCCAGGCTCCCCTCCTGATGGCTGTACCAGCCAGCCCACTCTGGGTAGTTGGAGGATCACCTCCTCTCGGATCTGGTGAGGCCTCCCAGTTAGTAACTCTGTGGGCAAGCTCTGGCAGGCTTAGGGTGGGCTGGGTGTGGGTGTGGGTGTGGGAGTTGGCAACCCAGATCTCTATGGGGTAGCTGGGAGTGCCCATCTAGCCCGGCTCCTGAGGACTCCCTCAGTGTAGGGGAATGCTTTCATCCCCAAGGCTTCTAAAGCCAGGGTACAATTACCTCCTGCAGGCAGACACAAGAGACAGAGCCCCAACTTTGGATTCCACCCAATACATTTCCTCCCTTACCTCTGATGTGTCAGGAACATGCCTGCCTCCAAAGTTGCATTCCCTTCTAGCCTCCCTCCCCTTCTTGCCTGTTGCCATTGCTTCCAGTTTAGGCCACAGTCACCCAGGACCTGTCCAGCTCTGAGGCCTCTCCTTCCTCTACAGCCTCTCTCTTCTGTCTCTATTGCTCAGGCGATACTTGGCATGCATTGCCTTGCAGTGTAGCACTCAGCTCCTTTCTGATATCCCATTTGCCCAACTAGATTTTAAAAGATTACATGCGTATTTGACCAGTTATTATGTACACACACTTCAGAATTCAAAAGGTACCAAAGAGATTGACAAACAGCAAAAATAAGTCCCCTTCATTTAGTCCCCTCTTGGCAGCCATCATTGTTCATGTTTTTTGTTATTATAGTATTTCCTTCCAGACTGCTGAAGTGTGCACACTAATGTATACTAATGTGTGTACACATTTAAATATACTTTGCTCTACATCTTGTTTTTTCACTTAACAATAACATAGCATTACATATAGATATGCCTCATTCTTTCGGTGACAATATAGTATTCCATAGTGCATTGTATCATTACTTACTTAACCAGTCTGCTATTAATGGTGTAGTATTTAGGTTATTTCTAATTCTTTGCTATTGAAAAGAATGCTGCAACACTTGCACATACTTTTTTGCATATATGTACAACTACAGATTACTATAATTGGTATTACTGGGTCAAAGGGCACACATCTTTAATTTTGAAATATACCTCACACTGCTCTCTTTAAAAGTTATCCAAATTACCCCTCCCACTACCAATGTATGAGACCACCTGTGCTCACAGCCTTGCCCATATTACAGACACCTTTTGATCTGCATCAATCATCTGAGAAGTGAAAGTATTTTCTTGCAGCTTTCCTTTATAGTTCTCTTACTATGAATGAGATTGAACAGCTTTCCATATTTAAAAGCCAGTACTTTCTCTTCTGTGAACTGTCCTTTCTGTGCCCTTTGCCCATTTAAAAATTACATTGCTCGTCTTTGCTCATAAGTTTGTTGGAATCCTTTGTGAACAAAGGAAATTAACCCTTTGCTTGCTACTTGTGTTCCACATAATTCTCCTCAGCTGTCATTGGCCTGTGCCCCAACAAGGTTTTCATTTCCCTCAGTACAGGGACTGAAACTTAAATCTCTTTATATTCCTAGTCTTACCATAATACCACATACATGGTAAGTGCTAGACAAAACTCTGTTGAGATAAGAGAAGTAAAAAGAAAGAGATTTGGAAGACTTTGGAGTGACCTAAACTAATCAAGAAAAGCTATGACAAACCTAGACAGCATGTTAAAAAGCAGGGACATTACTTTGCCAACAAAGGTCCGTCTAGTCACAACTATGGTTTTTCCAGTAGTCATGTATGGATGTGAGAGTTGGACTCTAAAGAAAGCTGAGCACCGAAGAACTGATGCCTTTGAACTGTGGAGAAGACTCTTGCGAGTCCCTTGGACTGCAAGGAGATCAAACTAGTCAATCCTAAAGGAAATCAGTCCTGAATATTCACTGGAAGGACTGATGCTGAAGCTGAAACTACAATACTTTGGCCACCTGATGTGAAGAACTGACCTATTTGAAAAGATGCTGGGAAAGATTTTTAAAAAGCAGGAGGAGATGGGGACGACAGAGGATGAGATGGTTGGATGGCATCACCAACTCGATGGACTTGAGTTTGAGCAAGCTCTGGGAGTTGGTGATGGACAGGGAAGCCTGGCATGCTGCAGTCCATGGGGTTGCAAAGAGTTGGACACGACTGAGTGACTGAACTGACTGAACCTAATCGATTCCTTCCTCTTATACCAAGGTCAGTCAAGACTGGAAACAGTAGAAACTCTGGCAAAATAAAAAAACAAACAAACAGGAAATCATCCACCCAATCCCACCCTCACCCAACACACACACACACACACACACACACACACACAACTGGAGAGATACTGGGTAGCATACAGAATCGATACAAGGGCTGCCAAACAAGACTCTGCAAACAGGTAGCCATCAAGGGAAGTTGGGCAGTCTGTACCACAGTCAAGGTCAGGGCATGGGACAGACTGCCTAAAAGACCCCTGTCCCATCCATTCACTGCAGAGAGGCCTCCTCCCACCCAGGCATTGAGGTTGACATTCCCTCCTCCAGACACTAGAGGCCACTGCTGGCTCTGCTGCCACCGCTGTAGAAATGAATTCTCAACTGCCCCTGCTTCTCTGTGACTTGTTCCAGATTCCAGATTCCCAGTTGGCCCTCCCGACTGGCAGAATGTCTGGCTTTTGCCTGCACCCTTGGAGCCAGGGAGTCTGGGAGAGCAAGTTTCGGGTCTTGTGGCAGGTAGTGGCCTGCTTCCCATCAAAGCCTACACAGTGGGAATTCGCCAGGTGTAGGTAGGTAGGAGGCTCAGAGACTGAGCAGCCAGGAAAACCGGACAAATGCACTCCAAGCTCTGCTTTCATGTCTGGCTCAAGCCCTTCTCTTTGATGAAAGCATTTCTGGGTCACCCAGCTTAAAATACTGGATTCACATAGCCATTATTGTTCAGCCAGTAATGATGCCAGAGTTTTTGTACTAAGAGCCTGTGCTGTGTGCTTAGTAGTGTCTGACTCTTTGCGACCCCATGGACTGTATAACCTGCCAGCTCCTCCGTCTATGGAATTTTCCAGGCAAGAATACTGGAGTGGGTTGCCATTTCCTACTCCAGAGGATCTTCCCAACCCAGGGATCAAACCTGCATCTCTTGTGTCTCCTGCATTTGAAGGTGGATTCTTTCCCACTTGTACCACCTATTCACTATACCTCATGTGACTTTCAAAGAGCCCGAGGCATTACCTGTATTTAGGGAGGAAAAAACAAGTCCTTAGAAGTTTTCCTGTCACACAGTAGCACCAGGTTGCAAACCCAGGTCTGTCTGTTTCCAAAGCCTTGAGGTTTCCCAGTGGTCTATACTGCTGGGCTGGTATCTTAGGTTGGAGCTCTGTGAAGTTAGGGACTGGGCCACAGTCTTCTTTTTACATCCTGGCAGCATCTACAATATATAAGATGCTCAATTAATGTTTGTGGATTGGCCTGGATAGCAAGTGGAAGCCAGTTTTAGAAGGTTCTCTCAATTTCCCATGAGGCCATGGGCTAGAAATCACTTTAAAGTGGAAGAGGTCTACTCAGGATCAGTTTGGAAAGAAAAACCTCGAATCTGGGGAATTTCCTCTCTCTGCCCCCCACCCCAAATGTGTCAAATGTGTCATAACAACATGTTCCCATCTGTTCATTATTTAATCATCCAACGGATTATTTTTGAATCCCACTAACTGTCCTTAATACTCTAGTGAGAGAGAGAGAAAAAAAGGACATAATCTCTGCCCTCCGAAATTGACATTCTAGTGGGGGAGGTGAATGTCAGTCAAATAAACAAATGCTAATCTGTATCTGTGACCAGTGTGAGGAAATATGCCAAGAACAGCTGAGAGAGGCAGGTCTGACCTACTCAGGGAAATCAGGCGGCCTCTTTTGACGATGGGGCTGGAGCAGGGATCTGAAAGAAAGAGGAGGATTTAGGCCGCGAGGGGAGTCTGTGAGCCCTTGAGGTGGCGATTTTCCCCGGGTCACCGAGCCTGTCTGTAGGAAGGCCACAGAGGGGCCAGAGGCTGGGCGGCTTGTTTATTGGCGAATGCGTCACGCTTGAATGGAACCTGCCGCTGTCTCCCAGGTCCCATCTGGGGATGACGTTGTCCTGGTGCAAGCCCAAAATAGCCGGCTCCGCCTCCATCTCCCGGCAGCCTCTGCAGCAGCACGCCCCCCAGTCCACCCCCGAGGTGACAGGCCGAGCCGGCCTCCTCTGGGTCTCTAGTAGTTTCCGTGCCGCTGACGCACGCTTGCGCGCACAGCTGGGCCGGCCGCGTCCTACGCAGCAGCCGCGAGCCCGGCAGCCGGTGCCAGACGGTTCCCGGAGGGGGGCAGGGGCGGGGCGCTGCAGGAGGCCAGGGACTCCTGGCGGAGGAGGTGCGGGCGGGGGGCCCCGGTCAGGCTGGGGGGCCCTTGGCGTTTGCTGGCTGCGATAAGGCGCCCCGACTCTGAATCCCGAGATAGCCGGTGGCACCCGCCTGCCAGGGCCGATAAGGCTGCCGGAGGGAGTCTAGTCACCGGCCGCGAGGAGAGCCAGCGGGCTCTGCTGCCCCCTGCGGGGGTCTCCAGCCCCAGGGAGGGGCTCTCTGTTCTTTCGGGTCTGACTCTACCTTCTCTACCCCGCAGCCCCCAAGGAGACCCGCCTGACGACTAACGAGTTGCCATGGCATCCTACTACGAGATCCTAGACGTACCGCGAAGTGCGTCCGCTGATGACATCAAAAAGGCGTAAGTGCCTCCGCCGTGCATCAGAAAGCCACTCACCCCACCCCACCCCGCCACCACCACCCCGGGGCCCTTCTGAGGCACTGCGGAGAGAGCCAGGTCCTTAGAAAAGATTGGGGTGGGGTGGGAGGCTTCCTCAGAGAGTGACCCCCTGCAGGGAGGAAGGAAACCCCTGGATGAATAGGGGAAAATGTGTAGCGAGAAGATCTGTTTACGACCTGCAGTGTGGGCTCTTTTTCCAGTGCACCCTCCCGTCCTTTCTTTCCCTCAGTCTTCACTCCTACCCCATCCCCCAGCCTCTTAAGTGTGGGATTTCTGAGCATACAGTGCAGACATGCTCAAGCACTGAGACCAGGAGGGACCAGCGGCCCCCGTACCCTGCATGGACACATGTACCTACCGTCCTTTGCAACCCCAGACCCAGCTAGCCCCAAGGAGGGGTTAGGGCTGGGACTTTCTCACTCTCAGGTTATCGTCTGCTGATACAGTATGTAGTCCTAGCACTGGCTGCAGAGGGGAGAGAGAGGGACTCCACTAAAACACTGCTGCAGAGGCAGCCCTAGCGGCTGGGACTGACCCGGATCTGAGTGGTGGAAGGGCTATGGTGGACTAACAGGAAATGGGTCATTGTGTTTCCTGGTGGGAAGTGCCTGCCTTTGTCCCCTGACCCTCCCCTCTGAACCCACTTCCTGCAGGTATAGGAAGAAGGCATTACAGTGGCACCCAGACAAGAACCCAGATAATAAAGAGTTTGCTGAGAAGAAGTTCAAGGAGGTGGCCGAGGCGTATGAAGTGCTGTCCGACAGTAAGGGCCAGGGTCAGGGGTCAGGGCAAGCCAGCACCTGTCACTCCAACTTCATGCCCATCACATTGCTTCCCAAAGCCATGCTGCCACCACCCTCATCGCCTCCATGCCTCTTTCAACCTGGCAATTAAGTGCTCCTCTCTCACAGGGACTCTAGAATTCTTTGTTTCAATTCAGAGGAGCACCTACTGCCAAGCACCCTTTTATTTTTCCCCTTATCCCCTGTCTCAGTGTCTGTTCCCCAGGGTCTGATAGTTGCGGCATAGGTCCTGATAAGGGGAAGGAAGCAAGGCAGGGAACCAAGGTATGCTGAGGCTTCTCTGAGCCAGGCCTTAGGGGGTGTAATCTCCCTGAGTCTTCATAGCCATTCTTCAAGACAGGATTTATCATCCCATTTGTCAGACAAGAAAACTGAGGCTGAGAGAAGTGAGTAACTTGCTCAAGGAATATGACTCCAGGTTTTTTATTCATTAATTCAAAAAATATTCACTGAGTGCTTAAGGTGCCAGGCTCTTGTTGGGCAGAGGAACAGTGAAGGACAAACAGGCGATGTCCTTGCCCTGATGGGTTTGTCACAGTCTGGTCAGGAAGGATGGATGTTAACCAAGTAAATGCAGAGACAAGGTTATGCTAAAGGAATAATAGGGTGATGTGATAGGGAATAGGGAATCACAGGCACCAACTTTTGTTAGGTAGTCACGGAAGGTCTCTCTGTGACATTTAGGTTAAAGCCCTGATTAATGATAACACAGTAATCATTAGTTAACATTTATGAAGCAGTGAGTGTCAGGGACTGTGCTAGGCAGTTTAGGTGGATTGTCTCATTTAATCCTTGCAGCTATGAGGTCGGTGTTGTTATTGTGTCCATTATACAGATGGGAAGGATCCCTTGTGTGAAGGGCTGAGCTGCTGCTAAAACCATGGCCATGTTCATGTCCACTGTTCACCCTCCTGCCCCCCAAGTGTCAGTCTCTGGACAGTCTTCAGAGGGGCCTAGCCTGGAAGTTGGGGGAGTGGTGGCCGTCATCCCAGAGGGAGGGAAAAATGATCCAGTCTCTTTTTTCAGAGCATAAGCGTGAGATCTACGACCTCTATGGCCGGGAAGGGCTGACTGGGGCAGGTAGGTGGAGTGGGGACACCCCGGGACAGAAGTGGGTCAGGGAGGAGCAGGGAGGCCAGTCTTCTGCAGTGGATTCTTGCTCTCACTCCAGGCTCCTGGAGTCTCCGAGCCTCGGGTGGGGTCCCCTCACTCAGGGCAAGGTGCCTGCCCTGAGCCCTCTCCCCATGCTGCCTTTCCTCCAGGAACCGGCCCGTCTCGCGCGGAAGCTGGTAGTGGCGGGCCTGGCTTCACCTTCACCTTCCGCAGCCCAGAGGAGGTCTTCCGGGAGTTCTTCGGGAGCGGAGACCCTTTTGCAGAGCTCTTTGGTGAGTGGACTTGGTGGGCGTCTGACGAGCTGGACTTCTCCCTCCAGGCCTGCCCTCCATCAGCCAGGAGGCCTTAGGCAGGAGGCTGAGAGGGAAACAGAATTCCACAGACAGAAGACTTTGTGGGGGTGGATCCAAGTGAGCGCTGGGACAGAACCTCACACATGCCAGAACCCACGTGACCCTATAGTGACACTTCAGAGACTCGCCTTATGTAAATGATAACAACAGTAATTCATTGTTAAACCTCCACAGTGACAGCCATGAAACCAAGACTCAGAACATCATGGGACCAGTGATAATGCCGTTACAAACAACAACAGACGCTACCTGTTTGAATGGATAACTTTATCCCCACTTAGAGATGAGAGAACTGAGGCACATTCAAACAACTTGCTTAGAGTCACACAGCAGATGGCAGAGCAGAGACTTGTAGCTGTGTCTGCCTGACATCACACCAGGCTTATGCCTAAAACTGAAGGAGATGTTCCTTCTGCCCGTCTTCCTTTATTTACAGTGGCCGCAATTGACCAGGGAACTTTATCATATATAATACTAAAAATGAATTTGATTTATAAATCAGTCCAAGCTGAAATGTACCCAGTTGCTTAGCCGCTTCTGTTTCAAGACTAAGATTAAGCAGGGTTCAGGGTCTTCTTCTGTTGGAGAAGGAAATGGCACCCCACTCCAGTACTCCTGCCTAATGAATCCCAGGGACGGGGGAGCCTGGTGGGCTGCCCTCTATGGGGTCACACAGAGTCGGACACGACTGAAGTGACTTAGCAGCAGCAGCAGGGTCTTTTTTGGTGGTCCAGTGGCTTAAGACTCAGTGCTCCCAGTGCAGGGGACGGGGGTTCAATCCCTGGTCAGGGAACTAGATCCCACATGCCATAACTTACACCCAGTGCAGACAAATAAATATTAAAAAAAAATAATAATAAGAGCAGGGTTCACACATTCTGGGGGGCAGGGGAGGATCTTTTCACCAGATGATGGTTCATCTGCTTACTCATTGCAGATGACCTGGGCCCCTTCTCAGAGCTTCAGAACCGGGGTTCCCGACACTCGGGCCCTTTCTTCACCTTCTCTTCCTCCTTCCCTGGGCACTCTGGTAAGTGCCATTCTTTCCCATGCCTGCAAACGTTTGGAGTCCTGGAGCCCCTCACCTCAGCTCGTTGTTCTCCGACGCCTTCTCTCTCATGTCTCCAGAGCCCTGTCTCACAGAGGTTCCCGGCCCTTTGTGAGCGCAGCCTGCCTGCCGGGTGCAGCCTCTGTCTAATGCCCCCTCCTCCCCCACCCCCCTTATCCCGATGCCAGATTTCTCCTCCTCGTCTTTCTCCTTCAGTCCTGGGGCTGGTGCTTTTCGGTCCGTCTCTACGTCCACCACTTTTGTCCAAGGACGCCGCATCACCACACGCAGGTGAGGGCTTCTTCTGGGACCATGCCAGGGCTGCAGGGTGAAGTGGCAGTGGGGGGCCTGCAGACGACTCGAGAGGCAGCTCCCTGAGGGCAGAGCCCAGTATGTCTTGTCCAGTGCAGCGCGGAGCCCGGACAGACTCCCGCAGGATTCAGGCCCGCCTGCTCAGTGAACCATGCTGTCTCCCACAGGATTATGGAGAACGGGCAGGAGCGGGTAGAAGTGGAGGAGGATGGGCAGCTGAAGTCCGTCACGATCAATGGTGAGGAAGGGCCAGCCACCGATCCCTAGCAGGAAGCCCGAGGCCCCAGAGCCCCCTCCCCAACCTACTCCTCTCTGAACTCCCCTGGGCCAGGGAGGCCAGACTGGCAGGATCGGAGATGGTGATCTGGGGGAAGGGGTGGGGGTGCTGGGACACAGAATCATGGGCTCTCAGAGGGCCCGCTAGCCACCATTGTCATGAGTTGGGATGCCTGGAGTTTGCAGAGCACGTGACTAGTTTCAAAGCCCTTGCACACACACCACCATATCCCCAGTATTCTTACAAGAACCAGGGGAAAGCAGGGCAGTTTGCACTCGCCCTACTTTTGATTTGCAGAGACGGAGCCTGAGCATAGCTAAACGGTCCTAACTCCCTGGTAGCCCCACGCCCAAGGCTTTGACCTACTTAGTGAAGGATGAAGCCAGGAATGATACTACAGGATGCGGGGTTCCTGGGGCTGACCTCTTCTTCCCACAATGCCACGCGGTACAGGATGGTCACCCTTTGGTGCCCGCTGACTCTGGGAGCTCTGTGTGCTAATAAGGGCACTTCGTAAGCTGTCTTATTTAATCACTGGAACCATTTGACAGTGTAGGCACTCTTGTCATTCCCATTTTATGGATGAGGAAAGGGAGGCTTAGGGAGATTGAGTAATTTGTCCAAAGAGACAGCTTGTACCTGCTGAAGCTGAATAACTGGCCATGCTCATAACCATGTGGGTTTCAAAATGCATGCACCCCCACTTCCAAAGGAGGGGCTGAGAGTGGCCAGAGTGCATGAGGCCACCTGGCAGGCTTCCCGAGGCCTGGATCAAAGGGCCTCATGGTGGCCGTGACTCCTGCAGGTATCCCAGACGACCTGGCCCTGGGCTTGGAGCTGAGCCGTCGTGAGCAGCAGCAGTCTGTCACCTCCAGGTCAGGGGCCACGCAGGTCCGGCAGACCCCTGTGTCACGACCCCTTGATGGCAGCCTCTCTGAGGAGGATGAGGACCTGCAGCTTGCCATGGCCTACAGCCTGTCAGAGATGGAGGCATCTGGGAAGAAACCGGCAGGTGGGCGGGGGGCACAGCGACGACGGCAGGGGCAGCCCAAGGCCCAGAACCACGATCCAGGCATGCGGGAGCCCCATGAGGGTGCAAGGGGTGACACAGCCAAGCCCAGCCCCTCTCCGGAGGAGAAGGCCACTCGCTGCCTCATCCTCTGATCACCAGGCCCAGCCCACCCGATTCGGGGGGACTGGGAGTCCTGGTCAGAGAAGGGCATGGCCTGAGTTGCAGGAGCCCCTCTCCACCTCGGCGCTCCCTCCCCAGGTCCACCCCTCCCTCCAGCGTGGATTTGCTGTGCTCAGCCCACGGCTGATAGGTCCCTGGTGAAGTCCAGCGTGGGGGGACCTCAGGGCAGCGGGAGGGCCTGAGGAGCCAGGATGAACTTAATTCTTATTAGACGGGGAGTTTCTAAGGGGCATTAGTGGCTTGGGTTGGGCCTTTCATGCCCAGGCCTTCTGCCACCTGTGTTGCTGAATGATGTCAAGGAAGGAGGACTTGGCCTGAGGTTCTCTGAGCCAGAGTGGGCAGCCACAGCTCTCCTGGTCGGCTGCAGACACCCCCACCCCGGTTTCCGTGCGCAGTGTTGAGCTCTGACTTCTCTGTTGCTTCCCTCCTGGTGCTGCTTCTCCTCCCTCGCACTCTTCTCTCTGCAATTCCCCGCGGGCTACATCGCTTGCTTTCACTGCCTCCTGCCTGGCTGGGACTCCCTTCTTCCTTTTCCCCAGAAAGCCTCTTTGTGGCGAGGAAGATGCTGTGGCCCGTAGGGCCACAAGGTCTTCCGGGGAGGCTAGCTGGGTGGGGCGGGAGCCTCTTGGCCCGTCCAGATTCAGAACCGGAGCCTACTCCTCCTCCCTTCCTCTTGCTGCCTCAGCCTGCCCCCAGCCTCCGGACTAGCCAGAGGTGAGGCCGGCTAACCCTGGAGAGGGGGGATAGGGCCAGGGTGCCCCAGGAGGGAGGTCTAGGAGGGACCGCATCCCATCCTCCCGCACCATGCATCAGGGCTCAGGGAGAGGCCACAGGGCTAGCCCAGGGCTGCATGCTTAGCTCTGCCCTCCACGGCTTGCGGCTGATCCTCTCTCCTGTCACCCCACCCCCGCTCTCTCCCCAGATGTGTTCTGAGCTGGATGTCCGGGACCCAGAGTTGCTGCACAGTTCCAACAGGACAGCGCCCAACCCTGTGCACTGGGAGGGGACCCTCCATCCCTCTCGCTCACCCGTGCTGAGCATAGAGCTGGGCCTGGGTGGTGGGCGGGGGCCGGGTGGGAGGTAGGCTTAGCCTGTAAATGCTTCCCAGGGTGTTTGGTGCTGTTTCCTGGGGACTACAAGTCCCAGAATGCAACGCACCTCGCCTCCTTTCTGTTAGATCATGCTTGGAGGAAGTGGTGCGCAGTTAACGGAGCTGTGCATCTTGGGATATGTAGTTCCAGCTCTGGTCGGCCTGTTAACTCGTCGTGAGATGGGGACATCTTGTCATTTGATTTGTCCCTGGCAGGGGTGGCAAGAATGTGGATGAAGGGGGAATGTGAGCTTCGTTTCCCCTGATACCTCTTGCTAGCGCTGGGGTTAGAGTGTACAAATCAAGGCCCCGAGGCATCTGGGAGAGGTTATTTTCCTGTGGGCAGTCCTGGGGTCTGAGAATGAGCCAGGGCGGATTGGCTGAGCAGGGCGTGGTCTCAAGAGGGCTGATGGGCATGGGCTGGTGAGAGCTTGGAAGGTGGAAGGCCACCCTAGCGCTCTGGGGGGTGTGAGTGTGTGTGTGTGTGTGTGTGTGGCTGGAATCAGCGTGTGATGGGTGCTCCGGGCATGCCGCTGCTTGTATGGCTCCTTTGGCCTCTGACCCTGCTGCCCATTCTTTCTCTCCAACACCACAGAAACTGCCTCTCCTCCTCCCTCCCTGGGGAGCCCGGTGGCCGGGGAGGGAAGTGGTGGAGCTGGGGCGTTGCCAGCCCCTGTGCCATTGAGTCTCAGTGACCTATCAAAGCCAGCTGGGCTGAGCTCAGAC
Organism: Budorcas taxicolor; assembly: GCF_023091745.1. Lineage (NCBI taxonomy): Eukaryota > Metazoa > Chordata > Mammalia > Artiodactyla > Bovidae > Budorcas > Budorcas taxicolor. The sequence continues at coordinate 151,828,091 of NC_068911.1, forward strand.
CAAGAGGGAAACACTGGAAGTCAATAAAGCTGAGTTTCGAGAGCTTAGTGGTGTGCTGTGTCCTGTGTGCTTCCTTCCTGCCAGCCAACCCTGTGGGGCCAGCGGGTGACACACCTCCCTTTATTTCTCAGGCATCCAGAGGTTGCAAACCTTCCCAGCCGACAGCAGAAGTCCCCTCTTTGACCAGGCGGCCCTCCCCTAATATGGTGTGGAATCCCAAGCTATGCTCACATGCCTCACCTCTGGGGGCCCCCGCACTGGGCTTTCACAGGCAGCTATTGTTCTCCGAATGCAGGACCCCACCACCCAACTACTGCAGGGTCTGCAAGCACAGCTAGGACCAGATCTGACTGGACTGAAACCTGAGGCCAACAGAAAGCCAGAAACGTGGTGAAACACCTCTAAAAACCTCCTCCTGAGGCCCAGAGACTGAGCACCCCCTCCACAGGTCCTCTTAGCTTATGGCTAGCACCCAGGGTCGGAAGCCTACCTCTCTCACATGGAGTGGCATAAGTCTGCCCCACGCAGGGTCCAGGGCCCAGGGAGGTGAAAACTAGGTACCTCCCCCATCCTGTCTCTTCAGACACCTGCAGAGAGGCCCTCCCAGCCACGGGACAAGCACTTTTCCATCATCTTGCAGGGTAGTGTGGTTCGCCTCCAACTCTGTCTTCCATTCGGGGGTAAGCACTGGGCTTCATCCTCAGTAGCCAAAGGACCTATATTGTATTTTCCTCAAAACAAGGAAGCAGCATGCCCTGAAAGGAATTTCAAGCCTCTGTCTTGAGAGAGAGAGAGAGAGAGAATCTGTTGGAAGTTTCTGCCCACTTCCAGCCTTTACGATGACCAACAGTGGTGTTGAGCTGCAGCAGAGCACAGATCAGGGGTGGGGGGCCAGAGGTCCACACACTGTCCCTTCATTCTCTGAGCAGGACAGGTGGTACTTGCCCATCTTTGATGTGGGGGCCTGAGCCTTGGGCTTCCCTGGAGGCTCAGATGGTAAAGAATCTTGCCTGCAATGCAGGAGACACGGGTTTGATCCCTGGGTCAGGAAGATCCCCTGGAGAAGGAAATGGCAACCTACTCCAGTATTCTTGCCTGGAAAATCCCATGGACAGAGGAGCCTGGTGGGCTACAGTCCATGGGGGCGCAAAGAGCTGGAAAGGACTGAGTGACCAACACTTTCACTTTCTGAGCCTTGGCAAGGTGAGGCGGCCCTAATTAATTCCTGAGTAGCTCCAGGCTCAAGGCTCTTTTTGCCTCATTTCTATGTGTACCACTGCTGTCCAAGGAACACGCGGATGGAGTCTCCTCTGAGGCCATACAGAGTGGGGGCATTCTGGGGGAATGGGGAGAAAGTGCCCTTTGCCCCCAGGTGAATGAATGTTGTGACATCTCACAGGCCTATCTGTGAGTCTTTACCAAAGTTTAGCTAATTCTGCTTAAGCTGTGGTGAGCACTTGGCCTGTATCAGCTCATTTAGTCCTAACCTCCGTCCTGCGTGATGTATATTATTCCTGAGACCAAAAGATGCGAAGCTGCTGCCCTAGAACTAAGAGGGGATGCAGCAAAGAGGCCAAGCGTGCCTGTGTTGGAATCCCAATTCCACCACTTAACTAGTCGTGGTACCTCAGGCAAGTTCTGTGCAGTCTCTCTGTCTGTAAAATGGGGCTAATAATTGGTAGCATGTCCTGAAGATTAAACCAGTTAATGGTTGTCAAGCACCTTGGAGGCTATCAGACATGTAGGAAATACAGCATAAAAAACTACTGCCTGATTGTCATTTGCTTCCATGCAAGCCTTGGAGAGCCTGACTCCACCGCCCGGCTCTCCCATAATTGTCTGCATCTCCTGAAACGCAGCAGGGCCTGCTCCAGGCTGAGACTGGGGCTGAAGCTTGGAAGCAGAGCAGAGAAACACATAGGAGGTCTGGGTTGCAGCTGCACACACGACACACTAACTTTATTCACATTGATACAAAAGTAGATTTTTCCAGAAATGTTCTCTTGTGCCAGGGGGAGCAAGTTGAGTGGCACGTGGCAGAAGGGTGAGGGGAGGGGGCGGGAGGGGGCAGGAGGGGCAAGGGCCACAGTGTGGGTCGTGGAGGCAGGACAGCGGGCAGCAGGGGCTAGGGGAGCAGGACGATCTGGGCATGGTGGCCCCTCTGCCCCATTCTAGCCACACTGGAGGGCAGAGGGAGTCCACACAGATATATTGGGAGCATCTAGAGTGGCGGGAAATGGGGGTCAGGGAACTTGGACAGGAGGAGATTGTGGGTAGAATTTGGTGCCCATGACTTTCCTCTCCTTCTGACCGGCTGCCAGCTCCCCCAGGGGACACCGGGGGTTCCTGTATGCCCCATCTTGCTTCCCCTTCCTTACACGCTCCTCTTGGAAGGGCTGGACATGCCCAGGAAGGGCCGAGTTGGCGGGTGTGGCAGTGAGAGCGAGTGCACAGATAGATGCTCACGCAGGCAAGGAGGGGGTGGAGGCTGGGCTGCCCACCGAGGGGCCCCATGGGTCTCACTGGGGCAAGGCCTTGAGGATGGCATTTACCTCCTCCGCCACAGCTGTCAGGGCAAACTCAAACTGGTCCTGGGGCAGGGTAGAGGGAGAAAGGTCATGGGGAGGCCCGGCCTCTGCTCCTGCCCTGGGATGGGTTGGGGGGCTTTGGGGTGGTCACTTGGGAGAGAAAGAGGGAGACCTTCTGGGGGAGATTTGGAGGCAGGCAGGCAGGAGAGGCAGGCCCCTGCCACTTTCCCTGGGGAAAGGTCATGGCTAGGGTGGGTATAGAGAGAAACAGTCACCTTAGAGCGAACAAGGCCAGGCCGCTGGTCACGGACATGCTCCAGGGTAGCAGCAATGTCTATCTCCTTCACTCCTGGTGGGGAGGGGTGTAGGGACAGAGATGCTCAGAGGGTGTCCAGAGGAGGGTAGGACCCAGAAAGCCTAGGGCATCTTGGGATGGGAGGCTCAGAGGACTGGATAAAGCCTGGGGGTGTGGTGACCTGCCCTCCAGGAACTCCTGTGACCCCAGGGGCTGGGGAGACTCTAATCTGGGGCTGGGCTGGGGACATGGTGGGGAGGGGCCTCACCTTTTGCCATGCGGTTCAGTACCATGTCGATGAGGATGTAAGTGCCTGTCCTGCCTGCACCGTCACTGCAGGAGGAGAGGGTGACAGGCTGAGCTGGGGACCCAGCAAGAAGGGGGAGGGGAGGGGACATGGAGGCTTGGGGTGGAGACGCTGGTGGAGTCGTTAGGGTTAGCTGCGGGGTTGGAGGGCATGAGTGAGCCGAGGATGAGGGATGGGGTCATAGCTCCTGGGTCCTGGGAACTGGGCCTTGAGTGGGGAGCCTGGGACTCATGGGGTGTCTCTTGGGCAGAGAGCCAACTGAAAAGGAGAGCCCTGGCTCCACCCTGAGGTGGAGGCACTGAGAAGGAATGGGAATAGCCATTTCCAGCCACTGGCCAGGCTTTCCTTCAGCCAACGTCTTATGTAAATGGCAAGATGGTAAATATTTTCAACTTTGTGGGCCACATATAGCCTCTGTCGTGTGTTCTTTTTTTTCCTTCAACTATTTAAAAATGGGAACATCATTCTTAGCTCATGGGCCATTAAGAAAATAGACGGTATGCTGAATTTGGCCCATGGAGAGCAGGGCCGGAGAGGGGGTGGGAACCGCGAAGCTGCCCCCTTCAGGGCCCTCTGGCTTGGGCCTGGCCCGCCCCCACCCCCACCCCCCTCCAATCCCGTACGCACCTGCAGTGCACAATGATGGGGCAGGAGCGGCCCCGGTAGCACTTGTTCACCTTCCTGCAACAAGAAATGGGCATGAGGCCAGGGGCACCAGCAGAGGGGAAGGGGAGCTGAGACACACACCTGTGGGCCTGTCTTCCTTTTCTCTCCACCTGCCCAGGGCCGAGGAGGGAAGAGGGCTGGACAGAGGAGTCGTGCCTGGAGGCCAAGAACCAGAGATGGTGTGGGGGGCACTGGGCTTGCCTTGTCACTATGGGCCTAGGCTATGCACCTGGAACAACTGATAAATCAGTTGGTCTGATTTATCAGATAAAACCTGATAAATCAGATCAACTAATAAAAACCTTTCAAGCCTCAGTTTTCTTACCTGTAAAACGGGGATGATAGTAATAGTAACCTCCTTCTTAGCGTTCTTATTACATGGATTATGAGATAATCCATATAAAGGACTAAGTGATAAATCTGGCACACAGCAGGTGCTCATTAAATGATGGCACTATTAAAGATAATATGTCATAATATTAACAGTCTCCCCTGCCTGAAGTTCAGGGAGGATAGGTGTTCTGGTGAGTTCAAGGCTGTCAGAGCACACTATTGCTCTGCCCCGGGTGTTCCCCTCCCCACCCGGGCTCCTGTGGTCCTCACCAGCAGTGAGGTCTGGTTGCAGCCCTGGGCGCAGAGTTCCTCTGGCGAGGGGATGACAACCCCTCAGCTCTGAATATGCTGCCGCCCACTGTCTCCCTGGGTAAGTCTTACCCCAGCAGGTAAGCACAGGTGCTCTGTGATTGGGTCATAGTCAGACTGTGGGTCCACCTGGACCTCAGACTCTGCTTCTTGGACCACAGCTCAGCAAGGAGCGGGTGGGTTCTCCCTCTCTCGTGGCCCAGTCTAACCTGCCCTTGTTCCTTATCACATTCCTGATTTGAGAGTCACTTGCAGACTCCTGATACTCCCAAAGGACAAGGGCGAGGGAGAACCTTTTGAAGGGTTATTAGAGCATTTCAGAGGAGCTTAGAACTTAGTGGTTCCCCAGTCTGATACCCCCAGACTTACTGGGGCCAGGTGACTTTGAATGGTTTCCTAGGAGTCCACATGATTCCTTAGCGTATCGGCTGGTAGATCAGGGCTGGGGTTGAACAGAAGTTGTCACAGTGGCTCCCAATCAGTTAATAATAATGACAACAAATAGTACTTAGAATTAACAGAGTCTTTGCTATGTGCTGGGGCTTCCTTGGTAGCTCAGCTGGTAAAGAATCCACCTGCAATGCAGGAGACCCCAGTTCAATTCCTGGGTCAGGAAGATCCACTGGAGAAGGGATAGGCTACCTACTCCAGTATTTTTGAGCTTCCCTGCTGGCTCAGTTAGTAAAGAATCCACCTGCAATGCAGGAGACCTGGATTCTATCCCTGAGTTGGGAAGATCCCTTGGAGAAGGGAAAGGCTACCCATTCCAGTATTCTGGCCTGGAGAATCCCATGGACTATATAGTCCAGGGGGTCACAAAGAGTTGGACACGACTGAGCGACTTTCACTTTTACTTTTGCTATGTACCTGGCACTTAAAGTAGATTTTATAGATTTCATGCTATTGACTTTTGTAACAATCCCTTAAGGTATGGGTCATCAATCTCATTTCACAGGTAAGAAAACAGATGGAGGTCAAGGAACTTGATCAGAGTCATTTTCTAAGACTTCAAAATTTATTTTGCCTTCCCTCTGATGGACCTTCACCAAAACAGTATTTATTAAGCAGCAATTAATTTGTTCTGTGTGTCTAGGCCAATTGAGTTTACATAATTCCAGCCCGAAGCAAAGAAACATAACCTTTTCGCTTACCTGTGCAGTCTTAAAATAGGTCCATGCACTCATTTTATAAAGATTTTTAAATATGGAAAACAAAAAATAACCCCTGATACCCCTGATGGCACCTTCAAGAAGCCTGTACCTCAGGTTGCATGGACCCCAGTTAGAAACCATTGTCCTGAGGGTCAGAAACTACCCCCAGGTTCCCACCCCAGTTCTGTTCCTCTGCTTTCTGCCCAGCACCTAGAGACCTCAGACTGGCCTGGCAAGGGGCAGAGAAGCAGAAGGAAGCTGCAGTGTGGGTGAGGTCCCTGCCATGGCAGCAGGCTTCTCAGCCACCAATCTGTGGAGGGAAGGCAGGGGACTCTGGAGGCCTGGACATGGTTTTAGCATCTGAAGAGGGCAAGTCCCCCTGTTGGTTTCCTGTCCCAGCCCCCATCTGGTTCCATGAGTCCCCAAGAGTCCAGAGATCCCCCCCACTCCCTTTGATAGCATTTGTCCCTTCCTTGTATCTCCCCAGCCCCAGCTCTCCCAGCGCCCTTCAGGGTGGTCCCTGGGCCACACGTCCTCATGTCCCATCCATGCAGCGGCCACACCTGCCAGTGATCACTTTTGTGACTATGCAACTGGAGTGAGAATACTAGCTGCAGATCACAAAAATGACGCTGGCAGCCGTGAGAGAGAGAGAAGAGGGAGGAGACAGAGAGGGGAGACAGACAGCAACGGAGAGACAGAGACATGTAGAGAAACAGAGAGAGGAGCGGGGAGAGAGAGACCAAGAGAGGCAGAGTAAATAGGCAGAGATGGGAGGGAGGTGGAGGAAACAGCTGAGAGATGGAACAGGGAGGGGTGCAGAGGGGGGAAATGTCGATGGAGTGGGGGAGTGAGACAGTGAGAATGATGGGGAGAGAGCTGAGGGGGAGAGGGAGGGTGGAGGAGAGAAAAGTGGGAAGGAAGGGAGGGAAAGAGGGAAGGAAATAAAAATAGAGGCAAAGAGACACGGAGGGTAAAGAAGGGGGAAGGCACGGGTTAGTGAGAGAAAGCTAGGGGACAGCAGACATAGAGACTGGGCACCAGGAAAAACAGGACAGGAGGAAATAGACGGCAAGGACCAAGGAGGAGGAGAGGAGAGAGGGAGGCGGCTACAAACAAGATGAGCCTCTCAGGGTACGGGGGGCGGAGGGAGAGGAAGGTTATGGAGGAAGAGTGGGAGAGAGAAAAAGAGGCCAAGACAGAGGGAAGAGGCAGCCAGCCAGCAGAGACAGCGAGCAGTCAGGAGCTGGACCACAGCAGTGGACGGATGGGCACAGCGAGACAGGGCGTCAGTCCTGGTTTGGGGGGTGGTGTCCAGAAGGGGACGCCAGGAGGTCAGAGTCAGTCCTGGTTTGGGGGTGTCTAGAAGGGGGCACCAGCGGACCAGAAGCTGAGGCTCCAGGTCGGGCGAGAGGGCCTGCCTCTCCTGACCGGGGGCCCCAGGAGGAGCTGATGGGCTGCGGGGAGGCTCCAGAGCCCGGCTCCCGGCCCCCTTGCTCCTGGGCTGCTCTCTCCCGGGCTTCTGGGAGCCTTCCTCGGGCCGCCCCACCGCCCAGGGGTGCCCGCTTACCTGCGGAAGTCCAGGAGGGGCCGGGTGGAGGCCGGGGTGCCCTCTGCCGGCCAGCTGAGGAAGTGGAACTGCGTGAGCGTGCGCGTCTCCTGGGTCTGCACGTTCTTCAGGTAGAAGCTCCGCACTAGGAAGTCCTCGCACCAGATGTGCTCCGACACCAGGTTCACCTGCGAGGGTGGGGGCGCAGGCCTGAGCGCGGCAGGGCCTCTCCAAATCCTCCCGGCCTCCCAGGCCAGTCAAGAAGCTCACTCAACTGTCCCCAGGAACCCTAGCCATCTGTGTCACTTATGGACTGCTCAGGACAACTGGCGGCTTCTCCATCTAGACACAGCGGGAGCCTAGCTCCCCGACTAGGGATCGAACCCGTGCCCCCTGCAGTGGCAGCTCGGATTCTTAACCACTGGGCCCTCCGGGAAGTCCTGTGTGTTTCCTGGAATCAGTTTCTCCTTCCTCTTTTGTGCCAAGACTAGCACAGTGTCTGTGCTACACACACACCATAAACTTTGATAAAATTCTGTATTTTCATTTGATTTTTTTCTTTAACCCCAAGCAGGACCAATTTTTAAAGCTTAAAAAGAAAAAGTATTGTATGCTCATCTAATGCTGAAAATTTGTTATCCAGAGCTCATTTAGAGATAAGAAGCTTCTGTTGTGCAAATAACATCTGTTTTACGGGGGGAGGGGGTCACTTCCCATTGGTCAGGAATGTTTCTCCTTCCTCTACTTTGTCTCCACCCAGACCCCCCAGTGTTTTTCCATTTTTCATAAGCAACATGTGTGATTGGCAGCATTTTTTTCTTTGCTTTGGCCTCCAGGAAACTCAGATCTAAACTAGACTCAATAAAAGTAGGATTAAGTCTTGGTCTTCGAGTATACTTATCTTTCCTGTCTCAAAACTGTACTCCTGGCTCTTAGCTTCTTACCTTAGTTTCAGTGGCTTTATAGTTTTATATCTGTACCTTTCATCACAGGTCCCTGCAAGTGCTTTTCAGCCCTAGACTGGACACACACATACACACATGTATATGCATATATGTATGTATGTGAATGCTTTCCTGGTGGCTCAGACAATAAAGAATCCACCTGCAACTCAGGAGACCTGGGTTCAATTCTTGGGTTGGGAAGATCCCCTGGAGAAGCGCATGGCAACCCACTCCAGTATCCTTGCCTGGAGAATCCCCAGGACAGAGGAGCCTGGCAGGCTACAGTCCATGGGGTCTCAAAGAGTTGGACATGACTGAGTGAGTAAGAACACCATGGCACAGCATGTGTGAATATGTGTAACACATGGATGTTTATATACACATACAGTTGCACATGCATGAACTGTGCACCGCCCGCTGTCCCCACCCCCATTGTCTCCTGGCCATGGGGTTTGCTGACCTCATATACGTGGTAGAGGGAGGAGCCCTCGTCCGGCCAGTAGCGATCACACTGCTTGACACCATCCTCCACCAGCGGGGTCAGCATGACGATGACAGTGCAGCCACTCTCCCACACCATCTAGGGACAGATGATGTCTAGCACCCAGGTAAGCTCCACTCTAACCTCCCTGGGACCTGGTTGGCCCTGGCTGCCCACAAGGGACCCCGGTCCCTGGAGACACCCTCCCTCCAAAAGCCCACCTGCCAGAAGTCTGCAATGGTATGCGACAGCGGGCCCTGTGTGGCTATGTAGGCTGGCATCCGAGGGTCATGCTCAATCTGGGGGCAGGGAAAATACATCATGAACCAGAATAGGAAATGCCATTATGGAGAGGTCTGGTCAAAGGGAGCAGGCTAGGGTCTGGGGGACCCTCAGAACTCCCGTTTCCATGCCGGATATCAGGCCCACAATTCCAGGGCCTTGTGGAGCAGGAAATGGAGTCTATGGGGGCAGGATGAAAACGGGGAGGAGATAGGAGCCACTCACAATGGGGCTGGCATTGATGTAATCGCTCCGAGAAGGGCTGCTCTCCACCTTCAGCTTGATGCGAGCATGGTCATCTGCACAGACCCCACACCCCACCCCAGAAACCCCTCCTGTCACTGGGGTCCTGGCACCTCTGCCACTCAGCCTGAGCCAGGAGCCCAGCCCCTACCCCAAGCCCTCCGGACTCCCAGCAGACAGAAGGCTGGGCCAGCAGGACTCACTCACAGGGAAGGAAGTCAGGGTGGCGGTTCTTTTTGATGTTGCCCTCGCCCTGGGCGGTGGCACAGGTGTTGGGCTCCGCTTGGTAGGCACACAGGGCCTGCCACTCCTTGGCCAGGCGGTCCCTGTTCCGAAGGTGGTCCTCCATGTAGGCCTGCAGGGACACCACAGCCTGGCGCCGGCCCCCACTGCCAGCCTTGCCCCTCCCACCACCTGGTCCCCTCCCCGCCTCTGGGCCCATGCCCCATCCTGACCAGAATCATGTGTCCCGTGGAGATGTCCATGTTGGCTTGGGCAGGCTCCTCACACCAGGACGGAGTGCTGCTGTGGGAGCTGGGGCTGGCCTGGGCGGCGTCGCTGAACTGTGAGGACACGCTGCTCACCCGAGAAGGCTCAGGTGGACCCTCTGCCCGGTTGAACAGGGACTTTGTAGCCATATGCTGGCGGCATAGATCCTGCAGAAGAAAGACAGGGCAGGATCCATGTTCTCCTGAAGCCTTTTCAACAGAGTTCTGGACTCAATTCAACAGAGTCCTTAGGATGGTCCTGGATTGCTCCTCTGGGGTGGGGTCTTCTGCCCTGGGTCTCATCCTTTCCAGGGCTGTTCTGCTTGGGTGTGGCCCATGACAACCTCAGATATTACAGAGCAGAATCCAGAACCCCCTGAATGGTGGTACTGGGGAACCACTGGGGAACAGGAACCACCTGTTCTCAATTCCCATCCATTCAAAATGCCTCCACGACACCCCTTCTGGGGCTTCTCCAGCCCGTGCCTGGATACCCAACTCCCTGCCCTCATCTTACATGAGACCCAGACTCCTGAGCCCCTTCCATTCCCTTTCATCAACAAGCTTCTGGGGCTGCACACCTGGTACTCAAAGGTAGTGTCACCATGGGCCCCCTCGGGTCCCAGGGCAGCCAGGCGCTCCTTGTCCCGCTGTCGTGCATGCTGCCGCACACACAGAGCCACTGCCAGGGCCACGAGCAGCCCAGCCACACCTGCCAGGGCCACCAGAGTAAGGAGCACGGACCGCATGGGAGAAGTGCTGTGGGCCGGTCGGGGAAGGATGGCGGCTGCCTCCTCCCTCTGTGGGAACAAGGTTAGAATCAAGGTGGGCAGTGGTGGTGGGGGGAGACTTAGGAGCTGCTCCTCACCCTTGTCCCACACCCCACTCCCTGCTAGTATATCTCCTGGGGAAAAGCTGAGAGGCAGGGACATGGTGGTACAGGCAGAGGGACTCACACAGACTCAAGATCCTTCTTTCTCAATCCCCATGGGACCAACTCAACCACACTGTACTGCCAGAGACTTAGTGGGTGACTCTCCCTAGGAGTTTTTACATTAAAAAATGGATGTAGAGAAGTATAGAGACCCAGGAAATCAAACAGTAGAACATGAGGCATCAGTGTTGGATGCATAATAGAAGCATATTTTGAGTTCAAAGTCCTTTCTGTGTAATGTTTTCCCCTGGAATTTGAGACTTTGATCTAGCATATCTATGGACAGCTGGGCCATCTCAGGTAGTTCTTCCAGGTGAGCTGGCTGCCTATAGAAGGCTGATCCTGCAGGGAGCTGGAGCCACTGGCACCATCTGCTGGTCGGAAAGAAAACTGCATGGAGGAGGGCTGCTTCAGCAAAGGTGGTGTATTTCAGCTCCTGTTCTGCCAAGACTGCCTTCATTTCTGGTGGGCAGCATCAGCCAGCGGGGACTTTGACTGATTCTTCAGTTATCTCATACCTGTCCCACTCCTGTCTGCAAGATCTGGAGCCCTGTCTGTGCTTCCAGTTCAGACTTCACCAACCCTGCAGGGAGGACGGAGGTCAGACCCTCTCCAGCCCCCCATATGGTCTCAACCCCATGCCATGCAATGCCCCGTGGCAGGCCGGACCCACATGGCCTGGGTCTGGGAATATTCCTGGGTCTGGGAATATTTCAAGGAGAGCATCAGCCACCGGTCTGGATCTATACAACTAGGGCTGGGGCCAAGAAGTATTTACCGGCTTGCTGGGTCACATCGGCCAAAGACAGGTTCTGTTCATTGTGCCGGATGCGGAAGGTAAGGGCTGGTCCCACGACACTGCCGAATAGGAGGTATATTACTGCCTCACCCATCACAGATCCCAGATTCAAAATGAGAGATCCGCTCTGGTCCTCTCTCCCTATTAGAGGATGGGGCTGAAACCCATGCCATACGGGGCTGTTTCAGGAGGGAAGATATTGGACAAGCCAGCAGCAGGGAGAAGTGTGGCTGTAACTTCAATGCAGCTGGAAACATCTGTGACCTGACCTCGGCCCCTTAACCTGGAGTATGTCTTCCCCTCCTTCCCCGAGCCCCTCAGGCCCCACTCCCTTCAAGCTACCTGCCACCCCAGCCAGATAGAGCCCCACCTGATGTTGATGAAGCTGCCCGAGGACATGTGCACGTGCTCAGCCAGGATCTCCAGCAGCCTTACTCCTGCAGCCAGACTCAGGGGCCTGGAGTTGCAGAGCCGGTACAGGAAGGAAAGTGGGGACCCTCTTGACCACTTTCTTGAAACACCCTCCAAGGGTGCCAAGACATCCAGGGATGCAGAGCAGTCCCCCCTCCACCCCTATCTACTTCACATCTGCAATTCTGCTCTCTGCCTCCCAAGGCAGGCCAGCCCAACCCCCAAGGGACCAAGAGGCTGCCCCACGCGGGAGCCCTTACTTCTGGTCAGTGACAATGTAGCCGTATTCCTCTGCTGATGGTCGAGCGGAGGGCTGCCCCGCCACGGTGGGCTGGCTCTGTCCCAGCGGGCTTTTCTTCTCTACCAGGACTGGTGTGGCAGGGGCACCGGCAGCTTTGGGGGACTCAGAGGATCCGGCGCTCAACTCCTTCTGGGCTTTAGTGGAGGTGGAACCGCCCGTGGGGGATCCGGGCAGGGAGGGCATCGGGGGCGGAGGCTCTGCTGGGTCTACGCCCTGAACCTGCTCCTCCATTGTCTGTTTAGAATAGAGGCTAGAGGTAAGGTCTCTAACAGTGAAGGGGTTAAGGAAAGGGGGTCTACAATCTGGACCCTGAGCTCCCATAGGGGTGCTTATGACTTGATTCTCTTTCTATCCCCAGACCCAGGTCAGCATTGGGTACCGAGAGGCATCCAGGAAAGTGAGCCAAGTGGATGAATGAATGAATGAATGAATAAAGGGCTGAATGAGTGACTATTCATGATAAGTAATAATCGACAGGATGGGGCTGGAGTGGGGAGAAACTCCAGAGTGAGGAAAGCTGGAGTTAGGGGAGATGATGAACAGACAGGCAGTGCTTTTTTGACTTTTGTTTAGCCACAAAATCTTAGAAATCCAACGTGTGAAACAGACAGAGCGCCTCAAGCCGTAGGGCAATCAGGAGTCTGCCTACTCCCTTCCCTCCCTTCGCCTAAGGATCTCATTTCAAAACCGTGGTCTGACACGACTGTAGTGAAAAAAAGCACTGAATCAAGAATTCTCACTTCTGGTCCCAGCTCTGCCTTCAGCCTGAGGTGAGACTTTAAACAGAGCCTCTGGGCCTCTGTTGAAGGGTCAGAGAATACAGATTCTGCGTCCTGAGCCTGAGATTTAGATTTCAGCTAAGGGTTTTTGCTGCCTTAGGGGTCTGGGAGGTGTTGCAAACTCACTTTCTTGATGTCAGCTCCAACGTTTACAACCCCTCCTGTAGGGACAGGAAAAACAAGACTCTGGGCAAAGGGCCAAGGCCAAGGTCCACACAATGCAGGCAGGAGAAAGGGCTGGTAGCTCTGAGTCTGAGACATCTGCTATGGGCTCACCCCGCAGTCAGTAACCAAGGCTGTTGTTGAGTTCATCCTAACATGCCTCTGTGTGTGTTAATCCCTCAGTCGTGTCTGACTCTTTGTGACTGCAGGGACTGTAGCCTACCAGGCTCCTCTGTCCATGGGACTCTCCAAGCAAGAATACTGGACTGGATTTCCATGCCCTTCTCCAGGATATCTTCCTGACCCAGGGATGAACCCACTTCTTTTGTTTCTCCCACATTGGCAGGCGGATTCTTTACCACTGTACCGCCTGGGAAGCCCCTTGCTTCTGGGCTTGTGCACCATGGGCTCAGTTACTTCAGTGGTATTCGCCTCTTTGTGACCCCATGAACTGTATCCCGCCAGGCTCCTCTATCCACGGGATTCTGGAGCAGGATGCCATGCCCTCCTCTAGGAGATCTTCCCAACCAGAGATCAAACCCATGTCTCTTATGTCTCCTGCATTGGTAGCAGGTTCTTTACCACTAGCGCCACCTGGGAAGTCCCTTCTGCTTCATGCATGCACGCTCAGTCACTTCAGTCGTATCTGATTCTTTACGACCCCACGGACAGTAGCCCACCAGGCTCCTCCACCCGTGGGATTTTCCAGGCAAGAATACTGGAGTGGGATTGCCATTTCCTTCTCCAGGGGATCTTCCTGACCCAGGGATGGAACCCGGGTCTCCCACATTGCAGGCAGACTCTTTACCTTCTGAGCAACCACTGCTTGATCAACTCCTCCCTATTTTTGGCCACATCCCTCAAAGCTATTCTTTGCGCAGTCCTCTCTTACCTGTCAATTAGTGGCTTCTTGGCAATGACCTTAGGTCCTCAGCGTCTTCTGCCTAGCCTTTCCAGTGCCTCCAGATCCCCAGCTCACACCTTCATTGGCTTCTTTTCCCATTACTTCCATCTCCCAGTCCTTTCCTGCTCTAACTCTTCAGCTCACCACCTCACCCCTGCTTCCTGACTGTGGCTGTCAATGACTCTGTGTCTCAAACCAACTCCCTCCCCTGAGCTTGGCCCTTCCCCTCTAGACTGTTTCTTGTGGCCTTGAGAAGTGGGGCAAGAGGCCTCTGTGGGGCTGGCAGTCTCTCTGCCCCGACACTCACCCAGATTTCGTCCGGCACCCTTGGGCAGCAGCTGCAGCAGGGTCGAGAGGGTAGAGAGCTGCTCCGGGGTCAGCTGACGCAGCTCCAGGCCATAGCCCGCCAGCACAGTGGCCACTCTCTGCAGAGTCACATCTGCTGGGAACCAAACATGGAGCTCAGGACTAGTGCAGGGATGAACTTACGGGATGAGTTTGCAGGTGGGAGGGGACCCCCACATTTAGGAACTTCTCAAACACCAGGACACTGATGCCCTCCCCTTCCCGTCCATGTCCACACTTTGGGGGAAAGCCCTTCGGATGCCAAGACCAAACTTCAGGCCCAGTAGGGACTCCTCAATTCCCTAGCTGGGGAAGACATGTCAACTCTACCCGCTACTGTATCCCAGTGCCTACTTATGCCTGGCAGAGAGCAGGCAGTCAGTAGGCATTAGCTGAGTGTGCAGATGACTTTAAGGACAAATTAACAAGTGCGTGCACAGTCAGGACAGACCCCTTCATCTCTGCCCCCCCAGAAAGCAGCCCCATAGGCATGGAGTGGATGCTGAGGCCATGGTTACCTGGCTGCTCTGCTGGGGCGGGAGGCTTCTCCTCACGACCCTCTAGTCCTTCCTCCTCATAGCCCTCCAAGGAGTCCCCTGCCCGGCTGCTGCCCCCTGGCTCTGGCAGCCTTGGTGCCCTGGCCCTGCTGGGCACTTGTGACTCCTGGGCCAGGTAGAACAGCTCTGACTCCTGGAAAAGCTGAGCAGGTGGAGGCCCTGGAGGGTCCCCATAGGAGTGGCCAGGGTGAGCCCCAAACATGCTCTTGGAAGCAGTTCGGCTGAGGAAGGCAGGGGCTTCAGCCTTGGGCAGGGGGTCAACACTGACCATGCCTGGGGCGCTCTCTGAGCCCCGGGAGCCATCGCGGGAGCCAAACTGTGGGAAACCAGAGATTGGGGTAAGAGCAGATGTCAGCACGGGGATTGGGGCTGGGAGGGGGCCAGTGTCTAGAGCTCACCTGATGGAACAGGTAGGGCTGCAGCAGGGCAGGTTCATAACTCAGGGCAGGATGCGGGGGCTGTGGGGGCAGCAGCAGATGCTCCAAGAGAGGGGGCAGCAGCTCAGCCTGCAAAGGGGACAGGGGGGAGCCCGCCCCAGCTCCTCCCGCACCTACTGAAGGTCGAGGAAGCCGATGCTGTGGAGCTGGGGCGGAGCCAGTGGGGATGCCCTGTAAAAGCAGCTCCCCAGCGGGACCAGGTCTCCTGGGCACCAAGCCAGATCTGAGGAGGAAAGCAAAGTGTGTTTGGGGGTGTGTGTGTGTGTGCGCATGTGTGCATGTGTGTGTGTGAGCACATGTGTGTGCGGGCATGTGTTGGTTGTATGGGGCAATGGTGTACAGAATTTATGAGGCAGAGATGCTGGGGGCCGGGCAGGCTTAGCCTAAAGTAAACCTGATCTCTCAGGAGATGAGGTAGCCTCAGGAGAGGAGAGAGTAGCATGGAGAAGGGCCAGAGGTCTACGCCTGGGTAGAGGTCATCACCTCCCTGGTAAGGGTGCCTGGGTCCCTGAAACACAGCAGCAGAGCTGATGAAGCATGAGGCTAAGGACAGAAAAGGGGAGAGTGGGGAGCAGGGGAAGGGAGCTGGGAACTGCTGTAGATGAACTGTGGCTGCAACTTACCCCGTTGCCCCTGTGTGCATGTCCCCAAGTACACATCCAGACATTCAATGCCATGTCCCGCCCTACCCCACTCTGCCTTCTTCAGCTGGTATCATCCTCTGAGCCTCAAGCCCTCATTTACTTTCCTTTGCTTTACAGGGCCTGAAGGATGCCTTCAGAGCCCCTAACCACAATAGGAGGATGGTGCCTCCTACCATGCAGTAATAAAATTGAACATTAATCAGCCTCAATCTGACAAAATTCTTATCTGTTCCATGATGACTGCTTTGATGCTTCTTTCAAAATACCAAATGTCCACATGTTTCAAAGCAGTCTTTAACATTGTGAATCAACTATGCTATGATAACAATTTTAAGAAAAGACTTTATCTAGCAAAAAAAAAAAAAAAAAAATCCCCCAGTTTTGAATGCTCTTGTTTTGCTAGATCCCCAGGGATGAGCTCAGCTCATGTTGGGCATGTGGGCATATCCAATGACCACTCCAGAGCCTCTTTCACCCATGCCCCAGCCTGCTGGTCTCTGTACATACTTTCCTCTCTCCATCAGGAGGACCACAGATGCACAAGCCTTGCAATGCTAGAGTTGATGACAAATGATTTCTACCTGTCCCTTGGATGAGGCTCTGGGGGGCGAAGCCTGGGGATACGCTCCATCTCCTGGGAGATCACATACTGGGTGAGGTCATCATGCCAGGACAGTCCTTCCAGGGAGAGAAAAGAGTGAGATGGAGATTGTCCCTCCGGCTTGGGACAGTCTGAGGGCTCAGTAACAGGGGCCAGTGCAGATCAAAACTGTACCCTCTACCTTGCAGTGTACTGAACTGGGCAGAGTCCAGGGGCAGTGGAGGGGGTCCAGAGACCTGGTGGGTGATCTGAGTTGTCCCTTCTGCCCCCCAACCCCATCCCCAGGTGCAGATCTGGAAGTGAGACTGCCTCCAGTGAGACTGGGTTTAAATCCTCTGCCACTTACTAACTGTATGTCCTTAGCTGAACCTCTGTGAGCCTTAGTGCGCTCATCTGGAAAATAGGGGTTTATACCTCCTAAAATTTTTGTGATATTAAAACACAATATAACCAGTTAGAATAGTACCTGACACATCATGAGTCTTATCATCATCATCAACATTATTATTCATCTTATTTTTATTGATCCTGAACCTTAGTTTTCTTTATTTGTGGTGGTGGTGGTGGTTTAAGTGGGAATAACATATACTTTACGGATCTGCAGTAAAGATTAAATGCAATCAGGGACTTGAAAATGCTTGGAAACCCCCAAAGCATTATATACCTGTTTTAAGCCTTCATCAACATCATCTTATCCTGAAGGCAGATCTCCTGTTTGACCATTTCCCTCCATGAACTCTGCTTGCAGGAAAAGTCAGTCATCTATTCTAAAAGGATAACCTCCCACTCTCCAGTCCCACCTACTCCCATTCCTTTTTGCTTGCTTCTGGATTAATACTCATACTGCTTTTAACTCATAGCATGGGATCTATACCTGCTTTTTTGCCTATTAACATTAAATGAACTATCTGTGTTTCTATAAAAGGCCAATCCTCCATTTGGGCACTAGATTTCATCCCCTGCTACCTACTCAAGAACATCTTCCCCACAATTCTCCCCTTTTTCTTGTATCATCATTTTCTCCTGTTGTTTACTGAATTATTCCCATTCACACACAAACACAATGCAATTTTTTCCCATGTTATAATAAAAATACTGGTTGAATCCCACATTCCCCTCCAACTGTCACCCCATTTATTTGTAGCAAGACTCTTTGAAAGTGTTATCTCTGCTGTCTGTATCCACTTCCTTTCCTCCCATTCCCTCTTACTCACTCTATTCAGGATTTCCCCGCCCCCCAACTAGTCTACTAAAACTATCCTCAAGATCACCAGTGGCTTCTGCATATCTAAATCTAGGGTCAGTTCTCAGATCTCATCTTACTCAAGCTACCACCATCATTTGACACTGTTGATCACTCCTTCCCGCTTGACACACTCTCACTTAGCTTCTAGGATACCAAACACTCCTGTTTCTCCTTCTACCCCATTAGCTCTCCCTTCTTAGCCTCCCTTGTTAATTCCACTCCTTCTCCTGGTCCTCTTAATAGAATTCTTTAGGGTTTTTCTTCATATTGACTCAATCCCTTGACTATTTCATCCATCTCATGGGTTTAATTACCACCTATACACCAAGAATTCCAAATTTATATCTCTACTTCAGACTTCTATCTCTCTTTCAAAACCCAATTTTATACACTCAACTTTCTATTCTAATTGAGTGGACATCTTGAACTCAGTATAATCAAAACTGAGCCCCCCTTCCCCAAGTTTATACTTCTGCATAGTTAATTTTTTAATGTTTAGTGTTTCTGTTTGTACCATTGATTCCCTACATTCTATTCTCAACACAGCAGCAAGAGTGATCCTTTTAAAGCAGAAGTGATATCAAGCACCCCATGCTCAAACCTTGTGATGGTTTCCTCTTCTACTCAGAGTATAGTCAGAGCCCACACATTCTCCTATAAAGTCTTAGAACATCATTACCTACCTGACTGCGTCTTCTGCTCTGCCTCTCCATCACTCCTCTACAGCCTTCTGTAGAGGTGTTTTCCATGGTGCTCCTCAAACTCATGCTTAGGGCTTTTGTTCCAGATCCTTGGCCAACCAAAATACTCTTTCCTAAGATAACCTTCTGGAAAACATCCCCACCTCCTTGATGTATTTATTCAAATTTCCTAGCCTCACTAAGATCTATCTTGACCACTCATTTTAATAGTATGGCTTCCTACCTCACCATTTCTGATCCCTTTATCCTGCTGTAATTGTTTTTTTCCGTGGCACTTATCCCCTTCTAACATAGGAATATTTTCTAATTTATATAATGTAGCACCTCCCTTCATCTCCTGAATATAAACCCCAGAAGGCAGAGATCTTCATTTCACCCCTTGATAAATCTTAAGCACCTTAAACTATGTTTGCCACATAAAAGTAACCAATAAATGAATGAATTTGTTTGAATGAATGAATTGAATGAGTGGGGTGTTCTCCTGGCTGAGGACCCCAGGATTCACAGCTCTGAATACTCAGTCAGTTCCAGAGAGTGGACTGATCTCAAAGAGATGAATGCTGGCCTCTTCCAGTGGCTTCTTCCAGAAGCCTCCTCTGGATTCCTCCAGAGAGTCTAAGTGTGAACAGCATATCTCTAGGGTTCTACTCCCACTCCTGTCTCCAGTAAGGTCTGGGAAGTTGAGGCTCCACAGTGGGTGTGATAGGAATGTTCCATGAGAGAAAACCTAGAGTCAGACGGTCCCTCCCTTCCCCATTTCATCTAACCAAGTTACAGCCTCTCTCCTCCAGTGCCTCTAGACCTCACCTTGGGACATGAGCTGCCGGAGCACACCTTGTAAGCGTTGAAGAACTGGGGATGTGACTTGCAAAAGGGGCCGGGCTTGCCCCACTCCCACCTGGCACTGTCCAAACAAGCCATCTAAGAGCACAAAAGTGGTGTTAGCAGGGGGCTTGGACAAGAGGCCTTCCAAAGTCCAGGCTGCAAATAGAGAGCTCTGTCTCTATCTCCTCTCTTGGCTTCAGAGGGCTTTGCTCCTCCAGGTCATCCCCCCTTCTCTCCAAGTGCAATTCCCCTTCTGACTTCCAGGCACCCCCCCCCGCCCCCACCCACACACACACTACTTTCTCATTGTGTACCCTGCCCACCCCCACCGACTTGTAAGTCCTATGTTTGGTTTCACTCACCCTGAATACAGACTTCAAGATGAGAGCAGAGTCTGCGGTCAAACAGACAGCCTGTAGAGAACAGGTGAGCAGAGAGGCTCAGATACCCCCAGGCATACAGTGGTCAGATGGATGAAGAGGCTAGGGAAGGGGGAAGCAGATGGGATCCAGTCTTTCATTCTAAGGAAGGCTTTAAGCTGGGAGGAGAGGAGGGAAGAGGCCTCCTGTTCTTAAGAGGGGGATCTGGGTTTGGATTTCAAAGATCTGCAAGTTTCGATTCTTTCCCTAAAAGCCTCAGTTTGTTTAACTAAGTAATGGGGAGAAGAAGCCCTTCAGGTGCATGGGGATGGTGATGGTGGAGAATGATAAACTTCTACTCTGATAGAATTACTGTGGGGTAGTTTATGTTCAAATTCAGAGGGAAAAGGGACTTTCCTTCCCATATCTCCAAAAGTATCTTATGATGGCCTGGGACTCAGAAGAGATGGGAACCCTAGCACACTTCCGCTTCGCATGGGAAAGGGTGGGATGGCTCTAAGGTAGTGCTCCCCACACTGTCCCTCTAAGTCCGTGGCCCTAGAGCTGTTGGCGCTGTTCGCGGTGCTGAAGCTCTGAGCCCGGCGCCTCTGAGGGTTTGCCTGGAAGCAGTTATAGGGGAGGGAAGGGCGACCGGGTGAGGAGCCTTCAAAAGACCTGACCTCTCCGCCATTCCAGCCTTCATCTTCCACCCTAACCAACCCGCAGCGCCACAGGAAGTACCTTGCCCTGGCCTTCAAGCCCGATGGGGGAGGAGGGCGTCAGATTGCGAGCTTGCGCCCCTTCCCCCACGCGCCCCTGGCCCCCACCCTCCCCCTGCCCATGAGTCAGCGCTGACTGTCTCCGTCCGCTCAGATGTGAGTCAGCACCAGGCCTGGCTGTGGGGAGGGGGCGGGAGACGACCCCTCCCTCTTCACCCTCCTTGGCCCCCTTCCCCAGCCGTCTGCTTCTCATCGGAGATCAGATTACAGCGATCGGCCTCTCCAGACTAGGAGAGAAACCCTGGCCCCTCCTTTGGCCTGATCCTCTACGGAAATCTGGGACCCCGGAGCTCGTGGGCCCAACTTCTACTGCCTGGAAATCAGGGTTCTCTCTTTCCTTCCCCTCCTCCACCCCTCAGCGCCGCCACTTTTTGGCGCCTCGGGGACACGTCCTTCTCTCGTATCCCGTCTCTAGGTCTCTCTGTCCACACGCACCCCCTTTTCTTCTCCCCAAACCCCGAACTTGCCCTGAGCCCTCTTCTCTTAGGTCCCGCCCCCGGGTTCCCAGCCCCACCTCCAGGCCTACGCCCCTTTCCTGGCAGACGCCCTCTCTTCTCTCTCCGCTCACCGGGCCTTCCCCTCCCCACTCCACACACACCTTCCAGCCGAGGTTCCGACCTTCGTGATACTTCCCATTCCCTCCCCTCCACACCCGCAACACACCCCACCGAGTTCTGCTCTCGGCACCCTCCCCCACCCCCCATTTCCTCCTGACCGTGGGCACTAATGGCGTTGCAGCCTCCCGGGCGGCTGCCCAGCAACAGCAGACAGAGTAGCACCCGGAGACCCCCCGATCCCCCGGGACCCCCAGGCCGCCCCGGGAGCCGCATCCTTTCCCGGCTCGGCTCTCCAGCCCGGCAGCCAGAGCCGCAGCGACGCCGGCCAGAGCCTGCCAGCGGGGCCGAGGCGGGGCCTGCCACTCCCCACCCACCGAGGCGGGGTCTACACGCCCCTCTCTCCGCAACTCTGCCAACCCCAGGCGGCTGGTGACGACATCCCCACCCCTGGCTCTGGCGTCGATTTGCGTCATTCGTGGCGTAAAAGCGCAGTCTTCGTGGGGCTCCTACTCACCCCAGCCCTCCTACGCCCAACAGTAGGTGCCTGTTTAGAATTCTCACTTGGCCTCAACTTGACATATTCTTCTCCCCAAGGGCCACCGCCTCTATCACCCAGTCTCAGGGTTGGCGAGAAGGGCTCCCGCTGGGTGGGGACCAGGAAGGATAAGTGAGTCCGGTAGTATAAACCTTAAGATGTGAAGCATAAAAGTGAATAGAATGTGTCCTCTTTTGCATCTCAGTTAATGGTTCCTCTGTCACTAAGACCATGGCATCCGGTCCCATGACTTCATGGCAAATAGATGGGGAAAAAATGGAAACAGTGAGAGACTTTATTTTGGGGGGCTCCAAAATCACTGAAGATGGTGACTGCAGCCATGAAATTAAAAGACGCTTGCTCCTTGGAAGAAGAGCTATGACCAACCTAGACAGCATATTAAAAGGCAGGGACATTACTTGACCAACAAAGGTCCATCTGGTCAAAGCTATGGTTTTTTCAGTAGTCATGTATGCATGTGAGAGTTGGACTATAAAACTGAGCACCAAAGAATTGATGCTTTTGAACTGTGGTGTTGGAGAAGACTCTTGAGAGTCCTTTGGACTGCAAGGAGATCCATCCAGTCAATGTTAAAGGAAATCAGTTGTGAATATTCATTGGAAGGACTGATGCTGAAGCTGAAACTCCAGTACTTTGGCCACCTGATGCAAAGAACTGACTCACTGGAAAAGACCCTGATGTTGGGAAAGATTGAAGGTGGGAGGAGAAGGGGATGACAGAGGATGAGATGGTTGGATGAAATCACCGATGTGATGGACATGAGTTTGAGTACGCTCCGGGAGTTGGTGATGGAGAGGGAAGCCTGGCGTGCTACAGTCCATGGGGTTGCAAAGAGTGGGACACGACTAAGCGACTGAACTGACTGACTGATTGTCATGCTTAAGAGCAGGAATGGTTACACATATGTGCTTGGACTCCAGTTTTAGAAATGCCACCTACTAGGGGTATAAGTTTGGGCAAGATGTTTAACCTCTCTACTGCCAAGTTTCCTGATCTGTGAAATGAAGGTGCCAGTAGTACCAGGTGGCTGTGAAGACTGACAGAATTACACTCAGGTGGCTGACTTAGAACAGCCATTGTACTAAACACTGGATAGGTACTGGCTTTTTTTGTTAGCCTTACCTCACCTTTCTTTCACCCCCTTCCATGGCTGGTCTATTAAAATCTTACGGTTTCCGCCTGAAAAATATATCTCCCATCATCTCACTTCTCTCCATGCTCATGGTCCTATCCCAGCCACTGTACTCTTTCATGACTATTGCTGCTGCTGCTGCTGCTAAGTCGCTTCAGTCGTGTCTGACTCTGTGCGACCCCATAGACGGCAGCCCACCAGGCTCCCCCGTCCCTGGGATTCTCCAGGCAAGAACACTGGAGTGGGTTGCCATTTCCTTCTCCAGTGCATGAAAAGTGAAAAGCGAAAGGGAAGTCTCTCAGTCGTGTCCGACTCTTCACAACCCCACGGACTGCAGCCCACCAGGCTCCTCCGTCCATGGTATTTTCCAGGCAAGAGTACTGGCTATTGCAGTAATCATCTGACTAGACTTTTGCTTCCATTCTTGTCACCCAATAAGCTTGGGAGCGAGCTTTCTAAAGTTCAAAATTGATCACTATACTCCTGCTTTTCAGTAACTTTTCCAAAATACAATAAATAAATAAATAAAAAGATAAAAAAGATAATGGTGCATAGTAAATACTCATATACCCATCACCTAGACTTAACAGTTATTATTTTGCTATATTTACTTCTTTTTATACTTAAAAGTAAGCAATAGAAATTGTAAAGTGAAAGTTGCTCAGTTGTGTTCTGACTCTGTGACCCCATGGACTGTAGCCTGCCAGCCTCTTCTGTCCATGGGATTCTCCAGGCAAGAATACTGGAGTTGGTTGCCATGCCTTTCTCCACGGGATCTTCCCAACCCAGGGACTGAACCCAGGTCTCCCACATTGCAGGGAGATTCTTTACCACCTGAGCCACCAGGGAAGCCCAACAATACTGGAATGGGTAGTCTATTCTTCTTCCAGGGGGTCTTCCCAACCCAGGAATCAAACCCGGGTCTCCTGTATTGCAGGTGAATTCTTTACCAGCTGAGCTACCAGGGAAGCCCAAGTTCCCTTCTAAATGTTTCAATATGCATCTCCAAGAAATAAGTATATTTTCCTATACCACCAAATTGCCATTATGACCTAACAAAATTTACAATAATTTCTGAATAGCATTTCATACTCAGTTCATATTCAAATGTCTCAAACTGTTTCCAAAAATGCCCTTTTTCTGCTATTTTGTTCAAAATAGCAGTCAATCAAAGACTACCATTGTATTTGGTTATATTTCTTAATTCTCTTTAAATTAGCATAAGCAGTGCTTTCCTCACCACCCCCACCCCCCATTTTTGACAGTTTCTTGTGGAAGAGATCAAGTCAGGTTTTCTAACTCCTCACCTTCTGGATTTGTCTGACTGTTTCCTCACGACATGTTTCTCTGTATTTCCCCTGTATGTATACTGTGTAGCCCCTGTATTTCCTGAAAAATAAGAGTTAAGTCTTGATTGGATCAGGTAAAAATATTTTAAAACAAAAAATTCACAGGTGGTGCCATATGATTCCAATTGTGTTATTTCAGGAAGCGCATAGTGTCTGGCTGTCTCACTATTAGTGATGCTAAAATTGATCACTGATTTAAGGTAGAGACAGCCAGATCTCTACAGTAAAGTTACATTTTCCTCTTGTGACCAGTATGGATGCAATCCATCAAAAGATATTTTGACGCTGTGAGAATATCTAGTCCCCCATCAACTTTTCACCTAATGGTTTTACCATTCATTGATGATCCTTGACTAAAATCATGATTTTCTAGCATTCTTTTCAGTTCAGTTCAGTTCAGTCACTCCGTCGTGTCCGACTCTTTGTGACCCCATGAATTGCAGCACGCCAGGCCTCCCTGTCCATCACCAACTCCCAGAGTTCACTCAAACTCACGTCCATCGAGTCGGTGATGCCATCCAGCCATCTCATCCTCTGTCGTCCCCTTCTTCTCCTGCCCCCAATCCGTCCCAGCATCAGGGTCTTTTCCAATGAGTCAACCCTTTGCATGAGGTGGCCAAAGTACTGGGGTTTCAGCTTTAGCATCATTCCTTCCAAACAACACCCAGGACTGATCTCCTTTAGAATGGATTGGTTGGATCTCCTTGCAGTCCAAAGGACTCTCAAGAGGCTTCTCCAACACCAACAGTTCAAAAGCATCAATTCTTTGGTGCTCAGCTTTCTTCACAGTCCAACTTTCACATCCATACATGACCACTGGAAAAACCATAGCCTTGACTAGACGGACCTTTGTTGCAAAGTAATGTCTCTGCTTTTGAATATGCTGTCTAGGTTGGTCATAACTTTCCTTACAAGGAGTAAGCGTCTTTTAATTTCATGGCTGCAGTCACCATGTCCAGTGATTTTGGAGCTCCCAAAAGTAAAGTCTGACAATGTTTCCACTGTTTCCCCATCTATTTCCCATGCCATCAAAATACTATGTTCTAAAGTCATTTGAAATAATTCTTTTGTTTGTTTAGTCATTTTTTTTTTTACCAATCTGATATATAATTTGGTTTGTTTGTTTTCAGTATTAGGATTTGCTTTTCATTTTTACACTTTTATTTTTTGAATATGTAAAATATTTGCATTGTTTAAAGATCAAACTCCCATAATAAAATATACTCAGGAAAGTCTTCTTTACACCATCCACAATTGCCCATGCTATCTTTATCACTTTACTCCTTTTATTTCCTTTTTAAAAACTTTGTAAATTGTGAAACATAAAAAACAGAAAAATGCATAAAGCAAAAGGGAACAGCTCAATAAATCATTACAAAATGAACACCCATGTAATCCAGGTCAAGAAATTGAACATTTCCAACACCCTAGAAGTCTTATTGTGTACACCAGACATTTCCTGTGATGTGCTCAAAAAAAAAAAAAAAGATTCTGTGGTTAAGCCAGCTATCTTTTTGTTGTTAGAATGAGAGTCTTTATCTTTCGAGTTTCCTGCAACCCAGACAGAAGTGGAGCTCTTTCCATTTGAAGGATAATTTTGCTAGTTATAGAATTCTAAGATGACTGTTATTTTCTTTCAACACACTTAAGATATCATTTCTCTGTCTTCTGGCTTTTATTGCTGCTGTCTTAGAGTCAATTATCAGACTAAATGTTGCTCTTTTGAAAGTAATCCTCTCCTCCACCAAATTCGCAGCTGCTTTAAAATTTTTTTCCTTTGCCTTTGCTTTCCTGCAGTTTCATCATATTTTTGCTTTAGTTGTAGTTTTTTATTTTTTAATAGTTTGCTTGAGATTTGTTGCCAATCTTGTATCAGTGGGTTGATATCTTCTAACAGTTCTGGAAATTTTTCAACCATAATCTTTAAAAATATTGCTTATGTCCTGTTCTCTCTCTTCTCTTTCTGGGATTTCAAGTAAATGAATAGTGGACCTCTTCACTGAATCCTCTTTGTTTCTTACCCTTTCTTTCTGCATTTTCCACCCTTTGCCTCTTTTATTTTTTGGAGGGAAGGACCAAGTTTCTTGTGATCTATCTTCTGGTACACCAGTTCTGTTTCAGCTGTCTCTAATCCATTATTAAATCTATTCAATTAATTTAAAATTTGGGTTCTCACATTTTTAAGTTTTAGAATTTTTATTTAATTCTCTTTCTTTTCAAAGAACCAATTTTGAGTTTTATTGATTTCTGCTTATTATTTTCTTGTTTTCAGTTTTTTGATTTCTGCTCTAATTTTTATGTGTTTTCTTCTGCTTGCTTTAAACTTCAATTGCTCTTCTTTCTCTGGTTTCTTAAAGTGTGAATTTAATTTATTGATTTTAGATCATTCTTATTTTCTAATGTGTGCATGCAATGCTATAAATTTCCTTCTAAGTACTGCTTTCACTTCATGTCACAAATTGTGATAAATTACATTTTCATTTATTTCAAAATATTTTAAAATTTTTCTTGAGATTTCTTCTTTGGCCCATGGATTGTCTAGAAAGGTGTTTTCCAGATATTTGGGGATTTTTAAGCTATCTTTTTGTTATTGATTTTTAGTTTAAGTCCATTGTGGTCGAAGAATGTATCTTATGATTTCTAGTCTTTTAAATTTGTTAAGGTCTGTTTTATGGTGATCTGTATTGATGGACAGTCCACATGAGCTTGAGAAGAATGCATATGCTGCTGCTGTTGGATGGTATATCCTACATGTTAGAGTGAAAGTGATAGTCACTCAGCCATGTCCAACTCTTTTTGACCCCATGGACATGGAATTTGCCAGGCAAGAATACTGGAGTGGATTGCCATTTCCTTTGCCAAAATGTTAATTAGATCAAATCAAATAATTGTTCTGTTCAGGTCATTTATATCCTTACTGATCTTCTGCTTGCTTGATCTATCAATTTCTGACAGAGGAGTGTTGAGGTCTTCAGTTATAAAAGGTAATTTTTCTATTTCTTCTTTCAGTTTTATCAGTTTTTGCCTCATGTATTTTGACTTGTTTGATTCATTAAAAAAAAACAACTTCCAATATTACTTTCTGTGATTTCTAGATCCTTGTCAAAAATTACAGTTTGGCATTTATATACTTAAACATGATAAAGCGCAGTTGCTTTGCTTTGGAAACATTGGATTGCAGTGGATCTGTCTCTGTTATCTATTGTGCTGGGCCATGCTAAGTCACTTCATGTATCTAGCTCTGCGACCCCGTGGATGGTAGCGTGCCAGGTTCCTCTGTCCTTGGGATTTTCCAGAACGCTGGAGTGGGTTGTCATACCCTCTTCCAGGGGATCTTCCCAACCCAGGAATGAACCCAGCTGTCTTGCATTGCAGGTGGATTCTTTAGCACTGAGCCCTATCTATCGTGCAGAGTATGGCATTTGAAAAGTTATTTGTAGAAATAATTTAAAGTCTTAGAGGATTTTAATTTACTTCTACAGGTGCCTAAAAGCACTAGTGATCTGGTATAGTTCAGTTCAGTTCAGTTCAGTCGCTCAGTCGTGTCCGACTCTTTGCGACCCCATGAATCGCAGCATGCCAGGCCTCCCTATCCATCACCATCTCCCGGAGTTCACTCAGACTCATGTCCATCGAGTCCGTGATGCCATCCCGCCATCCCATCCTCGGTCGTCCCCTTCTCCTACTGCCCCCAATCCCTCCCAGCATCAGAGTCTTTTCCAATGAGTCAACTCTTCGCATGATCGATGCAATCTGAGTAAGGGTAGATTGACCTCATTTTCTCCTTATTCCTAAAGTTTGCTTCTTGGTCCCAGATCAAAACAGAGAGCAGTTCTTCCTTTCAAGGGCTTGGACACTGATACCTGCTCCTCTAGCTCCACAGGCTATCTAAATCAGCTTTTTGTCTGCTTCTTAAAATGCAGAATTTCCCCAGGCCAAAGCAACTGTGAACATTGGGTTTACCACCTCTGGATTCTGTTCCTTTCCTGGATCTTGACCCGAGTTTATCATATTTTCGGTCTTTTGCTAGTTTCTTAACGCTGTTAAGAAGATTTTGGATAATTTTCCAGCCAGCTTTTAAGGTATATCAGACACCATTTATTGCTCCATTTTGCATCATCATGGGTTACCTTTTAACTCTAGCCATCACTGCAGTCACCACCTACATACAGATGTAAGTTGATACCACTTGACGAACCAGCAAAAACAGTGCAGATCTTTTGTTTTTGGCCTGGGTCCTCTCTGTTACCACAGTTTTAGGTATCCATGGGAATCTGCTCAGACATTCTCATGCAAGAAAAACCTGAATGTATGAAGAGTTTAGCATCTTACAGTGAAACCTTTGATCTAATGGAGATTGGGCCCTATAGGATACTCTCCTGTTCTCTATCTCAGGGGACAGTTCTGAGGTGCACTATACTTGATGCCTAAGAGAGTCCCCACATTTCAGCCTTAGCATTCTCTCAGTCTTCATCTTGAAATCGAATCCTAATTTACATGATCCCCAGGTAAACCCTTACTTCAGGCTTTGATTTGAGGAGGAACCAGATTAAGACAAATTGTCAGCAGGTCGGATAGTGTGAATTATCTAGTGAACTATTACCAAAAGAAGCAGAAATTGAGAAAAAATAAATAAATTTAGAACATATTGCCAACATCTGTTGGATCATAGAAAAAGCAAGAGAATTCCAGAAAAATATCTACTTCTGCTTCACTGACTATGCTAAAGTCTTTGACTGTGTAGATCACAACAAACTACGGAATATTCTTAAAGAGATAGGAATACCAGAATCCGGCGCCATCCTGCTTCGGGGCCCAGCCGGCAGCGAGGGCTTCCGGGCCCCCGGACACGGAACCCCCGCGAGGAGGGTGGTGCTCGAGCTTGGGCCACGGGGACCGTTCCGGGGCCATTCCTGGAGCCGCAGGACTCGGGGCCGCGAGCGGCACCATCATGGCTGCCGGGGTAGGGACGGGAAGGGTCTGGGCTGCGTTGCACGTGCATGATGACACCTTGGAAATGCTGTGACTTCCCGACTGCGCTGTGGGGGAGCTAACCTTGAAGAGCTGAGCGTGCAACCGCCGTGGTGTGGCGTTGGGCTAGCGGCCTCGGCTCCGGGCTCCCTGCCTCAGGCTCCCGCCCCCACACGCAGGCATCTCTCGGGACAACTGGCACAAGCGCCGTAAGACCGGGGGCAAGAGAAAGCCCTACCACAAGAAGCGGAAGTATGAGCTGGGACGCCCCGCTGCCAACACAAAGAATGGCCCCGTCGCATACACACAGTCCGTGGCCGGGGAGGCAACAAGAAGTACCGGGCCTTGAGGCTGGACGTGGGGAACTTCTCCTGGGGCTCGGAGTGTTGTACACGCAAGACAAGAATAATCGAAGTTGTCTATAATGCATCCAACAACGACATGGTCCGTACCAAGACCCTGGTGAAGAACTGTATTGTGCTTATCGACAGCATACCCTACCGACAGTGGTACGAGTCCCACTGTGCACTGCCCCTGAAGTGCCTCAAGAAGGGGGCCAAGCTGACTCCTGAGGAGGAAGAGATTTTAAACAAGAAACGATCAAAGAAAATTCAGAAGAAATACGATGAGAGGAAAAAGAACGCGAAAATCAGCAGTCTTCTAGAGGAGCAGTTCCAGCAGGGCAAGCTTCTTGCATGCATCGCTTCAAGACCAGGCCAGTGGGGCCGAGCACAGGGCTATGTGCTAGAGGGAAAAGAGCTCGAGTTCTATCTGAGGAAGATCAAGGCCGGGAAAGGCAAATAAACCCTCTTCCCTCCTGTCTTAGCTCATCTAATAAAGGTGTTTACTGTTCTATGCCAGAAAAAAAAAAGAGAGAGAGAGAGATAGGAATACCAGACCACCTTACCTGCCTCCTGATAAATCTGTATGCAGGTCAAGAAGTAACAGTTAGAACCCGACATGGAACAACGGACTGGTTCCGAATTGGGAAAGGAGTCCATCAAGGTTGTATATTGTCACCTTGATTATTTAACTTATATGCAGAGTACATCATGCAAAATGCCAGACTGGATGAAGCACAAGCTGGAATCAAGATTGTGGGGAAAAATATCAATACCCTCAGATATGCAGATGATACCACCCTTATGGCAGAAAGTGAAGAACTAAAGAACCTCTTGATAAAAGTGAAAGAAGACTGTAAAAGCTGGCTTAAATTTCAGCATTCAGAAAACTAAGATCATGGCATCTGGTCTCATCACTTCATGGCAAATAGATGGGGATACAAGGAAAGAGTGACAGACTTTATCTTCTTGGGCTCCAAAATCACTGCAGATAGTGACTGCAGCCATGAAATTAAAAGACACTTGCTCCTTGGAAGAAAAGCTATGACCATCCTAGACAGCATATTAAAAAGCAGAGACATTATTTTGCTGACAAAGGTCCATCTAGTCAAAGTTATGGTTTTTCCAGAAGTCATGTATAGACGTGAGAGTTGGACTGTAAAGAAAGCTGAGCATGGAAGAACTGACGCTTTTGAACTGTGGAGTTGGAGAAGACTCTTGAGAGTCCCTTGGACTGCAAGGAGATCACACTAATCAATCCTAAAGGAAATCAGTTGCAAATATTCATTGGAAGGACTGATGCTGAAGCTGTAATATTTTGGCCACCTGATGTGAAGAACCGACTTATTGGAAAAGACCCTGATGCTGGGAAAGATTGAAGGCAGGAGGAGAAGGGGATGGCAGAGGATGAGATGGTTGGGTGGCATCACTGAATCGATGGACATGAGTTTGAGCAAGCTGTAGGAGTTTGTGAAGAACAGGGAAGCCTGGCATCATGCTACAGTCCATGAGGTTGCAGAGTTGGACACAGCTGAGCAACTAAACTGAACTGAACAAAGGAGATATTGTAGTATACTTATACGTTGATGAAAATAATCAGACATGCAGGCAAATAAGTAATGACTTAGGAGAGCACTGCCGTTTTGATGTGCTTGAGTAGGCTAGCTTTACGCTTTAAGAGAACATCCATTTTTCTTCCCTGACCAGCCATCCAGATGTCCATTATTCACTGAGACAGAATATCTCTAACAAAAACAAAAGTCACTTGAATTAGTTTCCTATGGCTGCTGAAACAAAGTACCACAAACTGGGGACTTAAATGACAGAAATTTATTGTCTCAAAGTTCTGGAGGCTAGAAGTCTAGAATCAACATGTTACGAGAGTTGGTTCCTTCTCGGGCTGTAAGGATCTATTCAGGGCCCCTCTCTTTGGCTTATTGGTGGCCATCTTCTCACTGTATCTCTTCATGTCATCTCCCCTCTATGCATGTCTGTCTCCAATTCCCTTTTTTGTAAGGAAGCTGATCATACTGGACTAGGGTCCACCCTAATGATCTCATCTTAAATTACTTACATCTATAACATTCTTATTTTCAAATAACGTCATGTTCTGAGGTACAAGAGATTAGTACTTCAACATATGAGTTTTAGGGGGGACAGGATTCAACCCATAAGAGTCGCCAAGGCTTATTAATTTATCCTTCAAATTATCTCTCTTATATGTCCTCTGACTCAAATTCAGGTCCTTATGTGGCATGCCACAGTATTTCAGCAGTCTTTCTGGCATGTTTCCACCCCTTTCCCAGTCTCTAGTCCATCCTTACACAGAAATGTGAGATTGTTCTTCTTAAGCTCAGCTTTCATGGTGTCACTCCCTTGCTCAACAGACCTTCAATGGCTTCCCATTTTCTATCAAATTATATCATCCAAATCATATAACCTGCTCCTCTGCAATAAGAACTAAACTTACCTTCCTTTTAAAAAATACCCATCTTTTTCTCCCCATTTTCCTTCTTAGAAATAAAAAGGGAATGAATAAGGGGGATACGTGGGTAAGTGCAGGAGTTGCCCCGTTTAATGAGAACTAGGTATAAATGAATGTGACTGGTCTAGTGTTGGGTTTAGAAACATTTCCTGAACACACCAAGTAGAGGTGGAGAGGGAAAAAAATAGCAGCATGACCACGACTCTGTGTCATCAAGAACTAGTCACTTAACTTCTCTGGGTGGCTTAATTGGATGAGATGTGTGGCCAAATCCCAGTTCTTCAGAGGAACAAAATATTGTTATCTGCCCATGTGCTTACATCTGGGAATGTCAAATGAGTTTGAGAGTACCTTGAAAGTATAAAGCTTTGCAAATAGGACCGGAATTGGTGTTTGTCTGGGCTGAGTATGAATGATCAGATCACTCACTCCCTTGTAGATTTTTAAGCTACCATTACTTTGCAGACAAAGAGCAGTCTAGTCAAAGCTATGGTTTTTCCAGTAGTCATGTATGGGTGTGAGAGCTGGACCATAAAGAAGGCTGAGCACCGAAGAACTGGTGCTTTTGAACTGTGGTGTTGGAGAAGACTTGAGAGTTCCTTGGACTGCAAGGAGATCCAACCAGTCAGTCCTAAAGGAAATCAATCCTGAATATTCCTTGGAGGGACTGATGCTGAGGCTGAAGCTCCAGAACTTTAACCACCTGATGTGAAGAGCCGACTCATTGGAAAAGACCCTGATGCTGGGAAAGATTGAAGGCAGGAGGAGAAGGAGCTGACAGAGGTTGAGATGGTTGGATGGCATCACCAACTCAATAGACATGACTTTGAGTAAGCTCTGGGAGTTGGTGATGGACAGGGAAGACTGGAGCGCTGCAGTCCATGGGGTTGAAAAGAGTCAGACATGACGGAGCAACTGAACAACAAGCTACCAGGAGCAAACTGGGAAGAGTCAGCAAAATATCATTTAACATGTGTGCACGTTGATTGTAGCTCCCGTGTGTTGATTTTGGGGAGCACAAAGAGTGGGACAGCCCTGGCAGGGGTTATAATACTGGAGGTAGAGACCCTCATAAAACAGCAGAGTCCAGGCCCGTCCAGGTTGGTGATGCCATCCAACCATCTCAACCTCTGTCGGCCCCTTCTCCTCATGCCCCTTCAATCTTTCCCAGCATCGGGGTCTCTTCCAATGACATGGAAGGATGAGCAACTGGACCACACAGCATGGCTGGATATGTGTAAAGAAGGCTGCCATTCCAGCTGTGGTCCCACCCGTACTATCCTCTCTTCAGGAATGGTCACTGAAAGGAAAACAAGACAGAAGCACTCTGCAGCAGCACAGGGGAGCTATGCTTTCCTCACCCCAGTCACTGTTCTGGCCCCACCTCTCTCACATCCAAACCTGACCCGTCCTGCCTCAAGGAAAGTCACAGAGTGTTCGCATCAAAATCACTTTATTGATCCAGGTTTTGATCACCCTGGAACTGCCCCTCTGGAGGGCAATGGAGGGCACTGGGGCAAAGAGGCTTCACATGAGGTCTCAGTCGGCGACAAGGTTGTGGCCCACAGCGGGGGGCGACTCAAAGAAGCCCTGAAACCAGAAACAAAGGATCGGAATCAGCACGTGGGGAGGTGGCCCCTCTCTCACCTACTCCTCCCCCAGATGCCTCTAACAGCCTGATTTGAGTCAGCCCGCAGTGACTCAGCCCATCGACTGAGGGCCTGTCACCTTTACTCCCACACAGAATTCATAGAGCTCTTGTCCCGTGATTTTCCCTTGGGCTTGGGCTAGAGAAGAACAGCAGCACCTTATTTGCTTTCACAAAAGCTCTCCAACAACCTGTTCTTCAAGGTGGGTCTGTCACTCAGCTCTGGCTGTGCGGACCCAGCAATCAATGCGGGCTTTGGAAGCCCGGCTGCCATCCTGTGAGTGGGAAGTGGTTTCCTAGCAGAGCATGAGGGGCTAGAATTCCCCAGAGCTGCAGACTGCCTCTGGAGAGCCAGCTCCACAGCCGACACCCTTGTCTCCCCTAGACCGGGTTGGCCAGCTCCTTACAGGTCTCACTGTTCACTCTCGCTCTCCTTATAATTCATCCCCAATATCCTGGAGTGACCTCTTAATATCATACCACATCATAATATCCCCCTCCTCAGAATCTCCCAGTCAACTTGCCACTCCACTTAGAATAAAATTCAGACTTTCACCAAGATCTATGAGCCAGTGTGTGGTCAACCCTGGACCGACTTCTCCAACCTAATCTTCCTCCACTGACTTTCCCATCTGTTCCTCAGACATGCCATAGTATCCTTGTCTCCAGACATGTTCATTGTGTTGTCCTCTTCCTGGGAGGCCCTTTCTTCATATCTTCTGTTGGCTACCACCTTCTTATAATTTAGGTCTTAGTCCAAAAAAAAAAAAAGACTTTTGTCAATGTGGAGAAGTCTGATGTCTGGGGCAGCCCCACCCCCACTGCAGTGTCTGAGCAGAAAGAAGGGCAGGAGCTGTGCAATGGAAAGGATTAAGAATCAGGAGACCTTGGTCCAGTCTTGGGT
The DNA here is from genome assembly GCF_023091745.1 of Budorcas taxicolor. Classification (NCBI taxonomy): domain Eukaryota; kingdom Metazoa; phylum Chordata; class Mammalia; order Artiodactyla; family Bovidae; genus Budorcas; species Budorcas taxicolor. The sequence continues at coordinate 151,862,394 of NC_068911.1, forward strand.
CTGCCAAGAACCTCCTATGCAGCCCTGAGTAAGTCGCTGGACCAACCTAGGCCTCAAAGTCTCAAATGTAAAGATAGATGGGAGGGCTAGATGGGTGTTTTCAACCTGGATTCTGAAGAGTTCAAGCCTCCTAAGGAGGTAACCCAGAGCCTTGCCCGGGTGACTTGCCCAGGGTAAAAAGTAGAGCAAAGTCAGGGATTGCTGAAGGCTTCTGGACTCTCTCTGCTGTTCATCCGAAGAAGCTTTGCTATCACTTCCTGTATACAAGGGAGTGTGTGGAGAAAAGGAGGCCCTTTTACTCAATATTGAAAACTCTGCAATTTCCCATGTCTATTTTAAACCCAATACCAATGCATGATTGTATGCGATGATCCTTAGAGATGCCCGGAACCTGCATCATGCCCCCAGTCTCTTACATGGATGCTCACAAGTAGTTGGAGAAAGACAGGAAAGTGGGGGTACCCTTCAACTGAGAGAGATATTTTCTTCAGCTTCTCTGTTCACAGCCCAATACCCATTCTCTCCTTCACATCGGCCTCCTTCCCTTAAACATGTCCTTGGCAATTCCAACCTCCCCTGAAAAAGCGAGAGCCCCTCACCTTGACTGGGTTGGCCACCTCATGTTTCAGACCCTTTGAAACCACTTTGGAGGTAAAGCACTGATCCTTGTTCACCTTGACCATTGGGCTCTGTGAGGAGGGAAGCCAGGAGTCAAGAAGGAGGCAGAAAAGGGTGTCAGGGCCCCAGAGAAAAAGAGATAGGATTCAAAGTCAGGGCTTTAGGAGTCTTAAGAAGACACATGGGTCTCACCTTGGGGAACAGGAGTCGAAGTTTCTCCTCTTGCTTGCCCCTAGAAGAGATGAGGATGACAAATGGGACCTAGGCTTGCTAGAACCCCTCTCCTCTGCCTTTGCAGGTCACTAATGGCTCATGGAATTTTCTCCTGCAGATCCCAGACAGGACCTCTGAATCATTCACAGAGTACTCCTGGCAGCTCTTTCCTGCAGTTTGAACACCCATTCCCTCCCTGCTCCATCTCTGCACTAGACAGCATGGGCTGACCATAGGCTTCACACACCTCACCCCCGGGGTTTTGGTGGGGAAGGCTGCTGGCCCACTCCTCACACATGGATCCTCAGGATGGAGTTTGCTGGTGTGACCCATCTTCTGGGTCATCACATCCTGGGTCATGTCATCCTTCCAGAACAAACCTGCAGGGTGAAAGGATGTGGTGAATTAATACCTGGGATGCTCTGACTGGCCCACCAGGGACCAGGGTGAAGCAAACACCCCCCCCTTTCCCTCAAAGTAAGACAAAGAATCACAGTTGGTGGAGAGAATTAAATGAGATGGCACATAAAAGTTGCTTAGCACAGTGCCTGGCATGTAATAAATATTCCGCTAGGATTAGACAGTACTCTTTTTGCTAACTCATTTGATACTATTGTGAAGATTGAATGAGATTAGGGATGTGAAGAGTGCTGTGAAAACTCTAAGGCAGTGAGTGATCCCCAAACTTCAGGGTACTTTGGAATCTTCTGCAAGGCTTGTTAAAGCACAGATTACTGTTCTTCCCTTCTAGAGTTCCTGATTCAGGAGGTCTGGGGTGAAGGTCATGAATTAGCATTTTGAACAAGTTTCCTGGTGATGCTGATACTATTGGTCTGAGGATGCATGTTGAGAATGACTGTGCTAAGGCATTATACACATATTAGACATCAGTAGTGATAGTAGTAATATGAATTCTGGCCAGATTTCCTATCTGACTCTTTCCTCATTCCTGAAACTCCCTTCTAAGAAAGGGTCAACCATCTGTCTTCAAAGGACTTCCCACTCCCTTCCTTCCTCTTCTGTATTTGTCATACAATCTATTATGCTTCCTACTCAGAGGCTTAAGTGTGTGTGTGTATGTATGTTTTCCTGGCTGAAAATTCAAGGATTCCTGGTTCTGGAAAAAATCTGCTAGTGCCTGGGGGTAGTCTCAAGGAGTTAGATGTTGACCTTTTCCAGGGGCTTCTTCTAGAAGGCTGTGCTGGGGCCTTGCAGGGGTTTGAGGGCAAACAGCCTGCCCTTCCAGGTCCATCCCCATTCTGGTCTCTCCCCATTTTCCATGAGGTGAACATGACAGAAAGAGTCAAGTAGAGACATTAGGGGGAGAAAGCCTGTTCTCAGATCAAAAGCCCTTCACTATACCTCTGCATGTGACAAAGCCCCAGCCTTTCTTCTCTAGCTTTTACTCACCGTGGGGCATAATGTGCTGGAGTAAAACTTGCAAGTGCTTGAAGACCGGGCTGGTAAATCCTGGGAGGGGCCAGAGCTGCCCCACTCCCACTTGACTCTGACCATCTGAGGGCAAAAAAGTGGTGTGAGAGAGGAGCTTGACTAGAAGCCTTCCAAATTCCAGTTGAAATAAAGCAGCTTCCTTCCACTATCACCCCTGGGTTCAGTGGTCCCTGTCCCCCTCACCTGACCCCCTCCTCCTTCCAGGTCCTCCTTTTTATTTTTCCCTCCCTCCATCACCACCTTCCCTGTTTGTTAACCCCTGCCACCTCGTTCACTTTTGGTACCACCTTCCAGATAAGAGCCAAGCTTACAGGCAATGAGCAGCTCATGGAGGGTGAGGTAAGCAGATACTCAAAAAGCCACACACATAAATGGATAATCAGGTGAACAGGTAGGGCATGGAAAGCAGGGGAATTGCATTTAGGGAAGGCTTTAAAGCCTGGAGGGGATTGAAGGGGACTGGAGTGTGGCTCAGTGGTAAAGAATCATTCCATCCCTGGGTCAGGAAGATGCCCTGGAGGAGGAAATGGCAACCCACTCCAGTATTCTTGCCTGCATAATTCTATGGATAGAGGAGCCTGGTGGGCTATAATACATGGGGTCACAAAGAGTTGGACACAACTGAGTGTATGAGCACGCATGAGCACACATGCATGAGGATTGGAGAGGAGTCCTGAAATCTTTACAGGAAGAAAGTATTGGTATGCATAGATTCTGAGTGTCTGGATCCTTGTCCTGAAGGCTAAAGTTTGCCACTGGGCATAAGGGAAGGCAAGGGGGGCAGAGATAATCCCTAATGCTATACACACTTTTCTCATTCCAAGTAGATGGGGTAGGGTTGGAGTCTGGTTTCTTTGTTTGCTTGTTTCTTCGTGTTTTTTTTTTTTTTTTTTGGGGGGGGGGGTTGTTGTTTGTTACCATGAGTCATTATGGAAAGGAAATTCTCCTCCCCATTTAAATGGATTCTATTATTTCCCTGGGTTTGAGAAGGAGGAAAACGTCATACTGAGAAGGAAAATAACTTCTGGAAGGAGAGACCATACTCTGGGGCAGCGCTCCCAGAACTGGCAGGAAAACGGTGATCCGGACACCCTCAGTCAAACCTACGGGGGCACCTGGCGCTGTCCGCGGTGCTGAGTGGTGGCCACATCCTGGCATGGAGGAGGTTCTGAGCTCTAAAGACAGCTAGGCATCCCTAAGAAGCTTGAGGGTCCTACCCTCTCCCCACCCTCACCCTCATGGCCTCCTCCTACAGGTTTTCGTGAGTCCTCTGCAACGGCCTCTAAACCCAATAATCGGGCGAGCAGAGCTGGCGCCAGCCTAGGAGTTTGCGGCGTCTGCCCGAAGCTCCGGGTGCTGGAATCCTCGAGTCTGCGCAGTCGGTCTCCGGCTGCTCAAATGTGAGTCAGCGATGGTCTACTCGGATGGCGCAGTGAAGGGGGAGGAAGAAGATGGACCTTTTCTGCCTCATCCTCTTTCCCCCCAGCCTAGCCCTCCCATTCTTCCCGGAAACTGGATCGCAAACACCAGGCTCCAGGGGCTTACAAAGAAGCCTTGGTTCATCCCTCGGCCCAGTCTTCTCCCAGGGCCCGATACCCGGGGTCCCTGCTCCTACTGTCCAGAAAGCCTGGCCCCTGACTATCCCTGAGCCATAGGCATCTCTTCCCCCGCTCCTCGGCAAGTCTTGCTTCTCTTGTGGCCGCACCTGCCAGTTTTACTTCCCTGTGCCCCTGTGTTTTTACGTCCTTCTTCCTAATCCCCAATCTTCCCCTGAATCGGCTTCTCTTAGGTCCAGATCCCATACCCCGAACCCCACTCCAAGCCTGCGCGTCCTTCCGCGCACTTTTCTTTCCTTGCTCCCCAAACACAGTGTTTTCCTCCGAAGTTCCTAACCTTGAGGTCCCCGGACCCACTTCACTCAGAACCGCTCTCTGGCCCTGCCCGCACACCACCCCAGGTTTCCTCCTGACCGTGACCACTAACGTCGCTGGAGCCCCCCAGGCGGCTGTTCAGCAGCAGGAAGCAGACGAGCAGCCAGAGCCCCCGGAAGCCCCCGAGCCACAACGGGCGCTGCATCCTCCCCGGCTTGCTGCGCTGGTTCCCCACCTAAGTCGCAGAGATGGCAGACAGCTGCCGGAGGGACTGCGCAGGACTGTCGATTCCCACCCGCTGGCTAGCCAGACTGAATCTGCACAACCCTCCCTTGGCAGCTGGGCCAATCGCTGGAGGGCCCTGCCCCTGCCTACGCCTACGGAGCCCCACAGCCACCCAAACCTACTCCTAGGAGCCCACTGCTCTCTTAATAAAACAGATCCCAAAGACTACTGCTTCTACTCCCAGTCCCAAGGTGGGAGAGAGGGCTTGCATGTAAAATGCTGGTGTGAAATGCACCTGCCTCATAAATTTGTTGTGAGGGTTAAATAGGTACAGCAACTGGACAGCTGGCATTCAATGAATCTAGTCTATTTTGATTTTCCTGATACTTACTTCACCCTTACCTACCTTAAAATCTCCAGCCATCATGGGTTTGACCTGCTAAGTATATGCACAACTATCTTCTCCACATCCACTGCCATCATCCTGGTTCAAATCACTGTACCCAATTTAACAGAGCTATTGCAATAACTAACTACTGAAGTAACTAACTGATCCACAGCTTCCACACTTTCTTAGTTACAAGCTAATATGTGAGCTTCCTAAGCTCTAGACATTTGAATATCTTTTTCATTAAGCTTAAAATTTTATTATGAAAGTTTTCAAATATTAAAAATGAGAAGACTCAAATGAATAAACATGAAAGATGAATATTCTTATCACCCAGACTTAATTGCTTCTGAAGTATTTAAGAGTAATTTATGGACACCATGACATTTCACTCCTAAATAATTCAATATACATCTTTTAGAATTAATGGTTCACTTCAAATGGGGAGAATATGCTGGATTTTCTGAGTGTGTGCAACATCATCACAAAGGTCTTCACAGAGAGAAGCAGGAGGGTTAGAGTAAGTAGTGAAGGATATAACATTGGAAGCTAGGGGTTGGAGTGATTCAAGGAAGGGGCCACAAGTCAAGGAATGCAAACAGCCTCTAGAAGCTGAAAAGGTAAGAGTGTGTTTTCTCCCTTTAAACCTCCAGAAAGAGCAGAGACCTGCTGACATTTTATTTATTTTATCTTTAAAAATATTCATTTATTTATCTGTGGCTCTGCTGGGTCTTGACTACTTCTCGTGGGCTTTTCCTCGTTGCAGAGAGTGGGGGTTGCTTTCTCGTTGCAGTGCTCAGTTTTCTCACAGCGGCAGCTTCTCTTGCTGTGGAGCATGGGCTCTAGGCGTATGAACTTCAGTAGTTGTGGCACATGGGCTTCATTGCCCCGTGGCATGTGGAATCTTCCCAGACCAAGCATTGAACTGGTGTCCCCTGCATTGGCAGGCAGAATCTTAACACCTGGACCACCAGGAAGTCCAGACATTTTAATTTTAGACTTCTGACTTCCGACTTCCAGAAATATAAGATAACAAAATTGTTTTGGGGCACTAAGTTTGATTTGCTGTGATTTGTTACACCAGCATTTGGAAATCAACACAATGTCTAAAAATATTTACTATTTCCTAATTAACATAGGTATTTAATACTTTCAGATGTGTGTGTGCTCAGTTACATCTGACTCTGCAACCCCATGGACTGTGTAGCCCACCAGGCTAGTCTGTCCGTGGAATTTTCCAGGCAAGAGTATTGGAGTGTGTTGCCATTTCTTTCTCCAGGGACATCTTCCCAACCCAGGGATCGAACCCATGTCTCCTGCATCATCCTGCAGTGGCGGGCAGATTCTTTATCACAGAGCCAACTGGGAATCCCCAGGACTTCCAGATACAACTCCTTTAACAGATGAATGGTTTGTGAATATTTTCTCCAACTCTGAGCATGTCATTTTAATTTTTTAATAGTGCTTTTTTTTGAAGAGCAAAATGTTTAATTTTGAGGAAATCCAATTAATTAAGTTTATCTTTTATGGCTAAAGCTTTTTTTTGATCTTGGAAATGTTTGTCTACCCCAAACTCAGGAAGATTTTCCTCTATGTTTTCTTCCAAATGTTTGGCAGACCACATAAACTCAATCAGAAAGCATTCTCTCTTTTGTTATGCTCTGAAAGAGTTTCAGTACGATTTTTTTTGAAAGAAAAAATTAAAACTATCTTTGTTGACAGATGACATGATCTGGATACAAATTATTTTATTCTTTAAATTTTGTATTGGGGTATAGCTGATTAACAATGTTGTGAAAGTTTCAGGTGAACAGAGAAAGGACTCAGCTATACATATACATGTATACATTCTCCCCCAAATCTCCCTCCTGTTCAGGTACCACATAACATTAAGCAGAGTCCCATGTAGTATACGTAGGTCCTTGCTGGTTATTCATTTTAAATATAGCAGTGTGTATATGTCCATCCAAACTCCCTAACTATTCCTCCGCCCCAACCCTTCCCCCGGCAACCATGTTTGTTTTCCAAGTCTGAGAGTCTCTTTCTGTTTTTTAAGTAAGTATATTTGTATCTTTTTTTTTTTTTTTTTTAGATTCCACACATAAGAGGGGTCATACGATATTTCTCCTTCTCTGTCCGACTTACTTGACTCAGTATGGCAATCTCTAGGCCTATCCATGTTGCTGCAAATGGCATTATTTCATTCTTTTTATGACTAATAGTCCGTTGTACGTATGCACCACCTGTTCTCTATCCGTTCCTCTGTCAATGGACATGCAGGTTGCTTCCGCGTCTTGGTTATTGTGAACAGTGCTGCAATGAACACTGGGATGCATGTATCATTTTGGATCATGTTTTCTTATGCCCAGGAATGGAACTGCAGGGTCGTATGGTAGCTCTGGGCTTCCCAGGTGGCGCTGGTGGTAAAACAAAAAACAACCGCCTGCTAATGCAGTAAACTTGAGATGCAGGTTCAATCCCTGGGTCGGGAAGATCCTCTGGAGGAAAACATAGCAACCTACTCCAGTATTCTTGTTTGGAGATTCCCATGGACAGAAGAGCCTGGCAGGCTACAGTCCATAAGGTTGCAGAGCTGAACATGAATGAAGCTGCTTAGCATGTGTGCACGCATGGTAGCTCTATTTTTAATATTTTAAGGAACCTCCATACTGTCCTCCCTAGTGGCTGTTCCAATTTACATTTCCACCAACAGTGTAGGAGGCTTCTCCACACCCTCTCCAGCAGAGTTTCTCTATGGTTGATATTATTTTTCTGAGTGTATGGAGTTAGAATTTCTTTGTGAATAAGTTTTACTACAATTTTAATTTCTTTAGCTATTCAGATATTCTATTCTTTTCACATCTCTTTTGGAAACTTGAATTTTTCAAAAAATTTATTCACAACATTTAAGCTATCACATTTGTTAGTATAAAAAAATTCATATTTCTTTATTATCCTTTAAATAGCTGTAGAAATTTGAAGTGATTTCACTTTTTAAATTCCTGATTTTGATACTTTGTATTTTTCTGTCTTTTTATTCATCAGTGTAGCTAGAGATAAATATTATCAATCATTTTAAAGAACTGACTTTTGGTCCTATTGCTTTTTCTCTGTGGTTTGCTTATTTTATTGATATCCATTCTTTATTATTATTTCCTTCTATTTTTTTGAGTTTCACTTATTGTTTCCCAACTTCTTGAGTTGGTAGCTTAGATCATTGATTTAAATGTTTTCTTCTTTGCAATAAAGACATGCGGATCTATACATTTCCCTTTAAGCATTAGTTTTTCACGTTTTGACTATCAATGATAAATGTTTTCTAATTTTTCTTGTGACTCCTTGGACCTATGGATTATTTAGAAGGATGTTGCTATAGGGGATTTTTAAAGGTTTTTTGGCTATTTATTTATTTTTTAATTTCAATGTGGCCTGAGAACATGCTTCATATGACTTAAAAATTTCAAAAACAGACTGTCCTAGAACTGCCCCTGTAGATAGCAAGGTGGCTCGGGGTGTGGAGGACAGAAATGCTTCAATTAGCTGCAAAGTTTTGCTTGGAGAAAGAAATAGTTCAAAGAAACCCTAAAATGGTAGGAAACTTGGGATTCTCAATTTGTGTGTATATGTGCGGTATCACTCCCCCTCTAAAATGTAAATTCCTCCTCCCCCAATAAAGAACAGGCTCTAATAACAGTCCTGATTTGCGCAAGCCCTAAGGCACAGTGAGTCAGCTCCTGCCCCACAAACTGGCCTCACCTTGGCTTCTGTGTTTGATCTTCTCTCCAGCCCCTTGATTTTCCCTTTGTTTTAGACCCAGTCAAGGACCCTCACCTGGAGAACAGCAGATTCTTGTTTGCAGACCTTACACCATGGTAACCAGTTCTTATCACGGGGCTCAGTCACTCAGTGCTGATATGTTACCCTAGCAACCGATCTGGGCGAAGGAAGCACAGTTGCCATGGTGACAGGAGTCAGAAGCTGTTCCCTTGGTGAGTGTGCGGGTCTGGATTCCCCCTGAGGCTCAAGCTCCTCTGGGTAGAGTTCATGGCCAGCTAGAGGTGCTCAGCCTTGTGCAGTTCCCCAGTCCAAGCCTCCAGAGCATCCCTTGAGCTGAAACAATACTTCCTAGCACATCTATCTGTTCTTCTCTTGCCCTCTCTCAGTACATTCTCCAACTGTGCTAGGATAGTCTTTTAAAATTTTTACATCATCATTCTACTCATTTCCTTAAAACCTCTGGTGACTTTCTTCTGCCCTTTGTGTAGGAACTAGTATTCTTTACTATGACATACAGGGACAGGAGAAAATGGACATCTTAGCTCAAGCAGAGAGAGAAAATTTGCCCTTCCTCCATCTTTTTATTCTATTAAGATCCTCTATGAATTGGATGGTGCCTACCCGCATGGGCGGTCTTCTTCACCTCTCTCTCTTTTCTGACTGCACAGGGTCTTCATTGCTCTGCTCAGTCTTCTCTTGTTGCAGGGCATGGGCTCTAGAGCATGCAAGCCCAGTAGCTGCAACACTAGGACTCTCTAGTTACCAGGCACAGGCTTAGTTGTCTCAGGGCACGTGGGATCTTAGTTCCCTGACCGGGAATTGAACTTGAATTCCCTGCATTGGCATTCTTCACTCAATCTACTGATTTCAAATTCTAATCTCTTCCAGAGACACTTTCACAGGCACACTTAGAAACAATGTTTTCCTAGCTGTCTGGGCATCCCTTAGCCCAGTCAAATTGACATAGAAAATTAATCATCACAATGAGCAACTGGAGTGAACCTTGCTGGGGACCCCTGAGGATCTGTGTAGAACTTATTTCAGATCGACTCCCACCAAGGGAAGGATATACTGGAACATTTATCCACTAAATTAAGTCCTTAATTGGTTGAGGGCAGCCCCAGAGGGTGTTAATCCCCAAATATTTCAAGCCTGTCTTGAGCATAGGTAAGCAACTTCCCCAGGCATTCCAGAAAATCCACTAGATGAGAAGAGTCCCATGACTTTAGGTGGGAGGCTGTCAGCACGTGCAGACACCCTTCACCTGCACCTACATGTGAGCACAGAGATAGGCCAAGGGACAGGAAACAGAGCATCTACGGGGTCAGCTACACAGCTATTGTATGAATATGTTGTATCTATGACTCTCTTCCCTGAATAGCCTTCAACTGCCTTGAGGCAGGAACCATGCACTGCAGTGGCCTGGCACAGTGAATGCATGATGAGAAAAAGCAAGGTGGGTGATTGGGGTCAACCTAGTTAATAAGAACTAGATATAGAGAAATAGGCTGAGGGTTATGTTTAGCTATGTCCTTAGATGCGAGGATAAGAGGAGAGGACATGGTTGGCAGCATGTTTAAGCCTGTATTACAGAGAGTCCCTTGGACTGCAAGGAGATCAAACCAATCAATCCTAAAGGAAATCAACCCTGAATATTCACTGGAAGGACTGATGCTGAAGCTGAAGCTCCAATACTTTGGTCACCTGATGCAAAGCCCACTCAGTGGAAAAGACCGTAATGCTGGGAAAGATTGAGGTCAAGAGGAGAAGGGGGCAACAGAGGATGAGATGGCTGGATGGCATCATCGACTCAATGGACGTGAGTTTGAGCAAATTCTGGGAGACAGTGAAGGACAAGGAAGCCTGGAGTGCTGCAGTCCATGGAGTCACAAAGAGCTGGATGTGACCAAGCGGCTGAACAACAGCAACAACCACCAGAGGAGTGTCTCTCAATTTCTCTGGGCTGTATAAGGGGGCAAGTTCTATGGTCTGAAATCCTAACCCCAAAGGTGATAGTATTTGAAAGTGAGGCCTTTGGGAGGTGATTAGCTCCTGAGGGTCAAGATCTCATGAATGCAATTAGTGCCCTTATAAAAGAGACCCTAGAAAGACCCCTTGCCCTTCTACTATGTGAGGTTATAGCAAGATGGAGCCCTCTATGAACCAGGAGGCAGGCCCTTACCAGTCACCTGATGCCAGTGCCTTAAGCTTAGTCTTCACAGCCTCTAGAACTGTGAGAAATCCATTTCCATTGTTTATAAGCCACCAAGTTTATGGTGTTTTGGCATAGAAGCCTGAACAGAGTAAAACAGTGGGCTTGATACTTTCCAGTGGGCTCCCGTTTGTGAGGATCGAATGAACTGCATATGAAAGTGCTTTGAGAAACTATAAAGCCCGAGGCATGGGACAGCTAGAGTTTGGTTGGGCTGATCTCCCCACTCCCAGGGGCAAACTGGTCATAGGTATCAACCTGCTGAATGTGGAAAGCCTTGGCCATGTTATTCTCTGTGTGATTTCTTGGGATCTAGAGGGAAGACTTCCCTTCCACAAAAGGAGGGGTGTGGGTGGGGATGGCAGCTGTTCCAGCTACCATTCTACCTTGCCTTTTACCCACCTCAGAAATGGTCTGTGGGAGGAGGAAGTGATCTGAAACTAGGCCTTCAGTGCAAACAGGGGCTGTGCTCTCCATATCCCATGCCCTGTGTTCGGATCCCACTCCTCTCACCTCAGAGACTCTGGTCAATTCTAAACCCCACTTCCTGCCTCCAGACAAACCTGTAGAAAGAGTTTGCTTGAAAATCGGCATGAATAATCCAAATTTGGGTCAGCCTGAAACTGCTTCTTGAAAGCACCAGGGAAAGTGTGGGGGTGGGAATCTTCCCTTGAGGCTTTAATCAGCTGCAACGTTGTGACTCAGAGTAGGGAAGAGCTCAAAGACATCCTAAAATGGGAAGAAACTGGGGATTTTCAATGAATGCCATAAGGCAGGTGTTGCCACTTCCTCCTTCGCCCACCTCACCCCCAAGCAAATTCAGAACAAGTCTCAATAGTAGTCTTGATCTGAATAAGCTCTAAGACTAGTGACTCAGGAACTGTCAGACTGCAGGCACTTACCTTGTCCCCATCTCTAATCCCATTTCCTTCTGGGGGCTTTCCATTAGACACAGGGCTGGTCGATCCCCTGAGCCCAGAGGAGACTGGCAGCGCCTTGCTTACCAACTTGATAGAACCATGGTGACCAGTGTGCCCCACGGGTTCCGTCACAGTACCGCTGATGAGGTGCAGCAGCCAATCTAAGCTGAAGAGGCCCGGCTGCCATGGTGACAGGAATGGAGATCAGTGTCTTTGAAAAGGGGACGGGCCGGCTGCCTCCGGATGGAGCCCAGCTAGGAGATACCCAGCAATGCTGCCAAGGTACCAATAGATTCCACCTGGATAATTCACTAGCCCCAGACAGGTCTACTTGTCCCTACTCTTATCTGTTTCATAGCTATTTTCCATCAGCGTCAATGTATCTTTAGAAAATGCTTGTATTTTCCTATGTCTTTCCTTTGAAATCCCCTGACAATTTCCCACTGCATTGTGAATAAAACCCAAATGCTGACTGTGGGTTATAAGCCCTGAGTAGTCCTGGGCCTCATGTCAAGCTGTTGCCCTAAGAGGCCTACCTTCATCACAAACCTAAGGGCAACCGTACTTGCAGTTCTCCCTGGTTTAGGGACTCTTCTTCCAAATCTCCACTCTCTACTGAAAGTGCTATTCTTTCAGTACACAGAAGGGCTATTGTCTTGTGTCCTTTAAGTCAAAGTTTAAATAGTCACCTTCTCAGGCTGTCCTTAGTGTGAAGATATCTGAGGTGTGCAGCAGCCCAGCCTCTACTGAGGGGTCTTTTAGAGGAAGGGTGCGGCAGTGCGCGGGAAGGCTGGGACTTGGGTTGGCCCAGCCCCATGCTTGCCCTGTCAGTTTCTCAGCTATGAAGATGGATGGATACCTGCTAGATGGGCAGGTATCTGGGCTGCAGAGAACTCAGGGGTTCCAGGGAGATGTCTGAAAGCCTTGCTCAGTGGACTTCCTCCACACCACAGAGGAGAGCAAGGGGGAGGCTGAATGCAAGGGGCTCTGGGTACTTCTCTCCCATTTAAGGACAAAAACTTCTGGTATATTCACACAATGTTTATGGAAGGAGGGGAGGATTAGGGTCATGTCATACTCAAGATTTTCTTAGAAAAGCAGAACCTGTATGTATCTATATTTTTTAATTTAGGAAAGCTCTGAAGTAGATTTCTGCAGGCGCTTTAAGCTCTGTTCCTATGCTTGATCTTACAGAGCCCTGGGCTGTTGGAGGCCCAGAGCCCCGGCATCCCACAGTTGATGAAATCTCTGTGAAGGTTGGTGAGACGGAGAACACGGGGCTCCCTCTAGTGGGGAGGGAGAGGGATGTGAAGAGTTTAGACAATGGGTCCCAGGTCACGGCTGGCAGCGGCAGAACCAGGACTGGGCTGGCTCTGTCTGTACTGAAAGTGCTATTCTTTCGCATCCTCGGGCCCTCTCTTTCAGAAGGCTCTCCATCAGGCTCAGTGGAGTCCTGTCTTTCCTTATCAACCAGCACTCACCCCCTCTTGCCCCCTGCCTCCCTCTTTAAATGGGCTCTTAGTGGGCTCAACCTTCCTGACAAGGTTAGGCCCTCACCTGCAGTGAGGCCTTGGGTGGGGTTGGTCATCTCTTGGTTCAGGACCTCTATCCAAAACCACTTCCGAGTTCATCTTGCTCCCAGTTCACCCTGGTCCCTGGGGTCTGAGGGGAGGGAAACCTGAAGTCAAGGGTGAAGATAAAATGGCCAAAGAGCTCAGAGGAAAAGACAGGAGGCTCAAATGAAGAATTTCAAAATCCCTGAGTGAACCTCACCATAGGAAACAGCAGCAAATGGCTGTGAGGCTTCCCCAAGCATCTCCCTTTGCAAACATCACTAACGGCTCACAGATCCCCAGACTGAAATCACACAGACCTTCTCCTCATTCTGTTCACTGGGTTTCTGGCAGCTTCTACCTGCAGCCCTAACCCTCATTCCCTTCCCAGCGCTCTGTCCACAAGACAGGGCACAGCCCTTCCCACACCTTAGCCTGCTGGTTTTGGTGGGAAAGGCTACTGGCTCATCCCTTGAGTAGGACTCTGGGGCAGGGAGCTGGGCGTGCGCTCCATCTTCTGAGTCTTCACATCTTGAGTAACATCATGGTGGAAAGATGGAATGAGTTGACACTTAGAATAGTCCTGATGGGCCCAGCCCCGAAGCCAGAGTGTGACTAGAATTTCCACCTTCCCCAAAGTGCATCGGGACCTTAGGGCCCTGGAGACTGGCTGGGGTACAGGAGTTCGCCTTCTGTCCCCCTCAGTGTTTGAGTCCCTGTTCTTAGTATTGAATAGGTCTGTGATCCTGGAAAACTTGAGCTTTCCCAGCTTCAGTTTTCTCATCCATGAAATGACTGACCTCATGGGGTTGTTGAGAGAGTTACAGGAAGTAGTACATTTAAGTTTCTTAGCACACTGCTTGACACGTAATACGAGATCACGTGGCAAACCAATAGTGATGCTGTGAGAAGCAAATGAGGCTGAGGATGTAAAGAGTGCTTTGAAAACACTAAGCATTACTTACACACTAGACACAATGGTCGGAGGAGGCAATGGCACCCCACTCCAGTACTCTTGCCTGGAGAATCCCATGGACGGAGGAGCCTGGAAGGCTGCAGTCCATGGGGTTGCTGAGGGTCGGACACGACTGAGCGACTTCACTTTCACTTTTCACTTTCCTGCATTGGAGAAGGAAATGGCAACCCACTCCAGTGTTCTTGCCTGGAGAATCCCAGGGATGGGGGAGCCTGGTGGGCTGCAATCTATGGGGTCTCACAGAGTCGGACACGTCTGAAGTGACTTAGCAGCAGCAGCAGACACAATGGTTATCAGTAGTAGTAATTCAGACTCAAAGCAGAGCTTCCTTCTAAAACCTGCAACATAAAACTCTGCTTCCAAGAAGGGTCATCCCCCACTCTCCATGCCTGTCTTTCATGTCTTCTATTTGCTATACCCTCAGAGCTGCCCAATCCCCAATTCTGAGTCCAGGATATGTGCATGGTGTGGGGGAGAGGTTCTGGCTGGGGACTCCATGGTTTCTGACCCTGGAGCACTTGGACAGCACTGCAGACTGGGCTAGTCCCAAGGAGATGGATGCAGGCCTCTTCCAGGGACTTCCAGTTGCCTCTACCATGCTTCTGTAAGGAATCCACGCTGCCCTGTGAAGGCTGGGAGAACACTACCCCATCTCGCCCAAGGTCTGGGCAGGTGAGGCTCCAGGGATGGGTATAATGAGAAACCTAGGAAAGGAGCTTTTACTCTTAAGTTTGCAGTTCCCTCCCTACGTCTATAGCTAACAGGTCCAGCCTCCTTCCTCTAGCTCTTTTGGTCTCTCCTTAAGGCACCAGCTGCTGGGGCACACCTTGCCAATATTAGATGGTCAGGTTGATGACCTCTTGTTGGGGTCTGGCCATCTGCACTTCCACCGGGCTCTGTCCCTCTAAGGGGACAAGAGTGACATCAGCAGAGACAGTGGCCAAAAGCCTTCCCAAAGGCCCAGGTTGCACAGGAGAAGCACGTTCTCCACTGTCACTCCCAGATCGCCTCCCCCCCCATCTGTGCTTTCCCTTCACATCCATCCTTTGTCCCTTCATCCTCTGGGTCTCACTCACCCTTGGCACAGACTTGCAGGTAAGAGCAGTCTTTGGACAAACTGCCTGTAGACCTGTGGATGGACAGATGAGCAGAGCCCCAGATGGCTACAAAAACTGAATAGACAGACAAGAAACAACAACAACAACAACAGGGTAGGGATAGGGGGAGAAACTAAGCTGTTCCCTCGGAGGAGAGCTGGAAAGAGTTCTGGAATCCTTGGAAGAATAAAGACATAGAACTTGGTTTCATACAGGTAGGACTGGCAAGTCCAGGTTCTTTTCCTCAAAGCCACAGTACATCCAACTACACAATGTGTGGCATGAACTTTCTACTACACAGACCCTCTTCAGTCCAGGAAGATGATGTGGGGTGGAGGAGAAGCCATTTTTAAAATTTCTTTTTATTCTGACTCTCTCTCCTTCTCCAGTTCACAAGCAGATCCTAACACTGATACAGAAAGGTGAAGACCTCAATAAAAACACAATCCAGTTTTAAAACAGGGAGAGAAGCTGAACAGACGTCTCTCCAAAGAAAATATTCAAATGGCTAATATGCTCATGAAAAGATGCTAATATCATTAACCATCAGGGAAGTGCAAATCATACCCATGATGACATACCACTTCACACCCAAACAGGTGGCAAGAAGCAAAAAGACAGATAATAACAAGTGCCAGTGAGGATATAGAGAAATTGGAAGCTTTATACATTGCTGGTGGGAATGTAAACGGGTGCAGCTGCTGTGGAAAACAGTCTGGTACTTCATCAAAAGATTAAACACAAAGAGTTACTGTATTATCCAGCAATCCCCCTCCTAAGTACACCCACAGGAGAAATGAGAGCATTATGTCCACACAGAAACCTCTACATGAATGTTCACAGCAGCATTACTCATCATAGCCCCAAAATGAAAACCTAAGTGTCCATCAACTGATGAATGGACAAGTAAAATGTGGTATATCCACATAATGGAATATTATTCATTAATAAAAAGAAATGAAGTTCTGACACATGCTACAACGTGGATGAACCTTGAAACCATTATGCTAAGTTTAAAAAAAAAAAGCCAATCACAAAAGGTTGCATATTGTGGGATTCCATTTACATGAAATGTCTAGCATAAGCGAATCCAAAGAGACAGAAAGTCAGTTGGTAGTTGTGTAGGGCTGGAGGATGATGATTTAAAATGATTTTAAAAAGAAACTTTGCCACTGTAAATGGAAAACCAGTACCCATTGACATAGATTGAAAGTAAGTACAAAAAAAAAGAAAAAATTAAAAATGAAAGTGGTGGCAACAGGAGGGGCTTGGGGAGGGGAGTTGGGCCTTTGAGGTGGAGGTCCCAGGGCTTACGGGTAAAGCAGGCAACCCGGGGCAGTCCCTGCTGTCCCCAGTACTGAAACCCTGGGCCAGGCTTGGCGGGGGTTGGTCTGGAGGTGGCTCCCAGTTGGGAACTAGATCCTATGTGCGGGAAACAAAGAGTTCCCATGAAGCGACTAAGGATCGCACAAGCGGCAGTGAAGAAGGAACATCTTCACTGCAGGAAGTGCTGCTGCTGAGAGTCAGAGCAAATAAATAAACAAGCAAATTAATTAATTTTTAAAAACCTGTTATTGAACTTGCATCAGCTGGTTGCTTGGAGTAGCTGACAACTTGCAGTGTGGTGTGGGAGCCTAGAATAGGTCTGATATACTGTAGGTTCTCAGTGAGTATACTCTTACTTCCTTAAAAGCTCTTAATAAGCCCCAGGGGAGCTTTCTAAAATTCAACCTGAAGCTCGTCACTCCTGGGTTTACTATTCCTCCATGGCTCTCCATTGCACTTTCCAATAAATACTAAACCCTGCAAGGCTGGCAGTGTCTAGCCTGGCTTTCCTCTCCAGACAGTTCTTTTTTCTCCTACTCTGTGTTCCAGCCTCAGCAGCCTCCTCTCCATTCTTTGAACACCTGAGCTCTTCTCAAAAGTGACCTCCCCATCTTCCATCCTCTTTGTTTCCGTGTAGAGCACACCTTCTCAGAGAAGCCCTTGAATATTTCTTCTCCCTATAATCCAATATTATTTCATTTCCTTAGACACGAGTCACTGTTTATAATGACTAATTCCTGTTTACTTGTTTGTTTTTTTCTATGTCTCCATTGGAGTGAAAGTCCCAAGAGGGCAGAGGACATTTTTGTTTCATTGGTACATTCACAATGTCTACCTACCTGAGTGAATGAATGTTCAATAATATTTGTTGAATAAATGAAAGGGACTTTGGTTCCAGAGACCCCTATGAAACTTCTCTGCCTCAGTGTTCTCATCTGTTCACTGGGTACCTCATGGCGGTGACTGTGAACATGAATTGAAATGACCCTGTGAAAACAGCCTCTTGTAAGAATACATGGTGAGTCGATTTCTGCTTCACTTCAGCTTCGCCCTCGCTGGGATTCTCAGGCCTCATCCCAAGCCCCATTAGTGGGTGAACAAACTGGAAACCAAGAAGGGCAGGCCTGGTGTGGCAGAGAATCAGGAGCAGAACTCAGGAGCTCGGTTTCACAGCTCATCAGGCAGAAGCAGTGTGAGACCCAAGCTCATCCAGGAGAAGAGACTGCCTCCTTCCCTGGTAGCTCAGATGGTAAAGTATCTGCCTGCAACACAGGAGACTTGGGTTCAATCCCTGGGTGGGGAAGATCCCCTGGAGAAGGAAATGGCTATCCACTCAGTACTCCTGCCTGGAGAATTCCGTGAACAGAGGAGTCTGGTGGGCTACAGTCTGTGGGACTCACAAAGAGTCAGACCCAACTGAGTGACTAACACTTTCACTTTCATGCTGATGGGGAGAGGAGCCCCTGAATGAGCTGCACTAAAGCTAGACTGAAGCTGGCCTCAGCTTTGGAGGCTCCTAGGAGCTTCCCGTCTGTGGGTCAGTTTGGCTGAGAGGCGGTGAGTGACACATGGGCCACTGATATCCGCTTGGGTATCCCAGCAGGAGATACTACCATTGTGTTGAGGTCTGCAAGACCCAAGCCATGCCCTTCATCAGGGAACAGGGTCTTCCTTCAAGGACATGATCGTATCTGATGGGGATCTCCTGAAAAAGAGGCAGATCCTCAGAGTTGGATCAGAATTAGGAGGGTATCTGGATGATGAATAGCCCAAAGACTCTTTAAGAGGGGCTTCTCAGAAACTCCCCTAGCGGTGCAGTGGTTTAGAATCTGCCTGCCAATGTAGGGGACACTGGTTCGATCCCTGGTCGAGGAAGATCCCACATACCGCAGAGCAATTAAGCCCATGCATCACAACTACTGAGCCTGTGCTCTAGAGCCTGTGAGTCACAACTACTGAAGCCTGCATGTCTAGAGCTCATGCTCTGCAACAAGAGAAGCCACTGAGATGAGAAGCCTGAGCACTACAACACAGAATAGCCCCCGGAAAGCAACGAAGACGCAATGCAGCCCCCCAAAAAGCAGAAGGGCTTCTCAGAGCATGTGTGTGTGTATAAATGTATAAATGTGTACCATACACATGTTTTTATGTATATGGAGACCTGTGTGTATATGGGAGGAGATATTTGTGTTTATCTGTATGTATATGTGCCAACATGGTCTGGTATTCCCATCTCTCTAAGAAAGACCATCTTACCTGTCTCCTGAGAAACCTGTTTGCGGGTCAAGAAGCAAGAGTTAGAACTTTGTATGGAACAACTGATTGGTTCAAGATTGAGAAAGGAGTATGTCAGGGCTGTCCGCCGTCATCCTGTTTGTTTAACCTACATGCTGAGCACATTATGAGAAATGCCGGTCTGGATGAGTTCCAAGCTGGAGTCAAGATAGGCGGGAGAAACATCAACCACCTCAGATACGCAGATGATCACCACTCCAATGGCAGAAGGCAAGAGGAACCAAAGAGCCTCTTGATGAGGCTGAAGGAGAGTGAAAGAGCCGGCTTAAGACTAAATATTAAAAAAAAACAAGATCATGGCATCCACCCCCATTGCTGCATGGCAAACAGAGGAGAAAAGGTGGAAGTAGTGACAGATTTCCTCTTCTCGGGCTCTAAAATCCCTGCATATGGTGACTGCAGCCATGAAATCGGAAGACGATTGCTTCTTGGCAGGAAAGCAAAGACAAACCTAGACAGTTGAAAAGCAGAGACATTACTCTGCTGACAAAGGTCCTTATATTCAAGGCTATGATCTTCCCAGTGGTCATGTATGGTTGTGAGAGCTGGACCATAAAGAAGGGAGAACGCCAAAGAATTGATGCCTTCGAATTGTGATGCTGGAGAAGACTCCTGAAAGTCCCTTGGACATCAAGGAGATCAAAGCAGTCAACCTTAAGGGAGATCAACTCTGAATATTCACTGGAAGAACTGAAGCTGAAGCTCCAGTATTTTGGTCATCTGATGCAAACAGGTGATTCATTGGAAAAGTCACTAATGCTGGGAAAGAGCGAAGGCAGAAGGAGAAGAGGGCATCAGAGGACGAGATGGCTGGACGGCATCACTGATGCAATGAATGTGAACTTGGACAAATTTCAGGAGTTGGTGAGGGACAGGGAAGTCTGGCAGGCTGCAGTCCATGGAGTCGCAGAGTTGGACACAACTGGGCGACTGAACAAGAACAACAACAATATACCAATATATGTGTATGTGCAGTGTATTTATTTGCATTCACTATTTATCGCTCTATTACTGTGTAACAAAATCACCTCAAAGTTTAGTAGCTTATGACAATAAACACCTATCTCACACAGATTCTGTGAACTGAGAATCTGACAGAAGATTAGCTGGGTATTTCTGGCTCCGAGTCTCTCATGAAAGTATAGTCAAGATGTCAGCCGGGGCTATATTCACCTGAAGGCCTGACTGGGCCTGATCCCCTCTCAGTGGGACTCACTCACCAGCTGGCAACTTGGTGCTGGCTGTTGGCAGGAGGCCTCACTTTCTAGCCATGTCAGCCTCTTCATCTGCCTGCTTGAGTATCTTTACAACACAGCAGTTGCCTTCCTCTAGGAGTGACCCAAGAAAGAGGGAACAGGCAGAAGCCACTATGTTTTTATAACCTAGCCTCAGAAGTCACATACTATCATTCTGTCACATACTATTGGCCACACAGACCAACCCCAATACATCATGGAAGAGGAAGGCACAATGGTCCAAATAATAGGAAGTAGGATCCTTGGAAGATGGGTACCAAGTGCAGTGTATGCATGCAGGATTGTGTATGGGGTTGTGTGTGTTTGTGTATATATGTGGATTTGTATATATATGTATATAAGTTTCGTGTGTATGTGGATGGATGAGTGTATTTAGACATGTTTTATGGCAAATAGATGGGGGAAAAGTGGAAACAGTGATAGATTTTATTTTGTTTGACTCCAAAATCACTGTGGACAGTGACTGCAGCCACGAATTTAAAAGACACTTACTTGCTCCTTGGAAGAAAAGCTATGACAAACGTAGACAGCATATTAAAAGGCAGAGACATTACTTTGCTGACAAAGGTCCGTATAGTCAAGGCTATGGTTTTTCCAGTAGTCATGTACATATGTGAGAGTTGGATCATAAAGAAGACTGAGCACCGAAGAACTGATGTTTTCAAACTGTGGTGCTGGAGAAGACTCTTGAGAGTCCCTTGGACAGCAAGGAGATCAAACCTGTCAATCCTAAAGGAAATAAACCCTGAATATCCATTGGAAGGACTGATGCTAATGCTGAATGAAGCTCCAATACTTTGGCCACCTGATGAAAAGAATTGACTCATTATAAAAGACCCTGATGCTGGGAAAGATTGAGGTCAAGAGGATAAGGAGGTGACAGAGGATGAGATGGTTGGATGGTATCACCAACTCAACGGACATGAGTTTGAGCCAACTCCAGGAGATAGTGAAGGACAGAGGAGCTTAGCATGCTGTGGTTCATGGAGTTGCAAAGAATCAGACAAGACCTAGGGACTGATGACAACAACGGTATGTGTATTCATTTGTGTATGTGTATGTGTGTGCCTATGAGTATTCGTTGTGCCTGTGTGTGCATATGACTGTGTATGTGTATTTGTATGTGTATATGTCCGTGTATGTGTATACTTGTGCGTGTGTTATGTTCATGTACGTGTGTGAGGTATGTACATGTGTAGGTGTCTGAAGGTGTGCATAAGCATGTACATGTTGCACTTGTGTGTATAAAGGTGTGCTGGCACGCATGTGCAAACTGAGAAATGTCATCCTTGTGGAGGAAAGCAGGAGCCAGGAGTGGGGGCTCTAGGGGAGGAGTGCCTTTTACTGCTGAGGCAGTACATGGACCGAAGGCATCCAGAGCCTGGAGAACAGGCTCTCACTTACTTCCAGAGTGTGCAGATTCACTGTCCTCTCTGCCTTTGGATCCCTCTGCCAAGGCTTGCTTTCTGGTTCATTTTTGTTTGAATATTTCAGTCTTCCTTTAGCGGTGCCCTAGGGAAGCAAAACTGAGCAACTTCACTTTCATTTTTCACTTTCATGCATTGGAGAAGGAAATGGCAACCCACTCCAGTGTTCTTGCCTGGAGAATCCCAGGGACGGGGGAGCCTGGTGGGCTGCCGTCTATGGGGTCGCACGGAGCCGGACACCACTGAAGCGACTTAGCAGCAGCAGCAGCAGCAGCAGGGAAACAAACTAAGGGCTGGCTCTCGTCCCTGGAAGCTGACTTTAATGGAGAGCAGCGCCCCCTGGGGGAAGCCAGGAGAGAAGGGCCGGGGAAGGAGGTTTTCCTGACCCTAATTGCCCAACTCCTTTCGTCTCTGTCCAGGGCTGATCTTGAGCTTCGCAGGTTTATTAGGGAAAAAGAGGGCGTTTCATTACTTCTAATAATCCAGGCTTTCCTGATAACTCAGTTGGTAAAGAATCGCCTACAATGCAGAAGACCTGGGTTCGAGATCCCTGGGTTGGGAATATCCCCTGGAGAAGGGAAGTGAAGTCGCTCAGTCATGTTCGACTCTTTGCGACCCCATGCACTGTAGCCTATCAGGCTCCTCTGTCCATAGGATTTTCCAGGCAAGAGTGCTGGAGTGGATTGCCATTTCCTTCTCCAGGGGAACTTCCCGACCCAGGAATCGAATCCGGGTCTCCCGCACTGTAGGCAGACGCTTTACCGTCTGAGCCACCAGGAGAAGGGAAAGGCTACCCCTTCCAGTGTTCTGGCCTGGAGAATTCCACGGAATCCATGGGGTTGCAAGCAGTCGGACACGACTGAGCGACTTTCACTTCACTTCACTTCTTCTTAGAAGCAACTCCTCTTCTCTTTCAATTTAGAATGTTTCTGATGCTAACTTTGGTGTTTAGAGGGCGTTATGCCTTTTCCCCCTTTTTAAGTAAGTATTTTACTTTATGATTGTGATAGTACGTATAAAGAAAAATGGGTAAAATATAAACTTGAGGCTCAACAGATTATTAGAGTGTGAAAAACCACGTCGAAGTCTCCAGGCCATAGAACATTGTCAATAACCCCAGAAACATCTTGTCCCTTCCAGATTACAACTCTGTCTTCTTTCCTTCCTCCCAAAGTTAATCACTGTCTTGACTTGATGGGCTTAACATCCTTCCTTATCTTTGTCGTAATGTAACATAAATAAGTACACATTTCTAAAGAGTAGTGTTTACAAATACAATTTTAAGGTGGTGATGGAAACAAATTACCACAATCTTGATGGCTTAAAACAGCAGAAATCTATTCTCTCACAGTTCTAGAGGCCAAAAGTAGGAAATCAAGGTGTTAGAAGGACTGAGCTTCCTCCAAAGCCTCTCTGGAGTAGACTTTTTTCCCTTCCTACCCTCTGGGCACCCCCGGCATCCCTTGGCTTGCAGAAGCATAACTCCAATTTCCGCCTCTGTCTTCACATGGACTTCTTCTCTGTGTCTGCTTGTGTTCACACCTCTCTTTTTTCTTATAAAGACACTACGCATTGGATTTAAGGCTCACCCTAAATCTAGGATAATTTCATCTCAAGATTCTTAACTGATTACATCTGCAAGACCCTATTTCCAAAATAGGGCATATTCTAAGTTTCCAGGTAGGCGTGAATTTTGGGGGAGACACTATTCAACTCACTAAATACAATATGTATTATCTTGTGCTGACTTTTTTTCAACCTTATAAAGAATCACCCATGTTGTTGACTATAACTATATTGAGTATAATAAATATACATTGTATTCATTTTCATTGCGTTCCACTATGTGATATCATTACCTTGCAATTCAGAGTAGGATGTACTGTGAGGCTAACAAAGCTTCAGCTTTGGGAGTCTTCACCTTCATGGACCCTTTCCAAGGTGCTGGAAGAAGCCCCAGCTATGTGTCCACATGATCAGATCTTTATGTGTGATTTGCAAAAGTAATACATTACATTTTCTCATTCCATTTACATCTTTTTCTTGCCTAATTGCCCAGGATAGACGCTCCAATATGATGTTGACTAAAAGTGGGGAGAAAAGACAC
Source organism: Budorcas taxicolor (assembly GCF_023091745.1). Lineage (NCBI taxonomy): Eukaryota > Metazoa > Chordata > Mammalia > Artiodactyla > Bovidae > Budorcas > Budorcas taxicolor. Next base: position 151,886,107 of record NC_068911.1, read on the forward strand.
CCCTGTCTTGTGCCTGATCTTAGGAAGGAAGATTTCAGCCTTTCATCATTGAATATAAAGTTATCTGTGGATTTCTCAAGACACCCTTTATCAGGTTGACGAAGTTCCCTTCTGTTTCTGGGTGCTGAATATTTTTATCATGAAAGAATGTTGGATTTTATTAAATTCTTTTTCTGCATCTGTTGAGATGATCATGTGGTTTTTGTCCTTAATTCTATTAACATAGTGTGTTACTTAGATTGCTTTTCATAAGTTGAATCAAGCTTGGATTCCTGGGATGAATCTCACTTTGTTATGGTATATAGACTTTCGGAGAAGGCAATGGCACCCCACTCCAGTACTCTTGCCTGGAAAATCCCATGGACGGAGGAGCCTGGTAGGCTGCAGTCCATGGGATTGCTAAGAGTCAGGCATGACTGAGCGACTTCGCTTTCATTTTCACTTTCATGCATTGGAGAAGGAAATGGCAACCCACTCCAGTGTTCTTGCCTGGAGAATCCCAGGGACGGGGGAGCCTGGTGGGCTGCCGTCTATGGGGTCGCACAGAGTCGGACACGACTGAAGCGACTTAGCAGCAGCAGCAGCAGCATAGTACTTTTAGTTGTTGCTGAATTCAGTTTGCTGTTTCGTTGAGAATTTTTGCAGCTCATTCATAAGGGATGACTTTCTTCCCTTTTCATATGGTATCTTTGTCTGACTTTGGTATCAGGATTACACTGGTGCTGTCTTCTCTTTCATTTTTAGTGAGAGTTTGTGAGAATTGGTGTTAACTCTTCCTTAAATGCTCGTCCTTGTTCTAATTAAACATTTTCTTTCATACTAAAATTTTATCTGTGATTTTGTGTTCTGCTACTTAAAGAGGGTCCTCAAATTTCATATGTTTCAACTCCTACAAAACTAACATCTCTCCTATAATCTGTTGTACTGTTTATGGGCCCTTGGGTTATTCCCAGTTTGGGACTCCATGAACAGTGCTGCTATGAACATTCTTGCACACATCTCCTGGTGCCCATGCAAATACATTTACTGAGGGTGTACACCTAGAGTAGAAGAGCTGGGTCAGAGAGGACAATGCTGGTGCCCTAAGCTGGTGGCCAGATACACTCCCACTAACCTTGGACGAGAGTTCCTATTGCTCCACAGCCTCACCAACACTTGGAATTGTCAGATTTAAAAAGTTCAGTATGTTATAATGAGTGTAGTGGTGTCTAACCTTGGTTTCAGTTTGTGTTAGGTCAAACCAAATGACATTGCCATTTTGTAGGTCAAAACAGTCAAGCACAGTTCATTTCACATTATTGAATCTAACATTTCTATGATGACTTATGAAGTAGAGCATATTTTCATATATTTAATGCCTATTTAATGGATTTCCTCTTCTTTTATGAAATGCCTGTTCAAGTAGTTTGCTCATTTTCCTTTTGGATGTCTGATGTTTCCTACCTACTTGTAGGTCTTTATATACTCTAAATATGAGCTCTATGTCAATTATATGTGTTTCAAATGTCTGTCTCACTTCACAATTTGTCTTCTAATTCTCTTAACGATGTCTTCATTTTAATGAGGCAAAATTTGCCAGTGTTTTCTTTTTGCCTAGTGTTCTTTGTATCCTGTTTAAACCTTCCCCTTACCAAGGTGGTAAAAATATTCTCCTGAAAGAGGAGAGTGAAAAAGCAGGTTTAAAACTCAACATTCAAAAAACTAAGACCATGGCATCCATCCCATCACTTCATGGCAAATAGATGGGAAACAATGGAAACAGCGAGAGACTGTTTTCTTGGGCTCCAAAATCACTGCAGATGGTGACTGCAGCCACGAAATTAAAAGACACTTGCTCCTTGGAAGAAAAACTATGACCAACCTAGACAGCATATTAAAAAGCAGAGACATTACTTTGCCAACAAAGGTCCATCTAGTCAAGGCTGTGGTTTTTCCAGTGGTCATGTATGGATGTGAAAGTTGGACTACGAAGAAACCTGAGCACCAAAGAATTGATGCTTTTGAACTGTGGTGTTGGAGAAGACTCTTGAGAGTCCCTTGGACTACAAGGAGATCCAACCAGTCCATCCTAAAGGAAATCAGTCTTGAATATTTGTTGGAAGGACTGATGTTGAGACTGAAACTCCAATACTTCGGCCACCTGTTGCGAAGAGCTGACTCATTTGAAAAGTCCCTGATGCTGGGAAAGATTGAAGGCGGGAGGAGAAGGAGATGACAGAGGATGAGATGGTTGGATGGCATCACCGACTTGATGGCCATGAGTTTGAGCAAGCTCGGGAGTTGGTGATGGACTGGGAAGCCTGGCGTGCTGCAGTCCATGTGGTCACAAAGAGTCAGACACGACTGAGTGCCTGAACTAAACTGAACTGAATGTTTTCTAAAAGTTCTATTATCTTGCCATCTATATTTAGGTGTAATGCCTACTTGCAATTGATTTGTGTATTGTGGGAGATAGAGTTCCAATTTAATTTTTCCACATGGACATCCAATTTTCACAGCACAATTTATTGAAAAGACCCATCTGAATTGTCATTTTTATCACAAATCAAATATCAGATATTCAATTGTCTCTCTTAGTTTTATTGGCAGTCTATCGTTGAACCAACAACACACTGTCTTAATTACTACAGCTTTGCAACAAGCTTCAATAACTGGTAAGACAGCCACCTTCTTCAAAGATGTCTTAGCTGTTTCCCATATTGTGCTTAGTTGCTCAGTTGTGTCCAACTCTTTGTGTCTCTTTGGACTGTAGCCCGCCAGGCTCCTCTGTCCATGGGATTTTTCAGGCAAGAATATTGGATTGGGTTGCCATTTCCTTCTCCAGGGGATCTTCCCGACCCAAGCATTGAACCTTCATCTCCTGCATTGCAGGCAGATTCTTTACCCGCTGAGCTGTTGGGAAAGCCCTAGCTGTTTCCATATAGTATATTATATGTATTATAGAATCTGCTTGTCAACTCATACAAAAGAACAAGAAAAGCAAGGAGGAGGAGGAGAACCCATGACAATTTTATTAGGGTTGCCTTGAATCTGTATATCAATTTGGAGGATAACTGATATTTTTACAATATTGAGTTCCACATCCACAAATAACACGTATCTTCCACCTACTTTCATTTAATTTTCTCCCATATTTTTATGGTTATTCATAGGTTCCTGATTTGCATGCTTTGTAGAAGTAATCCTTTGAAAATTTCATTTTCTAACCATTCATGACTGGTATATAGAAATAGAATTGATTTTGTATATTGATGTTCAGCCAGCTATCTTGATAAACTCTTACTAATTCAAATAATAGATCTTCTGGATTTTTCTATATAACAAATCATATCGAAAGGAAGTTTACTCCTCCCTTTCCAGCCCTTCTGTCTTTTATTACTTTCCTCACATTATTACCTCACTAGGGACCTACAGTACAGTGTGGAATAGAAATAGAATAGTAGGTTGCTGCTGCTAAGTCACCTCAATTGTGTCTGACTCTTTGTGACCCTACGAATCATAGCCCACCAGGCTGCTCTGTCCATGGGATTCTCCAGGCAAGAATCCCGGAGTGGGTTGCCATGCCCTCCTCCAGGGCGCCCTCCAGACCCAGGGGTCTAATCTGCATCTCTTATGTCTCTTGCACTGGCAGGCAGAGTCTTCACCACTAGTGCCACCTGGGAAGCCCAGAGTAGGAGACTGCCGTATTCTCAGTCTCAAAGGAATTCTAATTTAGTTTGGATTACCCCAGAAGCAGACCCTAGACAAGAATCTGAGGGCAAGAAGTATACTCGGGAGATGAAGGAGAACACTGGGAAGGGTGGGAGACAAGGAAGGGAGGCTGGCTGATGCAAGGGTTTGTTATCAGGCTTCATTCTGGAGTTTAATTTCGCTGGGGAGACTGTTCGGTTCAGTTCAGTCGCTCAGTTGTGTCTGACTCTTTGCGACCCCATGGACTGCCGCACACCAGGCTTTCCTGTCCATCACCAACTCCTGGAGTCTATCCAAACTCATTTCCATTGAGTTGGTGATGCCATCCAACCATCTCATCCTCTGTCATCCCCTTCTCCTCCTGCCTTCAATCTTTCCCAGCATCAGGGTCTTTTCAAATGAGTCAGCTCTTCGTATCAGGTAGCCAAAGTATTGGAGTTTCAACTTCAACGTCAGTCCTTCCAATGAACACTCAGGACTGATCTCCTTTAGGATGGACTGGTTGGATCTCCTTGTAGTCCAAGGGACTCTCAAGAGTCTTCTCCAGCAACATAGTTCAAAAGCATCAATTCTTTGGTGCTCAGTTTTCTTTATAGTCCAACTCTCACATCCATATCTGACTGCTGGAAAACCCACAGCCTTGACTAGACGGACCTTTGTTGGAAAAGTAATGTCTCTACTTTTGAATATGCTGTCTAGTTTGGTCATAACTTTCCTTCCAAGGAGTAAGCATCTTTTAATTTCCTGGCTGCAGTCACCATCTGCAGTGATTTTGGAGCCCTCCAAAATAAAGTCTGTCACTGTTTCCCATCTATTTGCCATGAAGTGATGGGACCAGATGCCATGATCTTCGTTTTCTGAATGTTGAGCTTTAAGCCAACTTTTTCACTCTCCTCTTTCACTTTCATCAAGAGGCTCTTTAGTTCTTCTTCACTTTCTGCCATAAGGGTGATATCATCTGCATATCTTAGGTTATTGATATTTCTCCTGGCAATCTTGATTCTAGCTTGTGCTTCATCCAGCCCAGTGTTTCTCATGATGTACAGAGAGACTGTGGGAGGCAGTATAAACCACACACATCAGAGTTACTTCACCCAAGACATGTGGAGCTGCGTATCCACACACAAAATCTCACCAATCACTGGTTAAACTGCTCTGGGGTAGACAGTATTAATTCCCTGGCATTTCCAACTGCCATGTAAGTGGAAAACTAGTTAAGCACCAAAGGAAAGTCTGCAGGTAAAGAAGTACAGATATTGGTGGTTGGAAGTGGGCCCAAGTGCACTGAAGTGGGGAAATTGAGACCCACAGGTGGGTTACCCACAGTGTCTTCTACAAACACCTTCAATTTTTTATTATTTCATTATCTTTTAAAATGATCTAGGCTTCCAAATGTCCTCTATTTAATTCAACATTTTATTATCACAAGTAAAAGTTGCAGTCCCCATAGGATATCAGCAGCTGCCTAAGTCCAAATGTCTCTGTGCCTCCCTCAAAAATCCTGCAGTTAAAGAGAAAGAAGGAAATAAAAATACTCATTACTGGGGAATTCCCTGGTGGCCCAGTGGTTAAGGATCCACCTTCCAACACAGAGGCGGGGTGGGGGGGTGTGGTCGGGGGAACAGTCATTACTCTGGCTTACAGCCTAATTAGGAGACAGAAAATACTACAAACTTGAGTGGTAAAGGGCTGCCACCTGGTCTCTGCTGTTCTGAAATCCCGTTATCACATCAACGGGATGAGAGAGTGATCCCTCTCACCAACACGGCCTGCAAAGGACAGCCCACCACTGCCTGCCTCAGCCAGGGAGAGGGTTGGTAATTGTGATACAACAGCAGGCGGGGCTTATCAACACTTGGCACTAACAAACATAAACAACTGCTGGTACTTAGAAAAAAACCCACTCTATTGGGAAACTACTGGCTAACTTAAGAGAAAAAAAAGGAGAACATAAGAAAGGGAGAAAAAAAGGAGAGGGGGGAGAGAGAAGAGAGAAATTAAAGGGGAAATGATTAACCAGAGGTGGGGGGAAATAGTCATGAGACTGCTTTAAATTGGGCAAATAAATGCAAACATGTAGATAACATGACTAAGTTTAAATACATAAAATTTACAAAAATTAGTGCATAAATAAATAAGACCAGGAAAACATAAAAAAAATTTTTATGAAGCAAGAGTAACATCAACAGCTAAACCTAACACGCCAACAAACCCTGTAAATCAATTTTATTTACGAATATACATGCTGAAATCCCAAATAAAGTGAAATAAAGTGTGGTCAAATACAATTAATGATCCTTTAAAAAAACATGGCATGACCAAGTGGCACTTGTTCTAGGAATGTAAGTATGGCTTGATATTAGGGAAATCTATCAGCATAATTCCCTACATTACTTGTTCTAAGGAGAAACTATCAGATGATTATGCACCAGACATAAAAAGCATGTACTGCCTGATTCCTTTTATGAAAAATTCCAGAAAGTGCAAACCAACCTATAGGGACAGAAGGCAGATCACTGGTCCCTTGGGGCCCAGCGATGGAGAGTAAATGATTGCACAATGGGTAGAAGGAAAAACTTTTTGAGGGAGTGATGGAAATGCTCTGTATCTTGACTGTGGAGATGTTTTCCTAGGTGTATATATCTGTGAAAATTCATCGAATTGTATACTTTTCAAAAAAATTGTATACTTTAAATGGGTACAGTTTCTTGTGTGTAAATTATACCACAATAATGTTGAAAAATATTTTTAAATCAATAGCTTCTACTAGCTACACACTGGGTGACAATATCTTTGATGCACAAACCCAACAAAGGTCTTGGATTCTATATAGGAACAGACAAACATTCAGAATTTAAGTTCTGAGTGTACATCTGTATATTCAATATATGAATCAATTAGAATAGGACAAACAAGTCAATGTAAATGGCCAAAATATTTGAACAGCAACTTCACATGAGGTTATCCGAAGAGCCAGTGAACACGTGCTCAATATTACTTACCAGGAAAATGCAAACTAAAATCCAATCAGTTACCACTGCACACTTAACAGAATGGCTAAAATTAGAGAGACTGACAATATCAAGTGTTGGTGAGGGTGTAGAGCAACTGGAACTTTCCTGGTGGGTGTGTAAAATGCCACAGCCACTTTGTAAAATAGTTTAGAAGTTTCTTATAAAACAAGCATACAACTATCCTATAACCTGTAATTCTATTCCTTGGTATATATCCAAGAGTAATAAGTATTTGTCCACAAATATACTTGCATAAGAATGTTCACAAGAGCTTTCTTCATCACAGCCAAACACTGGAAGCAATTCAAATACCATCAATAGGAAAATGAAGTATATGGTATATTTTGCTGAATATGGTATATTATTTTATTATTCAGCAATATATGGTATATGTAAAATATTCAGCAAAAAAAGGACTACTTTCACATGCAATCACATAGATAAATCTCAAAAATACTATGCTAATCAAAATCTTGTTAATCAAAAGCCGAAATTGTTAATCAAAAGCCAGACAAGTTAAAAAAGAAATCTGAGAATTTGGACAAAGAGAGCATGGTTTCATATATGAAATTTGTGGAATTCAAAAACCGACAAATCCATAGGGTTTTGTCAACCTTCTATACCCTTTTGTTTTAGCTGTGTCTGTTGTGAACAGCTATAATTTTTTGAGTCTGACAATCTTTGTATATTGACTAAAATAGTCTACTTGTCTTTTTAAATAATAACTTTGAGATATGATACAATTAGTCAAATTTATTAATGTTTTAAGTAGAGATACTGGGTTTCAGTCAACCATCTTAAATGCTTTCTACTGCTTCTTTTTTCATTTCTCCTTTTGAATTTTTAAAAAATTTCCCCACATTTTAGTATAAAAATGTTCAAACATACAAAATTAAAAAAAAAAAAATAGTACAGTGAACACCCCCAGTCTCTCCACTTAAGAGTCAAAGCTTTTTAACTTACAGCCAACTTATTTTACTATTTGATAGCACACACACATATACATAATATGGTTTTGCTGAACCATTTGAAGCGAAGTTGCAGAATAGACCGATTATTTTTTATTATCCCATTTTCCTCACTCAATTAGTTTGAAGTCGCATTTGTTTCCTCAGGCTGCTGTAACAAAGTACCATGAACTGGTTGGCTTAACACAATGTAAATTTGTTCCCTTACAGTCTGGAGGTTTGGGAGTCTGAAGCCCAGGTGCTGGCAGGGCCATGCTCCCTCTGAAAGCTGTAGGGGAATGCTTCCTTGCCTCTTCCTAGTTTCCTGTGGTTTGCTGGTCGTCTCTGACCTGCCTTGGCTTGTACCGGCAACACTCTGATGCTCCATTTTCACATGGCACTCTTGCGATCTCCTCATCTCTTTCACTCTATGCATCGCTGTGTGTCCAAATTTCCCCTTTTTATAAGGACACAGTCCTGTCCTTATAATGACCTCATCTTAACTTGATCATCAGCAGGACCCTTTTCCCAAATAACATTGTATCGATAGATCCTGGGGGCTTAGGATTTCAGCATCTTTCAGGGGACAATCCAAACCCTAATAGAAGCTACAGACTCAAACTCTTTTAGTGTCTTTCCTAAAAACTACAATATAAATCCTTGACTTCAAAGGATAGTATTGAACTGATTCCTTCACTCTCCTCCTGAACATAGCAAGACACTTAAGTTTAAACACACTTAAGCACACTTTAAGATGTTTCTCCTGAGTTTTATGCTATTGTGGTTATACAGTTTAATCATATGTATTTTAAATCCTACAGGCATCATTACTGTTTAATGCATCTTACTGTTTTTTAAAACCTAAATGGTTATAGTTATATAAAAATTAATTTTTGCATTGGTAACCAAAAAGTTGGAAAGACACCAGTTAGCACAATTATTTTGATAGAAGAGTTTACAAGCAGACTTGTGGACTTTTCCTATTTTGATTTTTTTCAGTGATAATCGTTTCTTGGTCATATGTTAACAATCAAGTAACAGCAGCGGCTGCTAAGTGAAGTGGATGATGAAGGGCAAAGCTGAAGCCCAGACTCTGCCCCTTGTCTGGCAGTGCCTGAGAGGGGTGGGAAAGGGATGGGTGCAAAGGGGAACAGCCTGAGCCGCCCAGGGAGGCTCTGGGGGCATCTAATGCTGAGCACTCAGACCTGAGGGCCAGGCCGGGCTCCCAAACTATTCTGGGAATGGAAGGACTGAGGATGGGAGAAGATGTGACCTTCCCACTGTGAACTCACCCACCTCTCCACTTAGGCATGAGCTTAAGAAAAAAGAAAAACAGACTTGAAATCCAGTCTCCATGAGCTCTCCCAGGATCTGTGGCCTCCTCTACCTGTACCCTAACTTCCCCACCTGTTCTGCTTTCAGAGGTTTAAGCCAGGCCTGAACCCCCCACCCCTCCAACCTCCAAATAAGTAAAACGGAATGAGCTTGAGTGAAAAATCCACTTTAATAATCCAGCTTCAGCTCAGCTGAGAACTTCCCCTCCCACGTGTGAGAGAAGTCTCTGCAGAGGCCTCAGTCTACCAGGAGGCTACGGCTCAGAGAAGGGAACAGCTCAAAGAAGCCCTAAAAGAGAAGGCAACATGGGATTTGCGCTTAGTGGAGACCAGCTTGGGGGTGCCCCACAGCTCACTGTCCACCAACACAGCCCAGCAAGAGAAAGGCGTAGTTGCTTCACCCACAGTTGATTGCTGTCAAAGTCTTCTCATCCCAAATCTCCTCTCCAACCTTTCATTATCCTCTAGGGGCTGATGAGGGCCCCTGAGCCTTGAGAAGAAGGGGGACCCTTCTTTTCCTACATGGTAGCACTAAGACAACCAGCCCCATGCACAGGCCGGTCAGTTGGTGATGGTGCCCAGGACTGATCTGGGTACCAGATGCGGAGGGAGCCTGGCTCCCAGTGATGGGGGAGGGGGTTCAGGGTCACCTTAAAGAGAGTGAGGGTCTGGAGTACTCCTGTGGTGCAGGCTGTCTCCCGGATGGAATGCATGGCCAGCTGGGGGCTGCCTAAATCCAGCACCCGCAGACCAAGCCGGGAAGCCAAGATAGGTCCAATGGTGGTGCCGCAGGGCGAGTCATTCCGGACCATGAGATCCTGCGGAGAGGAAAAGCCGTTCCTGAGCAACATGTATCACCTGCTTCTTAAGACCCAGGAGCAAGTCACCTTAGAACTGAGGGGCTGAAAGGAGTCTGGTACATCAGCCACTCCGACCTCCCCAAAGAGTGGATGTGACCTGTGTAAAATCACAAGGCTGACACTAAGGCAGGCCCAAAGGACAGGATATTCTGAACTGGTCCCGTTCTCTCCATCTGCACTACCACCACCTCAGTTCCAGCTACCTCATACAGCCTTTCACACAATCCATTCCCCACACAGCGGGCATAAATACCCTTTATGTCACCTTGCTTCATAACATGCCCCCCCCCCACCCCACCCACACACAAAGAAAAGTCACTCAATAATCTTAGTGGTTTTAAAAATATAGCTATGGCAAGTTTTTAACTACTTGATTTGTATTCTGGTAAACAAAAGTAAATATATGATGGTAAATATACCATCATAATAACAATGGTAGACATCAAGGTTTTCCACATAAAAGAAAACGACAAAACCAAAGTAAGTAGCAACTGCTCTTTTTTAAAAAAATGAGAATTGCAGTATTAACTCACGATTTTTAAAATATGTACATTTTTCCTAGCTATGTCCTTAGAAATGACCCCAAAGCATTCCTCCCCCCGCCCCCACAATAACAATGAACACTCATGATGCTAGACTAGCCTCTAACATCAATATCCATCAAAAGCCCCCAAGTCTGGGGAGAGAAATGAGCAAGATGAGCCTGAAATTTCCTCTTGGGCCAAAAAGCAAGACAACTACCCAGAGTCATGACAAAGAACACAGGAGTTACGTGGAAAGGACTCCCGCTGGCCAAAGTCATGACAATTTGAACATGAAATGACACAACTATGGGGACCAGATCTGCCTGAACCAATGAAAATCCACGATTCTAAATATATAACGACCATCAAAAAGAGAACCTCTTATTTGTTAGCATTTGAGGCAGCCATTAAAACACTTCACCTTGAAAACTGGTTATTAAAGGGAACAATAAGTATTTGCCCTGACTTTCCAGGAGCAACCATACTTCACAATAATCAAATGGCCCTACTGGATGGGAGAAAGTTCTACTTCACAGAAGAATGATAGCTAATAAATGTAAAAGGAATTAAAAAAAAAATGGAGAGGGGCATTTCTTCAGTTAACACTAATGAAATTATGGATTTAGGCAAGGACTATCAATTGGTGTTAAAACTTAGCACTTGTCTGATTGATGGGAAGCTCATCACTTGTACAGGTTACTGTCCAGTCAAAGGAGAAATACCTCCCTGCAGTGGAGGGACTGAGGGCAGCCCTCCCAGTCTGGTGATCAATCTTTCTATCACTAAGGGTGAATCACCCAGATTGTATGTGGATGATGCAACGTGAAGGACACACCTGTCATGATGTCTTCTGGCCAAAAAGGTTTAACCTGAATCCATCAAGCCTTTAGATATGAATTCTAGATTACAGGAAATACACGGGCTAGAGGCTTAAACTCAACATGAGAAAGCAACAAGGAAAATCCAAAAAGGAAGAAGACATCACATGGGATGATGAGCCTGGTTTCTTCAATAAGTCAATGTTATTTAAAAAAGAAGAACAACAAAAATAGGTGGGGTAGCTGTGCTAGATAAACCACCAGATATAACACATGGTCCTGAACTGGAAACCAAAGTGGGACAACCTGTAAAGAATGTTTTGGGGATAACTGAAAATGACCTGTGTTTGAAATGAGACATAAATTTACAAAAACTAAAATTTTCTGAAATAGAAAGATGAAGAATACTGAGTGAAAGAGGAAACAAAAGATATATCCAAGATGATTTCATTTTTTTTAACAAAACGTGTGTTAAGTATATACATAGAAAAAAATCTGGAAGAGTATGTACAAATCTCTCGGGATTAATGTTTTATTTTCTCATTTCCATTTATATTTTCTAAAGCACACATGCCCTGCTTCTGCTGTAAGCTGTTAAAGAGAAACCCCCCAATGTCCTCCTACTGCCTTAGCAAAAGATCCGAACACCCTTCCTGCCTAGGAGGCCCAGCCAGACTGGCTCCTCCCCGTCACGCTCTCAGCCTGGCTCTACCACTGCGGCTCTGGCTGCTCCAGTGGACCAAGATCACTCCTACCCACTGGGGGCTTTTGCCTTGGGGCTTCCCTGGTGGCTCAGACAGTAAAGAATTTGCCTGCAATGCAGGAGACTCGGGTTCAGTCCCTGGGTCAGAAAGATCCCCTGGAGAAGGAAATGGCAAGCCACTCCAGTATTCTTGCCTGGAGAATTCCATGGACAGCGGAGCCTGGTGGGCTGTAGTCCATGGGGTCACAAAGACTCAGACATGACTGAGTGACTAATTCTCACCCTTGGGCAGGGATGCTATTTGCTCATAGCAGCCTCATTCTCAATGCTTAGTTCTCAGCTCAAATGTCACCTCCTCAGAGAGGCCTTACTGAAAATGGAACAACTCAGTTCTACAATGTGAGGTGGGGGAAGCTACAGGGGCAGAGAGAGCCCTAGGCTGGAGTTCAGGATGCCTAGTCCTGACTTATCAGGACCTCCCTGCTATGTCTATCATTGGACTACCTGGGCTCCAGCCCTTGAAACATATATTATCCTAACATGGATCTTAATCATTGCATATTTTTCCCTCCCTCCCTCTCTTTCTAACTAGATGGGCCGTTGCCAAGGCAAGAATGACAATGAGTTCAGGTTTCCTGGCCCTGAACTTTTCTTATGGAAGCCCCCAGGGCATGTAAGAGAGACACAGGGGGAGCTGGAGGTGCTGGGTGGGAAATGGTAGAACTAACTCTCTATGTGCCACGAGGACACTGCACCTTTAACCCCATTTTCCAGGAGTGGAAACAAAATCAAGGGAAATTAGGAGACGAGTCCAGGGTCACAGGACTAGCATTCCGTCAGAACCAGAACTATTCCTGGCTCTGCCTATATCCAACCCCACTGCTCCTCACTCAACTAGAACCCTCCTCCACTAAAGACAGTCTATGAGGCCCCCCGTACCGGGGGACCAACTGCCTGTGCCCCCCACCCCACCTTCCCAGGCAGGGTCCACCCTCACCTGCAGGGGCACCCCGACATTGCTGGCCACCTCTCGGATCAGGGCCTCTGAAACTGCATTCGAGGCGTAGCGTTGCTTGCTGTTCACCTTGATCACAGGGCCCTGGGGAGAGGGAAACCAGGAGTTGAGAGGGAGGCAGAGATGCCTGACAGGTCCAGAGGGAACAGGACAGGGCCTAGAACCAGCCAGGCCTCCAGACACCAGAGAAGCAGGAGTGCCTCACCTTGTGGAATAAGGGCCTGTGGTTCTCCTCGTGCTTGTCCCTGTAAGACACCGAGAAGGGCCAGGGATGGCCAACAGCAGCTGTCAACACCCACCACTCGCTCACAGCAGACATCGCTAATACAGCATTCTTTCCTACCCAACCTGCAGGACCTCAGAGTCAAGCTAAACACAGGGCTCCAGGCAGCCTCTTGCAACAGGGAGGCGGTGGAGGGGGCGGGCAGAAGTAAGTCTGTAGACAGAGCCTATTTGGATGGGTTAGGCATGACGTGACTTTGACCAAGTCAGGCTACAGAGCAGTCAAAAGGAAATCCCCACAGAACCTCCTGGCAGAATGAGGAGGAAGGGGAAGAGGAGAGGCGGAGCCCCACGCCCAGGGCTGAGCCTGAAGGCAGGTCACACTCGTTTCCAGCTGTGTGAGGCCTGTGTGCCGGGTGCAGGAGACTCACAGGTAGTTGGGGTGCACGGCATGGGCCATGTCTGCGCTGATCATGTAGGACTTGGGGATGGCTTCCTCAAAGGCCGTCAGGTGCTGGGGCGAAGCCGAGATCCGCCGCAGCACCAGCTCCGTCAGCAGTGACTGTGCGCCCTGCGCGCTCTCCGACCCCACCTGGTGACACAGAGGCCCGGCTCTGGGGATCTGGTCTGGGGGGCTGGAGCTGGAGGCCAGGAAGAGGGGCGCACTGCCCAGAACGGCTCAGAATCTCCACTGAATCAGTGGGTGGGAATGCGGACTGTTATCAGCCACTTCCCCAACCCTATACCACTGAAAAGCTGATGGTGAGCTGGGGCCACCGTCTTTAATTCTTGGCCATCTCCAGGGCAGAAAGAGAACTGTACAATCCACTTCCACTTCTAGCTGCCTTCCTTCTCCTCTGCCATTTGGGGTTCAGCCCAGGTGCCCCATCTCCCTGGTCAGTCTTTCGTGCATGTGACAGGAGCTGCTAACCCTGACGTGTGCGGTTACAGGAAGCTGTGCAGGCGTCTCAGCCGGCACCCTAACCCAAGCACGCAGGGTGAGGACCCAGCCTGCGCCGGGCCCTGGGGCTGCTAGTGTAAAAGGGCAGAGTCCTTGTCCTCCAGGAGCTCACCACGTGGCACCCAGAGACATGGGAGGTGTCGTCACACTAGGAGCAGGTACAGGCTGAGCCAGAGGGGACAGCGAGAGCTGAGCAAGCACAGGCAGTGTCTGGCTCATCCCTGGCACCTCCAGAAGAGCCCTGGCCCGTGGCAGCTGCTGGACACCACTGGCTGCACAAGACTCCCGGGAGGAGACCCTCCCCAGAGCTCCCCACGCACCTCTTCATTGTCGTAGAGGGCGATCATGCGCACGTGGGGATCCGTGGCCAGGGAGGCAGGGGCTGAGCAGGAATCGATCAAGGCCTGTTAGGGGAGGGGGCAAAAGTATCATCCTCCCCACTCCTCCTTCAATAACTCAGCCCACCAACACCTGGGAGGCTCACTTGCCCACCTCCCACCATCAAGGCTGGAGTGAAGCGGGCTCCAGCGGTCACCGGTCTGCATCTCTCAGGGTGCTGCCGGGTGGGAGGACATGTGGGGGGCCTTTTCAACGAGATGGGGTAAAAGCTCCCTCTCCTCCCTCACATGCCTTCCCACACAAAAGGCAGGAGGGTGTGTAAGACGGAGGGGAAGGGCTGAGAATCCCGGCAAGTCAAAAGGACCGCACAGGTCACGTAAACTAGTTGGTCTTGGCAACAACACTGAGGTCCAAAGAGGTGACTGTGACTCCATTGAGGTGACGTGACTGGCTGGCTGGTGGCGCAAGTGGCTATGAGTCCCAGGTCTGGCTCTGGTCTCAGTTACAGCCCAAAGCCTGTCTCTGAGAACAGGACGGGGTGCAAAGGGGAGTACGGAAAGGACAGAGGGAAGAGCAGGGGTGAGATGTGAGGAGGAGGGGGAAGTGACCAGGGTAGAAAAAAGGGGGGGAATATCAATGCAACCACCCAATGAGATGCCAAGGCTCAAAGGCAGCTAGGTGGGCTTAAGCCAGGGCTTGGGGGGAAGGCTAAAGGGAGGGGATGATACTGCTATACAGGATGCTAGGGTCTTTCCTTTAAAGCAGACCTTATCTTAAAGGAGAAGCAGGACAAGTCTCTGTGAGGCTCTGAACAACCCTTCTGTCGACCTCATCCCTCCAGCCCAGCCAGTGCAAAGATGGGGCCCAGAGGAGTGATGCTGAGGCTGCAGCATTTAGGCCTCTCCCCATGGTCCACCCGCATCAGGGGTCTTCTCATGACCCATAGGACTCGAGGTGGTCCTCCCGCCCAGTGTTCCTGGGAGTGCCCCAGCTCCTCACCTGCAGGGCACAGAAGCAGCTGTGCAGGTTGTCCAGCCGAGGGGCAAAGATGAACTCCTCGTAGGCACCACCGAGGACCTAGAAAGACACGACGGTCATGCTGATCTTCATCCCCTCCCCAGGACTCAGCCTCTTCTCTCTGCTCCCTAGGAGCTGCATTTGAATATATCTCCTTGATTCCTTGCCCAACCTCTCCCAGCCTCTGGCCTAGAGCACTCAGCCCTCTGTGCTGAGCTGAGCAGAGGACAAAGAAGGGCCAGGCTGGAGCTGCGGGAAGGAGGGTGCAGGCCTGCGGTTCCTGACCAGTTCCTATGGGACAGGACAAGGGAGAGACCAAACAAGAAAAGGAGAATGCCAAGGGACTAAACAGAGGAGACTAGGCGAGAAATAGAAACTTAGCAAACATGGGCGAGCATCCAAAGACACGGCCATCTCCTATGGTCAGCAACTGGGAGAGATACAAGGACAGGCTCCAGGAAGGGGGGGGCGGTGTCTGTCCAGGCCTCCCGTCCTCAGCAGTTTGGAGCCAGCACAGGTCAAAGTGGACAGGGACCCCAGTAGCGGAAACTCCTTGGGAAGTTGTGGAAAGCTTACACCCCTACCCCAGACAGCCCGAGCAGACAGACCTGGAGTGGGAAACCTGCTATTTTTGAGAACCACTGCCCTGGAAGCAGAGCGGAGTGGTCTCTACTGGGAAAACAGTGAAGTGAAAGTGAAAGCCGTTCAGTCGTGTCCGACTCTTTGCAACCCCATGGACTATACAGTCCATGCAATTCTCCAGGCCAGAATACTGGAGTGGGTAGCCATTCCTTTCTCCTGGGGATCTTCCCAACCCAGGGATTGAACCCATGTCTCCTGCATTGCAGGCAGATTCTCTACCAACTGAGCTATGAGGGAAAACAGGGATGAGCATAATTGGAGGACTGGCAGAGGTGATAAGCGCTTCAGGGGGAGACATGCTGGCACCAGCTGGGATCCCAGGGTCCCCACCCACGAGTTCCTCACCGCAGGCTGAGTGTCAGCGAGACACAGCTCCATCTCCAAGATGTCCTCGGGGCTCAGCCCCAGATGGGCGCAGAGAAGGGACGTGAGGACCGAGTGGTGCCGCTCATCCTGCAGGGCAGGGGGTGCTGAGGGGAGGGCCCACTCCCCACTCTCTCCCCTTCTCCGGAACCAATCTCTTCCCCTCTGTGCACCCCTCCCCACAAGCAGGTGGCTCTTACTGTAGCATTGAGAGGGCCTGGCTCAGGAGTCCCCTTCTCCAGCTCCTCCTGGATGGATGTGGCAAGAATGGGGACCCTGCAGGGAGACACGTGAGGAGGGCATGGGGGGAGGGCTGGAGGGCACAGCCAGGTGGGACACCCTGCATCAGGACCCAGTGCTCAGGCATCCCCTGATGGGGAACTGCCCTGGTCCCTCAATTCCCAGCTCCCTCTTAGCAAAGCAGAGCTTTCAGGGCCCCTGGACATCGCTGGGTCTGTGGGGTAGAACCTGATTGTGGCCACCGTTAGGGAGTGGTCTCCCAGATCCCAGCAGGACCCCCCACCATCACCCATGCCACACCCTCCCCAGCTCCAGGCCACCATCGCCTTCACCCCGTCTCACAAGTGCATCTCCATGTTGGGCCCAAAGTTCTCATTGACGTTTCTCTGCAGATGGATGGCCAGGTGCGGGATGCGAAGAATGGGCCTGTCCACATGCACCAGCCGCTGCTCCAGCCGGCCTGAGGTAGGGCACTGTGGCCAAACAGGCAGGGTCAGCCCAGGTCGGGGGGCCCTGCATCCACAGCTGGTTAAATCCCCTACCTCGCCCAGACTAACCAAGGTGGTCCTCTGACCCGGGCTGCCCCTTCCCGCTTTCCCTGGGGGGCTCTCTGCAGGTTCCCTGAAGGGAGGTGACAGTCAGCCTTCAGGCAGCTGAAGCTCAGGGCCTCCCAGATCCAACCCCAGGCCCCACCTTGACAATGACACGTCCAGCCAAGGTCAGGTCACGGTCAAACCAGGTGCTCCAGATCCCACCACCGTAGGTCTCCACGCCAACCTGCTGGAAGCCCACCTGGCTGCGGCGAGAGCGCCGTTTCACCTGAGTGGGACAGTGGGGAACAAGAATTCAGAAAAGGCCAGGCGGCATGGTTTGGCGCTGAGAGGACGGGTAGTGTGACACAGAAGGGCCCCAAGTGTGGAGGAAGGAGCTGACAAGTTTTCTTCTCTGCACATCCCCTGATGCCTCCCCTCTCCCAGGCAGCCCCACTTCCTTACCCGGAGGCAGGGGCTGTCTGTGTGGGCCCCAATGAGGCTGAAACCATTGCCGGGAACGTATTGGCCCCCCACAGCAAATGCGATGATGGTGGAGGAGTTCCTGGTCAGGAAGTACTGGGGTGGGGGTTTATAGCTGGATTAGCCAGAGCACAGGACTTCGAGCCCCAGCCCAGGTTTCTACCTCTCCGCCCCCACCTCACCCCCAGTACCTTGCTCTCCGGCTTGATATCCCAGCTCTCGGTCTCCTTGAGTTCATGGAAGCCGGCCTGGAGGAGGCGGCTGCGGCACTCGGCCACCGCTATAGGGAAGGAACCCTCTCACGGTTGATCGAAGCCGGGAGGAGGCACACCGGCTCCCCACCCGCCCCCGGCCCTGGTCACTCACCGTGGAAAGGAGAGGGGCTCCTGTTGACGAACTTGAGCAGTTCCCGGGCCGCGGCCTGCACCGCCTCTTTGCGGGCCCTGCCGCTCATGGCCACCTAGAGGACGGGGGTCGCTCATAAGCCTACGAGGTATAGGACCCCTGACCCATCTTGGCTTCGGGAACCTCCCCAGCCAATCCCGCCGAGTGAGGGCTCGCAGGCTCAGACCTCGGCTTCCGCCCCTTTCCCCACACCAAGAGACGCCTAAAGCCGGGCTCCAACCCACCGGGAACTACTGCAACCCTCCCGCTGCACTCCCCGCCCAGCTGGTCCCAGACGGCCCGCCCCCTAATCCGAGTTTCCGTCCGGCCCCGGCCCCACCAAGTCCATCCCCAAGTGACCAACCAGCTGGAAATCCCGGTCAGTTCCCAAACTCTGAGCTCGCAATCAGAGGCCCCTAACTCTGAGCCGGCCCTTACACCACGTCCGTGACCCCACCCCGGAACCAAAGCCCTGTCCCCTAGGGAACACCCGACCTGGGTCTCACCCCTGAACAATCCGGGAAGGTAAAGTCACTTGGGATCAGACTTTCGGTTTCGTTTAGGGTCGGGGGGGAGCCCCCCCACGTCAGCAAGCACGCTGCTGAGCTTGGACCCGAGCGGGCACCTGGCCGGGTCTAGGATCGAAGTTCGTCCGGGACGAACAGAGGCCAACTACCTGCATGGCCTTACGTGTGGGCCTGCGTCCCGGTGCCCGGCCCCTGCGCACAGCCCGCCCGGACTCCCGCCGCTATCGCCCCGCCCCGCCCTCCGCCCCTTCTACGGGGGTGGCGGACGCCCTCTGCCGACCTGGAGGTGCTAGGACAGCCTGGAACCGCCTGCCCAATTCTTTCACCCCCAACCCCCAAGTTAGGGAGTCCGGGAGAAAACGCCTCCACCAGCTCACCTGGTCACCTGGGTGTTGTACAAAGTGCTCTCTCTCTCCACAGGCACTCTGGTGATAATAAAAGCAACATGGTTAATGTTCATGGAGAGTTGACGATAAGTTTTAGTTTTATAATAAAGCTTAGTGCGCTAGGTAGTTTAATCTTCATCGCCCTTTCAACTTTATATCTTTACTGTCCCTGGTCAGGGAACTAGATCTCAAAAGCAGCTGTGAAGGGAAAAAAAAAAAGGACAGAAAAAGACAAACTCCATATATTCTTGTAGGCAATTCCAATATTCCTATGTCAAGAGTGGTAAGTAGCAATGTTTAAAACCCAGGAACACATTTGGTCATAATGACCATCATTTTAAAATCTACAATCAATGCTGCAGAGGGTGTGGAGAAAAGGGAATCCCCTTACACTGTTGGTGGGAATGTAAATTGGTCTATCCACTAGGGAGAAAAGTATGGAGATTCCTTAGAAAACTAAAAGTAGAGCTAACATATGGTATATGCCCAGCAATCCCACTCCTGGGCATATATCTGGAGAAAACCATATTTCAAAAGATACATGGGACTTCCCTGGTGCTTCAGTGGTTAATCAGACTCCGCCTTCCAATGCAGTGGATGTGGTTTTGATCCCTGGTCGGGAACTAAGATCCCACATGTTGCAGACAACTAAGCCTGTGCCACTACTCAGCAACAAAAAGATTCCACATGCCGCAACTAAGACCTGGCACAGCCAAATCAGTATTTAAAAAAAGAGAGAGAGAGAGAGAAAGAGAAAAGATACACGCATCCTAGTGTTCACTGCAGCCCTACTTCCAATAGCTGGGACATGGGTGCTACCTAAATGTCCATCGATGGATAAACAAAATGGGTAAAGAAGATGTGGTACATATACACAATGGAATATTACCCAGTCATAAAAAAACCCAATAATATAATGCCATTTGCAATGAGACGGATGGACCCAGAGATTGTCATACTTAGTGAGGTAAGACAGAGAAAGACAAATATATGATATCACTTATATGCGGAATCTAAAAATATGCTACAAACCAACTTATTTACAAAACAGAACTAGAGTCACAAATGTAGAAAACCAACTTATGGTTCCCAAGGAGGAAGGAGGGGAGGGTAAGTTCAGAGATTGGGACTGACATATAAACACTACTGCATATAAAATAGATAATAAGCACCTACTGTATAGCACAGGGAACTCTACTCAGTACTCTGTAATGATCAATATGGGAAAAGAATCTTAAAAAGGAGCATATGTATGTATATGTATAACTGATTGACTTTGCTGTACAGCAGGAAGTAACACAACATTGTAAACTATACTCCAATTTTTACTGGAGTATAGTTAACATTAAAAAAGAAAAAGAAAAAACCCAGGTCCTTGCCTAGCCATTGATTCTGATCAGGACTCTTGGTGGTCCCTAGCTTCAACACAGGGGCCAGTTACCAGGGGTGTTATAGACACTCCAGGGATTACAGGTTGATGGAGCAACCTGCTGTTTATGTACTGGAGTAGGAATGTCAAGGGAGTGAGGAGTAGTTGGAAAGATCCTGCAGTCCTCAATTTAAAGGAATAGATATTGCAATGTTGTATTCAGGAATATGGGCTTCCCTGGTAGCTCAGCTGGTAAAGAATCCACCTCCAATGCAGGAGACTGTGGTTCAATTCCTGGATTGGGAAGATCCCCTGGAGAAGGGATCGGCTACTCACTCCAGTATTCTTGGGCTTCCCAGGTAGCTCAGCTGGTAAAGAATCCACCTGCAATGCAGGAGACCGTGGTTCAATTCCTGGGTTGAGAAGATTCCCCTGGAGCAGGGCATGGCAACCCACTCCAGTATTCTTGCCTGGATAAGCCCCATGGGCAGAGAAGCCTGGCGGGCTACAGTCCATGGGGTTGCAAAGAGTCAGATCCAACAGAGCGACTAAGCACATTCAGGAATATACACACTAGGTGACGGGTTAAATTCATGGCGTTCCCTCATCATTGCCTGTAATGCCATGATGTATAAAAATTCACTGCTGAGTGGGACTTGAAGAGAATATTCCTGCTCTCTGAGGAGCCAGGCTGGCTACTGATGAAGGAACACATTCAAGGACAGTGACAAGAGCAAAAACAGGGATGCAAACAGGGTAAGGGAGGGAGACTTAGCTCGGAGCTCGTTCATGTTCTGATCTCAAAGAAGAACACTTGTTCACAACAATTGCAAATCAACTATACTTGAATAAAAAATAAATGAAACAATTCAAATGAAAAGTAAAATGTATCATGTTTTTCTAAAAAGTACATGTTAATGTGAGCAATTCAAATATCAATAAAATGCAAAACTTAAAAAGTGAGAGAGAATGTTTGAAAAATTGAACATCCAGTCTTAATAAAAACAAAATCAGGGAATTCCCTAGCGGTCCAGTGGTTAGGACTCCACACTTTCACTGCCAAGAGTGCAGGTTCAAGCACAGCCCAGAAAAAAAGGACCAACAAAAAACCAAACAAACAAAAAAAACCCACCAAAATCCTGTTAGGAAACGAGAAGAGAAAGGATAAAGGCTGTTTTCCAGAAATCTATAGCAGACATTAGTGGGGAAATACAGAAGTATCCCTGTTCAAATCAGAAGCTGATGAGCTGTTATCATTGGTAATCAATCTGGATCCGAAGTCAGAGCCAGTGCCAGAAAACGATTTTATATGTAGAAGCACAATCTGTCTCTATTTGTGGATTATACAATTACCAAGGGCTTCCCTTGTGACTCAGCTTGTAAAGAATCCGTCTGCAACACGGGAGGATCTTGCTTTGATCCCTGGGTTGGGAAGATCCCCTGGAGAAGGGAATGGCTACCCACTCCAGTGTTCTGGCCTGGAGAATTCCATGGACTGCATGGGGTTGCAAAAGCCAGACAGGACTGAGCAACTTTCACTTTCACTTTTGTAATTACCAAGACAATAAACTGACGAGCTATTAGAACTGGAAGAAGGGGTGGCCTGATTTGAAAAATCATCGGCTTTTCTGTACAATAATCAAACAGAAAATAAATCATAAAAAGGTCCTATTTACCAGAACAAGAGAAACTGTTAAATTACTAGGAATGAGCATCTGTGTGACCCAATCTCAAGTAGCCAGGGAAATGCACGTTAAAAGTGAGATAGCATTTTTGATTTGTCAGATTAGCAAAAATGAAAAAGATTGGCAATATCAAATGCAGGAGAAAGCCTGGGGTCATGTATGTCTTTCTACCCAATTCTGCGGTAGAAACACTCCCTATGGCTGATTCTAGACTGCCAACATGAACTGAAAGTGGAGTTGAGAAGGAATTTGGGAAAGCAAACCATTGTGTAGATTTCTACCAAATGGATGCAAATAGACACAAATAACCTCAGGAACATAGATTTGTAGTAAAATAATTAAGAAAGTGATGATTTTTTAGTATTTATAACCTCTGTTTTAATATAATTTATTTGGTTGTAAGTTTATATAATTTCATTTTTAATGATTGCTATGTTTAACAATAGGATCACAAAATTCCTAGAAATTTGACAGTCAGTTCTTATGAGCTGGTCGAAGCTGACTCTAACACATCACTTCACCCATACTCTACACCTCTGTTCTGCAAGGTGTGATTGGTTGACCTGGGAATTTTTCAGAAATTCAGAATCTCAGGGCTTACCACAGATCTACCAAATCAGAGCTGCATGTTAATGAGATCCCTAGATGATTTGTATTCACATTAAAGTTTGAGACAAAATGTTTCAGAGTACCTTGTGGCACTAAGAAATGATGTGAGGTCAATCTTTATGTATTATGATAGGGAAAAAGTACCAAATATACTGTTGAGGGAGGAAAAGAGCAATTTCCAGAATAATGTTTATAGGACAAGAATATTTTGGTAAAACTCACACAATGAGCTCAATTTCTAGATTTTATATAAATATGTATGTAAATTCATGGCACTGTGTTTGGAAGGAGAGTGGCCATCTCTGGATAAGGAAATGGCATTGGGTGTGAAGTGAAGAGTCAAGAAGGGACCTCATCTATCCAAAAAATGTCTCTGAGAATCAGTCTTGCCTTCAGCCTCCTCAAGAAAATCTTCCCCACTAGCCCTTATCTGGTGTTTACAATGCTACCATTTCTTATTTTTATTTTCGGTTGAACAACTATTAAAGTGCAAATGCCTGTGTGTTAACACAGCAATCTGTTACACATTTCAGTGTGACTTAATTTGATATGTGTGTCCTTTCTGATCAGTTTATGAGAGATGGCTTCTAAGTAGTAATTTGTCACATAATACATTTGGGATAGAGAAGACCAAAGCAATGCTGTAGGGAGAAGGCATTTAGAGTGAGAGTGTGTGTGTGTGTGTGTGTGTGTGTGTCCTGCCCTGTCTGCTAAAATGGATGCAGTGAGAAGCTAAATCAGAAGATCTTGATTTCCTGATGCTAAGACCGCCCTGGGTACCTCATAGCTGGTAGATATCTCGGTTGTTTAACTAAGTAAATGATTCACTTCTGGGTCTTGCATAACCCGGTGCAGTTTGTTCTCTTCTGTTCTTGGATGGGCACTTCAGTTTCCAACACGTGTTTTCTGCTCAAGTCCTGTTTTCCGAGCAAGACTCGGCTGTGTAAGAACTACAAATCCCAGAGTGCCTGGAGGAGAGTTGCTCAGGCAAGATTATAATTTTCAACCAAGGTTGCAGGAGGGAGGTTTGAAAAAGCATTTTATTTAGTTAAAAAGAATGAAGTGCCTGTACAGGTACAATTTCCAAAATATATTATTAAGTGAAAAAACAAGTAGTGCAGAATAGCAGTTATGGTATGCTGTCATTCATGTGTATAAATATATGACTACATATTCTTATATGTTTGAGACATGTCAGGAAACACAAAAAAATGGTAACTGACTCTGGGA
Source organism: Budorcas taxicolor (assembly GCF_023091745.1). Classification (NCBI taxonomy): domain Eukaryota; kingdom Metazoa; phylum Chordata; class Mammalia; order Artiodactyla; family Bovidae; genus Budorcas; species Budorcas taxicolor. Next base: position 151,909,999 of record NC_068911.1, read on the forward strand.
AGGAGAAAAGTGATAGCTGAGAGTTGAGGGTAGAGGGAAACTTCCTTAATCCTATGAAAAGGATTCCTATAAATCCTTGGGCAGTTTTCAAATTTTTTTCTATGTGTGTACATAGTAAAGCTTTTAAAAAGTAAATAAGAAAAAGTTTTTTTAAAAAAACTAAAACTGAAACTAAAAAGTAACAGGTGGCAAAATAATCTTTGAGTACTTTCTGTGACTAAATTTTTGTTGTCTTCTGCACCGTGATTGAGTTGGTAAGCATTTGTTGGTTAGGGTTTGACCCTACAGCTTTCAGTTTAAAAAAGCCCCACTTGAGGCTTCCCTGGTGATCCAGTGGCCAAGACTCTGCACTCTCAATGCAGAGGGCCAAGATTCGACCCTTGATCAAGGAACTAGATCTCACATGTCACAATTAAGAGTTCCCAGGTCCCAGCTACAGATCCTGCAAGTCGCAACAAAGACTGACGATTCCACACGGTGCAACTAAGACCTGGCACAGTGCAATAAATCAATAAATACTTTAAAAAATAAAAAATGCCCCCCTTAAAGCTGTATTACCCTCTGATATGGAAATTATTGTCTTTTGATACTGATATTTTAAACAAAAAATAAATTGGGAATGAGACAGGAAAACCTTCAAAAAATGTACGCAATTCTGTTAATTCCTCACCCGCACAGGAGCTAAAAACTATTGGTCCTACCTCTTCCCTGTTCCTCACTCCCCTCCTCTTCACTCCCCTCCAACTCGGTACAACTCATCTGCTCCATCATTGTAATCACTCCCTTGCACACGCCTCCAGTCCTTGGCTCACTCTAAGTTTGCCTAGTTGCCTGGTGAAAACCCTGACTGACTCAGCCAGCTCCCCATGCCTCATGTCTGTACCTGGCACATAGTAGATTAATAATGAATATTTATTAGGTGAATTAATTTTCTTTTTTTTCTCTGTACTATGTGGCTTGTGGGATCTTAGTTCCCTGACCAAGGATTGAACCCGGGTGCCAGGAGTCAAAGTGTGGAGTCTTAACCACTGGATATTGATAATTGTGTGCATGCTCAGTCGTGTCTGACTCTCTTCAACCCCAGGGGCTGTAGCCTACCAGGCTCCTCTGTCCATGGAATTCTCCAGGCAAGAATACTGGTATGGGTTGCCATGCCCTTCTCCAGGGGATCATCCTGACCCAGGGATCTAACCCAGGCCTCCTGCATTTTGGGCAGATTCTTTACTGTCTAAGCCATCAGGGACTCTATCCTGTGATACAGCAACTCAATTCTTAACATTTATCTTCAGGATTGAAATGGAGGTACACAAATTCAGATGAAAACTGCTTTTTCAGTGTAATGTCATTTAGAATAGTGAACAACTGAAACAACTTAAGTGTCCAACTACAAATGACTGGCAAAATTATTATATAGCCATGTGAGAAAATATTCCGCAGTCTTCTAATTACTGTGTTATTTAGTCACTCGGTTGTGTTCAACACTTTTTTGACCACATGAACTATAGCCCGCCAGGCTCCTCTGTCCATGGGATTTCCCAGGCAAAAATACTGGAGTGGGTAGCCATTCCCTTCTCCAGGGAATCTTCCTGACCCAGGGATGAAACCCTCATCTTTTGCGTCTCCTGCAATGGCTGGTGGATTCTTTACTAACTGCACCACCTGGAAAGCCCCTTAACCACTGGACTGTTGGGGAATAAAATTTTTATTATCTGTGAGCAGTGCCTCTCATCCCACCACAAGGAGAAGTCCTTGGGCCACAACTAGAGTAAGCCTGCACACCCCACAGCCGGCAGCTAAGACCCAGCGCAGCCAAGAAGTAATAACAAGAAATTGTCCTCATAGAATAATCCCCAGCAATAAAAAGAAACAAACTACTGCTAACCACAGCAACTTGGATGGATCTCACAGGCATTACGCTAAGCAAAGAAAATGACAAAATTATAAACTCGGAGAACAGAGGAGTGGTTGCCAAGGGCTAGGGAAGGCGGGGAAAGGGATGGGTGTGACTCTCAAAGCGCCCCACAGGGAACAACTTGATGGGAGTGGAATGGTTCCACACCTTGGTTATGATAGTGGTTCTATGATTACACATGTGATAAAGTTAGAGAGATACCTGTTGAAATACAGGACACCCAGTGGAGTTTGAATTCCAGATAAACAAAGGATAACTTCTTAATCTAAGTGAAGTGAAGTGAAGTGAAACGAAGTTGCTCAGTGTTGTCTGACTCTTTGCGACCCCATGGACTGTAGCCTACCAAGCTCCTCTGTCCATGGGATTTTCCAGGCAATAGTACTAGAATGGATTGCCATTTCCATTCTCCATCTTAATCTAAGTGTGTCCCACATAGTGCATGGGCTTCCCTGGTGGCTCAGACGGTAAAGAATCTGCCTGCAATTCAGGAGAGCTGGGTTCATCCCTGGGTTGGGAAGATCCCCTGGAGGAGGGCATGGCAACCCACTCCAGTATACTTGCCCGGAAAATTCCATGGACAGAGGAGCCTGGTGGGCTACAGTCCACAGGGTCACAAAGAGTCGGACACAGTCGAGCAACTAACACTTGCACTTTCATACTTGCATCAAAAACAGATTTTGAACTGGGTGTCCTGTATTTGTATTTGGTATATCTGGTAATCTTGGATAACATGACAGAGAACTATACACACACACTTCACCAACATCACTGGCCTGGTTGTGGTATTGTATTGTAGTCGTGTAACATGGAACCACTGGGGGATATCTGCTGAAGGGTACATCAGTTCAGTTCAGTCGCTCAGTCGTGTCCGACTCTTTGCGACCCCATGAATCGCAGCACGCCAGGCCTCCCTGTCCATCACCATCTCCCGGAGTTCACTCAGATTCATGTCCATCGAGTCTGTGATGCCATCCAGCCATCTCACCCTCGGTCGTCCCCTTCTCCTCCTGTCCCCAGTCCCTCCCAGCATCAGAGTCTTCTCCAATGAGTCAACTCTTCTCATGAGGTGGCCAAAGTACTGGAGCTTCAGCTTTAGCATCATTCCCTCCAAAGAAATCCCAGGGCTGATCTCCTTCAGAATGGACTGGTTGGATCTCCTTGCAGTCCAAGGGACTCTCAAGAGTCTTCTCCAACACCACAGTTCAAAAGCATCAATTCTTCGGCGCTCAACCTTCTTCACAGTCCAACTCTCACATCCATACATGACCACAGGAAAAACCATAGCCTTGACTAGATGGACCTTAGTCGGCAAAGTAATGTCTCTGCTTTTGAATATATTATCGAGGTTGCTCATAACTTTTCTTCCAAGGAGTAAGCGTCTTTTAATTTCATGGCTGCAGTCACCATCTGCAGTTCACTTTCTGTCATAAGGGTGGTGTCATCTGCATATCTGAGGTTATTGATATTTCTCCCGGCAATCTTGATTCCAGCTTGTGTTTCTCCCAGCTTGTGTTTCTCATGATGTACTCTGCATAGAAGTTAAATAAGCAGGGTGACAATATACAGCCTTGACGTACTCCTTTCCCTATTTGGAACCAGTCTGTTGTTCCATGTCCAATTCTAACTGTTGCTTCCTGACCTGCATACAGGTTTCTCAAGAGGCAGGTTAGGTGCTCTGGTATTCCCATCTCTCTCAGAGTTTTCCACAGTTTATTGTGGTCCATACAGTCAAAGGCTTTGGCATAGTCAATAAAGCAGAAATAGATGTTTTTCTGGAACTCTCTTGCTTTTTCCATGATCCAGCATAAGTTGGCAATTTGATCTCTGGTTCCTCTGTCTTTTCTAAAACCAGCTTGAACATCAGGAAGTTCACGGTTCACATATTGCTGAAGCCTGGCTTGGAGAATTTTGAGCATTACTTTACTAGCATGTGAGATGTGTGTAATTGTACGGTCGTTTGAGCATTCTTTGGCATCGCCTTTCTTTGGAATTGGAATGAAAATCGACCTTTTCCAGTCCTGTGGCCACTGCTGAGTTTTCCAAATTTGTTGGCATATTGAGTGCAGCACTTTAACAGCATCATCTTTCAGGATTTGAAATAGCTCAGCTGGAATTCCATCACCTCCACTAGCTTTGTTTGTAGTGATGCTTTCTAAGGCCCACTTGACTTCACATTCCAGAATGTCTGGCTCTAGGTGAGTGATCACACCATCATGATTATCTGGGTTGTGAAGATTTTTTTTGTACAGTTCTTCTGTGTATTCTTAATACCTCTTCTTAATATCTTGTGCTTCTGTTAGGTCCAGACCATTTCTGTCCTTCATCGAGCCCATCTTTGCATGAAATGTTCCCTTGGTATCTCCAATTTTCTTGAAGAGATCTCTAGTCTTTCCCACTCTGTTCTTTTCCTCTATTTCTTTGCATTGACCGCTGAAGAAGGCTTTCTTATCTCTTCTTGCTATTCTTTGGAACTCTGCATTCAGATGCTTATATCTTTCCTTTTCTCCTTTGCTTTTCGCTTCTCTTTTTTTCACAGCTATTTGTAAGGCCTCCCCAGACAGCCATTTTGCCTTTTTGCATTTCTTTTCCATGGGGATGGTCTTGATCCCTGTCTCCTGTACAATGTCACGAACCTCATTCCATAGTTCATCAGGCACTCTATCTATCAGATCTAGGCCCTTAAATCTATTTCTCACTTCCACTGTATAATCATAAGGGATTTGATTTAGGTCATACCTGAATGGTCTAGTGGTTTTCCCTACTTTCTTCAATTTCAGTCTGAATTTGGTAATAAGGAGTTTATGATCTGAGCCACAGTTAGCTCCTGGTCTTGTTTTTGTTGACTGTATAGAGCTTCTCCATCTTTGGCTGCAAAGAATATAATCAATCTGATTTCGGTGTTGACCGTCCGGTGATGTCCATGTGTAGAGTCTTCTCTTGTGTTATTATTATTTCCTCAGTCTTATCTCTCATACTAAACTGTGAGCAACTTGAGAGCAGGTTTATGCCTTACTCACCTTGATATGTTTAGTGACTGGCACAGGGCCTGAAACACAGTAATTGCTAAACAAATATCTGGGAAATTAACAAATAAACCACAAATAGTAGTGACTTGAGGTGCTATACCTCCAGAAAATGTACATTTTACCAGAGGCCTTTAATCTTGGAGGTTTCAGGCCCTGTGGCAGGCTGCCAGGGAGTTCTGGGAAGCACTCACACCCCCAAGACTACCGTCTGCCCTTGGAGACCTGACCCTGACCTCCTAATGTCCCTCCCTGCCCCCCACTGCCCCACCTGATGCTCCCAGGTGGAGGGGACAGGCCCTTAGCTCCCCTTCTTCTAAGAGCCAAGATGGAGTGAGCGTTGCTGGCTCTGAGCCTCTCTGACTGGAGGTCATTTAATCCTTGCAGGATTTGTCCTGTTTATTTTAGTGAACAGGGCTGTTTACTTTCAGTTCGTATTTCTAGGGGTGCTGCTCATTTTGCTTCCCTATTATTTACTCTTGCAAGCACTTGGGTTTGAGTAAATATGTCTATAAAGTCCCAGAGACTGGCTTATTCTGTGTCTGGTATTTTAATGGCCTTTAAACAGTGTCTGCTCAGGTAAGCATTTTATAGATGAGTCGAAAAGATAGAGAATTCTGTTCTCAGTGGCCGCTGATTCCTTCCAAGTGACGGCTGGCCTCCAGTAGCCTCTAAATCATGGCTTTTCATCAGTAATACAATATTAAAAGCTGACACCAATCTCTGGACAGAGAAACTAGCCAACCCTGGTCAGTCAGATATGGGACTCGGGAACTCTGGTAGGCATTTCCACTCTAGGACAGTGCTTAAGGTAAGAATTACTGAGAGTGTTTTTTAAAATACAGATTCATGAGCCCTACCCTTGAAAATTCTGCTTTGGAAGATTTACACGAAGGCCCGGTGATGTGCATTTTTAACCATGCTGCAAATAATTCTGTCTTTTCTCTAAACCAAGAGTGTCAAGGGCAGCCCTTGAGCACAGTGCAATGCTCAGGGATGACACGGGGGAAGCCAGGGAACCAGATCGGGCTGTATGGAGTTATTTCCATTTTGTTTGGCCACGCTATGAGGCTTTTGGGACCTCAGTTTCCCAACCAGGGATTGAACCCACACCCTCAGCAGTGAAAGCGCCGAGTCCTAACCACTGGACTGGAGTTATTTTCATCACCACTTAGCTCACTGCTGTGCCCAAGTTAGCCAAGAGGACAGTGATTATGTTCTGGCAAGTCACTTGCTCAAGACTAGTGTGTCAGCAACTTGAGGGGCCCTGCCCAAAGTCCTGGTCATCTTTTTATCCCCTGGGGCAGTGCATGGCTCACAGCTTGGCGCTCTGCACTGGCTGGGGTGCTCCCACCAAGACAGCCTTAGCACACAGGCCTGGTTACCTCAGGGTAGCCTGGGAGCCAGTTGTTGGGAATGGACGTGGCAGAGAGGCTGAGTGCCATGGTCACCTGCTGCCTCCTCCGGAGCTGAAGCTAGGTCTGTCGGAGGTTGAATAGACACCACCAGCTCCTTCTCCTGCCTTGGCTCCTCTGCTCCAACCTGCAGGGTCCTCGGTCCATCCCACAGGGCCTATTATGACATCATCAATGCAATCTGAAATAGTAAGGGCCTCACAGCACCCGGGCTTCAGGGGCGTAGCCTACTGTGGCCCAGAGTCTAAAGGATAACCCTTGACCTGGGGGAGGCTGTCCTGTATTCCAGGGGGCTCCATAGGTCCATATCCAACCCCCCTACCTGCAGAATGTGAGCTCCAAGAGGGCACAGCCCACATCCACTTTGTTCAGGCCGAGTCCTTAGTATCTACTGACGGATAGTAAGCACTCAAAGATTTTTCTGGGTACAAGAGTATGTGAATGAGAGGTTTGGCTGGCTCCAGCCATCTATTCATTTATTCACTCGACAAGCATGTTCTGTGGCATCTGTTGCAGGTCAGGTTCTTGTCCATCTGAATAAAACTCATTTCCTGCCCAGAGGAGCTCCCAGCCCGCTGGGAGGATGCCGGAGACACATCCTTTGTGTAATGTTCCCTGACAAGGGCTCTGAGATCTAAGGGAGATGGGGTTGTAGGGAGGAGCACACACGGTGGCAATGACAGGCCCTGAAGACAGAAAAATGGTATGTGGTCTGGCAGGATTTCCCCTGCCTGAGTCGGCGAGCCCCATCTGCCCCAGGCCCCTGTCTGTGCTGACAACCAGGCTGCTTGTTTCTGCTAATATTGCAGCAGGGTGCATCTATAGAGGCAATCTATAATACACCATTTACAGCCATAACGAAACCACAAAAATCAATTCCCAGCGCTCACTCCCATCAACAAACATGCTTGCAGGGCCTCTCGAGTGTGGCACACAGCTTTAAGGAGCCACGGGAGATACAGGGGTGAAAAAGTGAGGATTCTGACCCAGAGCAGAGGCTTCGAATCTCGCTGGGGAGACATGACACATGGAAATGAGATGATGAGCCACACCGAGTGAAAGAGTGTATGCCAAGAAGTGGATGAAGGCTCTAGAGCTGCAACACGCTAGCCACCACCCACCTGAGCATCTTGAAATGCGGCCAGTCCGAATGGAGAGGTGCTATAATGGCAACCCACTCCAGTACCCTTGCCTAGAAAATTCCATGGATGGAGGAGCCTGGTGGGCTACAGTTCCTGGGGTTGCAAAGAGTCAGACACGACTGAGCGACTTCACCTTCACTTTTCACTTTCATACGTGTAAAATAATGTATACATTGGATTATGACAAAATATATATCAATTTTTGACCACTGCTTACATGCTTGAAATAATGTTTTGGGTGTATGTGCATGCTTAGTTGCGTCTGACTCTTTGTGACCCCATGGACTGTAGCCTGCCAGACTCCTCTGTTTATGGAATTTTCCAGGTAAGAATATTGGGATGGATTGCCATTTCCTCCTCCAGGGGATCTTCCTGACCCAGGGATCCAACCCGCACCTCCTGTACTGGCAGGTAGATTCTTTACCACTACACCATTTGGGAAGCCCAATGTTTTGGATACGTTTGGTTAAATATATGATCAAAATTAACCTCATTGGTTTCTTTTACTATTTTAAGGTGTGAATACTAGAACATTTGAAATGACGCGTGAGGCTCCCGTTACATTTCTGTGGATGGCACTGGTCTAGGAGTTGAGGGGACCCAGTGAGGGACCAGTGCCCTGTGCTACTAGATTTGAGAAGAATTCTGAGGAAATGCAACAATAAGGAACAAGCAACAGGACACTGAGGACGGGTGTGGGAAGACATTTGAGCGGTTTGATCATAAAGGAGGGAGGAGGGCAGCTCAAGGAGGCAACAGAGGCCCACGAACAACGCACGCATCACTGAGCCCTCCCTTCCTTCTGTTCCTGACATCTTCCAAAAACATCGTCGTACCTCCAGCCACCCTCCAACCCAGTGACTCCAGAAGGCTCCTTCCTCTCCATCCTGGACAATGGGGAGCTGGCCTGTGAGCTGCGCTTAGATGCTAAGTATTGGCTGACTCCCAGCCCTGGGGAAAAGGGCAGTGGTGGGGGAAGGTAAGGGAGCTCGGGTATCCCCATGCTTGTGGAGCTGGGAGTGTGGTCAGCGTTTGCTATGGGAAGCAGTGTAGCCTGGGAGAAGGAAGTCAGCCCTCAAATCTGGCCAGACAAAGCTTCCCCTGTGGACACATTTCATTAGAGGAAATCAGGCAGCCTGGATCTGATGTTCCTGTGTCTTCCCTCCCACTCAGCCACACGGAGAAGCCATAAACACTCAAATGCAAGGATTAACTCTGCGTGTGGTGTCTGGGACACTGTGCACAAGTCTTGGTGGCTGTGTTTGTGTCTCTGTTAAGATTGTGGGGCTTGCTACACAGCCAGTGTTCAGTAAATATCGATGGATGGAGGAAGGAAGGAAGAAAAGAAGGTGGGGAGTGGGGAGAGGGGGAGGGAGGAAGGAAAGATAAAACACTCATCTGTCACAGCACAGAAGTAGATAGCTGGAAGAGGTACACTGTTCTCCATTAGAGTCTGGGATGTGGGCAGCATGAGGGGTCTCAGGCCAGATCCCACATGCCCAGGTCAGAGAAGAATGGATGCTCTCCATCACCCTATCTCCCTGTCACAGGGCCTTGGGCCCCCAAGCTTGGAGACCGTGTCTGGAGAGAGTGTCTGTCCAGGCTGTAACCTTCCTGGGATAAAGCTCTGCTCCTAGTCTCTTAAGGCCTCTGTAAAAGGAAAGATAACGTGAAGAAGTCGGGGAGGGCTGAATAAGCCTGATCTGGAGGTAGGGCTGGCTTGAGTTAGTTCCTGGACCAGCAAAGGAAGGACCCCCGAAGCACACCGGAAGCCTGCAGTTTTTCCACACGGCCACTGGAGGGCACTTCAACCTTGAAATAGCAGTTGTCCGCCTCAAGTCTTTAGAGAGCCCAAATTCAAGAAACGTTTTAAAATTATCACAATAATGATAGCTCTCCTGGTTGAATATCCAATGAGGGCCTCAACGCCTTAAACATATAGCATCTCGTTTAATATTCACTACGATTATGGCTAATTAGCTATTTAGTAAAAATTGAGGCTTAAAGGAGCCAAAAAATTTACCTAAACTCCCCTGCTGCTGCTGCTGCTGCTAAGTCGCTTCAGTCGTGTCCGACTCTGTGCGACCCCAGAGATGGCAGCCCACCAGGCTCCCCTGTCTCTGGGATTCTCCAGGCAAGAACACTGGAGTGGGTTGCCATTTCCTTCTCCAATGCATGAAAGTGAAAAGTAAAAGTGAAGTCACTCAGCCGTGTCCGACTCTTAGTGACACCATGGACTGCAGCCTACCAGGGTCCTCCGCCCATGGGATTTGCCAGGCAAGAGTACTAGAGTGGGGTGCCATTGCCTTCTCCAAACTCCCCTAGCTAAATGCAATTTGGGAATAAGAACTTGAACCCAAGCCCTTGGACACCCATCATAAACAATGAATAGACATGAAGCTGAAAAGGAGACTGGACAGAAGCAGAGTCTGCTACGCAAATACTGTCACTGAACAATTTGCACATACATGAAGCTGGAAGATGGCTTACAGATACTTTGTACATTTTACATGGTATTGTTCCTTTTTTCCGGCTGGAAATGATGTTATTGAATAAATGAAGTGTTTCACAGTTTATATGATGTTTTAACTTGGAGGAAATGAAATCATTGTAATACAAGGCAGTTAAAGATAGTTTCATCAAACACTTAAACAGCACTTAGCATTCACTGGGAACTGTTCTAACCACCTTGTGTCAGGTAACTCATAGTCACTCTGTGAGGAATGCACTATTATGATCCCCATTTACAGATGACGAAATGGAGACCTGGAGAGGGAAGCAACCTGCCCATGGCCTCATGGCTGGTTTCAGCCAGACCTGGGATCAGCGGCCCAGGCAGTCTCCGGAATGAATTTGGGAAACCAGGCTGGAGCTGGCCCTTGAGAGAGGAGAGGGTAAGAGTTTCCCAGGAAGTGCGCTGTGGAGGGGAGGGTGTTTCAGGCGGAGGGAATTAGCACCAAGCGACAGCTCCGACTAGCTAGGGAAATAGGCGGTCAGCAGTCGGGATCTTCTCAGGTCTGGGCTACGGAGGCCAGATGGTGAGGCTTGCACAGCCAGAGCTCCCTGGGGCCTCCTAAGGCTGGAGAAAAGAAGAGGGGTACAGCAGGAGTGCCTGGGATGGGGCCAGGACGGGGGTGCTCCGGTGCAGGGACGAGCCGAGCCGCCCTGCCCCCACCCCACCCCTCTCCAGGGACTAACAGTTTGGGAAGTGCGGCGTGTGCTCAGGAAACGGTCGGATTGGATTACAGAGAAGATTAAAGGAGCTAAATTGGGCTTGGGGCTGGGGGAGGTGTCGGAGAAGGGAGCTGCAAAGGGCCAGCGGGGGGACGACCAGGAGAGCCTGCCGGGAGATCGGGGTGGGGGCAGGGATCCCACATCGGGCCGGAAGCCCTCTTGACCCCAGTAAGGCTGGAATGTGGGATCACCAAGCCAGGGCCTTCTCACTTTGATGGAGCTGGGAGAGGGGAGGGGCAGAGACCCGGAGAACCCGAGAGGGAGTTGGCGGGCTGAGCCCCTGGGAGATGTGGACACAGACCTAGAGGTCGAGGAGGCGGGGAGAGAAAGAGGAGTGACCTGGAGGGGAGAGGAGGCGAGCTGAGACCAGAGATGGGGCCAGAGATCGGGGTGGGGGGGCGGGGGAGGATCAGGGGGCGAGGTGGGGGGGGTGGGCAGAGGGGGAGGGGGAGGTGGGGCGGGGGGACGGGGGCGGGGGGGGAGTGGGCAGAGGGGGAGCCGGAGGTGGGGCGGGTGGGCGGGGCGGGGGGCAGGGGCGGAGACCGCCTGAGCTGAGAGGGCTTCTAGCGATTCCAGCTTGTCCGGCGGGCAAGTAGAGGGCACAGGTTGCCTGTCCAGAGTTGGTGGGGAACCCGTTGCACTCCACAGAGAAGCAGCTGGAACTGCGGCCCCTGGAGCGCCCCCCTGCTGTCCTCGCCCCCACCTTTTCCATTGCCTACCCCAGCCTGAGTGGCAGCACCGGCTGTGGTCCCTCCTAGCCCCCAGGGCAGGTGGTCAGTGGTCTATTCTGGTACCCAGGGTGGCTGGGGAGCCAGAAGAAAGGAGGAGGGGTGGGGTGGGGTGGGGGAGGGTGTGCTGGCTCTTCTTTTCGAGGCAAGATGGAGAGGGGTCAATGGGGAGGGCTCTTTGGGACAGTAGGGGAGGTAGATTTCTGACCACTGCCGGCTGGGGAGAAAGAAATTGTAGTGCTGTTTTCAACAAATTGTATCTCTCAGGACCTTTAAAATTGGGAAGCAGAATGTATGCCTGGCCTGAGAGCCAGGGCAATGGGATCCCCAGCAGCTGACAGTGGACCCCAGAGTTTCTTTACAACTTTGAGGACACTGGACCAAGCCCAGCCCCCAGTCCCAGTCTTCCAGGCAGCCTCTCCGAGAGAATTGTGGGTGCTGTTGTCCCAAACCTCCTCCCAGGCCAGCGGGGGGCAGTCTGGGGCCAGGGTGCACTCAGGGGAGCCTCTCCAGCCTGTGGGAGAGCCCCAGTGCCTGATAGGCCTCAGGGGGGCACAGGGCAGAAGGGGCCCTGTATTTCCCAGATAGGAAATTAGTGCTCCACCCCAGCTCCTGTGAGATGAAGGCCAGAGTCTGCTGCTCTTTCCAAGCCCAGCCCCCTATCTGAGGGGAGTGGGGTTGGGGAGAGAAGCAGGGCCGAATGTCGAATGTCGAATGTCGAGAGAGACTTGTCTTCTGGGCACGGGACTTTTCAGTGGAGATCCCCAGCTAGGGCCAAGTTAAAAGGGGAAGGACCCAGAGCTGAGCCTGCCAACTCGGTTTATGGCAAGGCCTTAGTGACCACACAGAGAAATGAACTGGGTTTCTAGGAACCATGGGCTAAGATTTGAACCTTAGTTCAAGTCCAGACTTTGTTTTTACTTCCTGTGTAACCTTAGGGAACTAACCCAGCCTCTCTGAGCATAATGTCTATAACTGAAAAATGAGGTTAATAGTTACTTCCCAGTGTTATGAAGATTAGAGAGAGTGATTTTACATAGCAGGTATCCAGAATACCATGCCAAATATACAGTTCAGTTCAGTTCAGTCGCTCAGTCGTGTCCAGCTTTTTGTGACCCCACGGACTGCAACATGCCAGGCTTCCCTGTCCATCACCAACTCCCGGAGCTTACTCAAATTTATGTCCGTTGAGTCGGTGACTCAAATTTATGTCCGTTGAGTCGGTGATGCCATTTAACCATCTCATCCTCTGTCATCCCTTTCTCCCCCAACTTCAATCTTTCCCAGGATCAGGGTCTTTTCCAGTGAGTCAGGTCTTCGCCTCAGGTGGCCAAAGTATAGGAGTTTCAGCTTCAGCATCAGTCCTTCCAGTGAATATTCAGGACTGATTTCCTTTAGGATTGACTGGTTGGCTCTCCTTGCAGTCCAAGGGACTCTCAAGAGTCTTTTTCAACACTGCAGTACAAAAGCATCAATTCTTCCACCTTCAGCTTTCTTTATAGTCCAACTCTCATATCCATACATGACTACTGGAAAAACCATACCTTTGACTAGACAGACTTTTGTTGGTAAACTAATGTCTCTGCTTTTTAATATGCTGTCTAGGTTGGTCATAGCTTTTCTTCCGAGGAGCAAGTGTCTTTTAATTTCATGGCTGCAGTCACCATCTATAGTGATTTTGGAGCGCCCCAAAATAGTCTCTCACTGTTTCCATTATTTCCCCATTGATTTGCCATGAAGTGATTATACCGGATGCCACGATCTTGGTTTTCTGAATGTTGAGCTTTAAGCCAACTTTTTCACTCTCCTCTTTCACTTTCATCAAGAGGCTCTTTAGTTCTTCTTCACTTTCTGCCATAAGGGTGGTGTCATCTGCATATCTAAGGTTATTGATATTTCTTCCGGCAATCTTGATTTCAGCTTGTGCTTCATTCAGCCTGGAATTTCGCATGATGTACTCTGCATATAAGTTAAATAAGCAGGGTGACAATATACAGCCTTGTCGTACTCCTTTCCCGATTGGAACCAGTCTGTTATTCCATGTCCAGTTCTAACTGTGGCTTCTTGACCTGCATACAGATATCTCAAGAGGCAGGTCAGGTGGTCTGATATTCCCATCTCTTTAAGAAAGTTCTATAGTTTGTTATGATCCACACAGTCAAAGACTTTTGCATAGTCAATAAAGCAGAAGTAGATGTTTTTCTGGAACTCTCATGCTTTTTCAATGATCCAATGGATGTCGGCAATTTGATCTCTGGTTCCTCTGCCTTTTCTAAATTCAGCTTGAACATCTGGAAGTTCACAGTTCACACACTCTTGAAGCCTGGCTTGGAGAATTTTGAGCGTTACTTGGCTAGTGTGTGAGATGAGTGCAATTGTGTGGTAGTTTGAGCAATCTTTGGCATTGCCTTTCTTTGTGATTGGGATGAAAACTGACATTTTCCAGTCCTGTGGCCACTGCTGAGTTTTCCAAATTTGCTGGAATATTGAATGCAGCATTTTCACAGCATCATCTTTCAAGATTTGAAATAGCGCCACTGGAATTCCATCACCTCCAGTAGCTTTGTTCACAATGATGCTTCCTAAGGCCCACTGGACCTCGCATTCCAGGATGTCTGGCTCTAGGTGAGTGATCACACCATCGTCGTTATCTGGGTCATGACGGTCTTTTTTGTATAGTTCTTCTGTGTATTCTTGCCACCTCTTCTTAATATCTTCTGCTTCTGTTAGGTCCATACCATTTCTGTCCTTTATTGTGCCCATCTTTGCATGAAAAGTTCCCTTGGTATCTCTAATTTTCTTGAAGAGATTTCTAGTCTTTCCCATTCTATTGTTTTCCTCTATTTCTTTGCACTGATCACTGAGAAAGGCTTTCTTATCTCTCCATGCTATTCTTTGGAACTCTGGATTCAACTGGATGTATCTTTCCTTTTCTCCTTTGCCTTTAGCTTCTCTTCTTTTCACTTCTATTTGTAAGGTCTCCTCAGACAACCATTTTGCCTTTTTGCATTTCTTTTTCTTGGAAATGGTCTTTATCACTGCCTCCTGTACAATGTCACGAACCTCCATCCATAGTTCTTCAGGCACTCTGTCTATCAGATCTAATCCCTTGAATCTATTTCTCACTTCCACTGTATAATCATAAGGGACTTGATTTAGGTCATACCTGAATGGTCTAGTGGTTTTCCCTACTTTCTTCAATTTAAGTCTGAATTTGGCAATAAGGAGTTCATGATCTGAGCTGCAGTCACCTCCCGGTCTTGTTTTTCCTGACTGTATAGATAGAGCTTCTCCATCTTTGGCTGCAAAGAATGTAGTCAATCTAATTTCGGTATTAACCGTCTGGTGATGTCCATGTGTAGGGTCTTCTCTTGTGTTGTTAGAAGAGGGTGTTTGCTATGATCAGTGTGTTCTCTTGGCAAAACCCTGTTAGCCTTTGACTTGCTTTGTTTTGTACTCCAAGGCCAAATTTGCCTGTTACTCCAGGTATCTCTTGACTTCCTGCTTTTGTGTTCCAATCCCCTATGATAAAAAGATATCTTTTTTGGGTGTTAGTTCTAGAAGATCTTGAAGGTCTTCATAAAACCGTTCAACTTCAGCTTCTTCAGCATTACAGGTCAGGGCATAGACTTGGATTATTGTGATATTGAATAGTTTGCCTTGGAAACAAACAGAGATCATTCTGTCGTTTTTGACATTGCATCCAAGTACTGAATTTCAGACTCTTGTTGACTATGATGGCTACTCCATTTCTTCTAAGGGATTCTTGCCCATAGTAGTAGATATAATGTCATCTGAGTTAAATTCACACATTCCAGTCCATTTTAGTTCACTGATTTCTAAAATGTCGATGTTCACGCTTGCCATCTCCTGTTTGACCACTTCTAATTTACCTTGATTCATGGACCTAACATTCCAGGTTCCTGTGCAATATTGTTCTTTACAGCATCGATTTTACTTCCATCACCAGTCACATCCACAACTGGGTGTTGTTTTTGCTTTGGTTCTGTCTCTTCATTCTTTCTGGAGTTAGTTCACTGATCTCCAGTAGCATATTGGGCACCTACTGACCTGGGGACTTCATCTTTCAGTGTCCTATCTTTTTGCCTTTTCATACTGTTCATGGGGTTCTCAAGGCAAGAATACTGAAGTGGTTTGCCATTCCCTCCTCCAGTGGACCACATTTTGTCAGAACTCTCCACCTGACCCATCCGTCTTGGGTGGGCCTATATGGCATGGCTCATAGTTTCATTGAGTTAGACAAGGCTGTGGTCCATGTGATCAGTTTGATTAGTTTTCTGTGACTGTGGTTTTCATTCTGTTGGCCCTCTGATGGGTAAGGATAAGAAGCTTATGGAAACTTCCTGATGGGAGAGACTGACTGAGGGGGAAACTGGGCCTTGTTATGATGAGTGGGGCAATGCTCAGTTCAGTTCAGTCAGTCAGTCGTGTCTCTTTGTGACTCCATGGACTGCAGCATGCCAGGCTTCCCTGTCTATCACCAACTCCTGGAGCTTACTCAAACTCATGTCCATCGAGTCGGTGATGCCATTCAGCCATCTCATCCTCTGTCTTCCCCTTCTCCTCCTGCCTTCAATCTTTCCCAGCATCAAGGTCTTTTCCAATGAGTCAGTTCTTTGCACCAAGTGGCCAATATATTGGAACTTCAGCTTCAGCATCAGGCCTTCCAATGAATAGTCAGGACTGATTTCCTTTAGGATTGATTGGTTGGATCTCCTTGCAGTCCAAGGGACTCTCAAGAGTCTTCTCCAACACCACAGTTCAGTAAATCTTTAATCCAGTTTTCTGTTGATGGGTGGGGCTGTGTTTTCTACCTGTTTTTTGACCTGAGGCCAAACTACGGTGGAGGTAATGAAGATAATGGCAATCTCCTTCAAAAGGTCCCATGCATGTGCTGCTACACTGAGTGCCCCCAACTCTGCATCAGGCCCACCCACGCCTCTGCCAGAGACTCCTGGGCACTCACAGGCAAGTCTGGATTGGTCTCTTTTGGGGTCACTGCTCCTTTCTCCTGGGTCCTGGTGCACACAGGGTTTTGTTTGTGCCCTCAGAGAGTCTGTTTCCCCAGTCCTGTGTAAGTTCTGGTGACTCTATGGTGGAGTTAATGGCGACCTCTTCCAAGAGAGCTTATGCCATACCCAGGTCTGTTACACCCAGAGCCCCTCTCCCTGTGGCAGTCCACTGCTGACCCAAATCTCTGCAGGAGACACTCAAACACAGTTCTGGCTCAGTCTCTTTGGGGTCTCTGGGTTCTGGTATGCACAAGGTTTGTTTGAGCCCTCCAAGTGCGGGTATGGGTTTTGATTCTCAAAGCAATTTCGCCCCTCCTACCATCTTTGAACTATGGTGTTGGAGAAGACTCTTGAGAGTCCCTTGGACTGCAAGGAGATCCAACCAGTCCATTCTGAAGGAGATCAGCCCTGGGATTTCTTTGGAAGGAATGATGGTAAAGCTGAAACTCTAGTATTTTGGCGACCTCATGCGAAGAGTTGACTCATTGGAAAAGACTCGGATGCTGGGAGGGATTGGGGGCAGGAGGAGAAGGGGAGGACCGAGGACGAGATGGCTGGATGGCATCGCTGACTTGATGGACGCGAATCTGAGTGAACTCCGGGGTTGGTGATGGACAGGGAGGCCTGGCGTGCTGCAATTCATGGGGTCGCAAAGAGTCAGACATGACTGAGCTACTGAACTGAACTGAACCATCTTCCTGGGGCTTCTCCTTTACGCTTGGACGTGGGGTATCTTTGTTTGGTGGGATCCAACATTCTCCTGTCAACAGTTGTTCAGCAGCGAGTTGTAATTTTGGAGTTCTCACAGGAGAAGATGAGCGCACGTCCTTCTATTCCATCATATTCCTCTGAAGTATACAGTAGGTGCTCAATAAGTGGTGTGTGCTCAGTTGTTCAGTCCTGTTTGACTCTTTGGAACGCTATGGACTATAGCCTACCAGGCTCCTCTGTCCATGGAGTCTTCCAGGGAAGAATATTGGAGCAGGTTGCCCTTTTCTCCTCTAGGAAATCTTCCTGACCCAGGGATTGAACCCGAGTCTTCTGCATTGACAGGTGGATTCTTTACCACTGAACCACATGGGAAGCCCTCAGTAAGTGGTAGCTATGCTATTATCAGAGGCAGCATAGCCTGTGATAGAGAGCTTTGGAGTGAGGCAGTCTTGGCTATGAATCTTGGCCTCTACCTGCTGTCCTAAAGCAAGAACTCAAGCCAGACCTGGACCTCCAGGAATCAATTTCCTGTCGGTCCAAATGGGGTAAAATATTAGTAATGGCTGACACTTACTGAACACTCACTGTGTGCTAGGCTAAGTGCTAAGTGCTTTACAGCCCATTTCTCATTCAGTCTTCCCCAAACCCTATGCTATTATAATCATTTTACAGATGAGGAAACTGAGGCTCAGAGGGGTGAAGCAACTCACCCAAGAGTGGCAGATCCAACTTGAACCCAGGCAGTGACCCAGGAACTGCTCCCCAAATTTATCCCTTTGTCCCATACCCCTGCAAAGTTGAATGGAACTTAGGCCATTGGCTAGCTGTCTGGACAGGTGTGAGAAGATTTCTATCTGTGGCTATAAAAACACTGAAGGTTCAAGAATGGGTATCTTCTGGGACTTTTCTGGTGGTCCAGTGATTAAGGCTCTGCATTTCCACTCAAGGGGCTCAGGTTTGATGCCTGGGCAGGGAACTAATCCTGCATGCCTCGTGCAGTGCACCCCTCCCCCAATTAATTAGTTAATTTTTTTAAATGGCCATTTTCTGGAACCCAAGACTCACTTTCATTGTGTATTTGGAAAATTTGGAGAATAAACATGTGACCCAGCAGTGAAAACAGCTCAGGGTGCTATAATGGGCTGTGGTCTGGAGTGGCAGAGAAGACCCTGAGGTCTGAGTGGACCCCAAGCCGACTGTGACTCAGCTGGCTGGAGGAAGAGGAGGATGATCCTATAAGGCTATAGATAGCAACTGTGCATAGTGGCCCCGTGAGGTCATTGCCAGCCTGCTCAGGCTCTGTTTAAAGCACTCCACAGCCTCAGAGGGATGTAGGAAAACTGGAAAGCGCCCAGGACGGCAGGGATATGACCAAACTGGAGGGGCTGGAACCAAAAACAGCCTATGAAGAAAGATAAAAGGAATGGGGATAAATCAGGCAGAAGAGAGGGCTGAGTGATGGCACTAAGAATGGCAGAGAATCCCAGAGAAGAAGGGGAGCTCAATTTCTCTACTGGGTTAAGGTCTAAGAAAGAAGGAGCTTACATTTCAGCAGGCAGGTTAGAGTTAGGCCTGAGCGACTCTAGAGTGTGAGTCCATAGGTAGGCAGAGAAACCCATGAAATCTCCTTTCATAGAGGTTGGAGCAGGGCTGGGTGCCACCCCACACCAGCTCAGCTGCTCCCAACTCACCCTGACACCTTCCCACCCCAGTTCTCACACCCCTGCCCCTCCTCCACCCTGATAAACCCTAGTCTGATCAAGGACAGTTTTCTCTTATTCTCCTTGGGTTTCAGCTGAGGGGACGGTGCATATTTGTGTTGGAAAGAGAGGGCTCCTCTGCCTCTTCAGGAAATGGTTCAGGACTGAGGGGACTTGGAGAATTCAGGGGTATCCCCCCAGACGGCTGGGAACTGTGGGGAGGTGGCAGGACTTGGTGGGGCAGCAATGTACCGGGACAGCTGAGACATCAGGAACCCATGAGGAGATGGGGGCTGTGCCTGTTCTGTGGGGCAGGACCAGGTGCTCACACAGTGAGGACGGAGACAACAGAGATAGGGGAGGCAGGAGGAACCTGCGGGGAGGGAGAATGTGTGTCTACAGAGGAGGCGGATTCCATTTCTGCTGGCAGGTGTAGCCACCTCTCATCAACACACGGTGGGGTTGGGTCTGTTCTAGGCATGCGCCAATGTTTGGATTTGGCTTGATAGGAGTCTGTCTGAGCAAAAAGGCTTCAGACGAGGCAGCCCAGGGAGGCACCTTTTCATAAGAAAGGGCCTCTCTCCCTCCTCTTTTGGGGGTCAAGAATAGGGAGGGACGTCCAGGATATTTCATTTTAAGCAAGGAGAAACTGCAACCCAGAGAGGAGATGCAACCAGTCCAAGGTCACACAGCTTATCCGGGGCTGGCCAGGACTCTGGCCTCCTAAACTCCCAGCCATATGCTGCTCCCAGGGCACCAGGATGCTCTCCTGGGGACCTTCCCTTCATGCTAGCAAAGCTCCCTCCTCTTCCTTCAAACTGACTTCTGTCTCCATCCTCCTCGCCTCAGACCTCTTACTGATTGAAATAACACCTGAAATCTACCGGATGCTCAGAGTCCACAAAGCACTTTCACCTCAGTCTACTAGCTCCTCCCCTTGAGGCTCAGCCTCCCTGTCCCCACCGCCTCCTCCCCAGCCTGCAAGGCAGCCTATTTGGTGGAAGTCGAGAGCCCAAGAGAGCCAGGAGGAGGTGAGATCAGCCTCAGACTTCTCCTACTTTGGCAGAGAAACCGCAGCGCTCCATGTCTGTAAAAGGAGTGTGGGGCAGGAGGGGGTTGGAGCCAGCCTGTGGGGCCTCCCCAGAGAAGGAGCTAGGTCAGGGGTGTGGGGTTGACAAGGAGGAGATGTGGGAGGAATTTATAAGAGCTGGGCTGGGGGTGCCATGAAGGAGGGGTCCCAAGAGAGGGTCTAGGGTCAGAAGGTGGAGAGAGGTAGGAGAGGGAGGCCCGGAGGTCTTAAACCAGTGAGATGCGGAGGGTGGCAGATGAGAGGGGTGATTGCTGGCTGAGCGGGCCAGGGGGGCCAGTGCAGGGGGGAGGCCGGGGTGGCGGGGGATGAGTCTCAGGGATAATCCTGAGCCACCGTTCCAGCTGGGCCCCCCAACTCAACCTCCCCCGCGGTGATATCAGGAAGAAACAATTGCCTCTGGACATTCCTTCCCTTTTACAGTCACTCTGGCTCCTCAGCCGCCTGTGGAGGTTAAGCAGCCCTACAGCTGAGAGGAAGATGGGGTGGGGGGGTGGCGGCGTGCAGCATGGAAGGGACTGTTGAGGGCTGGGGCTCTGGGAGCACTGAGGCGGGGATGGCTCTGCCAGGGACCACTCAATGTCCCACCCCCTGGGCCCAGAGACTCAGGATGTCAGAAGCTGAGGGGGCTCTGGAGATGACCCGTCCCAATCCCCTTTCACACCTGGACATGTGGGGCCAGGCAGGAAATGGGACTTGCCCAGGGGGTACAGATGGTTAGTTGGTGAACCTCCGTGATAAGCATCCATATCTTAGCCTCTGGCTGACTGCCCCACCTCCAGACCTCCTTGCTTGGGTCTCCCACCTCCCCACCAAGTGCTGAAGCTCAGGCAAGAGCCAGGGTCCCAGAATCCACACCTGCCACACTGTCCCCAAGCTCTGACCTGGTGGCTGTCTCCTGGCCCAACCCAGCTTGGAATGGAAGCACAAAGATGCTGGGAAATAGAAAGAGGAGGATGGGCCCTGAACAAAGGGACACAGGCAGCCCTGGAGGTGGGGGTCAGCTGGTGGAGAGGGGGTGCACAGTGGGGAGGCACCAGCACTGTCCTGCGTCTGGGATCCTGGAGTAGACCGGGGCTGGGGGATGCTCCAAGACAGGGCAAGGCAGAAAAGTCACTTCTGGTTGTCTCCTTTTTGACTTCTTTCATTTTTCTCCTCAATTCAGATGCTCAAGGTGCCCAAGTCGGGGTCCCCATCCTGGTGATTCATCATCCATACCAGCTACCTGCCCCCTATCCATGCCATCCATGGGGCCTGGGAGGTCCTATGGTACCAGGGCCCTTGTCTTCTAGGGCGCCCTCCATGAAGTTCAGAGATCTACCCAGGCATCCATAAGCCCTCCAGTCACTGAGCTTAGAGGAAGGCAGGGAAAAGCTTGGCAGTGTCATGCAACAAAAAAGAGGCTGTGTGAGGTGAGCCCAAAGGAGAGGTGAGTGAGCTGAGGTTAGCAAGATGGGCAGGCCAGTTCGGTGGGGCTTTGGAGGCTATGATGAATTGGGGTTTTGCTGGTCCATTAGTTTAGGGAAGGGAGAGAAATTGGGAATGGTGAAATAGGCAAAGTCTCCAAAAGATGTGAGCACTACCCCCAGATATTTAAAGTTGGATCTCTGAAAGGGATTTCTTTTTGCTCTGTTTGGCTCCCAGGGCGGAATAATAGGTATAGCAGAGACATCTCCTAGGTTCAAATATAAGGAAATGTTTTCGAACAGCAGGGCTGTCTGTGTCCCATGACCAAGGCATGTTAGTTACCCAGTACTTGTTGTGGAGTGGAGTGGGCACCCTGGAGACACTGTGTCCCCAGGCAGTAGAGGGATTCAAAGTGGAGCAGTGCTTGCTGGGGTCACAGTAGAAACAATTTATGCCTTAACTGAGAAGTAGGGGTGTGGGACTGGTTGACCTCATGACCTATGAAGTTACTTCCAACCTTAAGTTTCCAAGACTCTCCAAGGTTGGAGTAATGTGGGAAGATTTCTAGAAAACATCAGGACTGACTTCCTTCTTTAACTGATTCAACAAAATATATTGGTAATGTGCACTGTATTAAATACAAGGGACTGTACCATGAACACACATCTATAAATTGTCCCCCTTTTCTGGCAAATAATGAATGAAAAGGTCTGTCTTGGTGGACCTTCCCATTTCCAATATCACTTAGCTCAGGTGAGAGATGTGATCATAAAGTAATGTGATACCTTACCAAAAGAATAAAATGCCTTACCAAACTTTATATATTCAGAAGTTTGTCCCGGGACTTCCCTGGTGGTCCAGCAGTTAAGAATCCACCTTGTAATACAGGGGACATGGGTTTGACTCCTGGTCAGGGAACTAAGATCCCACATGCCAAGGAGCAACTAAGCCTGTGTGCCAGGACTGAGGAGCCCACACACCACAGCTAGAGAAAGATCTCTCATGATGTAGCAAATATCCGACGTGCTGCAACTAAGACCTGGCACAGCCAAATAAGTAAATAAATATTTTTTAAAAGTTTTGTTCCAAGGATGTTCATAGCAGCCTTGTTTATAATAGCAAAAGATTGAAAATGCTTATCAATAAAAAAATTGGCCAAATATGGTAAATACATACAGTGAAATACAAATGAGGATATTAAGAAGAACGATTAAAAAGAATGACTCAAAATCTCCCAATCAAGAAAAGAATAAAACAAGATGGCTTGTTGAATTCTACCAAACATTTCAGAATTAACACCAACCCTTCTCAAAATCTTCTAAAAATCTGAAAAGGAAGTATTTCTTAACACATCCTATCAGGCCAGCATTAGTCTGATACCAAAGCCAGACAAAGACATACAAGAAAATAAAGCTACAGATCTATATTCCTTATAAATATTAATGTTAAACTTCTCAACAAAATGCTAGCAAACCAAAATTCAACAGCATATTAAAAGGATTATACACAGGATGACATGGGACCTTTTTCTGGAATGCAGGGATGGTTTAATATATGAAAACCAATCAATATAATATATCACATTAACAGAATAAAGGGAAAAGCCCTCGTTATCAATGTCATCTACAATAGCATCAAAAAGAATAAAATACTTAGAAATAAACATAACTAAGGAAGAGTAAGTCTTGTACATTGAAAGCTACAAAACATTTCTGAAATAAAGAAGACACAAAAATTGAAAGACATCCAGTATTCATTGATTGGAAGACTTAATATTGTTAAGCTTTCAATACTACCCAAAGTGATCTGCAGATTCAATGCAACCCCTATAAAAATCCCACCAAAAATTTTTTTAAGAAATAGAAAAATTCATTCCATTTAAAATTCAAAATGGAATCTCAATGGACCCCGCAGAGCCAAAACATCTTGAAAAAACAACAAAGTTGGAGGAGTCACACTTCCTGATTTCAAAACTTATTACAAAGCTATAGTAATCAAGGCAGTATGGTACTGGTGTGAGGACAGATACCTAGGTCAATGGACCATAACAGAGAGCCTAGAAAAAAAAAACAAACCTCCAAATATATGGCTAAATTGTTTTCAAGAAGAGGAAAAGGACAGTCTTGTCAACAAATGGTGCTGGGGAAATTATCTATCATATAATATTCATATAACATGTTAATAAGAAAAAGAATGAAGTTGGACCCTGATACTGTGGATGAAAATTATTTCATAATGGATCAAAGACATAAAACTGTAAAGCTCTCAGAAGAAAACACAAGGGATAATGTTCTTCATATTGGATTTGGCAATGATTTCTTGGATATGACACCCAAAGCATAGGAAATAAAAGAATACATAGATAAACTGGACTTCATCAAAATTAAAAACTTTTGTGCATCAAAGGATACTATCAAGAGAGTGAAAAGGCAATCCACAGAATGATACGTTTTGCATTTTATGCTAAAGGTATGCATTACCCATCCAGATAAATTATCATTATTTTTAGCATGTCTAGTTCTAAGAAGTCCCAAGGGAAGTCGAAACTCTTACTTCAGTGGTGCTGCCTGGTTCAGAACACGCTTTGGAATGCTTCTCTTTCACCTGCCTTCCAAGCCTCCGAGTGTTGTTTTGCTGCCCTCCATGGTAGCAAATCCTTAGGGGTGGAACCAAATTTTGGAAACAGCTCCAAGTGGTTCAGAGCCAAGTCTGGTAGATGTTGATTTTGACTAGAGAATAGATGGTATAATTTATTTATTTGCTTTCTGTCTCATTTCACTAAGGAACTGAGGCCTCAGGCTGGTCCAAAGGGCAATTTCCTTATGTGGTCTGGAGACTGTTCACAGAGAGGAGTCCCAAAAGTGTTCTGGCCTCTATAGTGTTGTGGAAATGGGCGCACAGTCTCCTTACAGCATATTAGCCAAGGTTGTTTTGATTACAAATGGCAGTAGCCAATACCAAGTCTCTTCAGTTAAAAATAAAAGGAAGAAAAGTTTATCAGCCCCAAACCCAGGAAGGATACTGGGAGAGCTCACAAAATGGAGAACTGAAGAACCAGGATCCCAGGAGATGGAATTTAGGACTTCCAGCCTCACATTCTCCTTCTCTCTGGGTGTCTCTGTTTCTCCCGGCATGCTGACCTTTTCTTTCCTATGCCAGAAAGACCTCCCTAGTGGGCAGGGAACATGGTTGCCAGAAGCTCCAGTTTAGTAATCCCAGTTCCACGTATAAATTCCAAGGTGGGTCTCTGATTGGCCCTGGTCAGGTCCAGCCCTGCCCCTTGAGCCAACCGCTGCAGTCAAAGGGATGCAGTTATAAGAGTGGCTGGGAGCTGAATCACCTGTCCACTCATGGACAGGTGTGTCTCATGGACATGTGTGTTTGTGTGCACGCAGTGTATGTTAACAAAAGAAGGGGATGGGAAAGAAATCTTTCAGGCTACTTTGAACAAGGACAGTGCTGCCTGTCCAAAGGGACGTGCAAAGGAGTCACATGGTCTCCCAAAAATTCTCCAGGAGCCTACAATCTAGTTTGGGAGACGAGACACAAAAATAACCAGAACACAACAGCTTGCACTGACTCGAAGGCTGGATAAGAATATCTGGAACTCCCCACCCACCTCATAAGCTTGTCTCTTGGATAAAAATTAGAAACTGAATGTGAAAGGGCTTTGCAAAGACAGCAGCAACAAAGCTCTTTGCAGTTAACCTGGCACATTCACACATACCCTGGGGACAAAGCATGGGCTCTGGAGTCAGACTGCCTCAGCTTCCTGAGCTGCAACATGGGAAGGGTACTAGCTCTTACTTCACAGGGGTGTCAAGAGAATTGGGGATCATGGGTGGGGAGTGCTTAGCAGAGTGACACACGGTGGGTGCTCAGAATATACAAGGTAGTATTATTTGCATATTGTTACTTGAGCCTTTTCAAACCCATAGTCGGTAGACACTGCCAGGGTGACCATTCCTACTTTATAGTGAGGACACAGAGAAGGGAAGGACTAGCCTGCTTGTAATTACATCTTCAGGTGATGGCAGAGCTAGGCTAAGACCAGACCTCTATTTCCAAACTTTGCATTCCTAAAGGGTCAGGCCTAAGAGAGACCTGAATAGTGCCAGGTGGAGGTATGGAGAGACAGCCAATATTCATGGAGAAGAGGAAATGTCCTTAGGGGTCAGCCAGTGCCTTGTACTAAGGAGGAGACCTGTGAAGGGATGGGCAAGCCCTATTGGGGCTTCTCTGCTGGGGGCTTGGAGCATGAAGCGGGTGGGAAGTGATTGGGGCTCATCGCCTCAAGCTTCCTCTACCATATGACACCCACGTCTCCTCAGGTACCTGACCCCCACCCCCCCTAGAGCTCCTCTCCTGTGCGCTTGTTTCCCGGACTGATGCATTCTCCTCTATAAATACCAGCTCTGGTATTTGGGGTTGGCAGCTGTTGCTGCCAGGGAGATGGCTGGGTTGACATGAGGCTCCTGACAAAACACAAACCCCTGGGGGTGGGGGTGGTGTGAGGAAGGGGGATGAATCAGAGAGGGGGTGGGGGTGGGCTCACGGGGACAGAAGACCAGAGAAGTTGGCTGTGTGGGGGTGAGAGTATACAGTTATAATTGTTATAATTGGAAACTGAGAGCCTACCAGGCCCTTTCTGGAAATCACCCTGTCATTTGTAAACTTGAGGCTACACGCTCACTGGTAGGGGTGGGGTGGAAAAGGGCCTTCATGAATCCAGAGGGAAACTGAGGCTGGGAGCTGGAACTCAGATGCTAGTGGACATTCCTGAGGAGGTGGGCTCTGGTGGGGATGGCTGCCTGCCCCAGGGAGGCCTTCCCATCCTCCCTGTCTGTCAGAGACCCTCCTCCACTAGGCCTGGCTGGGGCATTCCTGGTCTTTGCCTGAGCCCTCCGAAATGTTTGCCACTTTCAGAGAATCTTTAGGGAAAAGAAAAAAAGGTGATTTGCAGACTGTCTTGGAAATAGGCCTTGTCTCTTCAGGAAATGACCCGAAGTATCTTCTTGGAGTCAAAAGAAGCCCCTCAAACTAAATGGACGCCTTTCCCTAGTTCTCTCCCCTGATCACCCTAGGATCAGGCAGGCACCCAAGGACTGAAAGGGGTCCTGGCCGGGGGCTCCAGACATGCTTGCGCCCTGGTGAAGCAGCTGGCAGGCCTGCCCATCTTCTGCCCTCCTAGGTCCGCCAGCCTCTCCCACACCCCGCAGGGGCCCCCAACCACCCGCCCCGCTGAGGGGCTCAGGCCTCTTGCGGGGGAGCTGGCCTCCCCGCCCCCACGCCAGGGGCCGCCCTTTCCTGGCAGGACAGCGGGATCCTGCAGCTGTCAGGGGAGGGGCGGCGGGGGCTGATGTCAGGAGGGATACAAATAGTGCGGACGGCCGGGGGCCCTGTCTCCCCTCGCCACATCCACTCTCCGGCCGGCCGCCCGCCGCCTCCTTCTCCGCGCCGCCCAGCCTCGCCCGCGCCGCCACCATGAGCCAGGCCTACTCGTCCAGCCAGCGGGTGTCGTCCTACCGCCGCACTTTCGGCGGGGCCCCCAGCTTCCCGCTCGGCTCCCCGCTGAGCTCGCCGGTGTTCCCGCGCGCGGGCTTCGGCACCAAGGGCTCCTCGAGCTCGGTGACGTCCCGCGTGTACCAGGTGTCGCGCACGTCGGGCGGGGCCGGGGGCCTGGGGGCGCTGCGGGCCAGCCGGCTGGGCTCGACCCGCGTGCCCTCCTCCTACGGCGCGGGCGAGCTGCTGGACTTCTCGCTGGCCGATGCCGTGAACCAGGAGTTCCTGACCACGCGCACCAACGAGAAGGTGGAGCTGCAGGAGCTCAATGATCGCTTCGCCAACTACATCGAGAAGGTGCGCTTCCTGGAGCAGCAGAACGCGGCTCTTGCTGCGGAGGTGAACCGGCTCAAGGGCCGCGAGCCGACGCGCGTGGCCGAGATCTACGAGGAGGAGCTGCGAGAGCTGCGGCGCCAGGTGGAGGTGCTCACTAACCAGCGCGCCCGCGTCGACGTCGAGCGGGACAACCTGCTGGACGACCTGCAGCGGCTCAAGGCCAAGTGAGCACCCGCGAGCGCCCCCAGAACCCCCTCCCTCTCCAGGGGCCGGGCACGGGAGGCTAGGCCTGGGGCTGGGTCCAGTGGTCAGTACCCCATCGTACCCAGGGTGAGGGTGGGCTAGCTGTGTCTCCGGGGGAGGGGGAAGAGACGCCATGCCTTTCCCTGTGCTCTCAGGCTGCAGACGAGGCTACGGTCCCAATTTTCTTGGGGACATCATGGAGTGGAAATGGGCGACCTTGGGAGACCAGGTGCTTCTTACAAAGCATCTTAAGATGCTGGGGTGATGTTTCTAGGTTCAGGTGGGCACATGGAAGGAGAAAGGAGGCCCATAGGCAGTGGGAGGAAGAGGACAGGTTGGTAGGAGACAAGGAAATCTGGAGCCAGCAGTAGCTCTCAGTTCATCTGTGATGAAGCCCTGTGGTTGGGGGTAGAGAAGGGATCTTGACCCCTGGGCCAGACTTAAGCTTTACAGGAAGGATGGATTAACTGGAGGAAAGGAGAGAGTGAGTGGGGGCGGGGGGGGGATGTGCAGCCCTCAGACAGATTGGAACACTGATTGTGGCTCCACCAGGCTCCCTGTGCTTCAGGCAGCAAGAATAGAGCAAATACTGGTGGGTCCTGCTTTTCTGCCCAAGTGATCACTGTCCTACCACCCAGGTCACAAACGTTAAATGAGCACCTACATGGGTCAGGCTGGGGCTGGGGCCTGGGAACCCGGAGGTGGATAAAATAAGAACCTGGAGGTGGACAAAATAAGACGCAGTTCTTAATCCCAGGGAGGTCACAAACTAGTGAGGACATGGACTTCCAGGGTGTGGCTCCAGGGCAGAGATTGGGCCACTTCCTGTCCCCTCCCTGTGTGGGCGGGCCCTGCTCACTCTATTCTGAGCCCACTCCCTGGGCAGCCCCCAGTCAGTCTTCTCCCCAGCCTGTTTCATCCTCACCATCTGTCTGTCCTTCTGCCTGTGTCTGCCAGGCTGCAAGAGGAAATTCAGCTGAAAGAAGAAGCGGAGAACAATTTGGCTGCCTTCCGAGCCGTGAGTCCTCTTGGGTCTCCCAGCTGCCTTACCCCTTCTGTCCCCTCTGTGTCACGCCTGGTCTCCCTCTGCCCTGCCCGGGTGATCAGTGTCCCTCTCCCTCTCACTTGACCTTTCCCAGGACGTGGATGCAGCTACTCTAGCTCGAATTGACCTGGAGCGCAGGATCGAATCTCTCAACGAGGAAATCGCGTTCCTTAAGAAAGTGCACGAAGAGGTACTACGCCCTGGTGAAAGCGGCTGGAGGGGTGGCAGTGGTGCTGGACTCTGGGAGTGAGGGTGTGAGGGTACGTGTCGGGGTGGTTGGGGACTGAAGCCTAGCCATACCCTGCAGGAGATCCGCGAGCTACAGGCCCAGCTTCAGGAACAGCAGGTCCAGGTGGAGATGGACATGTCAAAACCAGACCTCACAGCTGCCCTCAGGGACATCCGTGCTCAGTATGAGACCATCGCAGCCAAGAATATCTCGGAAGCTGAAGAATGGTACAAGTCAAAGGTGAGACTCTGGCGGCCCCTCTGCCCCTTCAATCCCAGTCTGGAGGTATTTCCTATGGCTCCATCTCTGGGGAGGAGGGTGAGCCCGGGGTCTCCATGCTTCTTTGCCCACCCCTTCCTGCATCCTGCATCCTCCTGTCGTCTCAGGGACCCCCTCTCTCTGCCCATAGGTGTCCGACCTGACCCAGGCAGCCAACAAGAACAATGACGCTCTGCGCCAGGCCAAGCAGGAGATGATGGAGTACCGCCACCAGATCCAGTCCTACACCTGCGAGATTGACGCCCTCAAGGGCACCGTGAGTCCCTGCCCACCTCGCCTGGCCCAGCCCTTCCCATCTGCAGCTCACGCTCTGTGACCTCGGGCGCATCACACACCCTCTCTGGGCCTCTGTCTCCTCATATCTACCACAGGAGTAGAAACAGACAGGTGGACTCCCAGGGGGGCTCTCAGGAATCGTGGGACTCCTGCGTGGAGGCAGGAAGGGTGGACAGCCACGTTCCCCTGTTTCAGCTGTATTCTCTGATATTCCACATAAGGCTTCATTTGAGTTCCGAGTTCCCTGGCTCAGAGGACTTTGACAAGTCCTAGGCTTGGCCATCTGGGGTGCCTCCCAGCCCAGAGACTGTGCCTCTCTCCATCCTGGGCCCCGCGTGTCCCCCTGACCACCAGCACAGCCCATCCTTGACCTGGGCACCCCCTCCTGCAGAACGACTCACTGATGAGGCAGATGAGGGAGCTGGAGGACCGCTTTGCTAGTGAGGCCAGTGGCTACCAGGACAACATTGCCCGCCTGGAGGAGGAGATACGACACCTCAAGGATGAGATGGCCCGCCACCTGCGCGAGTACCAGGACCTGCTCAATGTCAAGATGGCCTTGGACGTGGAGATTGCCACCTACCGGAAGCTGCTGGAGGGCGAGGAGAGCCGGTGAGGGGCGAGGCAGAGGCTGGCCATGGGCTCCTGGAGGGGGTTGCGCTGAGGGCCCTCTCCTGCCCTGAAGCGGGGCTCAGGATCACAAGATCTAGAAACAATATTATACAAGAGGCCACCACTCCGCTGATTACAGAGAATTAACCAAAGCCACCTGGGTAAAAAGTGATTTAATTAATAGCTTTTATAAAAAGAGGAATATAAGTATTCCCACATCCACCTTCAGAATTAAGAACCAGCAGCATAAAACCATATTCAGCAACTAGTAATAAAACATTACTGCCAGTCAAGGGAGAGATGGAAGCAGAGCCGGGAGTGATGAGGAAGGAAAGGGAGGGGGCAGATAGAGATGAATAGAGACAGATGGAGCTGGGACATGATAGGCTAAGAGAGAAGGTGCAGAGATTTATGCTCAGAGGGTGCACACACATGTGTGGGTGCACAAACATGTGCTCACAGGAAAAGATGTAATGACACGCTCAGAACAAATCACCTTTAGACACAAAAACACCATGCAACAAGAAAGGGACACAAGGGAACCTTCTTCATTGATGGAAATGTTCTATATCTTGATTTGGACTGGTGGTTACATGGATGTAGACACTGATCAAAACTCACTGGATTGCACTCTAAAGATCTGTGCATTTCACTATGTAAACTTAACATCAATTCAAAACAGGTCATTTACTCAACAAAATGATGCCCACTGATGCTCACAAAAATGATAAAATCTGAAGTTTAAAAAAATCAGCTGACATATTTAGATACAGATTTATAGAGAGGAAGATTTCAGATACTGTAGAATAATATCCTCATATAATGACCCCTTAAGGTAGCTAAGGTCACACTGCATTTTCCCAGCTCTAGGCATAAAGGGGTGGGGGGTGGCAGTTCCTAGAACTTGCCTTCCTGTGAGTGGGCCAGAGATTCCCAGACTGACTGGAGGGTGGGCACATGCAGTGGATGTCATCCACAGCTCCTGTTGATACACCCTGCAATGCCAAGGGCAAGAAAGAAATCTGGGTACAGTGGAGGGTGCAGTGGGGGTCCTGGTGTCACACCAGCAGGTCAGAGATGGACTGGGGTGATCCTTCCAGAAGGGACAGTTCCTGGGACAGCTCGAGTTGGCCTTTGGCCCCATGCCCCAAGCAGTGTTGAAGTCAGTGGGACTGGGACAGCTGAGAATGGTGTTTACAGAGGATCAGGGCAAGATTTGAGGGGTGGTGATGAGAGAGATGGAGGGTCCTAACCCTTTGGGGGCCTGGTCTCTCTCCTTTTAGGATCAACCTCCCTATCCAGACCTTCTCTGCCCTCAACTTCCGAGGTGAGTGCGTGTTGGCAAGTAGAGGCTGGAGTGGCAGAGGGTAGGAGGCCAGCGGGCACTGCCCGAGGCCAGCCAGGAGGGGAGGATACACCATAGGGACAGGGCTGGGGTCTGGGGAACAGAAAGGGGGCTGCTGCGGGAGAATGGGGACGTTTAGGTAGAGACATCTTCTGACAAAGGGAGCTTTTTATTATTATTTTTTAAATTTCATGGTGTTGTATTATATGACCATGTCCCCTGCATCTTCTGGGAATATTAAGTGGCCAACAGTTTCTTTTTTCTAATATACCCAAACTCTGAGGAAGTACCAGGGTATCCTTGGGGACCTGGCAGCAGAAGCATCTAGAACCCTATGCCTGAGCTACAAGGCACCCACCACTTATTGTCTGTTTGACAAGTTGCCAAGCACCCTCCACTGGCCTCCAGCTGCTTGCTGAACATTTCCAGCTTTCTGGAGCAAGATGTTGGGTGCTTGCTTTAAAAAATGAAGCCAAACCTTAGCAAAGCCAAACAATTAAAAGAATGAACTCCTAGGGCATTCTGCCATTCTGACATTAGTAATATGCAGATCGAGTGGCTTTCCAACCCCGGAGAGCAGAAAAACACGCTCTAATGATACATTAGGAAAGCAAGTTGGAGTCCTTGGCAGCTTCGCCTTTCCTAGATCAAATCTTTTATATATTCGATGTTCATTTCCATCAGAAAAAAATACATGCTGTGCTCCACCGAGTTGCAATGTTCATCACAGGCTGGCTGACTGCTAAGGAGATTTATGAACACCAAACTCATAACACCAAGGACCTAAATTTGACCCTTCCAATAAAACTCAGAATGGCTCTCTTCGGTTAGCAGTTTATGCAGATACCAAGTGTGAGCCTTGCATTTAAAATCGCTTAATGGTTTTTCAAGTCAGTAGTTCTGGGCCATGACAGGGCAAGTACTGCTGTTACCATTCATTTCACAGTGGGGAAACTGAGGCATGGAGGGACAAGTGACTGGCCATCTGCACAATAAATCAGTGACTGATTCCTGTCCATCTCTCTTTCATTAAGACATCAAGTTGTTCATCCGGAGTCAAAGGGGGCTGGGTACCATGAGATCCTTCAAAAGAGTGCCTTGGTTCTGGGCTCTAGGGTCCTCACTCTCAGGGTTCAAATTCCTGTAGGGATCTCCTGGGGACCAGGGGTAGAGGGGGAGTGAGGAGGGGTGTCGGTGAGGGGGCGGGAATGCTGGGTGGCCTGGGGCCTAGGTGATCCCTCACCCTCTTGAACCTGCCAACACCTGGAGCACACCTGTTGGCTCCTTGTCTTAGCTCAGCCCTGGGCAGCCCCTTGGGTCTGCAGAGCCACCTACTGGGTGCTGGGCACAAGGACAGGTGAAGATGTTTTGCTGAAAAAGTAACAGGCCCATATTGAGGGGGTGGCCGTCTTCCGAGCTTTGCCCAGTGAGACCAGGGAAAGACTCCCAGCCACAGGAACAGCCAGGCCTGGCCTTGGTCAGGCTGAGTGTGTGGATGAATCTGTTACAGAAACAAGCCCTGAGCAGAGGGGTTCTGAGGTCCATACCAAGAAGACGGTGATGATCAAGACCATCGAGACTCGGGACGGGGAGGTGAGTGGTCTGCCTGGAACCCTTACCCCTGAGGTGGGGGGGCCTGTGGGGTGTGTCTGGGGGGGGCTGTCAGCCAGGTGTCTTCTACCAGCCGTGCTGGTTCTGCCTGGGGGCAGAAGGGTCTGCCATGCTGGGGAGGAGGTGTCCCGGGGTCATGACTCCATTCTCCGGCCAGCCCTGGGTTAGACTGGGTTTCTCTTCCTCTCCAGGTCGTCAGTGAGGCCACACAGCAGCAGCATGAGGTGCTCTAAAGCCAGAGACCTCTCTGCTGCCAGAGACCGTGCTCACCTCTGTCCTCACTGCCTCCTAAAGCCAGCCTCCCTGCATCCCAGGGCACCACCCCCAGCCACAGTGCTCCGCTCACAGCCTCTGACCCCTGCTCACTGCGACCACCCCTCCTGGTCCCCACAGGGGACCTGGCCCAACCCTCCCGGGCACAGGGAGCCCCTGCCATGTGAGGTCTGGATGTTGAAGTGAGCGGGCCTGGCCCTGGGCCGCCCTTGGAGTGTGCTGGGCAGGGCCAGGCTGGAGCCAAGACATGGCAGTGACCTTACCCTTCCCACCTCCGTGACCTCAGGCTCTAGCATATGGCTTTGGAGGGGACTCCAGAGCAGGATGTAGGAACCCCTCAGGGTCAGGTCAAGCCCTGTGGACCTCCCCATTACCCCCTCCCCGGCCTGAGTCAGAAAGGCAGCATCCTCGGCAAGCCATGCAGGTAACTGGGGACATAGCCCCC
The DNA here is from genome assembly GCF_023091745.1 of Budorcas taxicolor. Taxonomy (NCBI): domain Eukaryota; kingdom Metazoa; phylum Chordata; class Mammalia; order Artiodactyla; family Bovidae; genus Budorcas; species Budorcas taxicolor. The sequence continues at coordinate 151,943,587 of NC_068911.1, forward strand.
ACCCCCGTGGAGACTGGGGGGCTCGAGACTGACCCCATGGTCCCTTACTTTCCCGAGGTGGGCTTACAAGGCAGGGGCTGCAAGAGAGAACCCCCGAAGGTGCCAGATGTGGGAGCAGGAGATGCAGAAAGAGAGAGGGTGGGCGAGATGCTGGAGAGAAGAGGAGAGAGGAGAGAGCGGTCTCAGGCAGGTGGCAGGGGGGCCCACCTCCCCGTGCCTGCCCCTTCCCCGCTGCAGGGGCTCTGAACAGAAAGAAACAATAAAAAAGATAAGCACAAGCCTAGCACGGCCCCTGCTGTTTTGACTGCCAGGTCTTCTCTGAGAGAGCCCTGTCGCACTACCTCTTTTTTTTTTTTCTTTTTTAAATATTTTTTGGCCACATAACACAACATGCGAGATCTTAGTTACCTGACCAGGGATTGAACCTGTGCCCTTGCAAGGGAAGCATGGAGTCCTAACCACTAGACCACCAGGAAATTCCTTGTATCGCTTCTTGAGGTGAACTGTGTGCTGCCTTCCTACCCAGCCAGACTGTCCCCCAGGGCCTGCCACCCCTTCTGTTCCCAGAGCCTTGCAGCCTGGCTGTATGTATGTAGCATATGAGGGAGGGGGCTTTTGCTGGGGACTCACACATACCTCTTGTTATGCCCCATTACCAGGACTGCCCCCACGCACTGCTCTGAAGTAGGGCTCCTGTGGTCCTTGCCTAAGGTAGCTTACACCCTCTTCGCACTAAACCTGGATCTTCGAAGCTCCAAGGCCAATTCAGGAAAAATGACCTTGTTAAGAAAAACAGAAAGCTCTATCTCATCCTTGGAAAAGAAGACTCACTGCTCTAAAAAAGATGTCAAGTCATCCTATGTTAGCTTATAATTTCAGTGTAATACAATCTTAATTAAAATACCAAAGGGAAATTTCGGGAGAATTTGGGAAGATAGGGAATGTAGGACATATGGAAAAAAAAATCATAAAATAAAACATTAACACAGATATCTTAAAGGTTTCTGTGGGGAAACCTTAATTATTCAGTTCTGGGCATGGTAGACATGGACAGGGGCAGCAGTGAAATCTGTCTTTTCACTCCTTCCAAAAAATAAATTCCAGGTGGATTAGAGATTTAGGAAGCTTGATGGATCCATGTAGGTCTCTGTCTTCCAGCCACTCCTCAGATTTAAGAGGTTACCCTTTAGAAGCGGGAAGAGGGTAGAGATCACAGACATGATAAATTTGGACAGTTTGTAAGGGAAATAAATCCAATAGAGCTTTAGTCCTAAAGTCCTTAATACGTTGTTCCTAACTGGCTTTTTCCAGAAGCTTCCAAAAACCTTTCTGGTGTCTCTTTCTCTCCCTTGTTGGATGCAGCCCTGGCTCATGAGTTGCCAGGCCCCCCCACCCCAACCCGTAACTTGTGTGGTCCCTCCCTCCAGGGCTCCAGGAAGGACCCTCTTCTTCAAGGTATGCTATCCTTCATCTTGCCCTGGGAGCATCTGGGGCTAAAACCCCATGTCTCCCCCCTCCCTTCCTTTCCCCACAATCCTCCAACAGAGTGAACCCTGCAGGCCCCAGAACAGCCCCCCTAATCAACCCGTTGTGGACCCCCAACAGAAATGAGCAGGGGCATTTCCTGTGCACACTGGGATAGAGGAGGGCAGCGCCTTCTTATCCTGGGCCTATGAGGGGCCCTGGAATCTGAGCTCCTCTGTGTGAGAGAGACTCCTGGGTGAGGTGGGCCCATGTGGGCGTGGTGGTGTTTGTGTATCTGTGAGTAACCTCCGGAGTCTCTCAGCTTGCTCTTCCCTCTGAATGAGTTCCGAGCATTCACCTACCGCACAAAGGATAAAGGGACATGAGGTCAGAGAAAGGCTTAGGGGCTTCCCTACCTTCCCAAAAAAGGTTTAGGTGTAGACTGGTCACTAGAAGGAGGAAGTGGAGGACTCTTTAAGACTGGCAGACCCGGATCTCAAAGGCCCCCAGGCCATGACTTGACCCCCAGGCAGTCCCACATCTTGACTAGCTGTCCTAAGGCTACGCTTGAATGTCTCTTGGGTCTAAGAATACACTGCCTCTTCAGGGGCCACTTCTTGCTGGGACAGCTCTGAAGGTCAGAAAGCCCTTCCTTCTCACACACATTTGTCTCTGTGATGGCTACCCACCTGTCTTCAGAGAAGGGAGGAGGCCCAGGGGAAAGCATGGTCTGAGTCAAGCCTTCCTGGAATGGAGCTTCTGGTTCTAAGCCCTCTGATTTGTCTGTCTCCCTGGGGGTTGGACCGTGACCTAGGAATCTGGGGCAGAGGAGATGCATGTGGCCTGATCCCAGAGAATGGACAAAAATAAACTGAAAAAGATCTGGGTCTCTGGTGGTCATACCCATACACCCAGATCTTCAGTGTGCACCCACGCACATGTACACCCCGTCCCCTCCATGGCTAAGCCTCTCCTACTCCTTGGGAACTGGCGTCTGAACACTGAGAAATAAGAGGGTTCAGAGGGCTGACCAGCTTCCCACCATTGGAGCAGTTCCAGACCAACTCAGACCCCACCTGAGCAGGTGGAGTGGGAAGGATTGTGGAAGCAAATATGTCCATAAGCCAAGAACTGACGTCTCAGCAGGCCCTTTCCTATCCTGTCTGTCTCTGGCTATCCCGCCACCCCTGCGCCTGGAGACAAAGCATTCCACTCACTCACCACTTCTCGCACTCCTCCTCTGACCACCAGCCTGCCCAGGACTCATATGCAAATCACTGGCCTTTGCTTCAACACCTAAAATGTCAGCTAACCAAGGGCAAGGTTTTCATTCATTTTATTCACTACTCTTGGTGCCTGGAAGTGGGCTTTGTCCATAGAAGGTGCCCATCAAATATTTAAATACTTGTTGAATGAATACCCACTGGGCACTTTTATTTACTTTTCTCTAAATTAAATATTTACCAGAAAGGTTGAAGGTCCCCACTTCATTCACTGATTCATCAAACAGTGAGCTTTTGCCATGTGCCAGGCACATGGTGCCTCATTATGACTTGGAGGAATCTCCCACGGCCCAGAGAGACGGGTGAACTGCCAAGGTCACACAGCGTATCATTGGCAGAGGAGGACAGGGGCCCCTGCTCCTTGGCCTCCAGAGAGCAGATTTCTTTCCATGACACCACAGGCTTGTGATTGCAAAGCAGGGCAGACTGGCAGCACACACCAGCTGGGCGCCAGGCCGCGGGGCACGGTGGGGCCGTTCTGAGGGACAGATGAGCGCCTTGCAGCCAGCTGCTCTAGGTGAGGGCCCTGGCGAGGGCTGGAGGGCTTCCGGCGTTACAGCCAGTGCGGGCTCCGCCAGGAGAGGGCGCCCGCGACTTGCCAGGGCCTGTGCCCTCCCGACCCAGGCCCGCACACTCCTCCCCACACCTCAGCGAAAGCCCCCATTATGGTCATTCAACCAGGAGAGAACAAGCCACGTTCCAGGCTCTGTGCCAGGCCCTTTTAAATAGTTAATATTTGTTTTAATATTTAATATAATAATTTAAAGCCATCACAACAACCTAAGTCAGATCATGTAATTCCTCGGCTCAGAATCCTCTGAGATGGCTTCTCATTTCACTAGGAATAAAAGGGTCATGGCCTACAAGATGCTAGGCCATCTGGCCCCCGCTGCCTGTCTGACCTCATGTCCCTCTAGCTCCCCAACACTCTCCCCAGCCCTGCTCTTCTGGAGCCTACAGGGCATATGCTTCCTGGAGCAGTCCTGCCCAGACTTCTGCTCCATTTGCCTCCTCACCCCTTCAAGATTGGCTCAACAATTCCTGGTGAGGCCAATTCCTACCACTCTGTTCCAAAGTGCAAGCCCCCATCACACTCCCATCTCCCGTGTGTGTGTGAAGTCACTTCAGTTGTGTCCAACCCTTTGTGATGCTGTGGACTGTAGCCCACCAGGTTTCTCTGTCCATAGGATTCTCCAGGCAACAATACTGGAATAGGTTGCCATTTCCTCCTCCAGGGGATCTTTCTGACCCAGGGATCGAACCCGTTTCCTGAGCCTCCTGCATTGGCAGGTGGATCCTTTACCAGTAGTGCCACCTGGGAAGTACCCCCTCATCTTCTACTGATCTTTATAATTTGTTTCTCTATAGTTGTCTCCTTCCTTGAGTATAAGCAACACGGGGGTAGGAACCCTCTGTTTCTTTTTTAAAATTTGTTTATTTATTTTTGGCTGCGCTGGGTCTTTGTTGCTGTGTGCAGGCAGTCTTTCTCTGATTGAGGCGAGTAGGGGCTACTCTCTTGTGGTGCCTGGGCTTTTCCTTGTGGCGGCTTCCCTTGTTTAGGAACTCGGGCTAGAGAGCACAGGCTCTGGAAGTTGTGGCATGGCATTCGCTGCCCTTCGGCAAATGGAAATCTTCCTGGACTAGGGATCAAACCCATGTCCCCTGCATTGGCAGGCAGATTCCCAATGACTGGATCACCAGGGAGGTCTCCTTTGTCTGTTTTGTTCGCTGCTATTTCTCTAGAGGCCAGCACAGTGCTGGGCACACAGGAGGAACTAAAAAAATGTTTGTTGAATGAATGAATAAACCCTGAGTTGGGCTACTCCAATTTATAGTTGAGGAAACTGAGGCTGAGAGATGTTAAATAACTTGATCAAGATCACAGAGTTAATTTATTCAACCAACCAGCCGATGTTTATTTGCAGACCACCTACTACATTCCATGCAAATTGTTGAGGCATAGTGCTAGAAAGTTTTGGGTTATTGGTTTTTAAAAAATAGTCTCAAATCTTTCTTTTAGTCTTGGTGTTCCATGTGCTTACAATGTCTTCCCCACCTCCCCATTTTTACTTTATAGAATTCAATTTACGTTTGAGAATTCAACATCTGTGGGTGTCTGAGTTGGTGGAGGGGGTGTGGTTGACTATGAAGGAGACGCTCAGGCCCATCTTTAGGGTGATGAGACTGTTCTGTACGGTCCTGGGGAACCAGGTGCACAGTCGTCCGCATTTGTCAAAACCAGCAGAACTGCACATCATGAAAAGTAAGCGTTAATGTACGTAAACTAAAGCCAGAGATTTCATTCCTCAAGGCTCTCATCCCTGTAGACATAATCCAGTGTTTACATGGTTTCTTCTCTGCCCTCTCCATGTACACATAGACACAAGCACACTTTCTTGAGCCTCCCAGAATGACAGTGGGGGTGGGGAGGGTTGGCAGGGAGGGAAAAGGGTAACTTTCTCCATCTAATGACTCCCAGCTCCTCCCTGCTTTTCCCAGGCTTCATCCCTCAGGGCTCAAGGTCAGATCTGGTTCTCTCACCTAAACTTTTTTAAAGCTTTTTATTTTGAGATCGTTGTAGATTCACATGCAGTTATAAGAAACAGTACAGAGAGACCCTGTGTATCATTTACCTGGTTTCCTAGAATGGTAACATCTTAGATAACTCTAGTACAGTATCACAGCCAGGAAACTGCCATTGATACAGTCCACCATCTTCTTCAGATTTTATCAGTTTGTGCACTCATGTGTGTGTGTGTGTATGTGTGTGTGTGTATGTGTGTGCGCGCGCGCAGGTATTTGGTTTTATGAAATTTTATTACATGTGTAGACTCACACGACTACCACCAGAGTTAAGACACAGATCGTCTCATCATATAAGTCTCACTTAGACTTTTAAAAGCAATAATGTCTTCGCTTGACGTTTCTCAAAGTACAGCTCTCAGGTGCATCAGAGTCACTGGGCCAATTCTGGGGCCCTCCCAGGAATGGAGCCCTCTGGGAGTGGAGCTCGGAAAGCTGTGCTTTTAACAGAGGCCCATGGACAGGGGAGCCTGGCAGGCCATGGGGTTGCAAAGAGTCAGACACGATGGAAGCGACCCAGCACAGTACACAATACTTTAAGAACCACAGGTTCTAACGGGCTCCCAAGTCTTCCATCTCAAATCCACCCTCCCCACTGTGGCTGCCAGAGGGATCCTTCTAAAAAACAGTTCTGACCATATTATCCTACTGCTTAATGCCCTGCAGTGCCCTACTCGCGTCCCCCCACCCCCCACCCCAGGGCCATCAGGATAGAGACCTTAGGGAGCAAAGGTCCTCCTGTCAGGACTCACCCACTGCGGTTCAATCCTTGCAGGCTCCTCTGATTCTCCTTTTGGCTTCGCTGGGTGGCCTGTGAGATCTTCCTTCCCCTACCATAGCTCAAACCCTGTGCGCTTGGCAATCAAAGTGTGAGTTCTAACCACTGGACCGCCAAAGAATTCCCCAGACTCCTCTCATTCTTGGCACACATCATCTACTTTCATCATGCTCTGATTTTGGTCACGCTGTTCCCTCTGCCTGGAACGACCTTCCCACTCTTCTCTGCCTGTTGCAACTCTGTACAACGACTCAGTTCTTACAAATGAAGATGTGGAGGTTGAGAGAGGTTTGATGTCACCCAGCAAGTAAGGGCAGGGACTAGCTGGGGGCTGGTCCACCTGACTCCCTGCTCCAGGTCTTACTGTTCACCACGGCTGTCATGGAGGCTGGGGGAAGCCACTGGTCCCTCTTGCCCAGCCTCTGCTCACCTCCACTTGGGCCTGCTTGCCCATCTGCCTCTCAGAGGTCTCACCCGGGACCTTCTCTCTCTCTCTCCTCCAGCCGCGTGGGGCTGGGAATCAGAGACCCAGGAGGAGGGAGGAAGGGAAATGGGATTTAGCCCAAGGGTAACCCGACTCCATGAGTGGGTGGCTAGGGGGCGGGGCACACCACAGGGTAGGGGGCTTGGAAAAGGCCTCAGGGACCCGTATAAGCCAAGGGGGTGGGGGCGACGGGGACTCCTAAAGGAGGGAGAAGAAGCAGAGCAGAGTCCAAGTCCCCTCCTCTGCTGCCCCCTCCCTCCACTGCTCCCTCGCAACCCGAGCCGGGGGGCCTAAAAATAGCCCCCGAGGCGCAACCGCGGCCGCCCCGGTGACCTTCTGGGTAGCACAGGCCGAAGGCGGGCGGGCGGCAGGAAGGCAGGGCGCCGGCCCCCCAGGGCTCATCTCCCAGGGCAACATCCCCCGGGTGCCCCCGTGGCCGTCCAGTTCCGGTGTCTCCCCAGCTCAACTCGCAGAGGCCATGCAGAAAGCCCGGGGCACGCGAGGCGAGGACGCGGGCACGAGGGCACCCCCCAGCCCCGGGGTGCCCCCGAAGAGGGCCAAAGTGGGGGCCGGCGGAGGGGCGGCGGCCGCGGTGGCCGGGGCGCCGGTCTTCCTGCGGCCCCTGAAGGACGCGGCGGTGTCTGCGGGCAGCGACGTGCGGCTGCGGGTGGTAGTGAGCGGGACGCCCCAGCCCAGCCTCAGCTGGTTCCGGGATGGGCAGCGCTTGCCCCCGCCGGCCCCCGAGCCCAGCTGCCTGTGGCTGCGGAGCTGCGGGCCGCGGGATGCCGGCGTGTACAGCTGCAGGGCCCAGAACGAGCGGGGCCAGGCCTCCTGCGAGGCGGTTCTCACCGTGCTGGAGGTCGGAGGTAATGCGGCGGTGGGGGCCAAGCCGGGGGGAGGGGGTGCTCATAGGTAGAGAAGGTTACCCTGGCCGCCGCTCGGTGGAGGCATCTGCTCATCCAGCCTTTTCCTGGGTGCTCTGGCTTCTCAGATGTGCTGACCCAGGAGTGCCCGTCAAGAGGAAAGTGCAGGGAAAGCGGGTGTCAAGGTAGAGAGGCTCCCCACAGGAAGGTCAGAGGTTAAGGGTCAGCGTTTGGTAAGCCAAGCCTGAGCCCCACTCAGGCCTCTCTGAGCACTGCATAGTGGGAACCCTCCTAATTTCCCTGTAGAGAGGGGCCTCCTGGGGAAACTGTTTTCACCAGCTCTGATAATTTAGACTCGGAATCTGCCTCTTCAGACATGCCTGCATGTCTGAAGGAGGAGGCGGGCTCCCCTGGTCTGGCTGTGGTGTTGAGGGGATGGGTCAGAACTCCTCATAGTCCATTGCCAGGGCAGGTTGGTGTGGTCAGCCCTAGGCTGGAAGGGGCCAGTGGGTGGACAAGTAGGATAGGGTGCAGAGCAGCAGGATAGAGTGCAGAGCAGCAGGAGGTAGAGCCTGGGCTGGGGGTTCCCAGCACATATGGAGGGGAGTGCCTGAGAATCCACACGCAAGCCCGCCGTGTGCATGTGCACGGGCGGGCAGTGCAGGGGTCTGGTGGTGCCAGCAGATGAGGGGCTTGTGGAATTGGTATGGGAAGTGCATGGGCCTTGTCTCCCCCAGGTTCAGAGGGCATGGAAGGGGGAATGGCCCTGCTTGTATCTGTGAAGGAGTGGGTGATGGTCCTAGGTGGAAGGGAAGGGGCATAAGACTGGGCCCTGTGCTCAGGGTCCTGCTGGGGCTGGTGTGGGTGCAGGCCAGGGCCAAATCTCCTTGGGTCAGTGTTTTAGGCTTCCTTTTTGACTTCCTCAGCCCCTAAACCAGTTCTTCTCTAGGCTGAAGACAGAATCTCAGCAGACTGAGTCTTAAGAAATAGAATTCTGAGGAAGAAAGCTGCAACTGGGGGAGATGGCAAAGAGCTTGGAGATCATGAGTTTGTCCTGGACATTTTCAAGAGGGAATTCTCACTCTGGCTGGATAGTGTCATGTAGGGGGACTGCTGAGGGGCTGAGGAGAAGGCATACCATGCTCCCCGGGTATAGCAAGCTGCACAGCTCCAGCATCTTGAAGGAACTCAGCAGCTGGAGGGTAAAGAAGGCTGCAGGGTGCAGCTGCGGGAGCTGGAGAGGAGGCTCAGCCTCCCTCTGCCAGCATCTCCACTCTCTCCCTAGCTCTGCCCTGCCCACCTTCCTCTTCAATGATCGAAAGGGCCAAGGCTGGCTTGTCTTGGTTGGCTTCACACCTGGCCAGGTACAGGCTTTCCTCGCACTCACTCTGGGGTTGGGGCTGGGGCTCATCCTGGCAGAACTCTGAGCTGGGGGAAGATGGGACTCCTTGAGGGCCTTTGTTCAGGGGCAAAGGGGGCTGAAAACAGAACATAAATAAAGGCACAATCGATAAGTTGATGTGAACACAACTTGGAGGAGAGAGATATGGGACAAAGAGAAGTGCTGAGAAGGATCCTGGTATCATTATGTTTGTTTAGAGTCAGAAAGGACCACAGAGAACTGCAGGTCCACAGGCTGCAGCTTTAAGGGTGAGGATGCTGTGGTCCAGAGCAGAGGGGGAGGTCACGACTAGCTGTCTGCTTAAAGACAAACAGCTAGTTATGCCCATCCCAGATCTCAGAACCCAGTTCTCTGAGTTTGGGCTCTGGGGGCTTTTTTACCTCTTAAGTTCTGGAGGGAGGAGCAAGAAAAGGGAGAAGGAGCTGTTTGTCGTATGGAGAGCCTTTCTGAAGATGAGAACCTCGTTGCCTGCCCTGGTCCCCCAGAGTGGGAAGAGTGACAGGATGCTAGAGCCCCCCCAGCCCCTCTGGAATCCAGGTGGCAGGGTCAGCAGATCTGAGCCCTGGCTGGACATACCTAGCCAGAGGCCAGGAGGCCGGTCTGCAGGCTGCTCTAATGGAACAGCATGTTTGAAAGGCTGGGGTGAGGAAAGGATCCTGGGTGCTGGGGGACTGGATTGGAGACCTTTTGTCACTCATGTCAAAACAGGAAGAGGGTTGGGCTGCAGCAAGTCACATCTGAGAACTTTTCATACTGGTAGGAGCTTTGCCCCAATAGCAGCTTTGCAATTATGATTCATTGGTAATAATTCTTAGTAGCAATTTTTAATAGTATGAATAGCCACTATGCTGCTGTGTGGCAGGCAATATGCTATCGTACCCTTTGATATATCATTTAAGTCCCACAGCAACCCTAGGGAACCTGAGGCCCAGAGGGATTAAATGAAGCATCTTGGTTGTACTGATAGGAGATGGCAAGGCAAGGATGGAAGCCTGGGTCTGTCCCACTGCCAAGAACCACATGCTTGACTACTATGCCCCTCCCACCTGATTGGCGAGGGAGGGGCTTTGCTTTGGTAATGTTGGCTGAGTCTGGCTTCCTTCTCTTCCTACTGCCCACCCTCCACCAGTCCCTGCCCAGTGAGAGGTCTCCGTCAAGATCAGTTGGGCAAGCAGCTCAGCGTTGCTCAGACTTCCTCATGGAAAACTTTCTTGGTTGGGATCAATGCAGGAGGACTTCAGGGTTCTCGAGGAAGTCCAGCCAGGACCTGGCTGCAGAGGGAAGCAGGCAGTTTCCTGGCTGGGACTGCCATCTGGCTCGGCAAGACGGGGTGATGCTAAGGTTCCTGGCACTTCTGAAGCCCAAGATGTTAGCTCAGGGATAGAGGGATATTGGCATGGTTGGGGAAGCTGGGGCCTTGAGAAGACAATGAGGAAAGACTAGGAATAGTGAAGATAGCAGAGATGCAGGATACTTGTATTTAACATGTGTAAAGCACCTATCTCATTTCAGTATTTAGTTTTCTAAGTTCCAGGTTACTGTTATGACCATTATACATAAAAGAAAACTGGTGTTCAAAGAGGGAATTTACCCAACGTCACCTGGTGAGTGAGGTGGCAGACCCAGATCTGAGTCTAGGTCCACAGTGCCTGTCCTCAGAAAGAGAAGAGTGGGAAGACTGAGGCCAGGATCTAGCATCGGAACTATCCCTCTGTCGGTATCCCCAAGTATCCCCCTGCCAGCATCTCCACTCTCTCCCTAGCCTCTGCTGTCTCCAAAATAGGCAGGCATTCTTCTCTGTCAAAACATCAGGCTCCCATTTGGATGGGCTGAGAAGCTATGTGCCAGTCAAGTAATCAGGGCAAGCACCACCGTCAAAGCTTGGGGCATGTGTGACTGGAGAGGGAGGCCTATACTGAAGGGTGGGGGTTAAGGAGGAGAGAGCACAGCCAAGGGAAGGCGCAAGCTGACAATGCTCACGGTGTTTGGCAGTCAGAAGTCTCATAGCCAGGGCCTGGGGGACCCTGGTGCGAATCAGAACGGCCAGAGGTCAACAGATGGTAGTAAAACATGCAGGGGACTTGAAGGCATGGAGAGGAGAGATTAGAGAGAAGTAAGGAAGGCCAATTTAGCAAGAGAAAGGTTGGGGACTCCAGCAGGAGCTGCCTGGAGCTAGACGGTGCAGTATCATCTTTTACACCTAGAATGTGGACAGTGTGGAAGAAAAGCCGGGAGGAAACCAGCATGGAGTTGGGAATGGGTATGGAGAGTGGCCCCCTCCTTTCATGCCAAGTCCTAGGGGGCCAGATCAGGAGCAGTGAGGAGCCATGGAAGGGAAGAAAGAGACTAGAGAGGCTGTTAAGTCAGCCAAAGCCCACACAAGACAACTTTCCTAAAGCGAGGGTAGCCCTCCCAGGAAGATCCTGGGTGGAAACAAGATGGTCACGTCTCCAGTTTCTAGAAAAGTCTGGGTCAGAACAGAGATGGGAGGAAGGCTGGAGAATGACCTGCTCCAGCAAGATTCTTAGTCCCCATCCCCCCACCCCCATCCTCACTACCAACAGCTCTGTGCCCCCTCCCCTGTGCCACATGTATGGAGTGCCCACCGAGTGCCCATCACTATGTTAGGTGCTTGAGATTTATAAGTCAGGGGAGGGGGGGAAGACCAAAATCCCTGTCCTCTTAGAGATGACATTCCAGGGAGGGAACATATTATGCATGCAATAATCATAACTATATGAAAATTATATAGTATGTCAGAAAATCAGAGCAGGGTGAACAGGAGGAAGGAAGGGAGAAGATGAGAACAAGGCAGCAAAGAGTGGGGTGTGGGTGTCTGGCTCAATGGAGGCTCTTTGTGAGAGATGAGGCATGGCTTTTCTCTGGTTAAGGGGACACGTGGGGCAGAAGTTGGAAGTCTGGTTTGGAGAAATGGCAGGGCGGCCCAGCTGCCCAACCTTGGAAGAAAATGGGGCGTTCAGGGGCCAGCTTGGGGAGGCCCACCCTGAGAGTATGCTCCAGACTGGCCTGTGTGGGTGAGCAGCGCGAGCCCAGAGCAGGAACCGAGTCTCATGGGCCCCTCTTCAGCCCAGCTGTCCCGTCACTCACGCCTGCTGCCCATTGGTTATTTTTGCTACGGAATGTGCCAGCCCCTCGGATTCTCCTGGGGAACAGGGGCTCAAGTTACCCCCTCTCCTCACTCAGCTCCCCCATCTGTGAGTGGGTGTGTTTGGGGGTGGGCAGGGAAATCGCCTATGTGTGTCCAGAGTCCTCCGACTGGAATTGATAAAGACATACACGTGTCCCCTTCTCATTGCATGTCCTGTGTGTGTGTCTGTAGGTGCAACCTCTGCTTCTGGGGGTCTGGGTAACAGGACCACCTGCAGGCACTCAGAACGTACAAGATATGACCTAAAACTTTAAAGAGCCATAAAACTCAAACAACTTCAGGAGCCAAGTAGAAACTGAAAAGGAGAGAGGTGGTCTTGTCAGCAGTTGAATTTGAGCAGGCTTGCCCAACTTAAAATATTGTACAGGCTGAACAAAACTCATCAGTTGGCTCAGTATTTATTTTGAACCCATGCTTTAAAGAAAAAAACTTAGGGGTCCTCCTAACCAATCAGTATATGAGGTTTTATGGCATGGTGGTCAGTAACTCAGTCATGGTGCCTGGGTGAGAATCCCTGGCTGCCAACTACAGGCTCTGTGGCCTTGGGCAAGTAACCTCTCTGTGCCTGTGTACATATTGAGTTTATTCATATAAAGTGCCTAGGCCATTGCTCGGTACATACTAAGCATGCTGTCAGTGTTAATGATAATGACTTTGTAGTCACATCTCAGCAACCAGGATTGGCACTACTTGTGTGTATTGGGGTGGGAATTTGGATCTGGGCAATCGTGGAGGCACAGAACCTGTGTGGCTTTGGCTAAATGATAGGACTTGTCTGAGCCTTAGTCACTTGTTGATTAAATGGAGTCAGTTACATGTTCTTCAGAGTTTCAAACTCACAGAGTTGTCAGTGAGGTAACCTTTATAAAGTGCCTGAAGTTGCTCAGTCTGTCTGACTCTTTGCAACCCTATGGACTGTAGCCCTCCAGTCTCCTCTGTCCACCGGGTTTCCCAGGCAAGAATACTGAAGTGGGTTGCTATTCCCTTCTCCAGGGGATCTTCTGACCCAGGGATGGAACTCAGTTCTCCTGCATTGCAGGCAGATTCTTTACCATCTGAGCAACCAGGGAAGCCCTGATAAAGTGCCTGACACTTAATAAATGTTTAGGAAACTTAGTTATAATGATTGTGTGTGTGGGGGGGGAGGGGTAGTGTTTTGTGCAAGCAAAATATGCATGGTGCCAAATGCCAGGAGGATAAAGAAAATTTGATGTGTGCTCACCCATGAATGAGAGTTGGGTTATATTTGTGAATAACAGGAAAATTTCTGGGCACCTTAGCTCGTGTGTGTGTGTGTGTGTGTGTGTGTGTGTGTGTGTGTGTGTGTGTGCGCGCCAGGGTGCAGGGACAGAGGACCTACAATCAGGGAACTTGAGGGCCTTCTTTGACCTTCCTGAGAAGCCTGAGGGGGTTCGCGTTCTGGGTCCAGGTCTCTAGGAGGACCCGTGCCCTGTGTATGATCCGGGCGCCCCCGCCCGGTGCCGCGGCTCTGCGATGTGTCGGGTACTGCCTGGCAAGGCGGACGCGCGCGCATGTTTGTGGAGTGAGCCAGTGGAGATGCGGCTGACCTTCTGGAGCGGCCCAGCGGGAGGCGGGCGAAGGTGGTGTGGACGCCGCGCTCGGCGGCCAATGAGCGAGTGGCCCGAACTCTCCTAGGGGCCAGTGCACCCTTTTCTGTGCCTCAGTTTCCCCATGTGCCCAGGACCCAGGAGGCCGATGCGGGGTGGGGGAGCCGCAAGGCAGGTGATTGCCGCCCCCGGGGACGCAGGGCAGCCGGCGAGGGAAGGGGCTCCTGGGGGGTTGCGGGCTGGCGGGGGAAGAGCGGGCTCCGGTCGCAGCCGCCGCCGCCGCCGCCGCCTTCCCCCCGCCCGGGCTCCGGCGGCCCCGAGGCTCCTTCCGCCACCGGCGCCGTCCCCCGCCCGCTCCCCGCCTCGCCCCCGGCCCCGCCTCCGACTCCGCCCCGCCCCCGCCCGTCCCCTCCTCGCCCGGCCGCCGGCCCGGCCCCCTCCCCCGCCATGAAGAAGCTGTGGGTGAAGAAGCGTTTCCAGGTGAGGGCTCCGGGGGCGGGCGGCGCCGGGAGGGGGCAGGAAGGGCTGGGCGCCCCGGAGGGAGGGCGGGTCGCCGCGGCGGGGCCCGGGGGAGGGGGCGCCGGAGCCGAGCCTGCCCCACCCCGGCGGACAAGGCGGCGAGCAGGGCGCGCTCCAGGGGGCTCCCCGGCCTACGTCAGGCCCCTCCCCGCGCCCAAGGGCAGAGCCCCCGCCCCCCCAACCCCCAGCACCCGCGATCGCCGCGACCCCCGGGGAGGCCCCCGCAGCCGCCCTGGCGTGGAGCGCCCACGGGCTTCTGTACCACCTCTCGCCTCTGTCCAACCCCTCCGTGCCCCTGGCTGGCTCCCCCAGCCCCCCACTCGGGAGCCTTCCATCTTCCGGGGCTCCTGGAAGCCACGGCGCAGGGATCCGCGCTGAGCTCAGTGCATTCCACTAGCCCTGCCCTGTCCTCCGTGGACCCAGGCCTCCTTCTTGCTTTCCTGAGGCTCCCGTCCTTTGGGGGGGACCTTGCCCTCTGCCCCCGCAACACCCTCCTGCCCTCTTGACACCTATCTGAGGCGTCTGTTCCCCCCCCTGCCCCCAGCAGGAATCTGTGTCCTTGTCCTTCCATCTCCCAGTCATCCAAGCATGCCCCCCCAAATTTCTTCCTTCACATCAGTCAGCCTCTCTATCTCTGGGAGTGTCGCTCAGGTCCCCAGTCCTCTGACCAGCGTTTGACCCTTAGTCCACCCTTCTTCCTCCCCAGCTCCTCCCCAGAGCCTCGCGGGAGCTCCAGGGGGAGGGCTGACAAGCAAGGAAAACTGGAGATATTTATTCCCTTTAGAGGAAGCTAGCTGCCGGGGTCTCTTCCACTTCCCCTGCCCCCAATGGCCCCTGGGCCAAGTTTCTGATTGATACAGAGGTTTGGACGAGAGGTATAGGGAGGTCGGAGCATCAGGAGCGAACCTTCCCCTCAACTCCTCATTCTGGCTTTTCTCTTTCAGAAAACCGGCCACTCCCGCCGGGCCTTTGGCCGACTCACCCATGGTGCGTGGACCGTGAGCTGCCTGCTCTAGCCCGTGCACACTCCTCCTCTTGGTCCATGTCCCTTCATGAGGCACTCAGGCCTGAAGACGGCCCATGAGATACAGGACCCCCAGATTCCCCCACCCACCCACCCACCCACCCAAGAAAGCCCCTTACAGCTGAGAAAGGACCTAGCAATAGGGGTGGGGGTTAGCTGGCACACCCCCTCATGGGTCCCAGACTTATTATTCTTCATCTGTGGGCCAGGTGGGGATGAGTTAAGTGCCATGCTTCTACAACCAGCACGTGGCTCCTGCTTGTCATGGCACTCAGGGGTAAACTGAGGCACAGAACCTGATAGAATCTGGGAAAGTTAAAAGAAACATGCCCAAGAAACTTTGCTCCTAGCCTGACCACATTTTTGAGGACCATTCAGCAGTAGCAGAGAGGGTTTGGGAAGAAGGTGCAGGTCATGTCATGATGCCAAATAGATGGAGAGGTTCTTTTGAGAGGTCAAAGCACAATGCAGATACTGTACCAGAAGATGGGCCTGACCCCTAATGGGGGGCCTGGGTCTGCGGCTGGGCTGAGTGCAAGTGGGTGTATGTGTGTGTACGTGTGTGTGTGTGTGTGGCCAGTGGGAGCACGAGTGAAAATGCGAAGGGTGCAGAATCACTGGAGTCATTGGAAGAATCCCCCAAAGCACACTGGCTCCCCAGTACTGGGCCCACTGGGGCCGGCAGGCAGTTAGTGAATGAGAGAGGCTTTGCTCACGCTAGGTGTCTCCCTCCCCTGACTCCCATCCCTACAGGGCATCTTTGGGCATCGGGTACCCTGATGGCCCCTCTGTCCTGCCTGCCCACCATGCCCTACCCCACAAACGCTCTGATAACAGTCTGTCCATGTCTCTCTCCTGCTGCTCCTATGGAAGCGAAGTTTTCCGCTCCTGCAGAAAGCAAAGTTACGGTAGGAAACTGGCTCCTGCCCTTGCCCTCCACTCCCCTGCTTCCCTGCCCAAACCCGGCCTCTCCTCACCCTGCCTCAGCTGCACCCTGATGTGTTCCGGCTGGTTTGGGGTGGAGGACAGGCTGGCCCTGCGGTTGGTTGAGTGCCCTGACAGTACGACTCTGAGGTGACTCCCCTTTGTTCCTGGGTACCAGAACCCAGACTTTAGAACCTTGAAACCTAGGATCTTGTTATTTGGGGGGCTGTGCGGGAACTTATCACTGACGGAGAGGAGGGGGAGGGGCTACAGCCCTGCAGTCCATCAAGTGGCCGGGTGGGGGGACTGCAGGTAGCTTTGAGGGCACTACCACGGAGGCAGGGGTGAGGAGCCAGAGGACCGGCATGAGAGGGTTGACCCCGAGGCTACCAGGATGGGCAGCGGGATGTGGGGAGCTAAAAGGGAGAAAGGATAGATAATGGAAGTCCTTCTGATGGCGATGTGGAGCCTGCTGTGGGGGAGGCAGGAGGGAAGAGTCGGAGTCAGGGGGAGGAGAGCCCTGCCCACACAGACCCCTTCTCCTCCAGACTCGGAGACGGGCGAGGATGACATCAGCGACGGGCAGGGGACCCAGCGCCTGGAGCTTCGGGATGATGGGGCCTTCAGCACCCCCACGGGTGAGCTCTCTGGGGTGTACACAGAGCCAGCAGGTGGCCTTCCCTTCAAAGATGCCTGGCTTCACTGTGTTCCTCTCTCTAGGGGGCTCTGATACCCTGGTGGGCACCTCCCTGGACACACCCCCGACCTCCGTGACAGGCACCTCAGAGGAGCAAGTGAGCTGGTGGGGCAGCGGGCAGACGGTCCTGGAGCAGGAAGCGGGCAGCAGGGCTGGCACCCGCCGCCTCCCGGGCAGCCCAAGGCAAGCACAGGCGACCGGGGCCAGGCCACGGCACCTGGGGGTGGAGCCGCTGGTACGGGCGTCTCGAGCTAATCTGGTGGGCGCAAGCTGGGGGTCAGAGGATAGCCTTTCGGTGGCCAGTGACCTGTACGGCAGCGCATTCAGCCTGTACAGAGGACGGGCGCTCTCGATCCACGTGTAAGTAACGGCCTTACCTGGGCCCTTCACTGTCCCACCTCACCATGCCGCCTCGCACTGCCCCTCACCATCCATTAGCCTCCACACCCCACGTCCCCTGCACCATCCATCCCTCTGTGCACTTCTCCAACCCCCCATTGCTTCCTCTCCTGGCCCCAGCTGCCCACTCTGTCTTCCTACACGGCTCCGTCCTCC
This sequence comes from Budorcas taxicolor, assembly GCF_023091745.1. Taxonomy (NCBI): domain Eukaryota; kingdom Metazoa; phylum Chordata; class Mammalia; order Artiodactyla; family Bovidae; genus Budorcas; species Budorcas taxicolor. Next base: position 151,960,900 of record NC_068911.1, read on the forward strand.
TCCTATTCCATCACCACCCACATGCTCCTGCTCCCACCTGTCCTGGCTCACTGTGCCATCTCCATGGTCTCGTGAACCCCTCTCTCCCTTCCTTGTCTCCTGCAAGATCTCCACTCTCCCGGGGGCCCTCTCCCGCCTCACCCATTCAGGCTCCAGTTGTCCCCAGGATCCCCACTCCCCCCCCCTCAGGGGCCCCCTCCGTGCCTGCTGTCTCAGCAGCTGCTGCCTTTTCATCTCTGCACATTCCTGTTCCCATGTGGGCCTTTTTCTGGGAGGAACGGAACCTTTCTGCACGGCAGCTCCCGGGAGAGCAGGAGGGAGCGAGCGAGAGCACAGCCAGGAGACAGAAGAGAGCGAGGTGGTCAGGGGGTTGTTGGGGCCAGGGGCCTGGGAGAGCAGGGGGCTGTGAAGTGTGTGGGTGGCAGGGGGCTGGGGCAGGGTGGGATGGAGATTGGGGGTTGGGGGGGCTAGGCTGGAGGCAGAGGGCTCGGAGTGATGGAGGTGGGGGCATGTGAGGACCCCACATGGGAGACACCTCAGGGTGGGGTTGAAGGTGGTCCTGGGAGGCTATGGTGAGGAGCGGAGGTCTTGGAGTGAGGTGTTGGAGCTGGTTTTGGGTTTTGGAGATGTGGGACTGGCAGATGCAGAAGGGAGTGCTATGGTAGAAGAGGGGAGTGGCTGATGAGAGAGGTTATCAGGGGGCATTTGGGGAGCTGAGGGGGGCCTGATTTGTGATGGGTATGGTGTGTGTCAGGGAGGTACCATCCTGGAAGAGAAAGAAAGGGCCTGATGGGGGGAGGCCTTTTTGCGGGTGGCTGAGGTGGCTGGTGGTACACAGGGAAGAGGTCTGGGGGCAGGTGCAGAGGAGGCGCCCTTGCTTTATCTGACTGGCATTAACCAGGTGCTCCCATGCCCTGGACTTGCCTTTTCCTTCCCTGCCTTTCTTTGCCAGGCCCCAGCCGGAGCCTGGAGTTGCTATGGCAACTTCCGAGGAACCCATTTCCTTAGTGATGTCTGTGGTACACAAGCTGGCCTGGAGCTTGAAACTGCCAGCAAGAGATCTCCTCTGCTGTCCCCAATTTCTCTCCCTGCCTCACCCAGTTCCCACAGGCCATTCCTCAGGGACTCTGCTGTCCCTCCCCCAGAGTAGACTCTGCCTCCCTGCAGGTGGCTGGTTGAGGTTTTTCTCCCTAGGGCACTCTAGATTGCATGCCCCCCACCCCCACCCCACACCCTGTTGGAGGTGAGGTTTGCTGTGTAGGTGGCTGACCCAGGTAGCCTGACACTCAGGCACTGGAGAATTTATGCTCATGGCCAATACCATACAATTTCTCCCCTCTCTGTGCCCCCAGAATCCCAGACATTTTGGAGGGAACAAGGCCTTTTAAGCCAGACTACTGGGGTTTCAATCTAGCACCAGCTATTTCCTAGCTGTGTTACCTTGGTAAGGCACCTCACCTCTCTAAACCAGTTTCTTCATCTGTAAACGGAGATAATAACAGTCCTTGTCGAAAAGGATTGTTGTGAGGATTAAATGACTCAATGCATTTTAAGCATTCACTACATGCCTGATACACAATAAGTACTCAATGAGCCATTTCATAAGTTTTTATTAAGCTCTCTCTAATGTGTTAGGTAGGATGTTAATATCTCCGATTCCTTTTCTTGCTAATCTCTTATGTTCGGTGTGCCCCCAAGAGTCCAGATGGGGGAAACTGAGGCCCAGCTCTTGGGCATCAAAGCTCTGAAGGTGAGAGGGGCAGTCTGGGGCTGCCCAGCTCCTTCCTTCCTCCTCTTCTCCCACACCCACTGTTCAGGCCCACGCAGTAGTTATTTTGGAGCTGAGTTATTCCTGAGCATACCCCTTTGGGGAGCTTCTGTGTTTCTCAGGGGGTGGTTTCCAAGGACTCAAGGTAACTTTCCCAGGGGCAGGACAAAGTCAAAGGCCTTGTACCGGGGGCAGATTAATCAAAGGCACGGGAACCTGGGTACCCTTGTCTCCTGCTCCAGGGACCTCAGCTGTCACCTGCTGTCAGCACTGGTGGGGGCTCAGGTCTGAGGAGGTGCTAGGCAATCCCGGGGATGTTGGCATTGCTCCTGGAAGGCGTGTGCCTGTTCTTCCCGGGGCACAGTGAAGGGGTATGCCCTGCTGAGGAAGGGCAGGGCTGTGGGGGCCAGCTGGGGGCAGGAATGAGTGGGAGGCTGAATTCCTGAGAGGGCCCCGCCCCATCCCGCCCTCCCGCCTTCCCTGCCCACTTCATCTTTTGGGTCTTCAGCCTCATCCTTCCCCCCCCCCCCCCCCCCCACTTAGTTTCTGTTTCTGCTGTTTCCCAGCTTCTGGGGCTGGGGAGAGGGGGCTGGCTAGAGCCCCTGGGACTGAGTCTGTTCTTGGACCCAGCCACCAGCCCAATCTTCCGGGGCCAGAGCCGCCAGCCTCTCCCCAGCACCTGCTATGGCTGTGCGTTCCTCTTGGGGGGTGGGGGGGGGGGCGGAGGAGGGGCTGGCCGATGTCACCCCCAAGCCTTCCCAGCATGCCCACCGCCCAATTCCTGCCTGTCACGACCCGAAGGCCTGGAAGGGGAGGCCCCCTGAATCTCCTGCCCCTCTTTGTCTTGGTCCCGCAGCAGTGTCCCTCAGAGCGGACTGCACAAGGAGGAGCCTGACCTTCAGCCTCAGCCCGCCAGCGAAGCCCCTCGTCGCCCAGCCCTGCCGCCCCCCTCCAAATCCGCGCTGCTGCCCCCACCGTCCCCTCGGGTGGGTAAGCGGCCCCCCCCGGGAACCGGCGGCCAGCCCCTGGCCACCCCTACGCCGCCCCACCGGCGCTCTCGGGAGCCGGTGCTGCCCGAGGACGCCACCGCCGAAGAGAAGCGAGGGAAAAAGTCCAAGTCGTCCGGGCCCTCGCTAGCGGGCACGGCGGAGTCCCGGCCTCAGACGCCCCTGAGCGAGGCCTCGGGCCGCCAGTCGGCGCTGGGCCGCTCCCCGAGGCTGGTGCGCGCTGGCTCCCGCATCCTGGACAAGCTGCAGTTCTTCGAGGAGCGCCGGCGCAGCCTGGAGCGCAGCGACTCGCCGCCGGCGCCCCTGCGGCCCTGGGTTCCCCTGCGCAAGGCCCGTTCGCTGGAGCAGCCCAAGTCCGAGGGCGGCGGGCCGTGGGGCACGCCCAGGGCCTCGCAGGAGGAGCTGCGGGCGCCGGCGGGCAGCGTGGCTGAGCGGCGCCGCCTATTCCAGCAGAAGGCGGCCTCGCTGGACGAGCGCACGCGTCAGCGCAGCCCGGCGTCCGACCTCGAGCTGCGCTTCGCCCAGGAGCTGGGCCGCATCCGCCGCTCCACGTCGCGGGAGGAGCTGGTGCGCTCTCACGAGTCCCTGCGCGCCACGCTGCAGCGCGCCCCGTCCCCCCGAGAGCCCGGCGAGCCGCCCCTCTTCTCCCAGCCCTCCACCCCCAAGACCCCGCGGGCCTTGAGCCCCGCCGCCGCCCAGCCGCCCCCTGCGAGCGTCGCGGAAAAGCCCGGGGATGAGCCAGGGAGGCCCCGGGGCCGTGGGCCGGCGGGCAGGACCGAGCCGGGGGAAGGCCCGCAGCAGGAGGTTAGGCGCCGGGACCAGTTCCCGCTGACCCGGAGCAGAGCCATCCAGGAGTGCCGGAGCCCAGTGCCGCCCCCCACCTCCGAGCCCCCCGAAACCAGGACGAAAGCTCCCCCGGGTCGGAAGCGGGAGCCCCCGCCGCAGGCCGTGCGCTTCCTGCCCTGGGCCACGCCGGGCCAGGAGGGCGCTGCTGTGCCCCAGACCTTGGAGAAGAACAGGGCGGGGCCCGAGGCCGAGAAGAGGCTGCGCAGAGGGCCGGAGGAGGACGGTCCTTGGGGGGCCTGGGACCGCCGAGGGGCCCGCAGCCAGGGCAGAGGTCGCCGGGCGCGGCCCACCTCGCCTGAGCTCGGTAAGAACTCGGGGAGGGTAGACGGTGCTGAGTGAGACCTGGGTGGGAGCATGTCCGGAAAGAGCGAGACTGCTAGGCATTTGCGAGGGTGCGGTTTTAGAGGAAATGCATGGTCCCAGGTTCCAGTTTGAGTGAAGGATTGTTGAAAGCCCCTTGTATATGACCTGTCCGATGGTGAGAGTGTGAGAATGTTTTGATGGAGACTGGGCGGAGCGGAGCTGGGGGCAGAGATCCCATGCCCAATGCCTTCTATAACGTCCCTTGGATTTAGTGGCCTGCTGGGCTGTTGGGTCAAGGATTTAATGGTGGGGGGAAACCCTCCACACCCCCACTGGTCTGTGGGGGAAGAGACCAAATTCCATCTCAATAAATTATTGGTCATGTCCCTCTTACTGTTGAGCTTAGGGCCAGCCAGTTCTCAGCATTGATCTTCTTATCCCCATACATCACCTGACCAATCACGGCTACTAAGATCTCACCCAGACTCCCTTCTAGCCTCATCTCTCCTATCTTTTGAGTCCCTGCGTGGCTGAGCTGACTGTGATCACATGCCAACCAGTGTGTTGTCTCACACTCCTGTGGATGGTGGCCAGTACCCCAAATGCCTCTACCCCTAACTCTGCTCAACTGAACATCAACTTGGGGCCACTTCTGGTGCGAGACTGAGGAAGCCATCCTCAACTCTCTCCTGCCTCTGCTGTTTTTCCAGGCCAGATATGTCAACCCCCTGCTCTTAGGACACATTGTTGGTGTCTCTTGCAGTGCACTTACCATTCCTCCCCCTTTTTTGCATCACATTATTCTTCATTTTAGTATTATTGTCTCAAGATCTTTAGAGATGATTAGGCACCTGTTCATCATCCTACTAGCCACATTATCGAGCATCCACAGCCATGTTCCAGGCGTTGTGTTAACTGGGTGTATTACTGTATTTTAATCTATATGCCAGTTCTATAGGATGTTGGGTGCTATTTATCAGCTCCATTTAACAGATAAAACTGAGGCACAGAGATTATCTAATTTGTCCAAGGTTTTGTAGCTAGAAAACAGCATAACTGAGATCTCCATGGCTCTTTTGGCTACAGACACTGCATTATCTGGCTCATGTGCTGTGTTCAGTCACTTTAGTCGTGTCCAACTCTTTGCGATCCCATGGATTGTAGCCTGCCCAGGCTTCTCTGTCCATGGAATTTTACAGGCAAGAATACTGGAGTGGGTTGCCGTGTTCTTCTCCAGGAAATCTTCCCAACCCAGGGACTGAGCCGATATCTTTTAGTTCTCCTGCCAATGCGGGTTCTTTACCACCATCGCCACCTGGGAAGCCCGTTATCTAGCATATAGAATGTCAGAATTAGAAAACACCCAGAGAGAGTCACGGCCGTGGAGTTTTATGGTCTCTTCATGTGTACGAGCTCTCTTCCTGTGTGTGTATGGTGTCTTCCTATAAGCAGGGACTGCCTCTTGTTTCCTATTGTGTCGCTGGTACCCATACAGAGTAACTAAGTACAGTGCTACTGTTTGGTGAATGGACACAATCAAAGCTGATCTTCATGAGGTCTCTCATGGGTACCAGAAGCCCCTGCTGCTCCCTTTTTTTAATCCAGTGGCATCACTAGTTTGACAGTTTACCACATATTGCCCTGTCACACTAGCATTGCTTAGGTCTTGGGTTGCTATTGGCTTATTCTCTGTTTGGAAGCTTCTGAAGTCGTGTCCTCCTCAGAGCGCCTTGCACAGGGCCTGATCTATGATCGCCGATGACTGATTTGTGTAAAGACACACACAGCACAGGCCCTGTCTTCCTCCAGAAGCCAGCCTCCTAACTGTGGCTAAAATTAAGCAGCCAAACCACCATAGAGTCCCGCCACCCTGTTCTGTTTGAGAACTCCCTTCTGTTTTCCTTTCTTCCCTGTCTCAGGAGGTTCAGGAGAGAGACCCTTTGCTCTCCAACTCTTGCCTTCCAGAAGGCCCGCTCCCTGGGTTTGCCCCCTCTCCCCCCGAGTCATTCCCACAGGGACATGTCCCCTTGCCCTCTCGCCCATGTGTCCTGCAGAGTCTTCGGATGACTCCTACGTGTCTGCTGGAGAAGAGCCCCTGGAGGCCCCTGTGTTTGAGATCCCCCTGCAAAATGCAGTGGTGGCCCCAGGGGTGGATGTGCTGCTCAAGTGTATTGTCACCGCCAACCCCCCGCCCCAAGGTGAGCTCTAGGCCTGGGGTCAGGCTAAGACTGAGAGAAGGAGGGGAGATTCTCCCTTCCCTGCCTCCCACCCCAGTCCTTGGGGGGAAGGGGAGGGAGGGGGTACGGGGAGCAGGCGGGGAGATCATCCATTCCCTGGGGCTAGCCGGACTGCTGTGTCATGTATGTGTGTGTCTGTGTGTGCTAGGGGGTCACAGTCCCTTGAGAGAGGGGAAGGTGGGCCTGGACTTTTGTGACTGAGGGGCCAGTCCTCGGGATTCCCTGGGGTGGGGAGAGGAGTGCTGTGGGCCCTGTATGGGGTGGGGTGGGGGGAGATTGGCCCCAGTGGGTCCCTGTGGGCAAGGACAACCTGGTCACCCCGCTGCTTCCCCACAGTGTCCTGGCAGAAGGATGGGTCCCCGCTGCGCAGTGATGGCCGCCTTCTCATCCGGGCAGAAGGCGAGCGGCACACCCTGCTGCTCCGGGAGGCCCGGGCTGCCGATACCGGGAGCTATGCAGCCACTGCCACCAACGAGCTGGGCCAGGCCCGCTGCGCTGCCACGCTGGCTGTGAGACCTGGTAGGGAGCCCGCGGGCCCCGGGGCTGGGCGGGGTGAGCAGTGACCCTTCCCACTCCTAGCCTGGTGCTTGGGCTTTCAAGCAGTGTGCATTCTAGTCCATTCTCCTGTGTTGGCTGCTCTAGTGCAAGCATTTTAAATGGCTTTGGCCCCAAGGCAGTGGCCAAATTCCCAAGGCACGTGCCAGAGAGGCCAATTCATGAAGTCATTGAAGTGTGTCTTTCGACATCCTCTAAATGCCCTCCTCCCATGGCATTTCCCTGAACCAGGTTCTGTGGGGAAAGCAAATTATCCTTGAGTCTCAGAGATAAAGAATCTCCCACCTTAAAGGGTTTAAAAGCCATCAGGAGTCTTCTGAGGTCATTTCCTCTCTAGAATGGTCACCCCTATTCCCACCTCCTATAAAAACAGATGCTTTTAAGTGCCACAACTTTCCCCTGCTCCCTTGCTCCTTCAGTTGAACCCAGAGCCCGAAAGAAGATGCATCTGAGAGTACCTCCTGGGACGTAGCTGAGGCTGCTTCATTTTCTATTTTTATGAAAGTCCTTTCTTGGTGTCAGACTACTTCCTTTGGATTTGAGCCCGGTTTCTTTCAGGTTGAGGACTGGTGTTGGTGTGCATGGCCGGTTCAAGTCATTCAGGTTGCTGGGCTGACAAAGTGCTGGCCCTGGGCAGTGGTGGGGTGGGGAGGTGAGAGAGGGTAGGGGGTGTTTCAAAAGGAAAAGTCGCACGTGGGCTGTAGCCTACCAGGCTCCTTCGTCCGTGGGATTTTCCAGGCAAGGATACTAGAGTGGGTTGCCATTTCCTTCTCCAGGAGATCTTCCTGACCCAGGGATCGAACCTGGGTCTCCTGCATTGTAGGCAGACGCTTTACCATCTGAGCCACCAGGGAAGTTCATTAAGGAAATTACCACTGGGTAATCAACCTAGGTCAGCAGACCTGGGATAGAGGACAGTGCAGAGTAGATGAACCTGGTCCCTAGACTGGCCAAGCGGACTGTGGTGTTGTGAGATCCTGGACTGAGAGACATCAGAGCCCTGAAGGAGCCTGGGAATTAGGCGGGCAGGGGGAGGGGCTAGGCGTGCCTGGACAGGGAATAGTACGCCTTGTTCTGTCCTTTACTTTCACTCAGTGCTGCCGGAGACAAGATTACAGAGCCCACTGTGCTGTGGTCCTGGGTCCTCAGCACCTTCACGATCAAAGAGATTAGGGAGTTCTTGGCAATGTCTGACCTGAGTCCCAGTCCTGCATTAGGTCCTTTGGTCCTTTGCACCTGTCTGGCTTTGCAGGCCTGCAGGTCTGCCTGTTCCTTAGCCTACATCCCCCTCCCAGGAGCCCACGTGTTAGGTATTCTTCTGCTCGCCCCTCCCACCGCGCTGAATCATACCCATCCCTCCACTGCATGCTTCCGTCCTTCCATCACCTCCGGGATCTGGCTTCTGACTCAGCTCCCCGCTCCTCTTCAGGGGCCCAGGCCTGGCTCCAGGATTCCGGTCAATACCTGGCTTGGGCTGAGATTTGGCCGAGGGTTGTATGTGTGTGGTGGTGGTTGGGGGGGGCGGGGGCAGGTTTACCCCAGTACTGGCTCAGGGCCATTTGAAAGCCTTTTAAGGTTGGGAAGGAGGCTTGGGGCAAGGCAACTGTCAGCACTTGACTGGGAGTTCTATGTTCGCCACACGGAACCTCCCTGTACTTTAGTTTCCTCATTTGTAAGCCAGAGATAATTATACCATCCTCACGAATGAAAGCAAATGTGTGAACAAGCTTTATGAACTGTAAAGCTGTAGACAAATGTTAGTTGTTAGCATTATTAAGGGGTGATGTTGAGCACAGGAGCATGGGTTGCCAGGAGGCTCCCAGAAAACTGCCTCTTCCTTTTCTGCCCTTCCTTCAGCCTGTCTGGGCCTTGGGGACTCCTTCCCCGCCCTCCCCAGGCCTGCGACCCACAGCCCCTCTGTATTTCCCAGTCCCTGGATCTTCAGCCTGCCACAGCGTCTCTGTGCCTCCTCCAGCCTGGGGAGCCAGAAAGCTTCATCACATTAGTCAGCCGCACCAGGCACTGTGGCCACAGAGCAGTTCTCATAAGCCAGGCTGGCTGGAGGGCCCCAGGGCTTGAGGGACAAGCACGTGAGTCTAGACGCGGCTGTTGTGGAGAAAGCAGATTTTCTTACCCTACAAGGCGCTGTTTGGTCCAGAGCAGCTGGACGGGGGCCAGTGGACCTAGAGAGCAGCAGGAATGGGCGGAACCTGTGAGTGGCACATACATTTGGCAAGGGAGGGGGTCCCAGGCCTGGAGTCTGTGGGGATTGAGGGGGTGGGGCAAGGGAAGGGTGTCAGGCAGTGTGGCTGTGGGTGGGGTGGGAGTGGGTTGAAGGAGGGAGGGTATGGTGTCTTTTAGGAAGAGGCCTCTTGGAACCATCTTCCTTTCTTGCTCCTTTGGCCCCACTTGGTAACCAGGGGTGGCTGCCCAGTGCCCTCTTGGGGTTCCTCCCCGCAACAGGACAAACTTTTGAGATCCAACAGATCTCAGTTCCGGGCTGGGAACTTCGGGAACAGGGGTAACTGAAGAATAGAGTTCCATGGGTGCTGGATTTGTAGGGCTGCCTTTGCAACCCCACCCCAACCCTGGTTCCCTCCCCACCCGCCCCTCCCTGCTGGATAACTCTGTAGAGACCCAGTCATGCTCCCAAGGGGTGAATGTGTGTGTTGGGGTGAGCGGTGGGCGTGTGTGGGAGGTGTGCCTAACCGAAGCTAAGCATTCTCAGTGCTGCCTGCATCCATCACACACACATTTACTGAGCACCAACTGGGTGCCAAGTGCTTCATGTCTCTGAGCAGCTTCTTGTCTTTGGAGAGTGTCAGATACTTTTTTCCAAACCCTTTCACATTTCTCCCTTCACTTGAGCTGCATCCCACCACATGCACCCCTTGGAGAGGAACATTTCAGGGAGTAACATTGCCGCTTTAGACTGGATGATGAAAGGGTAAAGTGACAGAGTTAGCACAAGGGCAGCAGCCTTTATTGAGCATCTGTAATCTGCTTCAGAATGCTAGAAGCAACAGGTGATTTAAAGCGATGGAAATACTCACCCATGAAACAAAAAAACTTAGCATGGATGGCAGAATACGGTAACATGTTATTGTTGTTCAGTCAGTGAGCTGTAGCCGACTGTTTGCAACCCCATAGACTGCAGCATGCCAGGCTTCCCTGTCCTTCACTGTCTCCCGGAGTTTGCTCAAACTCATGTCCATTGAGTTGGTGATGCCATGCAACCATCTCATTCTCTGTCACCCTCTTCTCCTCCTGCCCTCAATCTTTCCCAGCATCAGAGTCTTTTTCCAATGAGTTGGCTCTTTGAATCAGGTGGCCAGAGGATTGGAGCTTCAGCTTCAATCCTTCCAATGAATATTCAGGGTTGATTTCCTTTAGGATTGACTGGTTGAATCTCCTTGCTGTGCAAGGGACTCTTCAGGAGTCTTTTCCAGCACCACAGTTTGAAAGCATCAATTCTTCGGTGCTCAGCCTTGTTTATGGTCCAGCTCTCACATCCACACATGACTACTGAAAAAACCATAGCTTTGACTATACAGACCTTTGTCGGCAACGTGATGTCTCTGCTTTTTATGTGATCAGGTCTTGTGTTGATTGGGTTCTCATATGAAATCCCACCCTGGGAGGTAGGCTTTATTATTATGCTCCTGCTGTTGTTGTTGTTCAGTCGCCCAGTCATGTCCCACTCTTTGCAACCCCATGGACTGCAGCACGCCAAGCCTCTCTGTCTTTCACCATCTCCCAAAGTTTGCCCAAGTTCAAGTCCATTGCATCAGTGATACCATCCAGCCATCTCATCCTCTGACACCCTCTTCTCCTTCTGCGTGCAATCTTTCCCAGCATCAGGGACTTTTCCAGTGAGTCAGCTGTTCACATTAAATGACCAAAATACTGGAGTTTCAACTTCAGCATCAATCCTTTCAATGAGTGCAGGCTTGATTACCCTTAAGATTGACTGATTAGATCTCCTTGCTGTCCAAGGGACTCTCAGGAGTCTTCTCCAGGACCATAGTTTGAAGGTATCTGTTCTTCAGCTCTCTGCCTTCTCTACAGTCCAACTCTTAATGTGAGTTGGGAAGACCATAGTCTTGACTATATATTGACCTTTGTCAGCAGAGTAATGTCTCTGCTTTTCAGCACACTGTCTAAGTTTGTCATGACCATGTTACAGATAAGGAAGTGGAGACTTGGGAAGCTTTAGCAAATTGCTCCAGAGCATCACTGATCATAGAACTTCCTGTGATGATAGAAACGTTCTTACTTGCCCTAATAGGGTAGCCACTAACTATAGGTGGCTGCTGAGGACATGAAAGGTGGCCAGTGTGACCGAAGAGCTGACTCTTTTGTTGTATTTCATTTTAGTTAAAGTGCACTGAAATTGTCTCAAGCAGCTGGTGGCTACCCTGTTGGGTGCTCAGCTCTAGGAGCAGAGGCCGCTGGAGGCCAGATCATGGTTTGAAGCCCTGTTCCTGGGTCTCCCAAGCTTGTCCTCCTAATCGCTGTACTGTACCATCCCCTCTTCCGCTACCCGAGAGGGGTCAGGGTTCGAGGCACAAGGGTAAAGTTGTGCCCCGGAGCTCCTAGGGCAGGGGCAGAGACTGTCCCTGCCCGCTGTGGGCGGGTCAGCCTGGGGGCACGTTTCTGTGCTTCCTCTCTGGCCCCCACCTTCCCCGTGGCTGTAATGCTGCTTTGCGTGCCTGGTGGCTGCGGTCAGCTCACCCCCGCTGCAGGCTCTGGTCAGGAGGAGGGCAGACGTGGGGGACTCACGCACCCAGGCCTCCATCCAGCTGCCTTCAGCCCTCCCCTCACACACAGGTCTTCTGTATTTGAGTCTACGGTTCTAGCATTTTCCAGCTGAGACCTTGGCCCCAGCTGGTGGCGTGTTCTCGTCTACAAAGCAAGGGTCACTTTGTAACTCCTGGGCTACTTTCCTTGGTAAGATTTGTGAGGCTCTGTGGGGCTAATGATTAGGCTAAGGACATTTGGGCCAGAAGATAAGGCTTAACAAAGCTCATTCTGGTCCCACCAATAGGACCAACACTATCATAATAGGGAAGAAGTGGTTTATTGGAGGTCATCAGTGTAAAAAGAGAGGAAGAAGAAATCATGGTGCTAACATCCACCCCCCCCCCCCCCCCCGCAACCCCCTGCTTCTTCTGTCCCCTGGTCTTGGCCTGTTGCTGCAGAATCACAGGTTTTTCCTTGGGAAGGCAGCAGCTGCCCATGGAGGGGACCTTGAAATGCCACATGGCCCTTTTGTCCATCTTTGCTGGCAGTTTGGACAGCATCTAAGAAAGCAATGTGGTCCCTTGACCTGACTCAGCTCACCCCCACCCTGCTCTCTACTGGAAGCAAGTTGGCCTACAAAAGCTGCTATCCCAGAGTGGGAGTCATCACACACAGCTGGCAGAAGAATGAGGGGGTGTCCAGTGGTTAGGACTTCATGCTTTCACCACTGAAGGCCCTGGATTCAATCCCTGGTCGGAGGACTAAGATCCCACAAGCCATGTGGTATGGCCAAAAAAGAAAAAAAAAAAAGAATGGGGGCTTCATCCACCATTAGTGGCAATTTATCTAAATGTGTGGCAGCCCCAAGTAGGGAATTAACCGCTTCCATGGCTAGGTCAGGCCCACCACGTGAAATTCTCTCCACTTCCAGGTCCATTTTAAGCCAAAACAGAAACACTCTCAGCACAGCCCTTCTCCTTCTCCAAGTGGGGACACTTCCTGGCAGCGCCTGTGGGTGCTCTCAGCTGCAGGCCAGCCTGTGCCCTCCCTTCCCTCACTTCCCCGGCGGGGTTACCCAGCAGACATTTAGAGGAATTGCCTCTAGAGGACTTCCCGAGACAGTGCGTGTGAAGAGCGGGCTGTGAACAACCCAACCACATATGTCAGTGCTGTGAGCCTCCAGCACGTTACCCCTTCCTCAGGTACCTCCCAGAGCTCCCCTTTACCCTCAGAGTGAAGGCTGCACCCCTGAAGCAGACCTTGACTGCCTGGGCCTGAGCATGACCCCGCAATGGCCAGAGACACTGACGTTCACGTCCCACTTCTTTCTTCTTTACCTAGTTTTGAGCCAGAAGGATGAGCTACAGTTCACTGCACACGCTTTCTGCCTTTGAGCATTTGCTCAGCTGGTTTCCTCTGCCAGGAATGCTTTTTCCTACTTAAACCAAACTCTGAATTCTAATACCACCCTTCCATCAGTTCTCCCTTCTTCCCTGAGCCGAAAGTAACATCCTGTTCTCTGTATTCATCTGGCCCTTATCAGTAAGCCCCAGTCTTGCCACCTTATTCATGCTGGATATTATAGTCGTGTGAGCATCTGGTTTGTCATCTCAACCAGCTGGAAGTTTCCTGAGGACACTGCTCTTTTCTTCACCCCTGCCAGCTCTCCTAGTCATACCTGGAGGCCCTCCTGGACAGCCAGAGCTGGAGTGGACCACAGAAATGGCAGTGAGGGTAGAAGCTTTCACAAACCTCTGGGAAAGCCTAGGTCACATGCAGAGGCTGGGCGGGATGCGAATCTGCCAAGGGAGGTGAGGATCTGCCTGAGAGTGGAGGTTGGGATGGCAGCAGAGACCACAGAGTAGAGGTCCCCCAGCTGTGGACCCCAGACCAAGAGCATCAGCATCGCCTTGGGGACGTGTTAGAGATGGAGGGTAAGAGCCCCAGCCAGACATACAGCATTAGAAACTCTGGGGCTGGGGCCCAGTGAGCTTGGATTTAAGAAGCTCTCCACATGATTCTGGTGCCAGGTGAACTCTGAGAAGCACCGCTGTGAGTCAGGGGCCTTGTGCCAGGTGAGAGGCCAGTGAAGCCAGTCCTCCAAGGTTTGGAGCTTGGCCTTGAAGTTTGTTGGCCGGCTGAGGTGGGACTTAGTGATACCACTTCTTTGGGTTGTCCTCATCCACTGAGGGTCCTGGGGTCCCTAAATGTTTCTATGCATAAGAATCTCCCTGGGGACATGCCATTAAAAAAATTCTTTTGTTTCAGAAAATATAATTCCTCAGGTCAGAAATCTATAGTTTAATAGGCTGCCAGGTGGTCCTGATACGGGTGGTTCAGGACCACTTTGAGAAGCCCTGATGTAGAGGCTTTTCATGTAGGTGGCTGTGACTGCATCTATACCAGTGACACCTCTGGGATGTTGAGATGCACTGGTCTTAAGAGGGAGGGCTCCCCGACTTGTGGGCTTCCTAATTCCCAACCCAGGAATCGAACTGGGGTCTCCCGAATTGCTGGCAAATTCTTTACTAGCTAAGCTACCCAGGAAGCCACTAAGGGACTTGAAAGTGAAAGTGAAAGTTGCTCAGTCATGTCCTACTCTTTGCGACCCCTTGGACTATAGAGTTCATGGAATTCTCCAGGCCAGAATACTAGAGGGGGTAGCCTTTCCCTTCTCCAGGGATCGAACCCAGGTCTCCTGCACTGCAGGCAGATTCTTTACCAGCTGAGCCACAAGGGAAGCCCAAGAATAATGGAGTGGGTAGCCTACCCCTTCTCCAGCGGATCTTCCCGACCTAGGAATCGAATCGGGGTCTCCTGCTTTGCAGGTGGATTCCTGAATCACTTGATCACCCCATGCCCCAGGTGCTATTCCCCCAGCCACCACCAGGGGTCTCAGGCTCCCTGCAAACCCTGCCAGTCAAGCTCTAATCTCTGCAGTCTCTCTTTGGGCACTTGAGTTGCCTCAGTGCTGTTCAACCTGCAGGTGACCCCAGGGGTCACTAGACTCCACAGAGAGGAGGGGGATGCCTGCCTCCAGGGGCTATGCCTGTGATCTTGGCATCAACTAGTGCTCAGACCCTGAGCAGATGCTCATCAAGTGCCATCCTGACTTCCCTCTCCATCTCCATGTCAGGACAGCCAACCTGAATGGTGGGCCCTCCCCCCTTCTTCACTGGCAGTGCTGGGAAACACAGGTCATAGCTTGGGAATGTGGCCGCGGGGCGGGGGTGATTGCAGGCAGGAGAAGGCCATGTGACCTTTCCTCAACAGCCTCCCTGCTCTGCTGCTCTGTCTCCGAGGCCCAGGCCCATCCAAGTGCAGATGGGTGCTAGAGGTGAGGGGCCACCGTGGGCAGCGGCCTCTGTCCTCCTGACCTGTCGGCTCTGGTGGGCAGAGAGGGTGAGGGATGTCACCAGCTGGTCCCCCCGGTAGAGGAGGCGGCCGGGTGCAAGGCTCAGGAACCCATGGTCACTGCGGGGCCACACCTGCCGTGGCAGGACTGGGGAGGCAGAGGGGGGACTCCAGGCCCCTTGAGTAGAAGTCAAAGGTTTTGAGAGCTCTCTGATCCTCAGCACCAGGGAGGACTGGGTATGGTCCGGCTCTAGCAGTTGAGGTTTGGTGGTGTGGATTCCAGCATCAGGGAGCTTGGCCATTTGGTCAGGGAAAAGGGCATCATAGGGGCCATTTGCCGTCAGTACCTCCTGTGGTGGACACTGCAAGACAAATGGGTCAGTGCGGGCATCTTGACTGCTGCAGCCAAGTGTCACTCTCGTCTTCCCCTGGGATTGAGCGGCACCCCCCCACTTTGAGCCAAGGCACCATTAAGGGGGTTTCTCATTTGTCAGGGTCCAGAAGCTGTAAGGAGAGAAAAGGCAGATCCCGCTGCTTGGGAATGAGCAGGGTGGCTAAATAGGGAGGCCTCTCTGTCCCTCCCCTCTCCTCCCCCTCTGCTCCAGGGCCCAGGCACCACCTCCCCCGGCCAGCTGCCTGCCTGCCACCCAGCCTGTCCCGGCCAGGCTAGCCCCTACTCCTCCTTCCCCCTCCCCAAGCTCCTTCCCCTCCCCCCAGACCTCGTGCAGAGCCTCAGCAGAGTGAGTGGGGCTGGGCAGGCTGGGCTCTGGCTCCCTGGGGAGCCGGAGGGGTGGGCAGTGGGCAGGCCACCGGAGGCCTGGTGCCAGGACAGAGCCTTCAGGACAAGCGCCGGCTGGGGTCCGTGTGCAGAGTCTCGCGGGGTAAGTTGGGGTGCAAGCCCTGCCCCTGGGCGAAGCCAAAGGGGCTTGGGGTGGGGGACCAGGAGGAGGGGCCAGGGGGCTGTGGCAGATTCATGTCTGTATTTGGCAGTCGGATTGGAGCCAGCTCAGTGAGGCTGGGCCCTTGGCCAGTTGCAGGGGAGGGCGTCAGGGCCCTGGGGACACCCCTCTCCCAAAGCAGTGTTGGTGCCCCCTCCTTTTCCCCTGAGCCGCCCTTCTCTGTGGATGACTCAAAACTCTGCCTTCCTGGCCCCTGAGAGTTTGGGGGTTTGTGCTCAAGGGCTGGGGCCAACAGGTGCCCCTGGGGTATCTGGGGCAGGAAGCTGAGAAGGGAGTGGGGGAAGGGCTGGCTGGACAGTGCCGCCTCATGGGCCCTGGCACTGAGGTCAGGATGGGGCTTGTCCGAGGCGTGTGTTCCTCTGCACCAGGCCCAGCTCACTGGAGAAACGGGTGTCCTGGTTGTGCCACTCTGGGGCCCAGAGCCATGACCCACCTGCACTGGGGGCCTGCAGTTCAATGCTGGGAATGTGGGTTCCCGGCTCCGGTGGAATCCCAAATCTCCCACAAGGTCCAGGAACGGCCCCTTTGGGGCCTGAATTCTTGGCCCCAGGCCATTGTCTATGGTTGCCCCACTCAAGAGGATCAGCAGGGTCAGGATTGGGAACGTCTGGCAGATCACGAGTCCAGGGCTCTGGGACAGGAAACACCTGGGCAAGGTCACACAGCAAGTGAGTAGGAGCCCCAGGATGTGAAGTCAGGGCAGAGCTGGCCTACGGAGCTTCCTTGGCTCCTGGGCCTTTACAGAGCTACATCAACTCCTGGGCTCTGCAACTTTGCAGACCTTATCAGGTCCTTGACCCCAGACTATTCCACCAGCTGTCTCAGTCTCCCTGCCCACTCCCCCTTTCTTCCAGACATCTCTATGTCACGTTTCTCCTCTGTCTCTCCTCCAGGTGGGTCAACATCTCCTTTCAGCAGTCCTATCACCTCTGACGAGGAGTATCTGAGCCCCCCAGAGGAGTTCCCGGAACCCGGGGAGACCTGGCCCCGAGCCCCCACCATGAAGCTCAGTCCTGGCCAGAATCGCCGTTCCTCGGACACTGGCTCCAAGGCGCCCCCTACTTTCAAGGTCAGACCCCCTAAGGCCAGCCCCAGCTTCCTATTCCTTTGCGTGGCCCTTTGTTCTTGGGACCACACCAGGCTCCAGCAAGGCCTGGGGCTTTGTCCCATCAACCCTTCTTACCCAGAGTCGGCCTCCGTCAGACTGGTGTGGAAGAGACCTCTGACCCAGGGTCCCCCTGACCCTAAGAGTCAAAGCTGGGCCCTGTCTCACCTGTCACCTCGGGGTCCCCTGCAGGTCTCACTTATGGACCAGTCAGTAAGGGAAGGCCAAGATGTCACCATGAGCATCCGTGTGCAGGGCGAGCCCAAGCCGGTGGTCTCCTGGTGAGTAGCAGCCCCTGACTACCATCTTCCAGCTTTGCCGGTTCCAGGCTGGGCCCTGTGAAGCCTGGCTTTGGGTGGTGTGTCAGTGAACACTTTGTGGACTTCAGTCTGTCCGAAGGGGCATCATCCCAGGCACAGTGGGATCCCAGGCTACCTGCACTGTGGCCCTACCCCTGCCCTGGTGTTCACACTCATTCAGGGCTTCCCCTCTGCGAGGGGTTTGGGTAACAGATGGTCTCCTGTCTGTCCACTTGGTATGAATGACCAGGTGTCCTCTCACTCCTGAAGAAGCCTCCCAACCCCCATCCCAACCTCAGCCCTGTCGTTTGACAATAGGTTGATTTTTTGAGGCCTGTGCTGTGCCCAGCCCTGCACTGGGCCCACACTTAATAATTTGTTACTGAGTTGCCAGTGTCCAGAGTTAAACGTGGGCCTTAGCTTCCGGGCTTCATCTCAGGTACCATTTGATGACTCATTTGGCTTAGCTTTCTATTGGTTTGGGTTCTCTTTTTCACTTTTAAATGATTATCTAGTCCCCAGTGTAGTTTTTTTTAACACTAAGTTATTTCCTATTCCTTTTGGGAAGCGAGAAAGCTATCTGTCTATTAACATAAGTAAAAACAAGACAAAAATCGAAGAATTATCAAGAGCTGAATAGCTTGGTGTTACTCTTAACTGCAATTACCAGGAGCCTGGTGGGCTACAGTCCGTAAGGCCACAAAGAGTTGGATGCCACTAAGCACACGCACACACAAGTGCAGTTAGGTTCCAAGAAGGGAGTGACCCAGGTGGGCAGAGGGTGTCTGGAAGTTCCTGGGGGGCGGGGAGCAGTGGTGGGATTGCGAGTCAGGGTGAAAAGCAAGCCTTGTAACCCAGGGGTGCCCATGCCCAGTGAGTCATATCTGGGGAGCGGACAAACGATGTTGGGGTGGGAGGCCTGCTTGGCTTTGCAGCCCCGTGCTCGCAGGGCCTGGGGACTGAGTTCTCACCCTTCCCACAGGCTGAGAAACCGTCAGCCTGTGCGCCCAGACCAGCGGCGCTTTGCTGAGGAGGCAGAGGATGGGCTATGCCGGCTTCGGATCCTGGCTGCTGAGCGGGGTGACGCTGGCTTCTACACCTGCAAGGCGGTTAACGAGTATGGCGCTCGACAGTGCGAGGCGCGCCTGGAGGTCAGAGGTGAGTACCTCAAGCTCTCTATGAACCCCTCACCCTGGCCCTGGCCTCATCCCTGCCCGGTTGCCAATTTTCACACAAGCTTAGTTAATGGCGTGCCACAACTGAAAGGGCCTTCGAGGTCCCTAGGTTCAGCTGCTTATGCTGTAGTGAGTAAAATGAGACCCAGAGAGGGGAGGCGATTTGCCCTAGGTCACACAGCAAATTGTTGAGCGCTCAGCTTACTACACAGTACTGCCTTCCTTACCCTCCATCACGCCTGCTCCGGTGCCAGCTCGAGAGACCCTGCTTCCTGTCGCCGGCGGTCCTCATCTCACACTCTTCTAAGCCTTGATCACCTCGCCAGGCCCTTTCCTCACACCCACTCCCCGCTCCTCTCTTGCCTCTTCCACCCATCCCATCGCTGTGTGGACGATACCATGGTTGGGCGTGTCAGTGGGGAGTGTTTGATAGTTGGACCCGTCCGGAGGGGCCCTTGGAGTGATTTGGGCATGGAGCTTTGCAGGGACCCCAGGGTTGCCAGGGTGAGCAGAGCTGGGAAGAGATGGAGAGGACTGGGCCCCCGGAGTCGGGGCGTAAGGGCAGGTGGCCTCTAGGCCTCAGGGACAGCAGGCAGCTCCTTGGGGCTGGTGCTTGTCCTCCCCAGGGCAGGCTGTCTGCCTCACCTTCTACTCCCCCTCTTCCCTGTGGGCAGTTCAGGGTCAGGAACCCCCTCCTCAGCTCCACACTCAGCCACCTCCCCCTCTTCCTGGCAGAGGCCAGCTCTGAGGAGCCCCCCAGCCCCCTACTGGAGCCTGGACCCAGAGAGTCATGGTCCCTGCCCCCCGCCCCGCCCCCAGTCCCCATGCGCTTAGTGACCACGCCCGTGCCTCCAGAGCCTGGGGCTGCCACCTCTTCCGTCTCTGAATTCTTCAGCTCTCCTCCTGCCTACCCCCCCAGCCCAGCCCCCTTCCTTGTCCTGCTCCTTCCCCCACCGCCCCCCTGCACCCCCACATCAGGGCCTGGCTCTGCCTTGCTTCTCTGTGTTAACCCACGTCTTGGTGCTCCTCTCTTTGGGATTCCCCCCCAGTGTCCCCCAGGCGGTGGGGGTGCTCCTGATGCCTAGGAATGCCTTTTTCTTGATTGCCCAGGGCCTCTGCCTGCCCAGGAACCCTGGAGACCTGGCCTCTGGCTGACTGCTGCCCCCTCCCCCCAGGGCCGACCTGGGGGGTAGCTGAAAGTAGCAATGCCGCCCTGGAAGTCTTAAGAGGGGCCCTAGCCAGGTCTGCGTGCGTGTGCGTGCCTGTGCGTGCGTGTGTGTGCTGCACTAACCTGCCGCTTGCTGACTGAGGTTTTTGTCTGTACACAGGCGAGTGAGCTCAGGGGGCCGCCTGCGCTCCCCCCCGCTACCCTCCGAGCCGCGCCCCTGTCTCAGGCACCTCTCGGACCTCGCTGTGTTTCACTGCCTCCTGCCCACAGACCCTGCCGGCCCGGACCCTGTCCCAGCCTCCCCTCCCCTCCCCACCCACGCAGCGTCCTGGGACAGCCCATGAGCCCTTATGGACCCCCCTCCCCAAGCGGACACATGGTCGGGCAGGCTGGGAGCTCCCCCACGGACTGGGTGCCAGGAGGGGAGGGCTGCTGTGAGGAGTATCAAGACCACCCCCAGTCTCTCCCTGAAGGGGAGCACCCAGCGAGTGCATGTGCTGCCTCTGCTATAGGCCCTGTCTGTCTTTCTGTTTGTCTGTCTGTGTGTCTGTGACAGTCAGGGACGGATGCCCTCCAGCTGGCACGGGGTCAGGCAAAGGGGGAGAGGACATGGCCTGGCATCCGTAGGATAGAGGGAACCAGAGGGGCAGGGGGCTGTGGGCAAGGGGTTCAGGGGGCACTGACCATTCCAGAAATGGGTTTCAAATGGCACAATCCTTTCTATTTCACAAGAGACCAAAAGCCAGAGGCCCTTGGGCCCTGTGCTGATGAGGAGGCCTGGCTGAGGCCCGGCCCTGGGCGGCAGGCTTAGGGCCCTTAGGGGCTCCCTTGTTCACCATGAGGGCCAGGGATGCTCTATCTGAGAATGAGAGTTAGCCAGGCTTGGCGCAGGAGTAGGGGCCTGCTGTAGTTGGTGTGGGCATATTCAGAAATACCTGTTTCTTAGTTCAAATAAAGTCCAGTTTGTACCCAGCTGGTGTGCTGTGTCTTCTTTTTCCGCCGCCGTCTCTGTCCCCATGTGGCCCTCCCGGTTTTCATGCCCTTGATCCCCTCCCGCTTCCCCCGAGTTCCCCCTCTCTGGCCCAGGTGGGATGGCCATGCGGAAGCCAGGCCTGGGAGCTCCTTGCTGTCTTGGCCTGCTGGGCGGGCGGGCTTTCCCTGTCTCCAAAGGAACAAAATGCATCTCTCTCTCTGTGTCTGTCTGTCTCTCTGTGTGTGTGCGTGTGTGTCTCCCTCTCCCCATGTTTCTCTGCTCCGTGTGTGCCCCCTGTGGCTGCTTCCCCCACCCAGCACACCCTGAAAGCCGGTCCCTGGCCGTGCTGGCCCCTCTGCAGGACGTGGACGTGGGGGCCGGGGAGATGGCGCTGTTTGAGTGCCTGGTGGCGGGTCCCACCGACGTGGAGGTAGACTGGCTGTGCCGAGGCCGCCTGCTGCAGCCCGCACTACTCAAATGCAAGATGCATTTCGATGGCCGCAAATGCAAGCTGCTGCTCACCTCTGTGCATGAGGACGACAGTGGCGTCTACACCTGCAAGCTCAGCACGGCCAAAGGTAACTGCCCACTTGGGCCCGAGGGCTGCTGCCTGCTCCCCAGAGCTGGAGGGAGGGGAGTGGACGTGTAGGAGCCCCGAAGGAGCTGGTGTGGAATAAGACGGCCAGAAAACGGGCCTCCATCTCTGGGGAGAAGAGCAGTGGGGTGAGAGAGTGCAGTGCACCCGCCTCCATCAAGTCGGCACTGGCAGTCACACCTGGCACAAAGCAGGTGTTTGACACGGTGTCCCTGTTCACTGTCGTTCCTGTTGGGGAGTCCAGTGCCAACCTGTAGCAACCACACCTGGACTGGGGTTCCAGTTCTTGCCCTGCCATACAGCAGCCACGTAACTGGACAAGTCACTTCATTTCTCGGAGCTTTAGGCCGTTCGCCTGTAAACAGGGATCGTAGCGGGAGCGATAGGGCTAATGAGATAATGTATGGATGGACAAAGCTAAGCACCTGGTGAAGGATGGTGCCTAATGAATGTCTGCTGTTATTAATGACACCTCTGGCCTGGTCCCCGTCCTCGTTTGAGGAGCTGAGATAATGCCTCATCTGGTTATGGTGATGTGCACCTAAAGAGGAGGCCTTTGTAAGCAGGAAGGGATCAGGTCAGCATCAGGGGCTGCTGTTTCCCCAGAAGATTCTGCGTGCAGTGGTAGTGTGGGGCACAGGGGCATGTGCTCTGGGTCTGGGATGGGGGCGAGGGAGTGTGGGCACGACCTGGCCATAGAAGAGAGTTCCAAGGGTAGGGGGAAGGGGTGTGGAGGACGGAGTGGGCTTGGCTTTAGCCCCTTCTCTTAGAGCTGTGCTGAGGTTCACCCTGGGTGGGCAGGACGAGGTGAGGAGGGGAGAGCCAGGCCATGCCCTGGTCTCCCACATATCCCCACTGCCCCAGCAGCCTGCCGCCTGCTCTCACTGCCCACCAGCCTCTGGAGATGGTCCGGCCTCTCGATCTTGCCCGTGGCCTCAGTCTGGTGCGCCGGGACCTAGCTGGGCTCTTCGCAGGCTCCAGTTTTTGCCCGAGCTCCTTTTACTTGCCCAGCATGAGGGCGGGACTGGTGGTTTGGGGTGCCCAGGGTTCCACAGCCTTCCCTGCCCCAATGCTGACCCCTCCCTGCCAGATGAACTGACCTGCAGTGCCCGACTGACCGTGCGTCCCTCGCTGGCGCCCCTGTTCACGCGGCTGCTGGAGGATGTGGAAGTGCTGGAGGGCCGCGCTGCCCGCTTCGACTGCAAGATCAGCGGGAGCCCGCCCCCCTCCGTTACCTGGACTCACTTTGGTATGGCCCTCCACCCCGCAGATGTTGGGGGGGGACCCCCCCCCCCCAGGGGTGAGAGGGCAGGGCCCCTGTCTGAGGCTGCCGCCTGACCCCCGTCCCTCGCAGGCCGCCCTGTGGAGGAGAGCGAGAACGTGCGGCTGCGGCAGGATGGGGGCCTGCACTCGCTGCACATCGTGCACGTGGGCAGTGAGGATGAGGGGCTCTACGCGGTCAGTGCCGCCAACACCCACGGCCAGGCTCACTGCTCAGCCCAGCTCTACGTGGAGGAGCCTCGGACGGCTGCCACCGGCCCTAGGTACCGCCCTGAGGCCCCCACCACCCCCGCGCAGCCAGGGCTGCCTCCGGGGGGCCCAGCCCTGTGGTAGGAGGTGTGACTCCGAGCCGCTGGGCCACTGTGTGGTTCTTACAGCTCCAAGCTGGAGAAGATGCCCTCCATCCCCGAGGAGCCCGAGCAGGGTGAGCTGGAGCGGCTGTCCATGCCCGACTTCCTGCGGCCGCTGCAGGATCTGGACGTGGGACTGGCCAAGGAGGCCATGCTGGAGTGCCAGGTGACTGGCCTGCCCTACCCCACCATCAGCTGGTTCCACAACGGCCACCGCATCCAGAGCAGTGACGACCGGCGCATGACACAGTGTACGTGTCCGGGAAGGGACTCTGGGGCTGTCCCCTCCAGCACCCTCTTTGCTTGCAAGAGCCCATCCCCTCTCTCCACCCTTGGGCCTTCCTTCTCTCACCTGGTCAAGGATGAGGTGCCTGGGAGCCCAGAGAGGCTATGGGGTCGCAGCCTCCTGCCTTGAGCCCACCTGGCCCCCATCAGCTGGGTCACCACTCTCGGCCTCAGAGGCCCGTTAGCACTTACTGGCCCAGCAGTCCAGCCTGCTACTGACTGTGGGCAAGTTACAGAACTCTCCAAGCCTCAGTTTCCTCATCTGTGGTAGGCTTGTTGTGGGAATTGAATCAGTTAATACACAGAGAGCATATAGGGCAAATAGCAAGGGGCCAGTGAGTGTTAAATGTCACTGTTACGGCTGCTGTTGTTACCATTACCATCATCCTAGTTGATAAAGTGATGCTTCTCACACCCTCCTGGAGAAATTCCAGTGAAAATCCCGACATGGGTAGCGTCTGCATCAAAAGGATGCTTGGTTCAGGGTTGTTCAATAACAAATAAAGAAGAAAGAGCAGCAGGAAAATTACACAGGAGCGTATTTGGGATGGTGTCCTCCTCCTCCTCCTCCTCCTAAGTCACTTCAGTTGTGTCTGATTCCGTGCAACCGCACAGACGGCAGCCCACCAGGCTCCCCCGTCCCTGGGGTTTTCCAGGCAAGAACACTGGAGTGGGTTGCCATTTCCTTCTCCAATGGATGAAAGTGAAAAGTGAAAGTGAAGTTGCTCAGTCGTGTCTGACTCCTAGTGACCCCATGGACTGCACCCGACCAGGCTCCTCCGTCCATGGATTTTCCGGGCGAGGATACTGGAGCGGGGTGCCATTGGCTTCTCTGGGTGTCCTCCTAGCCTTGGGTGTTTTCTTAAGGGGTATCTCAGTTCCATCCTTAAAGGAATCTGAGCCTCGTGTGAGAAGGTCTAGCTACGCCCTCTCAGACAGTACCACATGCACCCCGTGATGGGTTCCTCTAACTGCTGCTGCAGTGTGACAAAACTCGCCTTTGGTAAGCACTTCTTGAGTGGCAGGCCCTGATGCTAAAGGCCTGACATGAGAATCCCGCCTTCCTCACCATAGGACTGTAAGGCAAGTATTATGGTCCCTGTTTACAGATGGGAAAACTGAGGCTTGCAGAGGGACAGAGATTTACCTAAAGGCAGACAAATACCATCCAACTGCCTAACCAGGACATCTCCTGTCACCCGTGCTCCACTCACCCCTCCCATCCCCAGTGTCACCGCCTTGGCTCTGACTCTCCCCTCGATCCCCATCCACCACTGTCTTTGCTCAGCCCACAGGCTTCCCATCTCCCAATCTGCTCTCAGGCCCAGGCTGAGCGTCTGTCTCAGGATCTGAGACGGCGCCTCTGTTTCTGTCAGTATCTGGGGTCAGCAGTGGCCTTGGGCTTCTCTTCCTTTATAAATAGTGTCAGCAGAGATAAATGAATGGGTGGCTGTTTCGGGCAGAGATAACCTCTAAGAGCAGGGAGGGGTGTTTGGGGACGGCCCTGACGTCGAGGAGGAAGGACAGTGCACATCTCTTCCCCTTCATGTCCCTCCGGGGAATGGCCTCCTCACCGTCATTCAGGAAGCACGGTGTAGGGAGAGAGCTTAGGAATCAAAGGTAACCAAGTTCGAGCCATGGCTTCATTGTCTATTAGTGGTGTGACCTTGGGACAAGTCTGTTAATGTCTCTGACCTCATTGGTAACATGAGGACACTCTTGCAGGGTTGTTGAAAGGATATGGAGAAAGAAATGCACGTCAAATATCTGGCATGGACTGGGCACGGTGCAAACAAATTTTATTGTAATTTATAATCTAATGTATTTGGCACTTACTGCATGCAAGGCATCCATTTCTGAGCCTGGTAGGACAAATCAGCTCTGTCTTCAAGGAGCTTACGGGAGGCAGGACGCATGCAAGAAAAGAGGAAGGACCACCTGAAGTAGTGTGGGCTGGGTGCTGGGCATCCTGGGGAGGGAGTCAGAGGTGGAGGGGCAGAGTGGACCAGGGGCATTGAGAGGAGTGCCCTGGGCTGGCACTCACTAAACTGTATCTTGAAGGAGAAGGAGGCCTCAGGTAAGAGAACAGTCCAGAAGAGAGGAATTTTGTGAGCAGAGACCTGGAGATGGGACTCATGTGGCTTGTTCAGGGACCTGATGGTGGGTCAGGGTCAGGACATGGAAGAATAGCAGGAGACGGAGTGGATGAGAGTTTGGACTGAGGGCTTTGGAGGCCACCTGTTTGGCAGTAGGTGCCGTGAAGGTCCTCAGATGGAGCGATTGCATGTGATGAGGCTGGTGGGTGTGGACCACGCCAGTGGAGGCTTTCATGGGCTCTGAGCTGGAGATGGGTTGGGCAGTGGCTCTGAGGATGGAAAAGAGGGAACTGTCCGGGGTAGGAACCTGCAGAGGGTGAAGTGTCATGGAGGACGATGAGAAGGTGTGGGCATGGGGCCGCAGGTGTGGATGGGCAGCCTGGACCTAGAGTGTAGCTCCCTTCTTGTGTCTGCCCTGCCCTTCCCTCCCGCCTATAGCGGATAGTGGGGGGGTAGCGGGGGGTGAAGGGCCAGGCCTGGATGGCGTGGGCCCATCCTCTGGAGTATCCTCCCAGCTCAGGCCCAGTGTCATGTGCCTCCCCGCCCCCAGACAGGGATGTCCATCGCTTGGTGTTCCCCGCCGTGGGACCTCAGCATGCTGGCGTCTACAAGAGTGTCATTGCTAACAAGCTGGGCAAAGCTGCCTGCTATGCTCATCTCTACGTCACAGGTGAGGCGGGTACCCTCCAGTCAGCTGGGTACATAGCCTAGCCTCTGGCCCACCTGGGGACGTGGGTGAGGGCAGGGCCTCTGCACCAGCTCTCTTTCCCCTCCGTTCTCTGGGGAGCCACCTGGCCTTGCCTGTGCCCCTGGGGCTTTACCTCCAGCCCATGCCCCAAGGCTTGGTGATCCCGTGGGGTGGTTGGGCCCTAAAGGACCCCCATGGACGGTGGACCTGTGGCTTTCAGATGTGGTTCCAGGCCCCCCAGACGGTGCCCCTCAGGTAGTGGCTGTGACCGGGAGGATGATCACACTTGCATGGAACCCCCCCAGGAGTCTGGACATGGCTATCGGTGGGTTCCGGCCACATGGGGCCATGGGTGGGGGGCGGGGCATGGACAAGACAGGCTCAGGCAGGGTACCGGGGGGGCCAGGAGAGGAAGGCAAGGCCCAGGGGGACATAGAGGTCAGAGTTGGAGTGGATGGAGCATTGAAAATAGGACGGAAGTGGCTTTACGGGCCCCCTCCCCGTGGTCGACAGAGCCCTGGCTCTGGGTCGGGGAGGTGGCAAAGCAGGGGCTGCCATGTTGCCTTCTCTTCTCAGAGGGACTGGGTGCCTGGGTGGTGGTTCTTCCCCGTGCACAGCATCGTCCTGCTCTGTGCCTCAGTCTGTCTACCTCGGGTGGCAGCGAGGAATTAGAACTGAGTTAAGCTCCCTGCCCGCCTGTAACTGGACTGCATGCCTGACACCTCGTGGGCTCTGAGCTTTCCCCCGCCTGTGGCTGGGCAGGAGCAGGTGGGGGAACGGGCAGAAGCGACAGGAGAAACTGAGGCAGGTCCTCAGGCCAGACTGATGATGAGTCCCTGGGTCCCGAGCCAGCAGAACGGGGGCAGGGGGCACCCCAACCAGGCCCGCCTCTAGCAGCTGCCTCCCCACCAGACCCAGACGCCCTGACCTACACCGTGCAGCACCAGGTGCTGGGCTCAGACCAGTGGACGGCGCTGGTCACGGGCCTGCGGCAGCCCGGGTGGGCAGCCACTGGATTGCGAAAGGGGGTCCAGCACGTCTTCCGGGTTCTCAGCACCACCATCAAGAGCAGCAGCAAGCCCTCGCCCCCGTCCGAGCCCGCGCAGCTGCTGGAGCGTGGTGAGCCTGGTGTTCCTGGAGGGGGGTGGGCGAGAGCCAGCGGGCCAGGGGACTGGGTGTCCGTGGAGGAGGCTCCAGGGCTGGTGTGGACGCAATAACTGGCAGGATTGGCATGGCTGCGCACAACTCCTACCTGTAAAGAGTGCTTCCTTCTCACTCCTGAAAGCTGCATGCACCAAAGTTGAGGCTGAGGCTCTGGGTCAGAGGAGCTGGGGGTCCAATCCCAGATCTGCCGCTCCTGGCTGAGTTTCCTAGATGAGTTGCTAAACCTTTCTGAGCCTCGGCTTCCTCGTCTATAAAAAAATGGAGCTCATGGGGTGATGGGGAGGGTTCCGAGAGCAGTGGGTGCTGAGGGTCTGATGTCAGGCCCAGCACTGAGCCAGCCCTCCTGTCCGCAGGCCCGCCCCTGGAGGAGGCGCCCGCCGTGCTGGACAAGCCAGACGTCGTGTATGTGGTGGAGGGCCAGCCCACCAGTGTCACCGTCACCTTCAACCATGTGGAGGCCCAGGTCGTCTGGAGGAGGTGAGCCTGCCTTGCCTGCCCTGCTGCTCACATGAGGTGCCCGCTCCAGCTGGCCAGGCTGACCTCCCTGGGGCTGGATCCTGGGTGACCGCCCCGTCCTGTGTCCCTCAGCTGCCGAGGAGCCCTCCTAGAGGCCCGGCCGGGTGTGTACGAGCTGAGCCAGCCGGATGACAACCAGTACTCTCTTCGGATCTGCCGGGTGAGCCGCCGGGACCTGGGAGCCCTCACTTGCACTGCCCGCAACCGCCACGGCACACAGGCCTGCTCAGTCACCCTGGAGCTGGCAGGTGGGTGACCGCGGCCTCTTTAGCTCTCCCTGCTCTGAGGCCCACAGCCCTCTCCTCACCCCCCAGGTGTACACACCCACCTGACAATCCTAAGTGCCTCTGCTCAGGCTTGTCCATCTAATGGCTATAATAACTGCAGCAGTAGTAACAATAATGATACTAGTACTAATAAGATATTTATTGAGAAACTGTATGTGCTGGGCTCAGTGCTGAGTACCTTACATTTATTACTTGTTTAATATTTAGATCAACCCTGTGAGATGGAATCAGCTATTTTCTGCATGTTACAGATGGGGAAACTGAGGCCCAGAGAATGTGCTAAGTAACAGGCCCGGAGTCACACAATGTAATAAGTCAGGAGCTGAGATTCAAGCCTGGATGCCCTACTCCAAAGCCAGACAGTGTTCCTAGCTCCTGTGTTAAACATAGCAGGAAATAGTACTTCCAGAATAACAAACTGGGGTGGGGCTGGGGGCAGGGGTGGAGCAGTGCAGGGGGATGAAGGTAGAGAAAAAGGCCCAAGCGAGAGCATCTTATCACCAGACTTCCAGCTCTGGGATCCTGGCTGCTGCTCTTTTGCACAAGCCTGTGTGACAGAGCCTCCCAACCTTTGCAGTGAGGTTTCTCCTTTCAAGATGTAGTCTCTCAGACCGTAGCCTGCATTAAGTAGTAATTGTCTTGTTTTCCAGTTTGTTAATTAACTCTAGACGCATGTAACTGCCACTCAGAACTTCGGATCTATGTGAGCTAAACAGTTACCTGCTGAGTAGATAAGATTCCAAGCAAATGCAAAGAAAGTGACATTTTAGTTAGCACAGGCCATCTTATCACGGGGTAAATGTACATCTTCTGGTGCTTTAAAAAAATTGTTGAAGTCCACTCGAAACTTTCTGATTCTTTTGACCTTCGTAGACTGACCCCTGCCACCACCTCCACCCCATACCCAGCAGACTAGGGACCAGATTCCTAGAGGGCAGGACGGGCAGCTTTAAAGTAGGAGAGAGGTGGCCGTAGGGTGTGTGAGGAGGAGATATGGGGGCCCTGCTGGCCCTGCTGTGGATGGTGGATGGGGTGGAGCCACTGATGGTCTGGGTCTCTGGTTTCCCTTTTCTGTGTCTTCCCCTCTGCCTCACATCCTCCCACCATACCCCACCCCTGCACTTCCCACTCAGCCACCCCTTTGCTTCTTGGTTGTGATTTTTTTCGGGTTTTTTTAGCCATACCACATGGCTTGTGGGATCTCAGTTCCCCAACGAGGGATCAAACCTGGGCCCCTGGCAGTGGAAGCAGAGTCCTAACCCCTAGACCACCAGGGAAGTCCCAACCACTGGCTCCTTATTAGTAGCATCTGTAGGTTTCATCTTTCTTCCCAGGTGTAGGAGGAGCCCTGGGGTTTGGGGAGGCCCTGGATACTGAGAGAACAGCAGCCAGCCTGGACAGGACAGTGACTGAGGGAGACTGAGTCCCATCTGGCCAGAGCTAGAGCAGGCCTGGGCTTGCATCCACACCCCTTCCTGTTGTGCCCACCCCCGTCCCCCAGGCAGGTGGAATGGTCCCTTCCCTCCATACCGGGAGCATGGATGCATTTTCCCCAGGATGCCGTCCCTTTTGTTCTGTGCAGAAGTCGAGCTATGTGCCTGAGGCTGGGTGGTGCTCCCTGCCCAGCACTCCTGCTTTCCCCCCTACTCCCCTTAAAGCCCAGATCCTCGAACACTCAGAAAGGAGGGGGAGGGCACCAGAAGTTTCTCCAAAAAACACAAGCACATTGGAATATGTATTAAATTCCGTCATGAGAATTAGGAGCTGCTTTACCAGGAAATAACATGATATGTGTGGAGAATAAAATCAGTCACATGGGGGAGAACTAAACTGAGAACTGTTGACTATTCATCTTGCCATCTTCCAGATGGTAAAAGGCCCCTTAAATATTTAAATAAGATTCAGAGAGAAAACCTCAAGATGGAGGCAGTGCCATCCGTGAACTCCACGCGGGGTCACAAACTGAGCCGCCCACTGGGCCCTGGATGGGTACAGTCAGAGAAGCCCGCAGTAGGACTGTGCTGAGGGCCACCACCCACAGGGGGCAGTGTCGGGCCACTCCGGGACAGCCCATTAATGCAGTGAGGGAAGCAGCTCAGGACAGCCAGTCCTGTTTTTCCAATAGAGGCAGGAAATCCAGATTTCTTTTGTCTGTGAAAATCTCCTAATTTCAAAGCTGGCCAATGAATCCTGAGAGCCCAACAAAGCAAGCCTGCACCCCCTGGCTGAGGTTTTCCGAGATTTGCAGAACATCACGTTTAGATTTACAGGGAGAGTGCTTGGTTCAGGCCAGGAATTCATGTTCTTCGGCCAAGTTTGAGAGCCCCAGAGTGGGGTGTTGGGACTCTGAGGGGTGCGGGAGGGGGGCGGGGTCTGATGTTCTGCCTGAGCTGGTTGCTGAGGGAGGGCTCAGAGAGGGGCTGAGGAGGGAGGCCCTTGTGACCCCAACGTTCTGTTTCCCCACCACCACCCGTGTTTCAGAGGCCCCTCGGTTTGAGTCCATCATGGAGGATGTGGAGGTGGGGGCTGGAGAGACCGCTCGTTTTGCCGTGGTGGTGGACGGGAAGCCCCTGCCGGATATCATGTGGTACAAGGTCAGAGGCTGGCTGCAGCCTCCTTCTGAGCATGGGTGGAGGGGGTCGAATGGAGGGGTGACTTCCTGGGGGCTTGGAAGGGGTCAGGGAAGCCTGGACAGAGAGGAGGAGGAAGTGGGACCCAGAGGTGTTGGTGACACTGGGAAACAAGGGTGGCGCCAGGCCCCTAGGGGAGCTAGCACTAGACCCTGAGGGCAGGGTGAGACTGGGTCTCTGGTGTGGAGGCAGAACTGGGTCCCAGGCAGACAGGAAGCTGGGCCCAGGCTGGGGTGACGGCCATCTCTGCAGGATGAGGCGCTGCTGACCGAGAGCAACCATGTGAGCTTTGTGTATGAAGAGAACGAGTGCTCCCTGGTGGTGCTCAGCGCCGGGGCCCAGGATGGAGGGGTCTACACCTGCACGGCTCGTAACCTGGCTGGCGAAGTCTCCTGCAAAGCAGAGCTGGCTGTGCACTCAGGTGGGTTGGAACTCAAGGGGAGCAAGGCAGAGTGCTCACCCAAGGATCCAATGATATGGGCCCAGCCCTTCACTGCAGACCACGCCCCCCTCCAGCCCCAGCTCCAACATTTATGCTTCTCTTCTGTGTCTTCCGGCTGCCCGCCTGGCTGAGTCTCTGCCCCATCCCTCGTCTTGTCCTCCCCACCTAACACCAGGCATCTCTTCCTCAGCTCAGACAGCTATGGAGGTGGAAGGGATCAGGGAAGACGAGGAGCAGCGAGGAAGGAGGCTCAGCGACTTCTATGACATCCACCAGGAGATTGGCAGGTGTGGGGCTCAGAGTGGGTGCAGTGTCTGGGGGCCGATAGAGGCTGGGCCTGAGACTCAGCAACAGCTGAGCCCTGTCCTCTCCTCGCATCCTCACCCAGGGGTGCCTTCTCCTACCTGCGCCGTGTAGTGGAGCGAAGCTCTGGACTGGAGTTTGCAGCCAAGTTCATCCCCAGCCAGGCCAAGCCAAAGGCATCGGCGTGGCGGGAGGCACGGCTGCTGGCCCGGCTCCAGCATGACTGCATCCTCTACTTCCACGAGGCCTTCGAGAGGCGCCGGGGACTGGTCATCGTCACCGAGCTGTATCCTGGGACAGGCTGGGCGGGTGGGGGATACGTGCCCTGAATGACTGGTCCTTGGAACAGCCAATTAGCAACATGTTTTACATTTTACGAAGTGGTCCCGTTGACAACTGGGATTTCTCGAAGCATCTTTGTTTTTTTTTTAATTTTTATTTATATTTGGCTGCACTGGGTTATTTTGTTGCTGCGTGCAGGCTTTCTCTAGTTGCAGCGAGCAGGGGCTACTCTTCCGTACAGCGCACAGCCTTCTCATTGCAGTGGCTTCTCCGGTTGCGGAGCACAGGCTCTAGAGAGCATGGGCTCCAGGAGCTGTGGCACACATACTTAGTTGCTCTGAGGCATGTGAGATCTTCTTGGACTAGGGATCAAACCCGTGTCCCCTGCACTGGCACGTGGATTCTTTACCACTGGACCACCAGGGAAGTCCAAGACATCTTATAAACACTTACAGAATGGAGTCTGGAGACGTGTGTGAAGACCAGCATTTTTTAGCTTAAATTTACAAAGTACTTGTGTGCTGGCAGTGTGCCTGCAGTGCCTGGCAGTGTTCTAGGAGCTTTACCAATATCTATTTCATTATCATGTATACTTATCTCTCGGAATTTTATTATCCCCATTTTATAGATGATGAAACTAAGGTGTAATGAGATAAAGTAACTCACCCAAGATCACACAGTCGGCGAGAGGCACATGATTTTTATCATGGAATGCAGTACAGTATATCCAAACATTTGCAGCAACCCGCATTTCAGATGCACGTTAATACTTGGCTTTATTTGAGAGGCTCTTCTCATACAGAACGGATTTTATTCTTTCATAAGAGCTGTAGTTAAACAAAGTCACACTGAGGTAAGGATGCTGGGCAGCTGGCTTGTCACTGCCACTAGCAGGGTGACCGTGTCTTACACACTAGCCTCCCAGTCTGCACTGTTAGAACCCTGACCTCAGCAAAATGACAAATTATTATGTGTCATGGGCCTTCTGGGTCATTCTCAAATAGAGTCAAGAGGTTCCATCCACAGTCAACAAAACACTGCTCTAACTTGAGCCTTACAGACACTTCACAGGGTAGGTGAGAAGAACATTATCCCTATTTGACACCAGCAGGAACCTAGGCTTAGAGAGGTTAGGTGACTTGCCTGAGATCCCACAGCGAGAGTTCAAGCAGGGTTGTCCCATCTACTCACCCAGATGACAGGGAAAGGGGAAGATGCAGTTGATAACTGGTAGCAGATGTGCTTTTTGGGGAAAGAGAAACCTGTGCTGAGCTAGGGCCCAACCAGAGCTCTGGGAGTGGAGGGCACCGCCTAAGGTGGGCCCGGCTGTTGGCACTGGTTACTGTTTCCTTGATCCAGGACATAGCTGCACAGAGGAGCTTCTGGAGCGAATGGCCAGGAAACCCACCGTGTGTGAGTCTGAGGTGAGGGCAGTGGGTGGGAGGGGCCAGGCTGGGCACCAGCGTTCACCGACCTGAGCTCTGAGACCTGAGGGGTACATCCCGGGCGTGCCATCTGTGCCCACAAACAGGCCAAGGTGGTGTGGATGGCACTGTCAGGCAGGAAGCAGACCCCCACACTGGGACGTGCACTGTCTTCTATAAATCTCAGCGCCCACCCTGGCCCCCAGCTCTGCTCTTTCTCAGTCTTCCTCCCATAAAGATCACTCAGACGTTACCCCAGAAGGAGCCCCATCCAGACTCTGTTCAGCCTCAGTGCTATCCTGCCATGTAGGGCTGTACAAATTGTGCACTGCACAATTCTACTTATTATCATGTAAATGGTGTCCTCCTCTAATTGTGCTGTGCTCAGCCTGTGCAGCTGCACATGGAAACCCTGAACCTCAGTAACCCCAAACCCATGTTTTGGCCCCCTCCTGAAGGCCACTTCCCAGGCATAGCCTGGCTTCTTGCCACAACCCTGGTGGTGATCAAACATAATACTCCCCGGACTCTGGGCCTCCTGTCTCCACAGATCCGGGCCTACATGCGGCAGGTGCTAGAAGGAATATGCTACTTGCACGAGAACCATGTGCTGCACCTGGATGTCAAGGTGCGATGCAGGTGGGGGGTGGGGGGTGGGGGGTGGGGGGTGGGAGCAGGCAGCACCTGTGGGAGCCAGGCCCTGGTGTGTCCTCCCCTTGGCCCTCAGCTCTCACGTCTTGCCTTGTGTCCCACAGCCCGAGAACCTGCTGGTGTGGGATGGTGTTGAGGGCGAGGAGCAGGTGAGGATCTGTGACTTTGGGAACGCTCAGGAGCTGACACCAGGAGAGCCCCAGTATTGCCAGTACGGCACACCGGAGTTTGTGGCACCCGAGATTGTCAACCAGACCCCTGTGTCTGGAGTCACTGACATCTGGTAATGTTGGCATGCTGAGCTGCTGGGGTGGGCTGGGGCAGCTTCCCCCCATGCCATGCTGAGGACTCACTCAGGGACAGAGAGGAGCTTTACTAAGCCCAAATGCCTGCCTTCTCTGACAGTCAGCTGCTGACCTTGCTCACAGGGGTCTCCTGCCCTTGTTACTACCTCCCTCTCCTCCCTCAGGGCCAACCCAACCACTCAAGGCCTCAGCCCTAGTCCTGGGTGCCACACCTCCCCACCTACAGCCACCTTGCCTCCCCCCGCCAAGTGAAGCAGGCACAGTCTCTTGGTCCCCAGATTCCTCCAGACTTCCTAGGCCAGCCTTGCCATGATCCTTGAGTCCTCCAGGCACATCATGACCTCTGGATTCAGGGTCTTCCCCAAAGGAGGCGACCCTGTGCCCGTTTGTCCCTGGCAGCGTTCACAGGGAGGACCCTGCCTCAGTAGATCAGCAGCAGCGAGAGGACTGCTCACTTCTGGTGGAACAGGGCCGCCTCTTACCTGCTCACTGTCCTTTCCCCACAGGCCCGTGGGTGTCGTCGCCTTCCTCTGGTAAGAACCCCTTTGCTCTCAGGAACCCCGTCTCCTAACAGTTTCTCACAGCAGGCCCAACGGTTGGCAGAGCCTGGGGCAACAGAACATTTGAGGGCTGCAGCCTGCCCCTTCTCTTCCATGCCCTGGCTGCTTCCTACACTGGAAGGGGCCTCACGAGCATAAACGTGGACACTCTGCCTGCGTGTCCAAGCTTTGTCCACCGCCATGTGCCTCCACAGTGGTTGGACACACTGGTAGTATGCTTGGGAAGGCCAGTGCTGACTCAGTGCCATTTAGACAGGGGACTAGTCCAGAAGATGGGCTAGAAAGGGAAGGGCCGGACTCCGGGGACATATCCCACGAGCACAGACTCCTCACTGCAGGGACGGGCCGCAGCTGGGGGAGGGCTGGCACAGGTCTGCTAGAGCACAGGCCGAGGGCAGGGGTCTGGCTGCCCAGGGCTCAAGGCAGCGCTGCCGTCAGGGGCCCGAGTAGGGGCAGGACGGGCAAGAATCTGCAAGGTTCTGCCCAGATTCACCCAGCACCCACTCACGTCCCCAGCCCTGTGCTCTTGCTGGCTTCCTACTCTCTCCTCTCAGCCCCTGGTGCCCCACCCTCACTGCAGCCCTCTCCACCCATGCAGCCTGACCGGAATCTCCCCGTTCGTTGGGGAAAACGATCGGACGACATTGATGAACATCCGAAACTACAACGTGGCCTTTGAGGAGACCACGTTCCTGAGCCTGAGCAGGGAGGCCCGGGGCTTCCTCATCAAAGTGCTGGTGCGGGACCGGCTGTGAGTACGAGGCCCAAGGTGCCGCCCCGCTGCAGAGTTCTCCCACGCCACCCCTATTCCAGCCCAAGCCTTTGCCTGCAGTCAGTCAGTCCCCCAACTCCTTAGTGGCCCCATTTTCCCAAACGTTTAATGAATGAATGCTAAATACCTTTTTAATACTCCTTCCTTTACAGGAGGCCTACTGCAGAGGAGACCCTCGAACATCCTTGGTTTAAAGTGAGTCTTGTCTTCCAAAACGGTGGTAGAAGAGGTTGAAGGAGAGAGAATGTTATTACCAGCTCCATTTATTGAGTCCCTCCTGTGTGCAGTAACCATGATATGCATTTTATTTACATATAATCTGTTAGCCTCACAATAGCTCTACAAAGGAAGGTATTATCACTCCCCTTTGGTTGATAAGGAAACAGGCTCAAATTGGAATATCACAGACTGCAAGGCACAGGTCTGACCTGCCCCCTCCCCTGACATCCTAGGGATACTCATGAGAATTCTCCTTGGCTCTTGAGATCAGCCCTGGGCCTCCTCACTCCTGGGGCTCACCTCTCTCCTGCCCTAGTCCTGCATACTGTGGTTGGTGGGTGGCGTGGCTGGTTTGTCCTCTTGGTTTTGAGCTCCCTGTGGGCAGAGTTCTCACTCATCTTCAAAC
Source organism: Budorcas taxicolor (assembly GCF_023091745.1). NCBI lineage: Eukaryota > Metazoa > Chordata > Mammalia > Artiodactyla > Bovidae > Budorcas > Budorcas taxicolor. Next base: position 151,996,648 of record NC_068911.1, read on the forward strand.
CCCAGCATCACAGGGCGTAGCACCAGGCAGAGGGAGGGCTTCAGCAAATGACCCAGTACAAGCAAACTGTTCATGGAGAACTGTGCTGGGTCCACAGAAGGCTGAGGTCATTCTGGTGTCTGTGCTTGGAATACAAGCCTGGTCTCTCAGATCAGAAACAAGCTCTCAAAAGGACAGCCTGGGTGGGTGGCTGAGGAGGGCATCTGAGGTCTGGCCCACCAAGGCTGCAGATGTCTGGGGCTCTGGCTCTTTAGGAAGGCAGTTGGTAAACTGGGGAGCAGGTTTCAAGTGAGAGGCCTGAGCACAGGCCTCCCAGGGCAGCCAGTGCGCCGTGGTAGGGCCTCGAGCCCTGGTGTAAGTTCTGGAGTCTGGGAGCCACCGATGTCCTCTCTCTGTACTTGGACGTGTGCTCAGTCGCTTCAGTCGTGCCCGCCTCTCTGCAATGCTATGGCCTGTAGCCCACCAGGCTCCTCTGTCCATGGGGTTCTCCAAACAAGAATACTGGAGTGGGTTGCTGTGTCTTCCTCCAGGGGATCTTCCTGAGCCAGGGATCGAACCCACATCTCTAACGTCTTCTGCGTTGGCAGGCGTGTTCTTTACCACTAGCACCATATGGGAAACCTCTTCATTTAGCTTCAGGAAATTTGTCCACATGTGGGCACCTTGACGGTGGGAGTTGTTGTGACAGACCCCCCTGGGAAGGGAGCCTGAGGAGCCCAGACTCGAAGCTGCTGTATCTGCTGTCCCTCCTGTGGACAGTATCTCTGCACTGCTGAAGCCGGAGCGTTAGGGTTGACGGAGGACTTTGCCTCAGGCCCTCTTTCTTGGTTTACAGGCACAGGCAAAGGGTGCAGAGGTGAGCACGGATCACCTAAAGCTATTCCTCTCCCGGAGGAGGTGGCAGGTAAACTTGTCTGGGCCCCACCTCTCTGGCTTCATCTTCAACATTCTACAGCTTGCTCTCTCTAACGCTGCCTTTTGTGTCAGATGCTCTCACTTCTGCACATCTATCTTCATACACTTTTTAATTCTCTCGGCTGCCACGTCTGCCTGCGTTAGGCCTTCTCCCCTGAGGATAAGGTGGGCCTGAGTGGGTCAGTTTGGCCCCGAAGGGCCCTCAGGTCTGACTCGGGTACCCTGTCTCCAGCGCTCCCAGATCAGCTACAAGTGCCACCTGGTGCTGCGCCCTATCCCGGAGCTGCTGCGGGCACCCCCGGAGCGGGTGTGGGTGGCTGTGCCCCGAAGACCACCCCCCAGTGGAGGGCTGTCGTCATCGTCCGACTCTGAAGAGGAAGAGCTGGAGGAGCTGCCTTCTGTGCCCCGACCTCTGCAGCCTGAGTTTTCCGGCTCCCGGGTGTCCCTCACCGACATTCCCACCGAGGATGAGGCCCTCGGGGCCCCGGAGGCTGGGGCGCCCACCCCCATGGACTGGCAGGAACAAGGAAAGGCCCCCTCTCAGGACCAGGAGGCCCCCAGCCCTCAGGAACTCCCCTCCCCAGGCCAGGAGTCCCCGTCCGGGCCCAGCCCCCGGCGGGGAGAGCTCCGCAGGGGCAGCTCGGCTGAGAGCGCCCTGCCCCGGGCCGGGCCGAGGGAACCGGGCCGGGGCCTGCACAAGGCAGCGTCCGTTGAGCTGCCGCAGCGCCGAAGCCCCAGCCCGGGGGCCACCCGCCTGACCCGAGGAGGCCTGGGCGAGGGCGAGTATGCCCAGAGGCTGCAGGCCCTGCGCCAGCGGCTGCTGAGGGGTGGCCCCGATGATGGCAAGGTCAGCGGCCTCAGGGGCCCCCTGCTGGAGAGCCTGGGGGGCCGGGCTCGGGACCCCCGGCTGGCGCGGGCAGCCTCCAGCGAGGCAGCACCCCACCACCAGCACCCACCTGAGGCTCGGGGCCTGCAGAAGAGCAGCAGCTTCTCGCAGGGTGAGGCAGAGCCCCGTGGCCGGCACCGCCGAGCTGGGGCACCCCTCGAGATCCCTGTGGCCCGGCTGGGGGCCCGCAAGCTGCAGGAGTCTCCCTCCTTGTCCGCCCTCAGCGAGGCCCAACCACCTAGCCCCGTGCGGCCCAGTGCAGCCAAGCCCAGCACCCCTAAGGCTTCAGAACCTCCTGTGGGCGCCCCCAGTGAGGCTGCACAGCCTCCAGCACCGCAGCCTGCCCGAGAGAAGGCCCCAGAATCCACGCCAGAACCAGCCCTGGCCCCCAAGCCCACACAGCCCCCGACAGCTCTGCAAACCCTAGCGGCTCCGCTCACTCCGTACGCGCAGATCATGCAGTCGCTCCAGCTGCCGGGCCAGGCGCAAGGCCCCCCGCAGGGCGCAGTCGTATCTCCTGCATCTCGGCCTCCAGCATCTCGGTTGGAGCCCAAGGCCCACCCGGCTGTGTTCTCCAGGGTGGCCTCCCCACCTCCTGGAGCCTCCGAGAAGCGCCTGCTCCCGGGAGCTGGAGCAACCCCAGGGCCAGCCGAAAAAGCCCGGGTCCCCGCGGTGCCCCGCAGGCCAGGGAGCAGTCTCAGCAGCAGCATCGAGAACCTGGAGTCGGAGGCCGTGTTCGAGGCCAAGTTCAAGCGCAGCCGGGAGTCGCCCCTGTCTCGGGGGCTGCGGCTGCTGAGCCGCTCGCGGTCGGAGGAGCGCGGCCCCTTCCGCGGGGCTGAGGAGGAGGACGGCATCTACAGGCCCAGCCCGGTGGGCACGCCGCTGGAGCTGGTGCGACGGCCCGAGCGCTCGCGCTCCGTGCAGGACCTCAGGGCGGTCGGGGAGCCGGGCCTCGTGCGCCGCCTCTCGCTGTCGCTGTCCCAGCGTCTGCGGCGGACCCCGCCCGCGCAGCGCCACCCGGCCTGGGAGCCCCGCGGCGGGGACGGCGAGAGCTCGGAGGGCGGCAGCTCGGCGCGGGGCTCCCCGGTGCTGACGGTGCGCCGGAGGCTCAGCTCCACGCTGGAGCGGCTGTCGAGCCGGTTGCAGCGCAGCGGCAGCAGCGAGGACTCGGGGGGCGCGTCGGGCCGCAGCACGCCGCTGTTCGGCCGCCTGCGCAGGGCCACATCCGAGGGCGAGAGTCTGCGGCGCCTGGGTCTCGCGCAAAACCAGCTGGCCGCCCAAGCCGGCGCCGCCACGCCTTCCGCAGAGTCTCTGGGCTCCGAGGCCAGCGCTACGTCGGGCTCCTCGGGTGAGAAGGGGCCCCAGGGGGCGAGTGGAGGGTGAAAGTGTAAACAGGTGTGGTGGGATCTGGCGGGGGCGGGGCTGATATGTCAGGAGCTGGGAGAATGAGAGGGTCATGGACTCCCAGCGCAAAGAAGCGGAGACATTTCTGGAGGCCCCCAGGACAGAACTGGCAGGACTAGGGCGGCGGAAGGCTGAAGGATAGAGACTGTTGCAGGAGCCGGCCAGTGTCAAGGCTGTGTGTTAGTCACTTCGAGTCTTTGTGACTCTTTGTGGCCCTATGGACTGTGGCCTGCCAGGCTCATTTGTTCATGGAATTCTCCAAGCAAGAATACTGGAGTGGGTTGCCATGCCCTTCTCCAGAGGCTCTTTCCAACACCCAGGGATTGAACCCTGGGTTTCCTGCATTTCAGGCAGATTCTTTACCGACTGAACCACCAGTGAAGGGTCAGGGCTAGAAGTCCTCTATTCCCTGGTAGTGGCCAGGCAAGTGCTCACAGGCTTGATTCTTCACAGCTCCTGCAGAAAGTCGAAGCCGCCTGCGCTGGGGCCTCTCTCGGCTGCGGAAGGATAAGGGGTTGTCACAGCCAAACCTCTCTGGTAGTGTCCAGGAGGATTTGGGTCACCAGTATGTGCGCAGTGAGTCAGGTAATCCAGGCCTGCTGGGTGAGTAGCCCGCTGCGAGCCCCAGGGAAGTTATAGCTGGGTACAACTTGGCTACAAGTTGTAGCGTGGAGCAGCTCTGGCAGTGGTGGAGGGGGCCTGGAGTCAGGAAAGAACAACAATCATCATAATTGCTTCAGCTGCCATTAATTAGCAACACCAAGTGTGCTTTAGCACTTGACAAGCATTGCCTCATTCACCCCTCACACGTTGCTTAGGAGCTAGTCTTGTCATCTGCCCATTTTACAGGTGAGGGAACAGAGGCTTAGCCATGCTAATAGCTTGTCCAAGTCACAGAGCTGGTAGTAAGTTGGACTGTATGACCCTCTGCACCCAGAGCCCCCCCTCTCCCCGCCCCCCAGAAGGTCTCTGTCCCTGGGTGTGGTTCTGATGGAGCTCAGGATCAGACTCCCTGCCCTTCAACACCCCCTGGTGCTGTGTGTATACAGGATTGTTGTGTGAGTTCTCATTCGCATGCGACTCTGCAACCCCATGGTTATAGCCTGCCAGGTTCCTCTGTCCACGGAATTTTCCAGGCATGAATACTGGGGTGGGTTGCCAGTTCCCACTCCAGGGGATCTTCCTGACCCAGGGATCAAACCCTCGTCTCTTGAGTCTCCTGCATTAGCAGGCAGATTCTTTACCCCATGAACCATCTGGGAAGCCTGTGAACGTGCTCCCAAAGACTCTCTTTCTCTCCCAGCCTAGAGGCCCACAGTCTGGATTGTGCCTTCAACCTTCCATTTCTCTATAGCCCCAAACACCCGATCGCCCCTCCCTATCCACTCTGCCCCCACCAAAAGCTCTGCAAACAGACAAGCCACCTCCGAGGCTCTTTGCTGGGAGGAGCAACACCTGGGATATGCCCTGGTCTATCTGACCACGTGTCCTGGGGCTACAGCGGGGGAGGTATTTCCCCCCTGGGTCACCTCAGTCCTCCCCTTGAAAGTGGGGAGCATTACCCATGGATGGCAGAAGTTCAGGAGGCCAGGGTTTCCAGACCAACCTGCAGAGAGGAGCAGGCCCACCACACCGGGCTACATGCAGGGCCTTTATCAGTCACAGATCTCTTCTTCTCCAGTTTCCGATAAAACTCCTCAGAACTGTTCCAGATGCATCTCAGCAGGGCTTGTGACTGAACATGTGACCTCGTCCGTCCTTGGCTGGGGTGGGGAGGGGGGGTCTGGGCATCTCACCCTAGGCAGTGGGTGGAGGGGGCTGTAGTGAGGGAAGAGGGAGGGAGGGAGGCCAGCCAGTGGGGGCAGGGGCAGTGAAGGAGGGGTAGGGGGTTGCGTAGAGAGAGAAGCCAGCCTGAGGCCTGGGGACAGTTGATCCCTTCCCACCTGGGCCCCCCCCTCCCGATTCCATGTTGCTTGTGCAGCTGGTTTCTTGCAGAGGCCATGTCTCCTTACTTCATCCTCTGCCCCCTCCCCTCGGGAAGAAGGCTGCCCCACACCCTCCTTCCCAAGTCGGGCTGGCCCCTGGGAGGATCGGGAGTGGGACTGGCAGAGCTGGACCAGGGTCACCTTTCATCTCTCCTTCTCCTTGGCTCCCTCTCTCCCTGCTACCCAGTATCCTCCCTTGATCTGAAGGTGGTCATTGACAAAACCATATTCCCTTCATGTTGATGGCACCTGGGTGTGGGAGCCCTCCTAGGGGAACGCTGGGGTACAGTGGGAAAAGGGGCAGGCTGACGTCCTGTCAGCCTCTTCGGCAGATCCTCTTCTCCCAGCTCATCCACACCCCGCCCCCTGCTGGTTCTGCAGACAGACAGGAGCCAGGGCTCCCGGGTGTATCTACCTCTCAGTCCACATGAAAGAAATCCACCCCCTCCCCCCCCACCACACACACCACTACCATCACCAGACCAGGATGGGATTTTTCTAAAAAGACATTCCCAGGGAGCAGAAGTGCAAATCCTCAGGGAACTAATGAGCCACAGGCTAGCAAAGACCTGGAGCAAAGACAGTGGCCATCTGCAGCTCTGCCGTGGGCCCATTCACCAGCCTGCTGTGAAGCCAGCTTTGCTGAAACAGCCTCTTTGGGGGTCTGTGCCTGGCTTCTCCACTGGGCATGTTAACGAGATAATAATCACAACAATAGAAGCTAGCATCTATGAGCGTTTATTATATGTTAGACATCTGCTAAGCGCTTTACTTGCCTCTTTGAATGCTCATGACAACTCTGTGAGCTCGGTGTTATTATTTTCCTCAATTTACAGATATGGTCCAAGGTCATGCAGATATTGTCTTTCCATTTCAAAAGCTCTCACTTAGCTAATATGCGCGAGGGTGTAGAAGGTCTGGGGCAGGTGCCCAGACCCTAGGGGGGACAAGGGATGGGGGAGACTGACACACTTGCAGGGTCTGCCCCAGGTTTGCCTTGACTTTTGGTCTTTTGAAATTGCACATTGTGACTGAACACATGTTCGGTCTTGGGAGTCTCAGGCCAGGTCACCAGCTCCTGTCGCTTGCCCTGTGGTACCCCAGAATGAATGGGTATTGCAGGAGCTTAACCATTGTAGCTTTTCAATATTTGTTTTCATCTTACTTAGCAAGTGCTTATAGGGATTTCTCTGGTGTTCCAGTGGTTAAGACTCTGTGCTACCACTGCAAGGGGGCGCGAGTTCAATCCCTGGTCAGGGAACTAAGATCTTGCATGCCGTGCAGCATAGCCAAATAAACAAAAATAGAACAAAACCAGGTGTTTGTAGAGCACTTATTTAGTGCCAGGCTGTGCTTAAAGTGACTTACAAACATACGAGGTAGCAACTACAATATGTCTTCAATAATCAGTGAAAGGAAAAATAGTTCTACACACAGCAAGTGCCTGGGAAAGTGATGCTCACCCCAAAGGAAATTCTCAAAGGCAAGACCTTCTCCTTCCCCCATCTGCCTGGGAAGAGATGGCCTTTCACTCTGCCCTCTGCAGGCAGTGCTAGCTCTCACATGCCTCCTCCCCTCCATCAGCGGTGAGGGAGCCGCGGTCCCTGCAGACCCATGACCATCTTTGCTCTTGCTTCAGACTTTCCCCCAGTCTTCCACATCAAACTCAAGGACCAGGTGCTGCTGGAGGGAGAGGCAGCCACCCTGCTCTGCCTACCGGCAGCCTGCCCTGCACCCCACATCTCCTGGATGAAAGGTGAGGCGATCATATCTCCCCCAGAGAGAGAGGGGTAGGCAAGTGGCCCCACGGCCAGGGGATGTTCAGCGGGAAGTGGCAGCTGAGGGGCCCAGAGGACATGTGTGCTGCTTCACTCTGCAGCCCCTCCTTCTCTTTTGCCCACAGACAAGCAGTCCCTGCGGTCAGAGCCCTCGGTGATCATCGTGTCCTGCAAAGATGGTCGTCAGCTACTGAGCATCCCCCGGGTGGGCAAGCGGCATGCGGGGCTCTACGAGTGCTCTGCCACCAACATTCTGGGCAGCATCACCAGCTCCTGTACCGTGGCTGTGGCTCGTGAGTCCAGGGCAGGGACCCAGGAGGTAGTGATGCGGGTGGTGGGACAGGCCTCAATGGGGTGCAGGGGCTCACTGGGGCTCCACTTCTCTTCCCAGGTACCCCAGGAAAGCTAGCTCCTCCCGAGGTGCCCCAGACCTACCAGGACACAGCACTGGTGCTCTGGAAGCCGGGAGACAGCAAGGCACCTTGCACATACACGCTGGAGCGGCGGGTGGATGGTGAGGGACTGGCAGGCTGGTCAGGGGTGGGAGGCAGGTGGCGGATGGAGAAGCTGGGGAGACAAGTACCTTCCCTGAGCTCCTCACAGATGGCACTGGGAGCTTGGGCCACCTTTTCTGTGGCCTCAGCCCCTGCCCCATGCTGCCTGTAGGGGAGTCTTCCTGGCACCTCGTGAGCTCGGGCATCCCCGACTGCTACTACAACGTGACCCACCTACCAGTCGGCATGACTGTGAGGTTCCGTGTGGCCTGTGCCAACCGTGCTGGGCAAGGGCCTTTCAGCAACCCTTCTGAGAAAGTCCTCGTCAGGGGCGTGCAAGGTCAGTGGGACAGGGCGGGGGTGGCCAGGGAGGGCAGGGTCACTGAGCCCCGGGTCCAGCCCCTCCTTGGAGCACCTGGTTTTGCCCCCAAGGCACCATGGTGATGCTTTTCTCTGTCTCTACTTAGATTCCTCAGCTCTGCCATCTGCTGCTCACAGAGATGCCCCTGTTACCTCAGGGCCAGCCAGGGCCCCGCCTCCTGATGCTCCTACCTCACTGGCCCCTCCACTGAGCCCCTCCCCAGCTCCTGCTCCCCCAGGCTCCCAGGCAGCCCCTCTTGGCCCCTCATCTTCCCCAGCACCCCCGAGCCAGGCCTTGTCCTCCCTCAAGGCTGTGGGTCCACCACCCCAAACGCCCCCACGAAAGCACCGGGGCCTGCAGGCTGTCCAGCAAGTAGAACCTACCCCACCCAGTGCCCAGGACTCCCCAAGTGAGCCCACGTCTTCCGTCCCTGACACTGGGACCCCCACCCCAGCCTCCGCCCCTCAAGCGGTAAAAACAGCCTCTTCCTCAATGCCCCTGTATATGGTGACCTCCTTTGTGTCTGCACCACCAGCCCCTGAGCCCCCAGCCCCCGAGCCCCCTCCTGAGCCCACCAAAGTGAGCCTCAGCCCAGCCAAGGAGGTGGTAGGCTCCCCTGGGGGTAGTCCCCCCAGGGCTCCTGGGCCAGGGGGCACCACTCTTCGACAGGGCCCCCCTCAGAAACCCTACACCTTCCTGGAGGAGAAGGCCAGGCAAGTGGGACCAGGGCTGGGGGAGGGAAGGAAGACAGAGGTGGGAGTGCATGGAGCTTCGGCAACAATGGGGATTCAGAGAGAAGACCAGCCTGCCTGGGGAGTTGGGGGTGCCTGGGAAGATGAGATCTGGGTCCTTAGCATGAGTCAGTTCAGATTTTCTCTGTGCCATGCGTCATGCCCAGCGCTTTGGCCTCGTGATCTTAATTTTCACAGCTGAGAGGGACGCTGCATTATTCCATTCCATGGATGGGTTGGGGAAGTTACAGGATATGCCTGAAGTGCCGAGTCAGTGAAGAGCAGAGCTGGGACTCAAACCCAGGATCTCAGGAGTGAACTCCAGGGCCCACCCTGGGAACCACAGCATCCTTGCTCCCAGGGGTCCCTGCTTACCCTCTGCTTAGCCGGCACAGTACAAGGGCCCCTTCGCTCCTCTGAGCCTATGATATGCCCCCCAATGCATAGGGGTCGCTTTGGTGTGGTGCGTGCCTGCCGGGAGAATGCCACCGGGCGAACATTCGTGGCTAAGATTGTGCCATATGCGGCCGAGGGCAAGCGGCGGGTCCTTCAGGAGTACGAGGTGCTGAGGACTCTGCACCACGAGCGGCTCATGGCCCTGCATGAGGCCTACATCACCCCGCGTTACCTCGTGCTCATCGCCGAGAGCTGCGGCAACCGGGAACTCCTCTGTGGACTCAGCGACCGGTAGCTGGGCATCTGGGGGGCAAGGAGCTGGGGTGGGCGGAGCTGGGCTCGGCTATCCTCTGACACCCCCATCCCTCCAGATTCCGGTATTCAGAGGATGACGTGGCCACCTATGTGGTGCAGCTGCTGCAAGGCCTGGACTACCTCCATGGCCGCCACGTGCTGCACCTGGACATCAAGCCAGACAACCTGCTGCTGGCCCCTGACAACGCCCTCAAGATCGTGGACTTTGGCAGTGCCCAGCCCTACAACCCCCAGGCTCTGCGGCCCCTGGGTCACCGCACAGGCACACTGGAGTTCATGGGTGAGGGCACCATGCCATCCAAGGGGGAATGGGGTACTGGCAAAGGGGCGGCAGCCAGGGCTCACCCCACTTCACCCACATACGTGGCATATATTGAGTACTTACTATATGTGAGCCGCGAATTAAGTCCTTTCCATGGATTTTTTTCAATTTTTCTTTACAGTAGCCGTGGAGATTGGCATAGTATTACCCCTATTTTACAGAAGAAGAAACAGAGGTGTAGGGAGGTGTTTGTTCAGTATCAGTGTACATGGTAGACCCAGGATGTGATAAAGACAGGAGAATTGATTATTAATTTATATAAATAAGGGAAACTAGCTACCATTTAGCTACCTGCTAAATACTCTGTTCATCATCTCCATTCCCTAGAATAACTGCAAGCCACGCTTTACAGAGGAGATGGAAAGCCAGATGGGTTTAGTACATTGCTCAGGGTCCTGTCACTAGAAGGGGCAGGCTGGGATTAGAGCCAGCCCGGCTGACTTCAGAGGCTCTTAATCTTAGTGTTGGCCACACTCTTTGTGAATGGGCGCCCACCTTTGGAGCTGATCTGAGAGAGCTTGTGATCATCTGCTTCTTAGCTCCTCTGTAGTTCTGGGGACCCCCCCACACACACATTCAGTGCCTGGGATGATTCCTCAGGTGCCCCAAGTCTCCCCCAGGGGCCACGCAGCCCACCAGTATCCGGGGCCTGCTGCTGTGCTTGTACCCGTGGTCTGGTGACCTGGGCACCGTCCTGCTTCCCAAGCCCCCACTGGCACACGCTGCCTCTCTCTGCTCCCTTGCCACCCGGAAGCTGGCTCACCAAGGCCTCTTGTCTCCTGTCAGCTCCTGAGATGGTAAAGGGAGACCCCATCGGCTCTGCCACGGACATCTGGGGAGCGGGTGTGCTCACTTACATCATGTGAGTGCCCCCGGGCCCCGCCCTCTGCCTGCACCCCCACCTCCCCAGCCACACATGCATGTGCACGAGTCGTGCACACATACACACATGCATGTACACACACAAGTACCCAGGTATCCTTGTCCCCGAGTGCTGTGCCCCTAGAAACCCCCACACTGCTGTCCCCCTGGACCTGTGAGTTGACGCTCAGTCTGCATCTGTTAACTGAACTGTCCCCTCTGCAGGCTCAGTGGACGCTCCCCATTCTATGAGCCAGACCCCCAGGAAACAGAAGCTCGCATTGTGGGGGGCCGCTTTGATGCCTTCCAGCTGTACCCCAACACATCCCAGAGTGCCACCCTCTTCTTGCGAAAGGTCCTCTCAGTACATCCCTGGTGAGTGGGTCTCATACCTGCCAGCCTCCCAGCATGACCTTCTCCCTGGCCCAGCCCACACCTAAGCCCCCCAACTCCTACCCCACACCAGTAATACGCTGCTGCTGCTATTATTACAGTTACTACTCCTACTTTTCCTAAGTGGCTGTTCTGCCACCTTTTAAAGCCCCGAACAGCCCTATGACACAGGCAGAATCATTGTCCCCATTTCAGAGACTGGGAAACTGAGTCCCAGAGTTGTCCAAGCTCACTCCCTAGGGATGAATCCAGGATTGGGAGTCCTGTCTCTGGGAGGGTGGAGTCTGTCCTGCTCTGGGAGCCATGCCTCCAGCCTCACTGTCCCTGGCTTGGCCTGGCAGGAGCCGGCCCTCCATGCAGGACTGCCTGGCCCACCCGTGGCTGCAGGATGCCTACCTGATGAAACTGCGCCGCCAGACGCTCACCTTCACCACCAACCGGCTCAAAGAGTTCCTGGGTGAGCAGCGGCGCCGCAGGGCCGAGGCCGCCACCCGCCACAAGGTGCTGCTCCGCTCTTACCCAGGCAGCCCCTAGCGCCTCGGACCACAGCCCGGCCTCGGACCACAGCCCGGCCTCGGGCTTTGACTCGGGGTTCCGCTGACGCCCCGGGACATTCCAGGGCCCCCGCGGAGCCGGGTGGGCCGGGGGGGCTTCGGACACCACCAGCAGCAACATCCGGCCGGGCTATTACCTCATGGACCTGTGGGGACAGAGACCCTGGGCTTTGGCCAATGCCACCCAGCTGGAGCCAAAGCGGGAGACCCATGGGCCAGGCTGGGTGGGGTCAGGATCAGGTCAAGAGGGACAAGGAGGGAATGGGCAAGTGAGGAAAAGAAGCCGAGGCATAGGGAGGGAGAGACTCCACGGAGGTTCCAGGGGAGGGAGACAGAGTATCTCGGGGAGAGCCAACCCAGGAGGGTGTGAATGAATGGAGAGGAGGAAAGTGGGGGGGAGCCCAGGGTGTCTACAGGCCAGGGGCTGGGAGTGTCACTGAAGCAGGGACAGGACGTGGAGACAGTGTCTGGGAGCCAGAGGCAGTAGGTGAGAGAGGGCAGCGACGGGGGAGAGGGAGAGGAGAGAGGACTCAGGTCGGGGCGCGTGGCCAGTGGCCAGCCTCCCCAGAAGAAGTGCGGAGGGCTGAAGGCTGGAGGCGGGGTCTCAAGCCAGCAGCGCTTTCCTCCTATCCCGGTGAACGCAGCGCTGGGCCCTCTGCGCTGGCCCAAGGATGTCCCCACCGCCTCTCTGTGGCCTTCACCCTCCTTCTCATTCATATTTATTTATTTATTGACTTTTATGAAGTCTCCCTGCCATCCAATCCCTCTTGCCTATGTTGTCCTGACCATCCCCATCCCACCCTTCCAGCCATCCAGCTGTCTGTGCAGCTGTCTGTCTGTCACAAGGAAAATAAAAACAACAAGCAGCAGGACCTATGTGTGTGGTCTATGGGGAGGGATGGCCGGGGGGTACAGCGCATACATGATGCTAGGGTACTGGGACGGGGCATTCCAGCCTTTTCTGGGCCAGTGAGAACCAAGGTATACCACCTAGCACCTTAGGACCTTCCTCCCCTGCACCTGACCCTCCTGGCCCCTCACCTGTCCCTTATTCCTTGAGAGAGGAAAGATGTGGGTGTGTTTTTCCCTCTAAAGTTTCTGAAATCCTGGCAGGACCACTGAATCCCCACCCCCAGCCTCTAACCATATGGGTGGCCCCCACCTCTTCTCACATGTTCCATCATCACAATGGGAGCCCTTCCTGGGCTCTGGAAGGGACCAGCCCATACCCCCATCCTGGCTCAGGGCAGGGGACAGGGCAGCTTTGTCCTGACCCCTGGAGCAGAGGGGGTTTCATCATGATGATTGGTGAGAGGAGATGGTGATAAGAGCTGTAGAGGAAAGCAGGACAGGCTCATGCGCCCACCCTCTGTGTCAGAGCACCAATCAGCACACACGGGGCAGCTGTGAGTGCTGTCAGTACGCCTGCTGCGATGGGGCCATAGATGAGGATTTCCCTGGGGCCCAGGGACACTCAGTCTGGCCGTATTCCCACGGCAAGCCAGGGATCCACTGGGTGCTAAGGTGCCTTGACTCTCGCTGCCCTCCTGCAGTGCCACAGAAGGGTCACTGGGTCCTGTAACTGGGCTGCCCTGCCCTGAGGTGGATGGAGGGGGAGCCAGTTCCTGTGTCCAGAGGGACTGTGCCCCCCTGTCCCTCCCCAGACTGAAAACTCTGTTCTTGGCCATGTAAAATGAATAAAGCCTTTCACCATGAGCACATTGAGCTGGTGCTGGTGTGTTGCTGATCAAGTTTGAGGCTCCCGTGGCTGTAGTCCAAACCACCTTTTGCCCAGCCCAGCCTCTCTGACTTCTCAGGACACAAGGGAAGAGCCAAACCCCATCATCATAAAATAACAGGATATTAGGGCCAGCTGGAAGGGGCCAGAGAGCCACCTTTCCCACCTGCCATTTTAGCGATGAAGATATACAGTTTGCCTGTGAGAGTCTCTAATCCCCTACACACTGCAAGTGTTTTCATATAAAAATGAGGTGCCTGAACTCATATCTTGATAAATGGTAAAATTCTTCTCCCGTCCCCCCTCTGATCTTGAGCTTCCCTCTCATCTCCATTGGAAATGGCATGTGAACTGCTTGTTCCAAACCCGGAGGAGCAAAGGTAATTTATGTCAGCAGAGCCTTGTCAAAACTGCTCTGATCAAAAGCTGACAGCCCTCCACACCTGGGCAGGCAGTTACAGTGAAGGGAAGAAAGGTTTATCTAGTGCCCTGGCCTGGGTGGACTGGACTCCAGGCAAATCTCAGAGGAGTTAGCCCCCTCATCCCTGGTGGTCTGATCCCCCTATACACCAGCTTATGCCCAGGGAGGGAGCTTGGGCAGACCTAGAGTGTCAGAGTCAGTACCAATCTCCAGGGACAGTGTAGCCCAGCCAGACCCTACGATGTCACATGGAGGGGAGTGTGGGAATGGGGCAGCAGGAGGGGCTGCTGTTCTCAAAAATCCTTAAGGTCCCTTCTAGGTTTATCTGTTTACCACCAGGAGGCACAGCATAGAAATGACAACCCTAGACTCCTGGGGTTGGGGGGAGTATGGTGTTTCCAGATTGGTCCTGACTGCCACGTGGGCCTCTCATAATTGGCTAGCTGGACAGTGAAGCCCATCACCACTCTGGCTTTATTCAAGGGCACCTCCACAAACACTCACACCCCTTAACTGACTGTGTCCAGGAAGATGTGTTGTCTCTCTCTGCAGGGACTGACCTGAGTGTAAACTGCCCCAGCAGGGAGCTGAGTCTCCGGTCGACCTGAAGCGTGCCTAGTTCTCCTGGGAGTGAGATTGATAGCGCCTGCTCTGGGAAGGGGATGGGGCCATGCCCAGCTGCCCAGCTCTCCAGGTGCTGACGTGTGGTGCATCCCAGAGCTGCTCAGGTTTCCCCTGGGGGCTGCCCCAGTGGCTGAGCTAGCATCCCAGGCATTCTCAGGCTAAATAAGGAGACTGTGTGGGTCAGGGAATGGGGGCTGGGGTCCCCGGGGGCTTGGGTCAACCACGCCAAAGAAGGCAAGGAGGGGAGCCATGTATAAAACCTGGGCCTGGGGCTGAACACCTACCTGCACCCTGGCCCTGCCGTTTGGAAGGGCATGCCGCCTGCCACCCAGCAGGGTAAAGCTGAGCCCTCACAGCGAGTCTAGACCTTCAGGTCAGCCTAGACACTCTCACACAGGGGGATGTTCTGAACTTACAGCCTGAAGTTCAGAATATCTGTGTCAGCCTAGACCTCTTTGTTTGTGTCCTGCTCCCCAGATGTCCAAAGCGGCTCCTGCCAGAAAACCAGCGGCTGTGTTCTGCTCTGCTGCAGCCCCTCCCCCTGGACGTACGCTGGATATCAACGACCCCCAGGTTCAGAAAGCAGCCATTCGCATCCAGGCCTCTTACCAGGCCCACAGGTAAGGGGAAGCTCTGGAGAACCGCTGGAGGAAGGAAGCTGGAGCTGCAGAACACTCACAACTGCATTTGGGGGATGGCATAGACTGAATACTGTATTTGGGGGGGGGAGGGGAGACTGATGCTGAAGCTGAAACTCCAATACTTTGGCCACCTGATGCAAAGACCTGATTCATTGGAAAAGACCCTGATGCTGGGAAAGATTGAAGGTGGGAGGAGAATGGAAGGGTGGTTGGATGGCATCACCAACTAGATGGACGTGAGTTTGAGTAAGCCCAGGAGTTGGTGATGGACAGGGAAGCCTGGCGGTGCTGCAGTCCATGGGGCCGCAAAGAGTCGGACACGACTGAGCGACTGAACTGATACTGAGAACAGTGTCATGTACCTGTAGGGTCACTGGACTTAGAGTAGAGCGGTTTCTGAGGGGTGGAGGGGTGGCTGCCAGAGTAGACAATTTTACTAACAATTTAGGAGCAGCTGCCTTCCCTACCCACCCCCACACGTTTAAGGGTCTAGTGGGCTGGGTGGTGGTGGGGAGAAAGGGATGCTGTACAGATGGACAGGGCTGCAGGTGGGCCCGGGCCGTGTCATGAGAGCTTGGGGCCCTGACCTGGACCGTGTGGGTAGGTTCCGGAAGGAGCTGCGCGAGAAGGGGCCACCGAGAGTGTTGGAGACGCCGAAGGACGAAGGACGTGGTGCTGCTGATGGAGGGCAGCGCGGCGAAGCTGACTTGCTGCGTTTCGGCTTTCTCGGACCTATTCACCCGGTGGGGCAAGGACCGCAAGGAGCGGCGCGACGGGCCCAAGTGTCGTTATGTCTTCAAGGACCCTGACCTAGTGGCAGTGGTGGTGCACGATGGCGAGCTGGCAGATCTGAACCAGTACAGCATCAACGTAACCAACCCCTTCGGCCAGTGCTCCGGCTCGGCGCGCATCCTTGTGAAAGGTACTACGCGCCCTTGGGGGCAGTGTCACTGCGCGGAGTAGCACCAGCTGGCGGGCGCCCACAGCCTGGTCTTGCTGCGCTTACCGCTGGGCCTCCCCAAGTCCGCATGGGATGTGGCCCAGCCCCCGCACAGCCTGAGCCGCAGACCAGGCCGGCGCGCACAGCCTGAGCCGCAGACCAGGGCGCAGCGCCGGCCGTGCGCGTACTCCTTTCCTACCCCCAGAATTCCATCCCATCCGGCCTAAGAAGTCCGCCAAGGGCTTCAGTCACGCTCTTCCAGGGCCCTAAGGTCACTCAGAGCCAGAAGCAGAGGCAAGGGTTAGAGCCCTGGTCTTCTGGCTCTCAGCCCAGGGCAATTTCTGAGGCACCGCTAGATGTGCGAACATTTCCAGATTTTCAGCCCTAGAATCTTTATTGATCCTTCTTCATTAACCTCTGCGAAGGGCGGGATTAGTCCCGCTTGACAGTTGAGGAGATGATGCCCCAGCGAGGTTAAAGACCTGACCAACATCACACAGCGAGCTTAAAACCATCTAGTATTTAGAGACGGGTGTTAGCTGGGGAGGTGATGACCTGCCTGCCACATCTCTAGGTCCTTTACTGAGTGGCAGTCCCTCTCCCTTCCTCTAGTTCCAGCGGAGATTCAGAAGGGACCGGATAACACTAAGGCGCGCAAAGGCGCCAAGGTAACGCTGATTGCCGAGATCCTGGGTGAGCCTGCGCCCAACGTGGGCTGGGCCAAGAACGGGGAACACAAGAAGACGACAGGTGAGGGCGGGGACGTGCACAAGGACAGCACCTGGAGCGGGAGCTTGGGCGGGGCGGGGTCCAGAAACTGGCAGGAGTGGGAAGGGGGCGGGGACCTGGGCGGCGAAGAACGGAGTTCTGTACCCCGGGCGGAACCCGCGTAAACTGACCCCAGGCCCTGCCCTCCCCTTCTTCCCACCTAGAGTGTTCTTTGAGATCTGCAGTACCACCACGACGCTGACTATTCGCCAGGCTACGCCGGAGGACAGCGGCAAGTACGAGGTGTAAGTGGAGAATAGCCTGGGCATGGACCATCCATCGCTCGCGTGGATGTGACCTGAAAGGAATCCTCAGACCCGTCGCCCTGGCCGGAGCCCCGGGTGGGTGGGTCAGACAACCCTCCTTCATCTTGCTTAATAAAGCTGCTCTCTGACCCGCGGCGTCTATTCTGTTCTTTCGAGACGCCATTTCCCCTGCACTTGCACCCACACTTATTCCAGATCAACACACCAAGGTCACAGAATGTTGGGATCAGAATGTTTGGAGGGCGCCTAGTCCAGTGGTTCATTTTGCAGACAGTGACTCTGAGATATGACTTCTTCTCAGGGTCAAAAAGTTCCTGCACTACGAAGTCTATCACTCGTCTTGTGTTCGTTTGCATAGCTCAAGCCCCACCTTCTCCTGGGGGATGTGCACTCTGGCCCCGTCCATCTCAAGGCTGGCCACACTCCCTCAGGTCTCTAGCCTCGCTCTTCCCTGGGACCTGGCTCTCTGCTTTGGCTGATACCCCTGGGCCTTTTCCCAGACAGCTCAGGTCCTAATCTTAAATTCCAATCTCAGTTTCTCAGGCTCCATTCTTCTAATTTGGATCCGGCCCACTCGATTCCTTGGCCCCGCCCCCGTGCTCTCCCATAAATCTCACCTTCTCGCTCTTGGTTAGAAAGCAAGAGGCTAGTTAAGAACTACAATTCCCGGCAGACTCTGCGAAGGAGTTATCGCGAGTTGCGAGAAGACACGTGCGCGGAAGGAGCAAGCAGTAGCGGGCGACAGATCTGGCGAAAGGGGACTAGTGGTAAAGGGAGCTGATGGAGGGGTGCCGAAAGGGTTAGAGGGCAGAGGACGGTAGACCGAGAGCGGCTCGGAGCTCTTGACTGGCTCTCCGCCCTAACGCTCTTGTGTTGGTCCCAAAATCTCTGGCTGCTTGAGGCTAGGATTTATTAGTCAGGTGTGGGGTTCAGAGGGTCAACAATCAGTTCTGCGAATCCAGAGATTCAGTACTTCTCTTCAGTATCCGTGCTCAGGGCTTGGTAGGTTCGGTGTTTGGGACTCTAAGGGAATCTGTCTTTTGATTCAGGGTTCATCACCTAGAGGTTAGTTTTAGGATTCAGTTTCAGCCTGTATATCAGTTCAGTTCAGTCGCTCAGGTTTATTTTAAATTGAATTTGGGATGCATTATATACGCATCAGTGTTAGTTCAGTACTTGGGAGCCATTCTTAGGATTGTAGTTAGATATTTGGGACTCAGGGTCTGAGGTTCAATATTCAGGGTTCACTGTTGGGGTACAGGACTTAAGATCTAGAGTCAGGATGCAACAGTTGGGAATTGATGGGTTTGGAGTTTAGGTTTCTTGAGGTTTGAGATCTGAGAAGGGTATCTCTTGCTGAGTTTCTGAGTTTGCTGAATCTGTGGCCAGAGGGAAGACTGTTAGGGGTCAAATTGTGGGGTGTGAATTCCAGAATTTGGGTGGATTCATTGTGGGGTTTGAAGGCCAGCTGGAGTCTGGGCTGGGATTTGAGTTGTGTGAAATATATGAGGTGTTGTGTCCTGGGCAGATGCATATTGAACTTTGGATTTACATCCTTAGAGAGGGCTAAGTGTTACTATTTGGGGTTTGGGGCCTAATTAGGGTATGAATCAGGTTCCTGGGTTTAGTTGTGAGATCTGAGCCTGACTTCTCTCTTGGGATTTGAGGATTAGGTAGCAATCGCCATCATGCTCAAAGCTGTGATCCTGATTGGAGGCCCTCAAAAGGGTGAGGAGCCAGGGGAATGAGGGGAGGAGGTTGGGCTGAAGTGGTTGACTGGGTGGGCGCAGAGGAAAGCAGGAAGCTGAAATGTGCTTCTTTCTCTTCTCCCAGGGACTCGCTTCAGGCCTTTGTCATTTGAGGTGCCCAAACCCCTGTTTCCTGTGGCGGGGGTGCCTATGATCCAGCACCATATTGAGGCTTGTGCCCAGGTAACCCCATAGGCTCCCCTCTCCCACTTCACTTCCTGCTCATCTCCTTCATGCCATATTTCCCCCTTTTCCAACCATGACTTTCCCACAAGGCATAACTTCAGGGACCACCATTTACAAATGAAAACGTGGATGTTGCCCCCTGGAGTTGTTCTGTACGGCTGCCCTCCTGCCCTAACCTAGTCTCTCATCTGGCCTTGTGCTCAGATTCCACTCCTATTTTTAAAGCATGGAATGTGAGATCAGGCAAAAATCTTAGAGACAATTTAACGCTGTAGCTGGGGGAACCTTAATGATAGCAAAGCACAGAACTCATACATTTGCTCACTGAGGAGCTAATTTCTTTATTACTTTTGGTATTGAAGCAGGCAGGGTTTTATTTGAATCTAGTTTCTACCTGCTATAAGGACATGAGCAAATTTCCCAGTCTTTCTGAGCCTTAGTTTCCTTATTTGTAAAAACAGAGATGATTAAACCTGCATTGTGAGGTGGCAAAGCTTGCAATTGTGTTTGTAAAGTGCCTAGTATGCTGCTGCTGCTGCTGCTAAGTTGCTTCAGTCGCGTCCAAGTCCGACTCTGTGTGACCCCATAGACGGCAGCCCACCAGGCTCCGCCATCCCTGGGATTCTCCAGGCAAGAACACTGGAGTGGGTTGCCATTTCCTTCTCCAACGCGTGAAAGTGAAAAGTGAAAATGAAGTTGCTTAGTTGTGTCGGACTCCTAGCGACCCCATAGATTGCAGCCTACCAGGCTCCTCTGTCCATGGGATTTGCCAGGCAAGAGTACTGGAGTGGGGTGCCATCGCCTTCTCTGCTAGTATAGTATAGGCGCTTGATAAATTATATCCTCATCTCAAGCTCAGATTGACAGATGATAAATATTGGGGTGGGGGAATGAATGGGTTATTTAATACAGCTTGGTAGGCAAAATCTTCCCTAGGGTGAGCCCCAATTCAGATGTGAGAGGGCAGGGGATAATAGAATAATAAAAGATTAAAACATCAGGGACTGAGACTTTCTCCAAACTTCCTCATCGTCCAGAGGAGGAAACAGGCCAGAGTGGTAAAGTGAGTGCCCAGGGGCCTCACAGCTGAGAAGGAAACTGTGGTCTCCAGACTTTGTGGCCAGCACCAGGGATTACTCCCCATTTTCATTCTTTCCTATCAGATATTTTTTTCTTCCAACCTCTTCCTTTGTGCCCAGGTCCCTGGGATGCAGGAGATTCTGCTCATTGGCTTCTACCAGCCTGATGAGCCCCTCACCCGGTTCCTGGAAGCTGCCCAGCAGGAGTTTAACCTTCCCATCAGGTGTTTGTGCCCATGGGTGGTGTGGGGGTTGGGGGGCAGTGCCCTAAACTTCTGGTTCTCTGGAGTGGGGTCCATCCACTGGACTTCACTCTCGCACACTAGGAGGATTCTTACTGGGGCATCTGTGAATCCCTGAGTTTATTTTCTCTGTGAACCGCGGGCAGGTGTACCTCAGAGCAGGAGGAGTCAGGTACCCAGGCTTCTCATATCTGTCTCTTCTGATCTCACTGAGCTGGCCCTGGGGTCCTTGGGGACAGGTACCTGCAGGAATTTGCCCCCCTGGGTACAGGGGGTGGTCTCTACCATTTCCGGGACCAGATCCTGGCTGGAGGCCCTGAAGCCTTCTTCGTGCTCAACGCTGACGTCTGCTCCGACTTTCCCTTGAGCGCTATGTTGGATGTCCACAGACACCAGCCACACCCTTTCTTGCTCCTTGGCACCACGGTGAGGGCACCCCGGGGGGTGCTGGAAGGTGCCAAGGGGGTGTGATCCAGAAATGTTTCTGGAATGCAGGGTGTCGGGGAGGCAGCCCAGGGGCTTGGACTGGGAACGGGCATCAGGAGGGAGTTGTGCCAGAAACCCCAGGAGCAGTGGAGGTGGCGGTGGAGATCCCAAGCCCTTTGGCTGCTCAGCCACAGGGAGCGGGTGAGGGGGTGGCGGCAGCTGTCAGTTCTCACCCTTGCTGAAGCCCTATCTGCCGTGGAGGTGCGTGCCAGGTGCTATAGGAGAGGGAAAGAAAGACAGAGGAAAGAGACCCTGCTGCTCTGGAGCTAGCAGGTCACTGTCTCTGTGTGTCTGTCTTTCAGGCTAACAGGACACAATCCCTCAACTATGGCTGCATTGTGGAGAATCCACAGACGCATGAGGTGAGAGCAGAGAAGGGGCTGGCCGGTGCTTGCTCTGAGAATGAGAACATGGTGATGAGTGAATGAGGCATGAGATAGGAGATGGGTATGGGAGGAGGGAGTGAAGGGCCTGTGTGTGTCATCATTCTCCAACCACTCCACCTCTGGAAATGCTGCACCACTTTGGGGTGGCCCCACTCTTGTCAAACAAGTAGGGCATGTCCTCGGTCGTTCATCTTGTACCCCTTCTAGAGGGATTGCGAGAGTGAAGGCGTCACAGTAGATAAATGATTGGGGTGCTATGAGAGCACAAAAAGAGGCCCAACCCAGCCTTGCCTGGCTGGGAGAGGGGAGGGCTACCTGGAGAAGATCTGTTTAGATGAAGGAGACGGGAAGGCACTGCATATGGAGGGACCGGCATGTGCAAAGGCCCGGAGGCAGGAAGCCACATAGTGTCTCCAGAATTACGGAAGTCAGAGCACAATCAGCAAGGCAGAGAGCCTCTGTCCTTGTTTGTGAAGCTCCCTGAGCCTTTCACATACCCCTTTTATTTGTTCCAGCTTTAGTATTAAAAATCCATGTACACACACATGTGCATGCATAAATTTTATTTTGAAGTTTTGAGCTAGGCACCAGCTAGGTGTAAGAGAAGTAGAGCTGAAGGACAGTTCCTGTTTCTAAGGATCTCAGACTAGTGGGAAATCCAGCCATCACAAATGATACAAATGCTATGTGAGGTGTGGCCAGAGGTCAGGGATGCCCGGATCTGAGAAGCCAGCTCTGGGGCAGCGTGGACTCACACTGGGTTTTGAAAGCCTAGTTTTTCAGATAAAGAGATGGGAAGGGGGATTCCCGGAGGAGGTATGCGATACCATGGAGTTGTATTCCGGAAACACTGGGAAGTGGAGAGGAGAAAGGCATGTAGTTCAGACTTACCTTGAAGGTGAAGGCCAGCAGCCAGGGGCAGTCTACATTGCAGGAAGACCACTCTGGCAGCAGGGAGGACCTGGAGCTCAGGGGGTCTTAGAGGTGGTGGCAGTGGCCTCTCCTCCCCTAACCCCAGCCTACTCTGTCCTCAGGTCCTGCACTATGTGGAGAAGCCCAGCACGTTCGTCAGTGACATCATCAACTGCGGCATCTACCTCTTTTCCCCGGAAGCCCTGAAACCCCTCCGGGATGTCTTCCAGCGAAATCAGCAGGATGGGCAACTGTGAGGCAGGCCCCATGACCCTGTGACCCCAAGTGCCCCTGGTCACTGACCCCCTGCGCCACCTCCCCCCCAGTCTCTGCAGGCTCCACATCTACCCGCTCACCTTCCTTGTCCTTCTTGTCTCCACTTGTCATCTCCAGCCGAACCTCCCCATCCCTCCCTTCCTAACCTCATTCTGTCCCTCTTCCTTATCCATCTCAGTTCCTCTTCTGTCACTGCCTGCCCACTCCCCTTCTGGTCCATTTCTCTCAAGCCCTGAGTGTCCCAGAGATGCCTTTCTGAACAGACGGCAACACGCACACACGGGTGCACACAGGCTTGTGTGTGCGCGTGCACATGTGCACGTGTGTACACCCGTACTCTCAGGCCCAGGCTCCCCCTGGAGCACAGTGCCCCAGAGCCCTGCTCACCATCAACCACAGCCCAGGGTCGTCATCCTAGGCTGGGACCTGCTCCTTCTGTGGATCCCTGTCTTCACTCCCTCCTCCCCTGCCCATCTCCCATCTCATGCCTCATTCACGCATCACCATTTTCTCACTCCCACCCATCTCTCTGCTTTTCTTTCCATCTCTCCTGGCCTCTCTGTTTCTGCTGAGCTGGCATCTCCACCATCTCTCTCTCCCTCTCTCTTTCTGTGACTGTCTCTGCCCTCACCAGCTGCCTTCCTCTGGGGTGAGTCTGTCTGTGTTTCATTCCATCCAGTTGAGAGGGAGGGCGGATGGCGGGGAGAATGGGAAAAGGGGGGAGAACCTAGGTCTGGTCGAACTCCCTCTGGATGTAAAGCAGGATGGGCAGCAGGTCTGTGCCTGGGGATGCAGCAACTCGGGGGGTGGCAGTGGGGAGAGGCCAGTGATGTGTGCAAGGGTGATGGGAGAGCTTCCTGAGATGTGAGCATCCCTCTGGAGCAGATCTGACCAGACCTGGAGAGGTGGTGGGATTCACTCTGATTCCTGTCCCCAGGAGATTGTATTGGCCCCCAGTCGGGCTCAGCTGGGGAACAGATGTCAGCATCTCTCCCTCTGTGCCAGGGAGGACTCTTCAGGCCTATGGCCCGGGGCAGGTACCATCCGACTGGAGCAGGACGTATTCTCTGCCCTGGCCGGGCAGGGCCAGATCTACGTGCATCTCACTGATGGGATCTGGAGCCAGATCAAGTCTGCAGGGTATGGGAGCAGCCTCTGATGGAGTGGTTGGGTCATCTGAGACTTTGGAGCAATGGGCGCAGGCCCTGCTGGCCCCTGAGCCCCTGTTCCACTTTCTGGCCCCCAGCTCAGCCCTCTATGCCTCCCGCCTCTATCTGAGCCAGTACCAGCTCACTCACCCAGAACGCCTGGCCAAGCACACGCCAGGGGGTCCACGGATTCGAGGTACCCATCCTGCCCTAATCCCTAACCTTTGCCCCTCAGCCCAGCCCCCCTCCCCTCTGAGCTGTGACTCCCGGTCACAGATCCAGAGGTGAAGTCTTAGCCCCACACTCCCTGAACCAGGTGTGGTTTAGGGGCATGTGCCCCCAGTCCTTTCTTCTGCTTCTAGGAAATGTTTACATCCACCCAACGGCTAAGGTGGCCCCATCGGCGGTGGTAAGCAGTGGCCCAACCCAGAGGAAGGGAGGGAGGGAGGTGGCCATCAGGATGGGTGGGGCAGTACAGATTCTCCCGAGCTTAGGGTGGGGTGTCTCCTTCGTGCACGGCTTGTAGGGTGGCCTCAAGCAGGTCCCTTCCCCTTTATCTGTTCTGTGAGGGGACTGGATTTGGGGCCCTCCAAGGCCTATGGTTGTGCTATTCTCCACAGCTGGGCCCCAACGTCTCCATTGGGGAGGGTGTGACCATAGGTGAGGGCGTGCGGCTCCGAGAGAGCATCGTCCTCCACGGAGCCACACTGCAGGTAGGCACCCAGGCCCATGCCACCCACGTGGCGCCCCCAGAGGCCAAGCGGAGGGGTGCGCCCCATGGGCTCTGCATCTGGCCCCTCACTCCCTGCTTGCTGTTTGTCAGGAGCACACGTGTGTTCTGCACAGCATCGTGGGCTGGGGGAGCACCGTGGGGCGCTGGGCCCGTGTGGAGGGTACCCCCAATGACCCCAATCCCAACGATCCCCGAGCCCACATGGACAGTGAGAGCCTGTTCAAGGACGGGAAGCTGCTGCCTGCCATCACTATCCTAGGTATGCTTTCCGGGGTGCTTGGCTGCGAGAAACTTCTGCAGGTGATGGCCATGCCCTGTGAGAGCATTTGTGTGCCTGTGTCTGTGTCTGTGTGTGTTTCCTTGAGCAAACATTTACCCAGTGTCTGCTGTGTGTCAGGTCCTGTGTGAGTCACAGGGGGCACAGATGGGCAGGGAGGGCGGTGGCCCCCAGCTCATTGCCCCTCACCTCCCCTCCCCACGGCTTCCCCCTGGTGCCCTGGTCCACACTGCAGGCTGCCGCGTCCGGATCCCTGCCGAGGTGCTCATCCTGAACTCGATTGTTCTGCCACACAAGGAGCTGAGCCGCAGCTTCACCAACCAGATCATCCTCTGAGGGGGCCTGCCAGAAGGCCCCCCTGAACTCCCATCTGCTCCCGTGAGGCTCCTGCCTGCCTGCATGGCCATCCTCTGTCCAGGCAGGCTCTCCACAGATGCACTTACGGGGAGCAACGTGGGTGGTCGGAGGACTTCTGGCCTCCCTCTCCACTCCCTAATAAACCCGGGTGAACCCTGGAGCCAGCACTGACTCCGCTTGTGCCTGGGCTGGGGGTGATGGTGGAAGGGGGGCAGCTGAGTCAGGCCCCCCCACATTAGCATTTAAATTGGAGTCGTTGCTGCGGGCTCATGAATAATGAATCTGGAGCCCTGGTAAATTTCCCCCTCCTACAGCCTCAGCCTCTCTGCCGCTCTGGAGGAAGGCCCTCCAGGCTCCTAGCCCACAGGACCTGCCTTCACCCCGATGCTGCCTCCCTGTTCCCCTTCACTGGGCCTGGCTCAGGCTCTGGAGTGTAAGGGTTCCAGGGGAAAGGGGGAGGGATTTCGGTTGGCCAGTAGGGTGCAGGCGGCAGGCATGGGAATTGGGCCTGGGAACCCAGGGCCCAAGGTCGGATCACCTGGTGTCCGGTCTCTCTGGTTCCTGCCCAGTCCCGGCCCGCTTTCCACTTTGCCAGCTCCATCTGCTCCCAGCTTGGCTTTTGGCGGGATGGGGGGATTCTCCCCCGCCCGAGGTCGGATCTCTTGTCTTCTAGTCCCTGGCAGGCAGGATGGGCCTGAGCTGCTGCCTTTCTCTCCAGAAGCACAGTGGGAGCTACTTCATTCTGGGAGGGGAGGAGCCCTGGCCACCTCCCACACCCTGGCTCTGCCCTCTTCGGGCCGGTGGGTGGGTAGGTGGAGGGTCCTCAGTCTTCCTTCCACATTCCTGAAGCCCCAGAGAAACCCAGCTCTCTCTGGTGTTCACCCGTGACCCCCGTGTGCCCCTCCTGGTGCCCCCCCCTTCCCCAGCTGTGGGTGCAGAGCTTAGTTGCCAGATGAGCTGGTAATGATCGTAATCTGCTAATTGAGAGGAATCTAATTACCCGAAGAGACTTGGGTGGGGGGCAGGGTGTGGGTGGGAGGGAGGAGGGGGTCCTGGCAGCCGGCAGGGGTGGCAGACAGCAGGGTGCCAGGGCCTTTATCAAAACCCAGGATTTCAGAGCTTCGGAGCTGGGCACTTAGAAAGATGTGCTTTCTCAGGGGCTGGGCTGAGGCTGACCTGGGGATTGGGCTAGGTGTGACCTCCCAGCCCCTGGAGGCCCCTGCAGGCTGAGTCAGAGCACCTGTGAAACAACCCGGGGGTTTCAGCACTCCTGATCTACAATACAGTCTGCCTTGACTCAGCCTCTTGCCTCGTTCCCACTCCTGGTCCTTCCAGTCCCTTGCCTCTAGCCTGGACCTTCTGTCGCCTCTGCGTGGGGTCCGCAGGGGGCTGCAGATGGCTCCTCTAGGCTGGGGTCAGCCCCTGAGGGAAGGGCTGGGGGCGGGGGGCCACGGGGCCAGGGGCCCGGTCCCTTACTCTGCTCCCCCCAGTCCTGACCCTTCTGTTCCGAGTGGTTGGCGGAGGCCATGGCAGCTTCATCATAAATATGATAATTTAATTATTTTCTCAGCAAAACACCGTGAAATCCAATAAGTCTGTGTCAGGCCCTGGCCCCCAGGAACCCCCTCCTGGGCCCAGTGAGGGTGGGGGCAGGGGCAGGGTCAGTGTTAAAAGTGGAGGGGGCTAGTGAAGCTGAGGTCTCTGTGGTGTGCCCCCCACCCCAGGCAGAGCAGGTCACTGTTGTCTGTGTGCTTAGGTGGAGAGGGGGCTTCTAAGGAGAGAAGTTCCATTGCTCTTCACTCTCTTCAAGCCTAGTCTGTCTGGCAGGGGCCTAGTCCCCCTCCACCCCAAAAAGAACATCCCATGACCCAGAACGTGGGAGTGTCCGGCCTCCTGAGGGGAGAGCGCTGGGTCCCCCTTCACTACCTCCTGGACCTCATTGGCCCTGTAAGGGTAGGTGGGTGCTGGCCCAGTGGGGAGAACGGAGGGAACTGGGGTGGGAAGTATGGGATTGGGGGGGGAGGGATGCGGGGGAGGGGTGCGCTCCTGCCATTAGCGGTTTTTTTTTTTTAAAAATTCAGTTTCCATAAAAAGATTATTCTGTAAAATCAGCGAGGGGGAGCTAGCTGGGGGCCGAGGGGGTGGGGGGCGGGGAGGCGGGTCCCTGGCACCAAGCTGGATGGGGTGACAGAGGAGAGCTGGGGACGGGGACTGAGCGTGGAGAGAAATTTGGACGGGCTTCAGGAGCCAGCCAGGGGGAAGAGGCCGAGCCAAGAACACAGATTTGGGGGAGGCCGGCCAGGGTGGGGTGCGGCGGGGACCGGGCCTCCTTCCCACCCCCGTCTCCATCCCCTCCCCCTGGCACTTAGCAGCCATTATCGGGGGAGCAGATTGCAGCCCCTCCCCCTCTCCGGGAAGCCAGCACAGCTGGGGCCCCGCCACATCTGCCGCTTCAGCACGGAGCACAGCTGGGTGTGCCCAGAGCCGGGCTCCCCAAAACACGACGTGGGGGCGGGGGTGCCAGGGAGAGCCCAGACCCCCTGAGACAGACACACTGACACCTCTGCCAACAGACACAGACTCCTGGAGGCGAAGCTACACCCACCGCCACACAGGCTCCATCGTGCGCGGAGACAGGAGAACTGACAAACACACAATTACTCTGCCCCGCCCGCCGCCCTCGCCCCTTCCGCCTCCTCCTCCCCTTCCTTCCCTCCAGGCTCCCCTCCGCAGCCCGGGCCACCTCTGAACCGCCCTCGGCCCTCGTCCGTAGGAATTAGGGATTTCTCCCTCCCCAGACACCCTTCAGGAAGGTTTGCAGAACAGGTGGGTGGCGGGTAGTAAGGGGCATCGGGTCTGAGGCTTGAGCTGGGGGAAGCCACTGCCCCTCTCCGTGCCCACGCCCTTACCCACAGAGAAATACCCGCTCCGAAACACTGGTCCTTGCCACCCTGGACGTAAGTGGGGGTCTCCATCCCCCAGTGGGCTGGCGGGGCACCCATGATTGTGGTCAAGGTCCCTGTGACAGTTAACACTGGCCGCCTCAAGGAGGCGCTGCCTGTCCTGTCCAAGTTCTAATCAGAGCTCGGAGGTTCCCAGGGCCGGCCCCTGCCACCCGCCTCCCCAGCAGTCTCCAGTAGCCTCCCACTCCCAAGGAATGCCCCTCTCCGCTCAGCTCTGCTACACCGAGAGCAGCTTATGGGGGCTCCATCAGTGGCGGAAAAGTCCCCCACCTCAGCACAGATGAGCAGGAAGACTCCGTCCTCTCCCCACTCCACGTCTTCTCTGGTTAAATCCTGCCCCCTCGCAGCCCTCGTTTCCCGCACTCATATTCTGGGCCCCGGGGTCTGGCCCTCAGCCCTCTCCTCCTCGCCTACCCCCACCCCGCCCCCGCCCCGGCCCCGGCCCCTCGGAGCTTTAATCCCTCCCGCTGCCGTACCGCCTTATCTGCTCCCAGCAGCTTTCACTGCTGCAAAGCCCTCTCCCCCCTCCTTCCCTGGATCTTCTTCCTCTTTCCGCGTCCTCTCTTCTCTCTGACCACCACCACCACCACGCCCCCCCCCCCCCCCCACCTACCCGCCACCCCCGGCCTGCCTCTGCTTCTCAGGCCCCTACGATGACTCCTGGCTGCCACCAGATAGACCGCCAGTGCCCTTGGCCCTCTCTCCAGCCTCAGCTCCGAGGTTGCCAGCTGCCTACCCGGGCCCACATTGGCCTCTCCCCACCCCAACCCTCCCCCGACAGACTCCACAGACTTGGTCAGCTTCTGACCAGCCGAGATTTTGCATCTTTCTTCCCTCCCTGCCCTCCCTTTTCTGTCCCCCACCCCTTGTTCCTCCAGCCGCCCCCTCGATCTCAGACGTGGTCCCCTTCAACCTCCCGTCACCCACTGCCTCGGCCTGGGCGGGCCCCAAAACCGGACGCGGGGCTGTCGGTGCCAGCCACAGGAGAGGGGTCAAGGCCTGGCAGACCCGGCCCTCGGACAGAGGAGGGGATGCCTAGTGCGGTGGCCAGTGGGGGCAGGGCCCGGTGGCGGGACGCTAACCCTCTTCAGTTGCCTCAGATCACGTCCGGGCCTCCCCACCCCCTTCGCTGGGACTCTCATTAACCGCTTCTCCTGCCTCGTCCGCGGCATAAATAACCCAGATAAATCAGCCGCCGTCCGTCCCCCGCCCCCCGGCCCCCGCACAGCCCGTTTGTCACCGCTGCTCGCTCACCAGCCAGGACTGGCCCAGTCCCGGCCTCCGCCCCCTGATCCGTGTCCCTTTCCCACCCACGTCTGTCCCACACTGGCCGGTGCCCTGGGTCCCCAGCAGAGCCAGGCCTGGGACAGGCATCAGCTAGGGTGGCAGGGGGGTGTACTCTGGGAGCTGAGGGTAGCTGGGGCCTTGCTCTAGGACCATTCTGTGGAGTTTGGGGGTCGTGTCACCCAGGCTGGGAGCGTGAGACCCACGAAGAGGGGGTAAGGAGCAAATGCAGCTTAGCTTGGGGGTCCCGGCTGGGAGAAGAGGCAACCCAAGGCCTGGGGGCAGGGGGCAAGATAGCTAGAACCCCCAAGCTGGATCCTGAGAGGCCTCCAGGTCTACCTTCTGGAGCACTTTGCCCAAATAAAAACTCCATGCCCCCTACCAGGAGCTCTGAGTCAGAACCCTCTGGCCCTTCCTCACCTATCAGCCCCCAATTCCCACGCCCTGACTGGTCATGCCGTACAGATGCCAGTCTAATCACTGCCTCAGTCCATCCACTGAGCTCTCTGTCAGGAAGCCTGCTTCAGCTGGGTGGAGAACTGGACTGGGGAACAAGTCTGGGCAGTGGGGCCAACGGGAGGGCGGGCGGAGGACGACTGGCCAAGGCTTCATGTCCTGACCCTGCCCTCCCCCATCCCCCCAACTCCTCCCCCCCAACCTGCACCCACATTCCCACCCCCGGAGTCCTGGGCAGCCCCTCCCCCCTTGCTCACACCCGGCCGAATCCCAGCTAGCCACACTTGGCCCTGATGCTCACTGCAGGGGGCAGCCGGTCCCCTGGGAGTGGATGGGAGAAGCAGAGGGGAAAGGGAAGGGGGAGCTTGGGCGCAGGGCTGGGGGTGGGGGTGGGGAAGAAGCTGGGCCGGGCCCCAGGGACCAGCTGGGCAATGAGCCGGGGAAGCAGCCGGGAGGCTAAATGAGGGAGATTATCACCCAACTGCAGCCGGGCAGAGAGGGAGGCAAGCAGGGAAGCGGGGAGAGGGAGGGGAGAAGGGACGGGGGCCAGAGGGGTGTACAGGGGATGGGGGTGGGGGTGACAGGGGAGGCTGGAGGGATGGGGGTAAGGCCAAGGGATGGGCTGGAAGGACATGGAGGGGCTCCCACTGAGCACAGCCATATTCCCGGGATCTGGGAGACTGGATGGTGGGGACTTGGGAACAATTGGAGACAGCTGGCTGTGGGGCAGTGGGGGGGCGGTGCGCTTGTGGCTCACTGCTGCTCCACTTTGCAGTGGCCTGGAGCTCCCCTCACCACCCTCCGCCCCCTGCCCCCCTTATCCCCACACCAAGTTACCACCCGACTTCACTCCTGCTAGAGGCTGAAGGCTTCCTGACGCACCCTCAGGAGGAAAAGGGTGTGCTTTGGGGCTCACGATGGAAGCCAGTTATGTTGGGGAGCATAACCTGTGTTCACAGGATGATTTAGTAAAACGCACGGAGTCTTGGGCAGCAACCAGTGCTGGGGGAGAGCTTGGGGGTAGCTCCCCGTTTCTTGGCAGAGCCCCAGACTGAAGTAACCTTAAAAAAGCAATTAAATCACCTTTTTAAAAAGAAAAAAAAAACAGTAAAGAAAAATCAATACCAGGAGAAAGGGGGAAGAGAGGCTGGGGAGGACAAGGAGGTGGGGGAGGAAGGCTGGAAGGGTCTGGCGGTCTACAGGGAGGGGTGAGCATGGCAGGGGCAGCGATGGGGCTGTCGGTGGTCACTTGGCGACTCTGAGTGCTAACTCAGCAGCTGCTTTCAGTACCAATCCCTGTCCCCTCTGGGACTTGGCCAGACAAAGCCCCTGGCCCCAGGAGTCTGGGCTCCTCAGAGTAAAGGAGCTGGCCCAGCCAAGGGGTCCCTGAGGAAGCTACTTTGATGAGAGGCTAGGGCCAATCCCCGCAGGGTGCCACACAGGGCTGGGGTCGGGTAGGGGGGGCTGTGTGTGTGTGGGGGGGGGCTCCACGCTTGGGTGACCTGCAATGGACACTGCCTGACCTGGGCTTGCAGCCAAGGGTGTGCAGAGCCGTCCCCTGCCCCACCCCCGGGGAGCCACCCCGGGCCCCTTTCCAGGGCAGGGCAGCCCTGCCGCAGGGGAGGGGTGGCCACTGGGCAGCGGGTGGGCCTCAGGCTCTAATCCCTGGCAGCAGCCGTTTCCCTCAGATCGATTCCCTTCTCACTTTTTTTTTTCAGCTGCTGGTTCCACGGCTCGGATCGATGGAGCCGCCTTCCCCGCCCCTCTGAGCTTCCTCTTCCTGCTGCTCATTAGCGCCCCGATTAATCAGCCCCCCTTTTCCTCTAGGGGACAAGTGCTTCTTCTCCCATGAGGGCTCTCACTTTCACACAAGCCTCCCCACCAGGGCACAGGCAGCTCACTGTGACCACCCCACCCTGGGGGTACCCCGGCATCATCCCTTCTGGGCCAGCCACCATGGGCCCCATCCTGACTCTCCTCAGCAAGGCACGGCCACCCCAGCGCTCCCCTGCCCTTCTGCCTGGCACCCCCTGTGCCTGCTTCTTTAGGATTGCATTCCCTCCGATTCAAACCCAGCACATCTGGGCTCCTTCCAAACCCCTTATTTGGGCTCTTCCTGACCTCCATCCCATACCCTCTCCCCCACATCATACGTCCTCTGCTCCCTGGCCTGGCCACCCAACACGTTCCCTGACCCCACCACAGGCCTGGCTGTGGCAAGGGATTTGGGAAATATTTGGGGAGGCAAAGTGGCCACAGATGCTTATGCCGGCCAGGGTGCCCTCTATCCCAGACACAGGAGAGACTGAGTTTGGGGATGGAGATGAAGTGGGGGAGAGGGCGGCCAGAATCAGACAGCGGGCAGGGGCATGGCGGATGTTAAGTCCAGAGCAAAGCTCTAGGGAAGTCAAGTATCTTGATGGAGCCATTCACTGACCCCCTTGTCTGTCTTGCCTGCCATTCTCTGCCCTCCCCTCCCCTCCCTCATTCAAACAAGTGGCTTTCCCAAGGAGTTCTCTGGAAGGTGCTGTGAGTGGGGTAGCGAGGTCAGGTGGTGGTTGGGTGCTGGTGTTAGGAGTCAGGGAGGCCAGGAGGTGGGGGATGGAGTTGGCTGACCCTTCTCGGGGTGTGGTCCAGAAAAGTGGCAGAATAAGCTAAGGACTCTGGGTGCAAGCCTCTTCCCTGGTGGCCTGGGAATGGGGCCAGGTGGGGACCCCACACGTGACGAGGGTGTAGCAAGAGTTTGGGGGCCTCCCAACGAGGTCCCAGGCAGGGGCCGGAGATCCCTGTCCTGGGCTGGGGGCTGCCCCCCTCCCCTGGCCTGGCTCCTGCTGCCCGTGCCGCCGGTGAAACGCTGTTGACATGTCCTGAATTATTAAGCATGGGGTGGGCTCCGGAGCACATGCTGAGCGGAGCGGCTGGGGCTGCACGGGCGGCGTGGCGGAGCAGCGCTCGCTCCCTCGCTCACTCGCTCGCTCGCAGGGACACACGCAGGGGCTGACAGCTGTGCTGGTGCTGATAAGGGAAGCCACAAGGAGACGATCGAGGAGAGAGACAAGCGGCAGCAGAGGCAGCAGAGGCAGAGGCATCATCAGGGCTGCGGAGCTGCTGGGAGTGGGAGTGACTCCCCCACCTCGGGCCCCCACCCTGTCCCCATCCTCTTCCCCGTTTGCCCTGAGTTTAGAAGAGCCGCTGCTGCCACCACCGCCACTCCGGAGGGCACCAGGGGCTGCTGGCCAGGGAGGGACAGGGGCAGGAAGGCTCCGGCTGGTCCCAGCAGCTGGGGACAGATGCCGATCGAGATTGTGTGCAAAATCAAATTTGCAGAGGAGGATGCGAAACCCAAGGAGAAGGAGGCAGGGGATGAGCAGAGCCTCCTGGGGGCTGCTCAGGGGGCAGCAGCCCCCCGGGACCTGGCCACCTTTGCCAGCACCAGCACTCTGCATGGGCTGGGCCGGGCCTGTGGGCCAGGCCCCCATGGACTGCGGAGAACCCTCTGGGCACTGGCCCTCCTCACCTCTCTGGCTGCCTTCCTGTACCAGGCAGCCGGCCTGGCCCGGGGCTACCTGACCCGGCCTCACCTGGTGGTGATGGACCCCGCTGCCCCAGCCCCGGTGGCCGGCTTCCCCGCCGTCACCCTCTGCAACATCAACCGCTTCCGGCATTCGGCCCTCAGCGACGCCGACATCTTCCACCTGGCCAACCTGACCGGGCTGCCCCCCAAAGACCGGGACGGGCACCGTGCCGCCGGCCTGCGCTACCCGGAGCCCGACATGGTAGACATCCTCAACCGCACTGGCCACCAGCTCGCCGACATGCTCAAGAGCTGCAACTTCAGCGGGCACCACTGCTCTGCCAGCAACTTCTCCGTGGTGAGTCCTCCCAGGCGGCCCGGCCAGCCTGGGGTGGCCAGAGGCTGGCAGTGGGGATGGGGGTGGCGCTCAGGGCATCCTCCTCGACAGGGCTTCCCCTCCTTCCACTGCCAGAGGCTGGCCTCATGTCACCCCCCAGCCTGGTGTTTCCCTCGGGGCTCCCCAGCGGGGAGCGGTGGACGCTCCTGGTGGCTTACCCAGCGGCTGCTGCTGCTCCTCCACGGGCTCTCCTGCTGCCGCAGCGCCCGGATCTGGGGGGCCGGGGGTCCTGGGATGGGCCCGGGGGGGCCCGGAAGCCAGTCAGCTTGCTGGGAAGGGATGCACCAGGCCATAGACAGACCAACTGACCCCTGCTTTTCTCTTACTCCCCTTTTCTTCTGTGGCCGCTGGATTTTTCTACCCCACCCCCCCCACCCCGCCACCAAATAAGGGTGATGGGGAGAGCACGTCTGGGGGCTCCAGCAAGGGAGGGACTCGGGGCTGCGTCTGGGGGAGCTGATCTTCGCGGACACTGGGTGCCAGTGTCTCCTGCTGTCTCTGTGTCTCACACACACCCCCTTTCACGAACTCCCTCACACATCCCTCTTTCATGCTCCCCTCCAGCTTCTCCCTCGGCCCAGGCCCTCCCTCCTTTTCCTGGTTCTTGCTGCTCCCTTGCCTGGCTCTAGCTCTTACACTGAGAATCACTCATTCACTCTCACGAGCGTGGCTCACCCTCACTGCTGCCTCTGGCACACACGTGCGTGCAACACACACACACACACCTACTGCATGGGGACATAGTTCCTGCACACACACACACTCAGCGTCCCTGTCGCTACGCTCCCGTGCACACCTGCACACCCACGCACGCATCCAGAGAGCTACTCATCCACGTGCCCACAGCCCAGCCCTTACCCAGCTTCCCAGGACAGGGTCACCCCCTGGATGCCGACCCCTTTCATGACCCCAGCTACCTCAGCCCCTGCTTCCTGTCTCACATATGTGTGAATGCACGCAGACACACACTCTCACGTGGAGGCGTGGAACTGCCCTCCCATGCACATCTCCCATAATCCAGGTGTGTGAGGTATGTGTGTGGGGTGGGGGTGTGTGTCTTGTACGCTGACTGTTGGTGCTCCATTCACCCATAGTCACAGGCTGTCTGGTATTCCCGGGGCTTGAGATGCTGTCCCTGGTCCAGTTTACTCCCGGCATTATGTGTGTGTGGAGTGCGGGGTGTGTGTTTTCATTCTTGTGACCGTGCCCAGCACATATGCAAATACATGGCATAAACATGGTGCCCATCCAGCCCAGGCTTTAAAGCCAGCCCCAAATGGGGGACTCTTCCTTGTCATGACTCGGGGCCCCCCACCCAGGGTCTCCTTCACTCACTGCCTCAGTAGCAACAGGAAATATGCTCCAGCCATGTTCCTGCCCCCACCAAGCCTGCAGCCTCGGGGTCCTCCTGCTGTGGGGTGGGGGCAGTTGGGTAGAAATGGAGGAAGGGACGAGAAGGAGGATTGTGCTGAGAGAGGAATGGGGGGGTGGGTGCTAGCCCTGTGGTCCAACCACACACCCCTTCTTCCAGGAAAAATCACTGCTCTCAAAGCAATTGTCCCTAAGGAGTGTGTGAATGTGGCCTCTTGGGTCCGAGGGGCTCCTCCTGTGACATCCCCACCCCTCCGGGTTGGTGGGGGGACAGAGCCCAGTGTCAGCAGGTGTTGTTGGGGCAGAAATCAATGGGGGCTTTGTGTCCCTGAGTGGGAGTTTGTGTCCCAGGCCCCAGTGCGGGGGTGGAAGGAAAAGGGGAAGAGTGATGAAACCTCAGTGGGGAGGGAGAGATAGGGGTTGAAGGAGCAAGGTGAGGGAGGCCAGAGGTTCCTCCCTGGCCTCCAGGGAAGGAGGACATGCCTGGAGGATATGGGAGCAGGGAGTCCCGGGATCAAAGCTGGTGAGTCCCTTTGAATGTGGGGATGGCCAGGCATGGGTGAGCGTGGATCTCCCACAGGCCCTTTGCGATGGAGAAAAGGACAGAAGATTGTGGTTCTCTGCTCTGGACGCAGCAGGACAGTGAGGGGCAGAGGAGCAGAGCCAGCATTGGGGGAGAGGAATGTCCCTTGGACCCACCTGTCCCCTCATCCAGCCTAGGTCCCGTACCCTTCTCCCAAACCCCAACCCCCGTGTGCCAAGTGGAACTCTTCCCTGGACCTGGCATTCTAGGCTGAGTCCTTATTGCCAGTTAACCATGGTCTGGCATTATGGTTGGGACAGGAGGATCCATGGCAATGGGGAAACTGGGGGTGTGCTGTGTGGGCAAGACTGGAGAAGGGGTATGGAAAGACAAAGACATCAGGCTCTCTGATGGGGACGTGAGGTCACAGTAGACTCTATGGTGAGAATATGGAGCCCATGATGGGGATTTGGGACCCATGGAGGGGAGACAGGTACAGGGATCAGTGGTGGGAACCTCCAGCCCATGGGTGCTGAGACAGTCAGTGACAGCGATAGATGGGGTGTGGGTAAGGGGCTGCTGTGTGTTTTCTGCTGCTTTCCCCGTTTTCTCTTTCC
Source organism: Budorcas taxicolor (assembly GCF_023091745.1). Taxonomy (NCBI): domain Eukaryota; kingdom Metazoa; phylum Chordata; class Mammalia; order Artiodactyla; family Bovidae; genus Budorcas; species Budorcas taxicolor. The sequence continues at coordinate 152,032,396 of NC_068911.1, forward strand.
CACTCCCCACTCCGCTGTGACCTTTCCTCTGAATCCAAGTTAATAAATGTCACATTTTCCAGCCTATTTTTACTCTGGGTAATGCGCCCTCCCCCAGCCCCCTCAGCCGCACCTCTTGCTTCTGTTACCACTGCCGTCGCTCTCACCCCCTGCTCCCTAATGTCCCCTCACTGACTCCCAATCCGTCACTCAATCAACATGGAGTTCTGAGCGCCTACTATGTGCCAGGCTCCCTGCCAGGTGCTATGGGGGCAAAGAACAAAGAACGGGGGAGCCCTGGTCCCCAGTCCCTGTCCTCAGGCAGCCTCCAGTCTCGTGGTGGGGCGGGGACAGGGAGACTTCAGAGCTTAACCAACCATGCAAGAGTTAACCAGCCATGCAAGCAGTGTCAGGAGGCACCAGGATTAATTGCCAAACGAGGTACATGGATAGTGAGAGCCAAGGTTCGGAGAGCCACTCTGCTGAAGAGGGCTTGGAAGGCTTAAAAGGGATGAGGCAGGCTGGGTGAGGTCTGGGGAGGAGGGGAGAGGGGTGAGAGAGAGGAGAGGGCTCCTGGGTGGTGGGGGATGCTCCCACCTCTCCACCCATATGCCCCTCCACCTAGCTCACCCCATCTCTTCTCTTTCCCGCCCCCCGCCCCCCGCCCCCCGCCTCACCCAGTCTCATACCAACCCACTCTCACCTCCACCTCTTCCTTCCATCACCACCTATATACTCTCTCTTCCTCCTCGATTCCTACCACCATCGGCTCCCCCACCCCAGTGTGCCAAGCCCCATCCATACTTTCCCTGGCTGCGGCTTGCTCTGAGCCTGCCCACTTACTAGAAGGCAGAAATCACTCTTTCTCCCTAGGCTTCGTTTCTTAAGCTGTAAAATGGAGCTCTAAAACTCAGCATCTCTTCTCATCTGGGGATTGTACAGTGAAGCAATCAAGTGTGTGGGTTCTGGAGCCAGACCACCTGGATTCGAACCTTGGCTGTGTGGCCTTGGAGAAGTCAGAAAGCTGCCGTGAGCATCCGCTTCTGTATTCGTTAAATACAATAGTAGAACCTAAAAAACAATTGGGTGGTTGTGATGATCAAAAGAGATGGCTGTAAAGGGCTTAGCCCACTGCCTGGCACACACACACACACACGTAGTGTGCACTCAGAGTGTCAGCTGTTAGAAACGCCAGCTCCTGGCCCTCCTTAACATGACTGTTCCCAGCACCACTTTTCCAACTTGTGTGCTGGCATCTTTGCTGCTCTCCATCACCTAGCCTTGCTCCTCTCCTGACCCTCGAGCCCACACCCCCACTCTGTCAGAGCATCCCCATGCTCCCCACCCCTCCCCAAGATTCAGGCACGTGTGTGCATGCAAAGGAGTGCACACACTCGCGATCCATGCTGACCCACAGAACACTCTGTGATGATGGAAACGTCCTGAATCTGTGCTGTCCACGGTGGTCGTCACTAGCCACACTGGCCAGGGAGCATCTGTGGTGTGATTAGCATGACGGAGGACCAACATTCCATTCAAACAGCCGAGCGTGGCCATTGACTGCGGTATCAGACCGTGGGGCTCCAGGTGGTCGTGGGGATGGGGTTCAAGCTGCCAGGTTGGGGAGGATAGGCTTTCCAACTGGCACAAAAGGATATGAAGTGGTGGCGGTGGGCTGTGATCAGAAGTCTGGCCGTCTACTAAGATCCCAGGTTGAGCCAAGGATGGGGCCTGTGCCTGGGGACATCGAGGTGTCTGCTCACCATGTGAGCAGGTACACCTTACTTCCCAGGTGTAGGAGGTGACCCTGGTGTTTTCCATTCTGTTGGTGGAAAACTGAGGCACGGGGAAGGTGGAGAATCCGTGAGGAGGTAGAGGGAGGCCAGCTCATCTCAGTTTGTCCTTTGGGGTCTGGGCAGCCCCCCGGCAGGGCAGGTGACCAGGGACCTGTGTGCGCTTCCCTGTCTCTATCCCCTCTCAGACTTCCCTCCCCCTCCCAACCCTCCTCCCCCTTGCGCTGGTGACTGCCGTGACTATTAATCACTCGCCCTGTTCTCTTCCTCTCTACTAATCAGGCACAATTAGACAAGGCCTCTTCCAGCTGGGCAGTCCCCCTCCCTGCCCTCTTCCCTCCTCTCCCAGCCCCACCCCAGCTGCCATCAGGATGGCTCTGAGGCAGAGGGAGCAGCAAGTCGCCATCATCACTCTTTGGCTGCCCCAGCCCCCAGTTGCAGGCTCCTCCGCCATCTCCTGCCTTCAATCCAAGCTTCCACCTGAACCCGCCCCTTCCTCGGTAAGGTCTAGCCAGTACCCCCTTCCCTGGTATGGTCAGGCCAGTACTGACAGTCTCTGCACCCGCTCCTCAATGTGGCAGGGGCTCCTCTGCAGACATCCCAGCTCCATGACTGCCTGAAGGCCGCCCCTCCTCGCCCCCTTGACTCAGGAGGGGAGAAGGTTCCAGCTGAGCTTGGTCCAGGCCACTCATCTTCATATGAGCTGCCTCTGACCCTCACTGCCAGTCCAGCCCTCTGTACCCTCCAGCCCCACCTTCTCCTGAGGCAAGAACCGGGAGAACATTTAACTCAACATCTAGTTCAGGGTTGGTCCTACCTTTCACCCAGTAGGGAAGGGTGGGGGATGAGACAGGAAGGTCACTTACCCTTGAAGGGAGCAGCAGCTTCTCAGCCTCACCTGATTATTGCCCTCGGGCCAGGATGCCCAGTGTTGGGGGGGGGGGTGGTCTTCCAGTTTGTCCAGAGAAGCCGAGAGTCTTGATTACTTTAATTAAAAATTTCTTGATTAAAAAAATAATCCCAAGAGCTACCTACAACTTGGACTGCAGAACTCAGTGAGCCTGCCCTCCCCACGGCGGGCCCCATCACTGGCTGCTGCCCCTCTGGCCCACCTGAAGGGGGCGCTCTCAGCCTGGGTACCTCCCATTGGCTAGTAGCGTTGCTGGGGGGGATTTGAGTGGCGTGGCTCAGACACCGCGGGCAGGCACTGTTACTGTTACCCAGGGCTGGTTTGCAAGGGCAAACGGGAGGGCCGTGCCCCACCCGGCCCCACTCAGCAGCCCGGTGGCCTCTTTATTAATCAGGAATCAGCCCCGAGCTGGGCTCATTATCAGCTCAGCTTCTTGTGGCACTGCCGGAAGATGCTGATTAGCATTTGAAGAAATGGCCCCCGCATTCTTGTCTTCCTTCTGTCTCCCCTACCTGTGTTCCTTCCGGAACCCCCACCCCTGCCCTTATGTTCCCTCTCCTGGCTGGTGGCAGGGCCGGCTCTGCCGCCAAGCCCAGGCTAGGGGCAGAAGAAATCAGGGATTTTGGGGGGTGGGACTGCAGGGAGGCAGGAAGACCACTCAGTGCAGAGCTTCTGGGATACTCAGTTTGGGGCCCCCGAGTCAGTGAGTCCCACGGGAGGAGGAGGGGGAGTGAAGACTCAGGGTGGTCTCAAGAGATGGATAGCTTCCCTGGAGGAGGGGGGTGAGAGGGCAGCTTCAAGCTGAGTTATCAGTGTTTCCCTGCCCTTCCAGGCTCTCCCAGTAATGCCACCTCCCTGGAGCAGTGGGCAGAGAGGGTGGGGACAGTCAGAACCGTGGACAGGAGGCATGAGGGTTTTTTTTTTGGGGGGGGGTGGTAAATCCCGCCGGAAGCTTAGGGTCTTGGAGCCATCCCCCAGGGCAGGAGCTCAGAGGCTTCAGAGTGCAGTTTCCCAGAAAAGGGAGGGGTGCGTGCAGTTCTTCCCCGGCTCCCAGCCCCCAGGTCCCCAGCCCCCAGGCCGGGGCTGGCAGCACTGAAAATCCAACCCACCCCCCAAATGTTCACTATGCCCTTGGGACACCCATTTTGAGTCAGAGGGAGAACAGTTCCAGAAAGACAGGCATAGGCTGCAGCCGCCGAGGCAGCAGTGAGAGAGTTCAGAGAGGAGCCACGGGATGATTAAGGGGAAATGGAGGATTGATTTAGGAGGAAAGATTAAAGGAGCTAAATCCGTGGCGCTTGGCTCAGCGGTGACTAAGCGTGGACAGGATAATAGCTTACAAATGTGTGAAAGGTGTAAATACCAAACGGGGGGAGGGGAGGCGGCTCGGCGGCCAGGGGAGCGGGGCTGGGGGGCTGGGGAGGCCCCCGGAAGGGCAGGGGACCCTCGGGCGATGGCCCCGTAGAGGGCTGGCTCCTCTCCAGTGGGGGCGCAGCGCGAACGGAGGTGTCGGGGAGCCCGGGTTCCCAGCAGGGGTTCCATTTCCCAGCAGGGGTTCCATTTCGGGGGCACGGCTTCGCCGGCCTGTGCTACCTCCACGTCTCACTCTCGCCCCGCTGAGGATCTGAGGCCGCGGGTGCAAATCCCATCGGAGTCCCTCCGCGGCCCTGGGCACCCCGCCTTCCCCTCTGCAGCCCTCGGATGGGGCCCCCGCCCGTCCCCGGCCGAGGAGGGCGGCGGGAGGCGGGGTCTCCCTCCGCGGTGGAAGCCTTTGGCGCGGCTGTGTGCGGAGGTCACTTTGCCGAGGAGCCGGGAGCCGGGGGAATGCAAATGAGGCAAACCCAGGGAGGAGAGCGGAGGAGACGGGAGGGAGGGAGCCCGGGCTCCGTGATGGATGCCTACCCCGCGGGAGGGACCAGAGAGGCGGCGAGGAGCGCCAGGCGGTGGGTGCGGCCCTCTGGGTGCGCGTGGGCCCGGCCTGGATGCTCCGGTGCACCTGCGGGATGGGAGCGATGGCACACCCACCGTCTCACCGCCGCTGCCACCTTCTCGTTCCCGGCTCCGGAACTCCCGCCGGGCTACGGGTGCGATTCACTGTGCAAGCAAACTCTTTTAGCTACTAACTTTGCTGGAACATCAGGGAAGGACCTCGTTACAAATTTAAAATATTCCTGCCTGCAAGACTGGGGCTTCCCGGGTAGCTCAGACTCTAAAAAAAAAGAAAAGAAAAAACATCGTCCTGCAATGAGGGAGACCTGGGTTCGATCCCCCGGAGAAGCGAAAGGCTACCCACTCCAGTATTCTTGCCTGGAGAATTCCAGGGACAGAGGAGCCTGGCGGGCCACAGTTGATGGGACTGAGCGACTTTTACTTATGCAAGACTGACTTTCTAGGGTTTAAGGCCTATGCGGTCGCTGCCGGAAACAGGTCCGGCTGTTTACCTGGGGCCCGGGGGCCGCCCTCTCTCCTCCCTGAAATCGCCGTGTTCTCTCACAGCCTCACGTGCTTCTGCTACCGGCTGCAGCTCGGCCTCAGCCTGGAGTCGCAAGGCCTTGACTGTCTCGTACTTCTCCACCGCTGCTCATGCATTTACATTTGAACAAACATCGTGCCCATTTCCTGCTAGACTCACAATCACCTCTACCTTGGAGAAGAAGTAGCCTTGAAAAGTACCTGGGCGGCTGGGGGCTGGGGTGTGCAGCGTCATGGTCCCTGCGGTAGGGGAGGGGAGGCAGGTTTATGGGGTGGGGGTCGTGCGTGCTAAGTCGCTTCAGTCGTGTCCCCGACACTTTGCGACCCTATGGACCGTAGCCTGCCAGGCTCCTCTGTCCTTGGGATTCTTCAAGCAAGAATACTGGAGTGGGTTGCCATGTCCTCCTCCAGGGGACCTTCCCTACCCAGAGATCTCCATTGGCAGGTGGGTTCTTTACTACTAGTGCCCCTTAGGAATCCCTTTAGGGGGCGGGGTGGGGGGGGGGTATGCTCCCTGGGTCTGACTGTTCTGTGATCAGATGCCCTTCCTGGGTGGGTGAGTGCTCTTGCTCTGGGAAGGTTGACTCTTCAACCCAAGTTAAATTCCTGTTCCACAGTCATAGGGCTTGGATCTGTCCCCCTATCACAGCCCACATCCTAGCTACTAACATTTGCTTGTCCCGGGGATTGTTGGTTTTGTGTGCTTTGTTCTCCACTGTTGTACACCTGGCTCCCAGCATTGGTGCTCAACAAACACTTTTGGAATGAATAAATGCCTCTGGGGCCAAACAGCCAACTCCTTCAGGGCAGAAGCCAGCGATTTTGTTCTCTGAATTATCCCCAACAGCAAGCACAGGGCCAGGCATACTGTACAGGCTCAAGGAACAGTGTAGGACAAGTAAGCCTGATGTGAATGCCCACCACTTCACGAGCTCCTCCTAGTCTTTGGGGCTGTGCCAGGTGTGTATCAGTACACAGTGGTCTTGAGCACAGAGTCCCATGCCCCTAACCCAGTCCCCTCCTCTGCTACCTCACGTGACTCTGGTTTGCTCCTTACCCTGTCTGGTCTTCCATTGTCTTGTCTGTAAAATGGAGATGTTAAGACATCTCCAGTAGAGGGTTTTTGTGAGAATTAAGGTCCCTGGGCTGGAAGATCCCCTGGAGGAGGGCATGGCAACCGACTCCAGTATTCTTGCCTGGAGAATCCCATGGATAGAGGAGCCCAGCAGTCCTATAGTCCATCAGTTCAGTCGTTCAGTTGTGTCTGACTCTGTGCCACCCCGTGGACTGCTATAGTCCATGGGGTCGCACAGAGTCAGACATGACTGAAATGCCTTAGCATGCATGCACACAAGGAGTTAATTTATATAAAAGGCTTAGGACTATGCTTGCCACAGAGTAAGCACTGAATAAATGTTAACTGTCGCTATTATTTATGTATTCAATACATTTTCTCTTTTTCATTACTCCGACGATGCCTATTATTATTCCCATTTCACAGAAGAAAAATGGAGGGTCAGAGAGGTTAAATGACTGAACCCGAATCTCACAGACAGTTCAGGGCTGCTGGCCTGCACCCTCCTCTGGTAGGACAGCCAGATCTCATAGCCTGGGGGTTTTGCTTTGACAGCATTTCATCCTCGCCTACAACTGCTGAGAGAGCCTTTACCAAGGGGCATTGTGCCCAGTGAGAATGGGGCCCGGAGGGATCCAAGGTCAAATGGCTGCCCCAGTTGGGCTCCCCCACTTTCTTGAGCACCTTGCATGCATCTCTCTGGACTTACCTCTGATCCTCACTGTGAACCTCAGGAGGAGGAATTACCATTGCCCCTTTTACAGAAGAGTAATCTGAAGCTCAGAGAGGTTAAATCACCACCCAAGGTTGTCCAAGGCTGGTGGCAGAGCCAGAATTTGAACCCTGTTCTGTTAGACTTCAAAATGTGCACCCATTTTTCCACCTTAAGAATCTTATGTGGATCCTTTCCCAGCACCACATCTGCTGGCCGATCTCTGCCCCAGTTTGGATCTTATTGGTCTCCACAACACCCTTATAGCTAATGTTGAGGCCTCATGTATGTGATTTTACCTTGCAAATGCCTGTCACCTACTTCATCTCTTTTGAGACTTATAACCAACCTATGAGATAAGGCGAGCAGAAATTTCTGTCCCCACTCGACTGATGAGGAAATTGAGGACCTAAGAAGTCAGTAAATCACTTTACTAACCAAGTTACACAGCTGTCACTGGTGGAGCAAAGGCTGGGACCAGGGTCTACTGACCTCCAGGGTGCATAATGGAGGTTAGTGGACAATGCTGGGGCCCAGTGGGGGCTGGGGGCTGGGTACTAGTTCTGAATGTGCCCTCTCTTTTCTGTATGCCCCTGGGTATGTCCCTTGCCATTTCTAGGCTTCAGATTTGGCATTTGTACAATGAGGCTTTGGACTGAGTGACCTCCCAGTTCTGACCAGTGCAGACACCCCAGGCATTTTGAGTTGGCACTGTCTTCCCTGGTGAGGACAGAGAAGGAGGAGGCTTTGAACCTGGATGCTTGGGCTACCCCTGAGTGAAGCTGGGGCCGAAGAGCCATCTGACCTGGGATGCTAGTCACGATCCATGGCAGATGAAAACATAACCCCTTCCACTGGCTACCTTGGACCCCTGGGCACTGTAGGATTAAGGGGAGTTCATTCCAGGGGCTGAAGTGAGAGGCATGGGGCTGGACCAGATCAGGGGAGGGCTGATGGAATTTGGAGGGATAAAGCTGCCGTGGAAAAGAGGGGTGGGGGGAGGTGCCAAGGCCTTGGCAGAGGCAGGGTGCCCAGAAGGCACTGGAGATAAAGCCCAGGCCGCAGATTAGTGCTGGGATTAGCCCAGCCTCAGCTGCTCCTGGCTGCTGCTTATCTCCTGGAGGCCCAGAGCCCTCTCCCCCACCACTCTGAGCCCTGGCCTTGCTAATTGCCTGTTAACCCAGTGGGCTCCACGACTGCAGGGAGGATGAGGGGGTGGGAAGGGGTGAGGGCGGATACCAGCCAGCCAGCCAGGGAGAGCTTTTCAAGGCAACCGGAGCTGTGGACAGATGGAACTCAAGGGGCTGAGAGAGAAGCCATTGCTCAGAGGAGCACACTCTGGACAGGTCTCTCCCAGTCTCTGGTTGTTGGTCGTCATCTGGGGCAGACCCAGAGAAGCAGGCAGGGAGAAGGATGGAGGTGTGCCTGGGCAGGGACTCTTGGTCAGGGAGGTGGTTTCAGGCCCAGGGAAAAATCAAGAGGAGGAAGACAAGAGTCAGACACTGGATACCTAGTCTAGGGGATAGACAGGGAGAAAAGCAAACAGGTAGAGATGCAGTGGGCAAAAGAACAGAGGCGGCGGGGGGATGGGGGGTGTAGCCAGGCCAATGGGAAAAAGGCCAGGCCAGGGGGATGGACAGGCGGGCAGAGTGCACAGAGCAGAGACACAGGCCAGATGAATAACTGATTAGGTGCTGAGGACAGAGAAAGACTCAAGAGGATGCAGAGAGGCTTGAGAGACAAACTGAGATCAGGGGACGGGGAGGCTGGAGAGGCAGACAGACCCAGGCCAACGCTGAAAGGGGGGTGGTCCGGGAGGGACAGGTAGAGGGCTGGCAGGAAGTAAGCTGCGGGAGGGGTCCCAGGGTCTGTCTGCAGTGCAGACGCAGTGCTGTTGAGAAGCTGTCAGAGCAAGGGAGGGCCGAGAAGAGGGAGAACCAGGCGGGAGATGGAGGTGTTGCTGGGATGGGAACAGGCTGAGAGGCTGAGGCCAGTGGTGGCAGATCTGGAAATAGCCCCTCAGTCCCTCAGGGCACCTCCTGGCCCAGGACATGCCTCTTTCCATGGCCGGACTCTGAAGCCTCAACTCCTGTGCACACACCCTCCTCTGGGGCCAGTCCTTGGGGAGAGTGCAGTGGACAGCCAGTGGGACCTTGTGGCTGAGCGGCCGTGCCGTCTCCATGGAAGAGTCTGTGGACTGTGCTGCCACCAGGGTTCTGCCACTTAGGAGCCGGCAGCTCCACTCGCTGCTGCCTGCCTGGCCCAGGGACCGTCTCCAGGGCAACGCTCTGCTCTGCCCAGCAGTGGGGCCTGACCCAGGCAGTGCAGGTGGCCTGGCCCTGCCAGTCTGGCCTGTCCACTCCCTGCAGAGCATTGTCCATCAGACCCAGAGTCCTTCCACCCATCTTCCTTTGTCACCTTCTCTCTGCACAATCGCCTCGAGGGCAGAGGTACCAGGTAGCCACCCCCATCTGAAGCCATTGGAGCCAAAGGCTTCCCAGTTGGCTCTATTCTGCACAAGAGTAGTCTCAGTGTCATGTAGTCTGTGTCTGTATGTGTGTGGTGGAAGGATCAGGTAGGGAGGCGGCCCTGGCCCCACCCAGGTTCAGACTCAAGAGACACAGGTTTGATCCCTGGGTCAGGAAGATCCCCTGGAGGAGGGCATGCCAACCCACTCCAGTGTTCTTGTCTGAAGGAGCCCATGAACGGAGGAGGAGGCTGGCAGGCTACAGTCCATGGGGTCACAAAGAGTCAGACACAACTGAAGCGACTTAGCAGGCACTGGGGATACCCAGACGGTGAAATGGGGGCTCGCAGCCTCAAGGAGTCCACGGTCCCAAGGGAGAGATCATGACAGTGCCCAGGGGTCAGGGTCAGTCGCTGCACGCTGGGGGGCACGTGCGAGCAGCTCCCTACCAGGGTCCCCCATGCAGCCCGGTACCTTGTTTCGCTGCCCCGCTGGAGCCCACACTGAAAAATGGCTGCAGCAGCAAAAGCTGATTCCAGCATCTGCTTGGCTCAGAATAGGAAGAGGGTGAGTGCTTTGAGAATTGGGGCAAATGCTTACATATTCTCCCCCCTCTCCCTTTCCCACACCACTGAGGATCCAGCAATCTTGCCCCCAGCCCTGTTCAAAGCTCTCTTCCCTCTGGGGACATGTTGTGAAAACACAGATCTAGAGTTAGAGGGCTGTCTTGCTGGACTCTGGCCCTTTTGTCTAGGGACTTTTGACCCACAGTGTGGTCTGCAGACCAGCGGGTTGTTAGAAATGCAGAATCTCAGTCCTGCTCCCCAACGCACATTTGCTGACTCAGAACCTGCCTTTTAACAAGACCTTTAGGTGCTCGGTGTGCACATTAGAGTTTAAAAAGCACTGATCTTGGAGACCTTGGCAAATCAGCCAACCGTGGGACCTCAGTTTCCTCATCTGTAGGATGTCGGGTGGCTGTGAGATTCGATTGGAATTGGAGAGAGCGTGTGAAGCACTGAGCGCAGTGCCTGGGGCAGAGCAAATGCTCTGGGACTGTCAGCCATGCCCACTCCTGCCCCACTGATGGACACACAGCAGGGAGCTGGGGCAGGGGTGTGACAGAAAGCGTCAGTGACGACTGGAGACTGGAACCCAGCAGCTAGTGTGGGTGCAGAAGGCGGAGGGGAGGGACAGGTGAGGGACTGAAGGAGAGGCAGCAGATATGGAAAAGCGAGTAAGGAAGGTGTAGAGGAGTGGAGTGAATGGGGAGGTGGGGTGGGAGAAAAGGGGTTGAGTGTTGAGACTCCAGTCTCATTTCGGCTGGATGGATGGGGCCGGGGCAGGGGCTGGGACTTGGGGCAGGGTAGGTGGGGGAGTTGCCAGCACTGGATGGTGGGAACCCCTGAGTTCTGCATCTAGCTCAGACAGCTCCACCTCTCCCACTGACTAGTTGTGTGACCTTGGGCAACTCACATCACCTCTCTGAGCTGCTGTAATCATCAGGCTAATTAAACCTACCTGATACCAGGGTGGCCGAGGAGATGCAATGGGGCAGCAGTCCTTTTGTTTTGAGAATCTGAGGCGGGATGCTTGGGTGATAGAAGAACTGTCTGAGAGGGAAGAATTAGCAGGATCATTAACTTAGTAGAGATGGGAGGGTGAGACAGCCCTGCCCCACAGACGGGGGCACCCCAGTCCCCCGTTTCCTAGAACTCCTCATTCGCGCTGCCCTCAGCCCAGCCCTCCCCTTTCCCTGGAGCAAGGCGTTTAGGAATCTTTTCCCTTACACGGCCTCTTCATGCCTCTCCTCCCAGCTTTCACCAGAGTGAAAATGTTCCCGCGGAGAGGGGGAGAGAGAGAGATTGAGTGCGCTGACCTCCTTACCCCCAGGGAAGGTGCTGCCTGTGATGGGTTTGACCCGGGGGCTGGTCTCTGTAGGGTGAGACCGGCAGGGGGTAACTTCCATCTGCCTCCCTCCCTCAACCTCCTCCCCACCCCCAGCCGCTTGCAACTAACTGCCAACCGCAGCTCTGTCCCCGCCGGAGCCTCGGCTTCCATCTCCGGGGCGCCAGCGCCATCTGGTGTCCATATGGGAGAACTTTCCGCAGAGGAAACCAGGGATGGGCTTCGTTCAGCGCGGGCCGTCTTTTCTGAAAGCATCTCTCGTGTAGCATGAAGTCGAGTGAGGGATGATGACCGCTGCTCTGGGAGACAAACAGATAAGCAAGGTTATCTCAGGTCTTGATGAGTATTTTGAGCAAACCCACAAACACACTGATCAGCGAAGGGTGACATTGTGAACATGGGTGTGGCCTATGAGTGTGCATCTGAAGGAGGGACAATTAAGCCTAGGTTTAAAAGATGAGCAGCTGGGCCATGCCAGCTGGGTGGAAGGGAGCATTCCAGGAGAGGGAACTGCATGAACAAAGGCCCTGGGAGAGATGTTGCTCCATAAGTTTGAATTTGTCGTGGAGATCTCTTTGCAGGAGAGAGGCAAATGTCACCTCTCATGGAGACTTTCAGGCAAGGAGGGAACTTGGCTTTATTCTCTGGGGAATGGGAAGCGGTTGTTGGACTTTAAGATGGCAAGTGACTTGATTGGATCTCTGCAGTTTAGAATGAGCACTCTGGCTACCGTGTTGTGAATGGCTTGGCAAAAAAAAACTTAAACATGCCGACGCTCAATCATGTCTGACTTGGAAGAGAGAGGCAAAGGCAGATGCAGGGACACTAGTTAGGAGCCTGCCGCCATGGCAAGAGGCAGATGATAGTGAAAGTGGGAGATGAGATGGAAGGAAACTAGATGGATTCTAAACAGATTTCGGAAGTAGAATTGCCCAAGATGGCTGCTGGATTAGATGCCTGGTCACCCCTGTTCCGCATCTTACCGGAAGAGGGAGATTTCAGGGATTCTGACTCTAGAATTGAGAGCGGGGCCCTTTACTCAGAGGAGGAGAAGGAGTCAGGGACAGGATTTGGAAAACATCTGGAGTTCTGCTATTGATATGTTAAGCTGGAAAAGAAAAGTGAAAGTGTTGGTCACTCCGTCGCTCTGCAACCGCATGGACTGTAGCCCACCAGGCTCCTCTGTGCATAGAATTTACCAGACAAGTATACTGGAGTGGGTTGCAATTTCCTTCTCCAGAAGATCTTCCTGACCCAGGGCAGATTCTTTACTGGCTGAGCCACCAGGGAAGCTCCATTAAGCTGAAGGTGCCTTTTAATCATTGAAGAAAGGATGTCAGGGAGCAGCTGGGCTGTAGGTTGGTTGCTGGGATATAGGACGGGGGTGACCAGGCAGGTCTGGTGGCCGTTATAGACCGCCGAAGCTTAAGGGATTGTCTTTCATCCCGCACCCTGCCCCTCCTCTCTCTCACCCCAGGTCTATACTCGCTATGGAAAGTGTTATACCTTCAACGCGGATCCACAGAGCTCGCTGCCCAGCCGGGCGGGGGGCATGGGCAGCGGCCTGGAGATCATGTTGGACATTCAGCAGGAGGAGTACCTGCCCATCTGGAGAGAGACAAGTACGCGGGTGGGAAAGGGACAGGGGCTCCAGCCGGGGTCCTCTGCCTGTGATGAAGGTTTCCTAAGGACCCATCTCCACTGTGCAGATGAGACATCGTTTGAAGCGGGCATCCGAGTACAGATCCACAGCCAGGAAGAGCCACCCTACATCCACCAGCTGGGCTTTGGCGTGTCCCCAGGCTTCCAGACCTTTGTGTCCTGCCAGGAACAGCGGGTGAGCATGCCCAACTGGGTCCTGGGTTGGCCATGGGTGGGGCCTTTGGGCCCAGAGTGGAGGCTGACCGGATCTGCCCTCCAGAAGCTCACATCCCATCAGCCCTTCCACAGCCTTTGCTGGGGCTGTGGGTGCTGGGGGCCAGGTGAGACTTCTGTGCGTGACTCCATCGTGCCCTGCCTCTTCAGCTGACTTACCTGCCCCAGCCCTGGGGCAACTGCCGAGCGGAGAGTGGGCTCAGGGAGCCTGAGCTTCAGGGCTACTCAGCCTACAGTGTGTCTGCCTGCCGGCTGCGCTGTGAAAAGGAGGCCGTGCTTCAGCGCTGCCACTGCCGGATGGTGCACATGCCAGGTGGGCACCCCACCCCCACCAGCCCTCCGTGCCACCCTGGCAGGCTCCAGAACCTCCGAGGGCAGAACACTGCTCATGTGCATGAGGGCAGGTACATGTGTATGACCACAGGTGTGCATGCGTCTACCCACGTGAGGGTACCTGGTATGTATTTGGGACTTTGTGCATGTTTTCATATATGCACATGTATCTCTGCCTGTTACTATGTATCTCTGCATACATGTACTTGTGTAATCTGTACTTGTGTACGTGGGTTGTGTGCACGTGCTTCATCACATGCATGTAAATGCAGGTGCATAGTCGTGTCCATGCAAGCGTGCACAGCTTGGACGCATGTATACACGCATACATCTCCATGCTTCTACGCACAAACACGTACACATTCATGCAGGCACATATATGTGCAAATACCCACATGTATGCACATGAACATGTGTGCCCATATTTGGGAATGTGCGCGGTGGAGAGTGGATGGAACCATAGACTCCAGGAATAATCTTCTCTCCTTTCAGGCAATGAGACCATCTGCCCGCCAAATATCTACATCGAGTGTGCCGACCACACACTGGGTCCGTGCTGCCTTCTCGCCCTGCCTCTCCGCCCCACTCCTCTTCATCTCTCTGTCCACCTTTCCCCTCACTGCCTTGGCTCCTCCCCTCCCAGTCTCTTCCTGGGGTTTTTCCCGGGGGCTGAGCCTTATCCCATACCTCCAGGGGTCTGAGGACTTTTGCAGGTGTGGTACTTGCGTAAGTGGAAGCAGCGGGGTGGGAGGTTGCCGAGAACCGGAACTGAGCGTGAGGGGCGGGGCTTCTCATCTTGGTCCAGCAAATGAACTTGCCTCTCTGGGAAGGCGAAATGACTTCTTCCTTGGTGTGAGGACAGGTGCATTGCTGGCTATCAGTGTGGGTAAGGCAACCCCTTCTGTGCGTAGATCTCGCCTGATCCACACTTCATTCATTCATTCATTTATTCATTCTACAGATGTTTACAGCCTGCGCTGGTGCCAGAGGTAAGAATGGGAATAAGAGGCCTGCTCTGTGGTGCTTACTACCCAGCAGGGGTGTGGACGGGCATCACAATGCAGCGTGTTAGTCCTTGGGTAGGGGAACCTCAGCGATTCTATGGGGCCCCAGCAAAGGCAGGCAGCCCCACCTGGGCAGGCAGGGAGGATTTCCAGAGGAAGTGACATATATAGAGCTGAGGCTTGAAGGATGTGGAGGAATCAGGCTGGTGAAGAGGGGGACACTTCTAGGCAGTGGGAGCAGCTCTTGCTAAGACTTGCGGCCAGAGAGGGCACACATGAGCCTGGGGCCTTGAAAGGTCAGTGTGCGCAGAGGAGGCTCTGGGAAGCCAACAATGGCTTAAGGCCAGGCAAGAATGCCTTCTGCTTTTACAAAGGGGACTCTGATGAGATGCAAGGATGGAAAGGTGAGGAGGAAGAGAGGAGGTAGACTAGACTCAGAATGACTGGTCAGGAGCGCACTGAGGAATCCAGATGCTGGCCACAGGGGCGGGCTTGAGATCTGGGGGCAGAGTCACACCTTCTCTGTCCTACAACTTCATTTGTTGAAGGGGTAACTGAAGAGTGTTTCAGGAAGAAACAGATGTGAATGGGGATAAGTGGATCACAGGAGGGGTGAGACTCCACGGAACTAGGGGCACCCAGAGAGGGACCTGTGACTGTCCGAGATGGACAGGAGCTGGGAGCCGGGGCCACGAGAGGAGAGATGCAAACTGCCCCAAACCAGAGGGCAGGGAGTCCAAGTGATGCATTTGGCAGAGATCAGCTTCCTGGGACAGAGCAAGGTGGGGAGAGCGGATCTGAAGGGGCGAACAGAGAAACCCCAGCACACTGAGCACAGGGATCTTGCCCACTGTTCTGTCCGTTCAGTCATCTACTCATCCATCCATCCACTCACCCGTAGGCATATGTAAAAACATGCATTAACTCCATTCATCCCAGCATCCTCTCCAAGCCCCTCGTGTGTCTGTGGCCTCACATGATTGATTAGCTCTGGTTGGTGGGCTGAGCCCTGCCTCTAAGCCACGAGGACCTCTCCGCCCCAGGGGGCTGAGCAGCAGAGGGAGAAGGAATGTGCTGGGGGTTCTGCCTCTGTACACTTTCTTGGATAGTCTGAAACTGGACCAGGAAGCCGGTCTCCTCCAGGCAGTGCCAGAGCTGGTCAGAACCAGCCCTCAGTGTGGGCCTGCCTGCCTCAGGCTTCCTTCCAACAGCTGGTGGGCCTCTGGGGATTCTGCCCTCCCCCACTGCACTTGGTGCCTCTGTGTTGCAGACTCCCTGGGTGGGGGCTCCGGAGGCCCGTGTTTCTGTCCTACCCCCTGCAACCTGACCCGCTACGGGAAAGAGATCTCCATGGTTAGGATCCCCAACAGGGGCTCGGCCCGGTACCTGGCAAGAAAATACAATCGCAACGAGACCTACATACGGTATGTGTGTGTGTGTGTGTGTGTGTGTGTGTGTATGTGTGTAATGGAGACCACCCTCAATAGGTCTAGTATATGATGGAGACTAGGAATGGATTGCAGCTTTGTTAATAATGAGCGTTCTGCCAGGAATACCTTTTAGGATCTTGATCTGTTTTGTTTCTAACTAACCCCTGCCCACCCCAAGTCACATCCATTGTCTCTGCCTCCAGGGAAGCCCTTCAGAGCCCAGATGCCTTTCATTTGAGCTCCCACAGCATGCTGTCTGTGTTTATCGTTGCGTTAGCCTGCTGTTTTAGAACCCTTTGTTTGCGTGTCTTTCTGCCCCAGCAACCTGGGAACTGTTCAGTGCACGTCCAGTTCTGTGCAGAGCGAGAGGAACTGGAAGGGATGGGGGAGGAGCCAGGTGGCCCACACGTGGCCCCACTGAGCCCGGGATCTGGTTCCCTGCAGCCAATCTACAAATGCTGAGCATCCTCTGGGTGCCAGGCCCAGTGCTGGGCCCTGTGGGGATAGAGTTGTGCATAACTCCTGCCACAGTTTGTGGATGAGGCCTTGTTTGAGGGTGTTCTTAGGCCCCCAGGAGAGACGACTGCGGGTGGGGTAAAGGGAGCAGGGGAGGCATGAGCTGGGCCTCTGTGGACCCCGGGTTTGGGTCCATGAGAAGAGGAGGGAAGGGGGAATCCCAGTTAGAGATGTGTGGGATGCTGCAGAGACCAGCCTGAGCGTCAGGAAGGCTGTGTGGGGAGAAGCAGATAAGAGTGCAGTTTGGACCAGAACGTACAGTGCAGCAGATCATGGGCAGTCTTGAAAGTCTGGAAGAGGAATTATGGAGTGGACTGCAGGGTAATAGGGAGCCACTGAAGGTTCTATGGGGCTTCTCAGGTGGTGCTAGGGGTAAAGAACCTGCCTGCCAATGCAGGAGACACAAGAGACTCAGGTTTGATCCCTGGGTCAGGAAGATCCCTTGGAGGAGGCCACGGCAACCCATTCCAGTATTCTTGCCTGGAATCCCTTGGACAGAGGAGCCTGGCAGGCTATAGTCCATAGGGTTGCAAAGAGTCAGACATGACTGAAGCAACTTAGCATGCACGTGTGCCCACACACATGAAGGTTCTACAGAGGTACGGGGATGAGGCAAAGTGAATGCTATTTGCTGGTTTAGAGAAGGCTGGAGGGAAGGCAGGCCTGGGAGTTTTGTTTTGTTCTCCCAAGCCTTTTGCTAGCCCTCAGAACACGAAGCTAACAGGAATCTGGGCCTGCTTCTCCTCACAGCCTTTGGGAGCCTGGGGGTGATCACCAGCTTCTCTGTGCAGGGGCCTCAGATCTGGGTCTGCTGGGTCTGGGATGTCCCGCCAGCTGTCTCCTTGAGACGATGGCCCCTCAGGGATACCCTGCTTCCTGTCTCTGCAGAGAGAACTTCCTGGTTCTCGATGTCTTTTTTGAAGCCCTGACCTCTGAGGCCATGGAGCAGCGAGCAGCCTACGGCCTGTCAGCCCTGCTGGGTGAGCCTGGGCCCCAACTGCACCGGGATGGAGCAGCCCAGCCTCCTCCCTCTGACCCTGTTCTCGCGCTCCCCAGGAGACCTCGGGGGACAGATGGGACTGTTCATTGGGGCCAGCATCCTCACGTTGCTGGAGATCCTCGACTACATCTATGAGGCAAGGGATAGGGGCCTGGTGGGTAGGAGGAGGGGCTGGGGGAAAGCAGAGAGGCCCAGCAGGCTTTCTGGTAGACCTGGACTGGCAGGAAGTCAAGCTCAGGGTTCTTTACTAGCCCTCCCTCCTCCCTTGACTGGCCAGAAGGTCTGAGGGCAAGGAGGGGCAAAGAGAAGGGGGATGGGGGAGGAGGGCTGGGGTGTCCCGGTGAGGGTTTGCTGGGGCAGCAAGTCCTATGTGGTGGGGCTGGTGAGGCCCATCCTTCTCTAGCAAGTTTCTTGAATCCACTGCTGTCCCCCCATCCTGAACCCCAAGGTGTCCTGGGACCGACTGAAGCGGGCGTGGCGTCGCCCCAAGACCCCCCTCCGGACCTCTACTGGGGGCATCTCCACTTTGGGGCTTCAGGAGCTGAAGGAGCAGGTGAGGATGAGTATGCAGTCAGCGCTCTCTCCCAGGACTGAATCCCCCAATAACCTCTGAACTAGCCCTCCAAGGGTGGGGTTCCTGGAGCCTCTGCCCCCCACGGACAAGGGAAGGCTGGCTGTGAGAGGCCTGGGGGCTTCACTTGATCTCTCCCTGTCCCCCTCCCTGTTCACCTTGCAGAGTCCCTGCCCAAGCCGGGGCCGTGCTGAAGGCGGGGGTGCCAGCAGCCTGCTCCCCAACCACCACCACCCCCACGGCCCCCCAGGAAGCCTCTTTGAAGACTTCGCTTGCTAGGATGGTGCTGTGTCCTAAAGGACCCAGGAGTCTGGGACTCCTTCCTGGATCCCCACTGTGGACTCCGGCTCCCGGGACAGGAGGCCAGGGGAGTGGGGGCCCGAGGCTTAGGGAGCGAGGGCAGTGCCCACTGGAAGGGTGGGGACTCTCACTCACCCTGGCGCCAGCTGCTTTGCACAAGGCTTCCTCTTGTGCACACCCTCCACCCCCAGGCTGGTGACCAGGGAGAACTGGAGACTAGGACGTGGGCCCCTGTGGAGGAGAGAAGGGGTAGGGGAAGAAGGAGGGAGGAGGAGGATGAGGCCCACCCTAGCAGGCGTGGAACCCTCTGTACATTTGTATATATTCAGGGAGAACAGGGTGGGGATAGGGTGCTGATGTAGAAGGTGGGTGGGGCGATGGTGATAGGGGTGGGTGGTTTAGGGACAGCCAGGGTCCCAGCCTTGCAGTGTCAGCAGGAGAGGCCAAGCCCCTCAGGACTCAGGACAGCTGGGCTGGTCCTGCTTCCTGCCCTGCTTCAGACCCGGCTCCCCTTTCGGCAGAAGAGTGGGTGATCCAGCCAGCCTGGCCCAGCTCCCAGTTTCCCCTGCCCCAACTGCACTCCCCGAAGCCTGCGCCACAGGGAGCAGTAGCTCTTCCAGACCTTGGCGGAGCTTGGGGGTGGGAAAGGGGGCTTCCTCAGGCCTCTCTGCTTCCGATCTGGTTTTATAAAGTGCTGACAAAATTGGGAATAAAGAGGTATTAAGAATTCTGTGTGTATATGTGACTAAGCTGGGAGCTGGGGCGTGGCAGGGCACACGCATGACTCAGTCCCTTGGAAGAGGAAATCCTGGCCCCAGCCAGCACCAGGGAGCCTCCATCCTCAGTCCTCCCTGCCCCCACGCCCACCTTTCAAAGACTCAAGCACCACTAGTCCACACTCAGCCAGTTTATTAAAGTCAGGGAGCTTCATCAGGAATGCAGAGGGGAGAAGATGGGAGATGCCCCACCCTCCTCTCTCAGCTACCCTTCTCCAACAACTCATCTGCAGCCCAGACCCCCTGGGCTGACCCTAGGAGGTGGGGCTGGCGTCAGGCAGACTGCACTGCATAAATACTCGGAGGCCACAGCCTGAATCAGCAGCGTCAAGGGGCCAGGGAGACGGAATTTGGGGCAGAAAGAGGTGGCTCCAAGGGTACCTCTTCCCAGGCTTGCTCTGAGCCCGAGGGCGACCCCAAGCCAGAGAGAGGGGCCCCTGGGGCCCGGGGCTGCGGCCAGCCCTATCCTGCGAGTCTGGCAGGTGGCTCCAGGTGGCTGGGGGAGGAGCGGGGCGGGG
Organism: Budorcas taxicolor; assembly: GCF_023091745.1. Taxonomy (NCBI): domain Eukaryota; kingdom Metazoa; phylum Chordata; class Mammalia; order Artiodactyla; family Bovidae; genus Budorcas; species Budorcas taxicolor. Next base: position 152,052,035 of record NC_068911.1, read on the forward strand.
TGCCGCCTTGCCGGGTTCCGGGGGCGCAGGGCGGCGTCAGGTGCTGTTGCCCTGCTCCTGCTCGAAGAGCAGCATGGCCAGCTGCGTGCGGGAGCCGAGGCTCTCGAGCGCACTCTGGCGGCAGCGGTGGTATAGGTCCTCGCTGAGCCGCGCGCTGCACGTCTGCGCCCGATAGCGCTGCAGCAACGCCGGCTCCACCGCCCGCAGCACGTGCAGGCTGGAGAAACGCAGGAACAGCTCGTACACATCCAGGCTCTCCATCAGCTCCTCCTCCTGGTCCGAGGACGCTGCCAGCCGTGCTCGGGCCGCCACGTAGTCGGAGTTGTAGAAGCAGGCCTCGGTGGCCGCCTGGCGATCGAAACGGCCTGTGTCGCGGCCCAGTTCGGGGGGTCCCGGGCCTTGGGGTGGGGCCACGGCCGGGTGGAAGGCCTGGAAGTGCATGGGAAAGAAGGCCTGCCAGCCAGAGATGGCATGCATGCGGCAGCGGTTCAGGAAGTCAGGCGTGAGCACCGTGTCTGGCCCGGCCAGCAGGAACAGCGTGTCCAGCGGGTGCTTCTTGGAGAGGAGATCCATGAGGCGCAGTGGTGAGGGTGCAGCTGTCTGCACGCTGAGCCAGGGCACCCGGGCACCAGGGAAACGCCGCTCCAGCTCTGCCACATGGGCCTTGACAGGGGCAAATACATCAGCATGGGCCGCCCGCTGGGCTTGTCGGGGCTCATACAGCAGCAGCAGGGTCAGGGCTGCGGCAGCATCTCCAGGCTCCAGCGCCGCTGTGGCGAAGGCCTCCAGGAAGGCAGGGGCCAGTTCACGCTCGGCTGCGGCCAGTGGGAGTAACACAGTGAGACGCGAGGCCTCGGTGACGTAGGGCACAGGCAAGATCTCCACGCGACTCAGTGGCCGTAGCAGCTGCACCCGGCGGGTGAGGGGCCGGCGGCCCCCCTGGGGGGTCAGCGCCTCCAGCTGCAAGTCCAGTGTGTACTCCATCCCCCGGGCAGGATCAAAGCGTCGGTAGCCATTAACCAGTTGCTGTTTCTGGAGCCGCAGGGCCGGGTGGTATCGGCGGTTGAGCTCCTCCAGAGCTGCCCCCAGAACGTCCGCCACATCGGCCCGGTCAGCCCCACGCAGTGGGCACCGCGGGGAGCCATCAGCGCAGGAGAAAGCATGTTGCTCTGTGAAATAGTCCCAGCGCAGTACCTCAAAGCGGGAGGCGGGGCGAGACGGCGCTGGAATGCCCACTGGCCAGGCGGCCGCCCGCTCCCCATCCGCTGCCAGGCGGCTGGTGTTCTGGATCTCCCACTGGGTTGGAGAAAGAGGCCGTGAGCCAGGTGTGGACCACAGGAGCCAGCTCGCAGCCAGGAGGCTGGGCAGGCAGCACGTGGCACTCAGCACAGGTCCCCAGTCCCTTGCCAACCTCGGCCCACTCAGTGCTCCCACCTGTCCTTTCCCCAGATGGGAGGCAGCCTAAGAATTAAATTGGAGAGGCTCCTCAGAAAAGGTAGAAGCAGACAGGCACCAGAAAGCAGGGATGCTCTGATTCTTGTGCTAATTTTTTTAATTTTCCTGGATCTCTGAGACCTCTTAGGAAACCCCACTCTCCACTCCTCACCCCCTATCCCCTATCCTCCACCTCCTACCCTCCCCACCCCCCAGACTCCCTACCCCTCACCCCCAGCCCAGACCATACCTGTAACTCCTGGATCTCCTGGTATGTGCGTTCCAGCTCAGCTCGAGCAAAAGCCTTGTGCAGCTGGTACATGTGCACAGGGTCATGGACAGGGTGAGCAGTCAGGGCACTACGGAAACGAGGGTCCCCCTCCTGCACAGGCTCCCCAGGGCTCAGCTCCAGGTAGCTATAGTGGACCCCCTGGGGAGAGGAAGGGAAGTGGGAAATATGAAAGGACAGTGCCTTCCCCGCAATAGTGTGTGTCTCATCTCTCCATCCTATGACCTGTTGTGGACTTGGGGTCAGAATTCTGTGGGTGTCGGCCTACTTTGACCAGTTGTGAGCTTGTGTGACCTTGGGTAAGCCTCTGCCAGCTCATCTGTGGAACAGGCATGTGTCCTATCTCAGAGCTGTCCAGGGGCTCAAATAAAATAATAATGGCCAATACCAAACACCTACTATGTGCAAGCCTCCCTTATTTTTTCTAATCCTTATAACAAGCCTGAGAAATAATTATTTCCATTGGTATGGATGAGGACGCTCAGGACATTCAGTACTTACCCAAGGTCACAGGGATAGAAAGTGACGGAACTGCATAGAAACCCAGGCCTATATCTCCAACCACCCCCTCTGCCTCTCAGGGGGAAGTGCCCACGCCCAGATGGGAGGCACCAGGGTGGTGGCTTCTCTTCCTACCTCGTGGTCGCCAGTGCAGCCCACCCCGGTGGCATCAAGGATGCAGCGGCCCAGCCACTCATCCGGGCGCGCACTGACAATGTCATTGCGGCAGGCTTCCAGGTGGGGGCGCAGCTGCTGCAGCAGTGTGCGCGACAGCAGCACCCCAAAACCCCCGTGGCAGTAGCGGCCTGGGGCAGGCTCTCCACCGATGAAGTCCTGGGGCCGGCCCAGATAGAGGTGGGCAGCGGCTGCCAGGCTGAGGCGGCCGACTAGGCGCGCCACTCCGTGCGCCTCGGTGTAGGTGGCATCGGGTACGAGGAAGAACCAGTCGAAGTCGTCGCCGTGCTGCTCCAGCAGGTGGCGCAGTGCCAGGTGCAGGTGCCCAATGGGCCGCTCCTCGCCTAGTGTCACCACGGCCATACCTGGTGGTGCCCGGCGGCCCCTCGAGCCTGTCAGGAACACCACACGCTCTAGCCTGTGCCCCAGCGTGCGGTTCATGGCCACGCCCAGCGTAGGCAACGTGGCCTGTGAGGTCAGCACCGCCACAAGCAACTTCTGCCTGATCCCCAGCTCCGTGCTGATGTAGCGGGTCCTGGGGGTGGGGGAAAGATGGCACAAGGTTATCAAAAAGACAAGTAGGGCAGGCAGAGGGTAGCATACATAGGCTTTAGCAGGTCATGTCCTCGTTGGGCCTGTTTCCTCGTTTATGATAGAATAACTCTGTTCTAGGGGTCGTGAGGATTTAAGGGAATTATTGTCCTTACCTACCCAAGTGCTTTTAAAAGGGAGATAGTATTATCCATGCAGATATGAGAGATATATTATGGGTCTGATTCTCTGTTTTGTTATTTAGTAGTTGAGTCTTTGAGTAAGTTATTTAACCCACCTAAACCTCAACTTCCCTGGTGGCTCAGATGGTAAAGCATCTGCCCACAATGCGGGAGACCCAGGTTCAATCCCTGGGTTGGGAAGATCCTCTGGGGAAGGAAATGGCAACCCACTGCTGTACTCTTGCCTGGAAAATCTCATGGACAGAGAAGTGTGGTAGGCTATAGTCCGTGGGGTCCCAAAGAGTTGGACACAACTGAGTGACTTCACTTTCACTTTTAAACCCTGGGTAGCCTCATCTGTAAAATGGGATGATTGTATCTCTTTAAAGTACTTAGCCAAATTCTTGGCACACAGATACTACACACATCATGAACATACTTATTTCTAAAGAATATGCCATTATGCCACAAATACATCACAGAAATAATGTAAAGGGATAGATGACATTGACATTCACCATAGTGAATGTGTTTGGGGGGGGTGGCTCAGGGGTTCCAGAAACTTATCTTCCATAATATGGAAGGTAAGTTGAAGAATTGAAATTTGAACTCAGTGTTACTTAGGAGAAATTATTTCAACTCATAGGCAGAGGCATTAATGGGATGGGTACATCATCTTTTCCCCAAAAACCTCCCTCTTTCCCAGGTGCCCACCCAGGAACAGGAGATAGAGGTAAATCCTTGTTTTTGTTTAGTCAGTAAGTCATATCTGACTCTTTATGACCCCATGGACTGTAGCCCACCAGGCTCTTCTGTCCATGGGATTTCCCAGGCAAGAATACTGGAGTGGGTTGCCAGTGCCTTCTTTAGGGGATCTTCCTGATCCAGGGATCAAATCCAGGTCTCCTGCATTGGCAGGCGAATTCTCTTACTGCTGAGCCACCAGGGAAGCCCCCACAGGTAAATCCTAGTTCTCTCTTTTCTCTTTCCCTCTCTCAATGCACCCACTCTATATACTAGTCATTTCTCTAAACCTAACACCCACTCAGTGAGCTCTGAAGACCTTTGAGGGTCCAGGGGGTCAAGCAGATTTAGGTCAGAGGCGAGTGAGTTCTGCCCAGGTCTGGATGGGGCCTCCAAACCTTCCCAGGGAGCAGGGCCATCGGAAACGATCGGGGCCCAAAGACTTCCTGGCTTGTCAGACCCTTCCTTCCGGGGCCTGACCCAGCCCCAGGCGGCCTCCGCTGCGCACACATCCCAGCCGGTTCCCAGGCGGTGGGGCTGGCGGGTCCAATCCCTACCTGACGGCCTTTTTGGCGACCTGGCCAGGCTGTGCAGGGTGGTAGGGCAAGACACGCGGCTCCCAGTTCTCCCCGGCGCCTGCACCGGCCCCGGGCCTCTCGCGCTCCGCTCCGGGCTGCACCGAGTTGGGCCGGCGCGCCGCATTGGTGTTGCCGCGCGGAGGCAGCTCAGAATCTCCGGGCTGGGGCGGCCCTGGGCCGCAAGGCTCCTCCACCCAGGTGACGCTGAGCAGGCTCAGAGTGAAGCCCAGAGAGATACCCACGGCCACGGGCCCCGCGGGCCTCAGTACCGACAACAGCAGCGATGCCCGCATGGCGCCCGGACCGCGGGCCCCCGGCCCTGGAGCAGCCCCAGAGCAGCAAGAGGAGGCTTCGAGGGGGCGGGACCGGGGAGGGGGCGGATCCGGAGGTCCCGAGCCAAGCGGGCGGGCCCCCTCCCTCCCCGCCGAGCAGCGCCAGCAGCCGGAGCGGAATCCCCTGCGCCGCGTTCCTGTGCCCCTTCAGCTGCCGCTCCGTACCGCGTAGGGTCCCGGCGCTGGGCGCGGGAGCCTCCGCCGAGGCCGCCGCTGTCCGACGTGTCACTGGAAGGGCCCCGCCCCCGGGGTGGGGTCTCGGGCTCCAGCTACCGGAGAGGGAGGAGAAGGGGGAGGTTAAAGGGGAAGGACCCCCGGAAGTGCCCCCTCCTCAGTGCGGGAGAAGCAGACGTCGGGGGCGGAGTCCCCTACCTCCCCCCCGGCGTGGTTGGTGCATCCCGTGTGACGTCAGAAGCAGCCCGCCCCTGCCTGGATGGTGCGCCCTGAGTGACGTAAGGAGCAGAGGCCGGAGCTGTCCATCAGCACCAAAGGCCGCGGGCGGGCTCAGGGCATGGGGCCGCGGCTCTGGGGCAGCCCGAGCCCCTGCTCCTGCTTCTTTCCCTTCCCCAGGCCCAGCTTAAGTCCCCGGACGTCGCGGGACTGGAGTGCCAGCCGGTGTTGGAGGCGGAGCGGCGTCGCTGCCGCGCAGGGACCGGTCCCTCCGGCCCAGCAGCCCCCTTCCCCTCACCGCAGACTTTTACCGGACCCCAGTCAGCTGGAGGCTCTAGCGCCCGGCGACCGCGGCCCCTCCGGCCCCTGCACAGCCTTTTTCGCTCAGAAGCTCAGGTCGCCTCCAGCCCAGGTAGATCTTGGATAATCCCAGATTTAGCCGCCCACAGACCAGTCTCCTGGCTGTCTTCTCTCCGGCAGCACGTTGCCCTCATCTCCCCCCAACTCAATCCACCTTTTAACTTCTTCATCCCAGCTCCCTCTAGCCAGACACTTTCCCCCTCTTTTGTCTTTTGTCCCTTACTTCAGGGATGCTTCCAGAGCTGTATAATGTGGGCACCACTCCTTTGTCCACTGTATCTTTGCCTAGTTCTCCACTCCCATCTCACCCTCATCCTGGTGGAGACCCAGGACTCCTCCTTGACCCCCAACTTCCTCTCTGTCAGGCTGACGTGGGAGGGTGACTCCCTTCTGTTCCCAGCACTATGCCGGGCACTGTGGCAACACTTCGGTTCCAGCTGCTGCCCCCGGAGCCAGATGATGCCTTCTGGGGAGCGCCCTGTGAACAGCCCCTGGAGCGCAGGTACGAGGCACTGCCGGCGCTCGTCTGCGTCATGTGCTGTCTGTTTGGAGTCGTCTACTGCTTCTTCGGTAAGACCCCATCATTCCTTACTTGGGCCCCCCGCTGTTTCCCCAAGTTATTTTTCTGAGGCACCCCAAACCTTCTTTGGAACTTTACCATGAACCATCTGTCTTTTCTCTTTTTTCATCCCGTACATGTTTGTAGATAATTTAGACTCGAGATCCTAGAGAACACAGGTTTTGAATTAGGCATGCTTGGATTTGAACGTGGTTCTGCACTTTACTAATTACAATGCCTTGGGCACATTAACTGTTCTAAGTCTCAGTTTTCTCATAGGAACAGTGGAAACAATGATATTTGTCTCACATGAGGTTGTTGTGAAAATAATAAGCACTCAATAAATAATAGTTACTGTGGTGAAGATGTGTTTGGGTCACTATGCTAGGTAGGCACCAAAAACATTTAGAAGGGTGAGTTAACATGGTCCCTTACCACAGGGCATAATGTCTAATGAGGGAGAGACTTCTGGCACATTCATACCTGCGATACATATTAGAGGGAGCTAAGTGGTGATCACATACATGGAGATATATATACAAGGCAGGCTCCAGTAATCAGTGCTGCTGCAGATGGTTGTCCAGGACACAAGGGAGTTGGTTGGATAGGCAAGTGGGGGCTGAAATCCAGTCCATGCTCCACTTGCCAAACTCTAGAGCTTGGTGCAAGGCTGCTTTGCCTAGAGGAAGGCACAACTTTTTCTAATTTGCACCAAAGTGCCAGATGGTCTAGTGGAGTAGGTGCCCGGTGACTCTACTGAAAGAAGTACAGAACTTCAGATAGGGTAGTGAGGTTTATTGGCTGAGCATCCAGGGAAAGCCTCCAGGCAGAGCATTACAGGTGGCTGGATGAAGTGCAAAGGAAGCTTGGAAATCTGAGTTCCAGGTTGGGCAGAAATAGGGCAGGACTTATGCTCTGCAGACTTTACACCTCCCCCTAGAATGGCTGGGTAGTAGGCAGGCATGGAAGCCAGATGGTCCCTCTCCTTCCACCTCCAAACTCTGGGCTGAACAATTGCAGAGTGGGCAGGAGGAAGAGCCCTTCTATAGGTTCAGGACACATTCTGGGTCTCCAAGGAGTCCGTGTCACCTCACCCCCTCCACTATTTATACCCAATCCCTCTACAGTTGCTCAATGCAGCCTGCCAATCCTCCTGGGCTTCCCTGCCCTGTGGCTCTTGGAGGCTCCCACTCTCAGGCTCTTGGACCCTTTGAGACATTGTGCATGCCCTACTCCTTTTCCTGATCCTAGAACCTCCTAGACTCCAGTGCTTCCTCTCATTCCTAGCACTGATTCTCCTTTTTATAACCTTTCTCTTTGGCTCTCCCTGATCATTTGACCCCCATCTCTGACTTCCATCTTCTCCGCTTTTCAGGGTCCCTCACACTTCCAGGTACCCTTACTGGGCCTAATGGCCCTATAACCTCCATTTTTCTGAAACTCCACACCACTATTTGCCCTATAATCCTCTTTGACTCCCTATGGCTCCTTGTGAACCCTATTGACACCCCCCACCAAGCTATCTCATTACCTTCCATCCCTCTGACTCTCTACTACTCCTAACACAGGGGAATCCCTATGACCCCGTTGTCTGTTTCCCCCACCGTGATCTCAGTGATTCCATTTTTTTGGCTTCAATATTATTACCCTCTCTCAAAAACCCTTTAATACGCTCAGTGATCCCACATCTGTCAATTCCCCTGACCTGAAAAGACTTCATCTTTCTGAACCTGTGTGACCTCATCTCTCAAGTTCTTTCTGACTTCCAAATACCTCATCCCTCTGAACAGTCCCACCCTAAGGACTCCAGGGATTTTATTGGTCATCTATCTGTGACCCCAGTGACCTCTCTCTCTGACCTCTATGATCCCAAAGACGCCAGTGACCCTGTAACTGATACAATGAACTATCTCTATTACAAAAACCCAACATTCCTTTCAATGACTGTTTCCCAGAGACTCCCAATGACCTATCTCTCTGACCTTCCTTGACCCCAGTGGTCCCTTCACTGCTGCCCTCAGGACCCCAGGGACCCCCAATTCTCTGAGCTTAGTGTCCTGCTTCTGGTTCCCCTGTGATTCCTTGTTCCTGACCCCTCTGACCTCCTACCTCCAGCCCTGTGACCTTGTTTTGGCCTCTCACTAGCCCCTGTTTCCCTCCAGGTTACCGTTGCTTCAAGGCAGTACTCTTTCTCACCGGGTTGCTGTTTGGCTCGGTGGTCATCTTCCTGCTGTGCTACCGAGAGCGGGTGCTGGAGACGCAGCTGAGTGCTGGGGCAAGCGCAGGCATCGCACTGGGCATCGGGCTGCTCTGCGGGCTGGTGGCCATGCTGGTGCGCAGTGTGGGCCTCTTCCTGGTGGGCCTGCTGCTTGGGCTTCTGCTCGCCGCTGCCGCCCTTCTGGGCTCCGCACCCTACTACCAGCCGGGCTCTGTCTGGGGCCCCCTGGGGCTGCTGCTGGGGGGCGGCCTGCTCTGTGCCCTGCTCACTCTGCGCTGGCCCCGCCCGCTCACCACCCTGGCCACCGCAGTGACCGGTGCCGCGCTCATCGCCACGGCTGCTGACTACTTTGCCGAGCTGCTGCTGCTGGCACGCTACGCGGTGGAGCGTCTGCGGGCTGCCCCTGTACCCCCCCTCTGCTGGCGGAGCTGGGCCCTGCTGGCACTGTGGCCCCTGCTCAGCCTCATGGGCGTTCTGGTGCAGTGGCGGGTGACGGCCGAGCGGGATTCCCACACGGAAGGTGAGAGGGTACATGCCAGCGTGGGCATGACAGAGATGGGTGGTTGGGTGGGGGGATCTGAGCTGTTGTGGATGGGGATGGAGCTGTAGGTACCAGCAGCAGAAGGCCTCAGTTGAGTTACAGAGAGCTGACTGGCTCAGGGTCTGGGAAAGCAGGACCTCGGTGCCACCGTCCATGCCACAACAACAGATGGAACAGCGGCTCTGTGCCAAGCCACTTCCAGGCATCTGGGGATGCAACAGAGACAAAAACGGAAAAGGCCCCCATCCTTCCAGGGTTACATTCAGGGTGAGGGAGACAGACAATAGGCAGACTAACAAGATAATTCCCATTGTGTGGACTGATATGAAAGAGGTGTGCAGGATAATGTGACATATGGACAGGGTGGCCAAGGAGGGGTGTCACATGGAAGAGCTGACATTTAAGCAGAAACCTGAAGGATAAGGGACCAGCCATGCAAAGAGCTAGAGAAGAGGGAAGAGCAAGGGCGAGAGCCTGAGAGGGAATGAGCTTGGCCTGGTGAGGAGGTGGGGCGGGAGTCAGGGGTGAGGGGGGCGACTATGTGGCCACAGTGGGCCATAATGAGGACTCCGGGTTTTATTAGAGGGCTGGTGAGATGCCACTGGAAGTTTAGCAGGAAGTATATAAACTAATTAAGTATCTTCTGGCTGCTGAGTGTAGAAAGCATCAGGGAAGGCGAGTGTAGAAAGCATCAGGGAAGGCAGGTGTAGAAGGGGAGCCAGTGGGGAGGCTTAGTTGTCCAGTTTCGAGATGATATTGGCCAATCTAGGTGAGTCATCTATGGCTCCAGACTGGGAGAGGGGTAGGGTAGCAGCCTGGAAGAGATACCTAGAGCCTAGGAATCTTCCCTAAAGAGCTTTGGAAGAAAAGACCTGTGGGAAGCCCTATCTGGCAAGTGGGAGACCAGGAAAGTAAAGGAGGAGAGGTTTCAGACCAGGGGAATCTAGGAGCCCGGAGTCCCCAGGTAGGAAGGGGCGGGGATGCTTGGGCAAGATGAGATACGTGGGCCTCTGAGAGCCTGCTCTTCCCCACCCTTTGCAGTGGTCATCAGCCGGCAGCGCCGACGTGTGCAGCTGATGCGGATTCGGCAGCAAGAAGAACGCAAGGAGAAGCGGCGCAAAAAGAGACCCCCAAGGGCTCTCCCCAGAGGCTCTCGGGCTCCTCCGAGGCCTGGGCCCCCTGACCCTGCCTATCGGCGTAGGCCAGTGCCCATCAAGCGCTTCAATGGAGACATCCTTTCCCCGGTGAGCACCCCGAGCCCTTCCCTCCAGCCCAAGTGGGGAGAAGGGGGTGTTGGACTCTCTGTCCAAGCAGGACTGGGCCTTCCCCAGGGCTGGTCACTGTCTAGAAGGCCTAGGGCTTGTCCACCACCATAACCCCCATAGTTAGGGGCCTGATGGGTGGGGGAGAGGTGTCCTGAGTGTGGGTTTTAATGAGGCATGGTACAGGGAAGGGTCTCAGGGCTGTGGACTCTGGGGGTGGTGAGGTCTCAGGCTGGCAGTGGACCGGGATGGATCTCAGGCTTGTGATGGTGCAGGCTGAGGCCATCTGCCTGGGTGGCTTTCAGGGCAGGGCTCCGCAGTGGCACTCTCACACCTGTGTTTCCTCTCCCACAGAGTTACATCCAGAGCTTCCGGGATCGGCAGACCGGGAGCTCTCTGAGCTCCTTCATGGCCTCGCCCACAGATGCGGACTATGAGTACGGGTCCCGGGGCCCACTGACGGCCTGCTCTGGGCCTCCAGTGCGGGTATAGCAGTCCAGCTGCTCCTGCCCGCCTACACTCATTGGTCACCAGCTCTGCCAGTTTGGGGAGGCCTGCTGGGCCGAGGCTCAGCCCACCTGGCGTTGTGCCCTTTGGCTGTTCCTTTCCCCACCCTGGAGAGGGATGGCTTGGCCACCAGATGGGACGACCTGGCTCAGGCTTGGCCTGGCCTGAGGGGAGAGCCCCCTCCCAAGCTCCCCAGGAGTTCCTGAGGGACGCGAGTGTGAGCCCCACTGGGCTGTGCTCAGGGTTGTGAGTGTGTTGCCTGTGTGTGTGCGTGTGGAGGGGTGGGCTTGGAGGGGACCTTGGGACCCTTGCCTTAGATTTCTGATTGGTAGGGCTTCTCCAAGGGTGGCCCCACCTCCTCGCCCACTGCTGGGGGTCCCATGGGCCACTCTCCTGCATGTCTAAGTGGAGGAGGTCTGCCTTCCTCCCCCATCGCCTCCACCTCTCAGCCAGACTCATCTAAGGCTTCTTGTCCTTGTCCACGGGGCAGACTGCAGTGGTCTTCTCTCTGGTCCCCTGTCCTCTGCAAGTCACCAGCCCAAGGGTAGTGGCAGGGGATGGGGTGGAGGGTGCTGCTCTGGGCTGGGTCTGGCAAGGGGGATGGGAGGAGGGGGCTTAAGTGCACGGTGCGTGTTTGGTGTCTGTCATGCCACTCTGGACACCTCATGCTTCTGTCTCCTCCCACCCCTCCCTGTTTTACATCTTTTATAAATGTGCCAAACTGTGAGGCTTTTGCCAGTAGTGGTGGTCTTTGGTGGCTGGCACTTCCAGGGGCCAAGATGGAAGCACTGCAGGCTTTGGTTCCCTGCATCACTCACTCTGTGGGGGCTCCAGATGAGTTCTGCCCTCCCATGTCACACAGAGAGCCAGGAAAGGAGCTGTACCTTTTTTATTGTCTCCCAACACCTCGGGTCCCCTCCCTCCCTACCCCCTCCCAGGGTAAGGGCATGTGCCCTCCAGGCTATCTGAGGGCACCTGCCTGGCCTGGTTCTGGCCTCCTAGCTACCTGCAGAGGAATGACTATGAGCGGGGCTGGGGAGACAGTGGGTACCACATTCCTCTCCCCTGGCAGAGCCTTGGTGCCCACACAGGAAGAACTGAGCCCTCACCCTCTGACCCACCCCTTCTAGGCCTGTCAGGGCTGGAGCAGGAGAGTGGGGGTGGTCAGTCAGAGGTGGGGCAAGGCAGGCATCTGAAGGGAACGCAGGAATTCAGGTGGAGAGTGGGGCATCTCCTATGTGGAAGAGGAAAGAGATGGGACTAGCTCAGAAGCCCGCTGCACAGGCCAAGGTGGAGCTCACTGACATGGGCGAGGGCAGGAGAGGATGAGGGACAGGTGGGGGCACAGACCCAGGGCCAGCAGGTTGGAGGGAGAGGAACTTGGGTACAAATGGGGGTGTTCAGGAGAGATGAATGTGGTCCAGAGGCGGGAGGGAGGGAGGGAGAAGCTCTGACAGGCAGGGATGTAGCAAGGGAGGAACAGCTGCCCTGAACCAAGTGGTTCCTGTTGGCACCACAGGGCTCCTTCCTCTTCTCAGCCCTGGCTGTGTGATCTCCTGCCTCCCCACTGCCCACCTCCAACACATCTCAGAACCAGCTTGCCATCCCAAGTCCTGGAAAACCTGCGGGAGGTGTGTCTCAGCCCACCAGCTCCTAGGAGACCCCTGGCCAGCCGGCTCGCCTCATTGACCTGTGCCCAGTCAGCTTTACTCACCCTCTACCAGCAGCCGTGTGTAGGCGCTGTCTTGGCCGGCCTGGCAGCAGTAGGTGCCCTGATCCTCAGGTCGAACGTCATGGATGACCAGGCTGTGGGTGGGGCCGTGGCTGCGCAGCTGATACTTGTCTCCTGGGCACAGCTCGGCCCCTTCCCGCAACCAGCACACTTGATCCCCCGGCCGGGACACTGTCACCTCCAGCACCGCCCGGCGACCGACCAGAACCGTCTTCTCGCGAGGGGGCCGGCGGCGCATCTGCAGAGGCAGTGCTGGGGGTGGAGAACGAGGGCTTATTAAGTTAATAGGGACACGCAGGACCCCAGGAGAGACGCATCTTCCTTCCCGCTCTAGCCTCCATTCCTGATCTTAGATCTCTATGCCACCAGCCCATTTCTCTCTATCTTCAACCCAAAGTCTCCTCTCCCCAGGAAACGCACTGCCCTCTGTGACCCGCCCCCAGAGAGTCTCTCGAGGAAGGGGTGGGGAGGCAGGTTTCGTCGGACCGATCGCCAGCCTGGCAGTTCCGGGGGAAACCGTGTTCACTCCTGGTCGTCCCTGCCCCAGGTCTTACCCTCCACCTCCAGTTGAGCCACGGACTGGGCGGGTCCCGCCTGGAAGCGGACCTCACCAGCGTCCTCGGCGCGCAGTTCGCTCAGCACCAAAATGTGTTTCTTCCCTGGGGGTATAGGAGGCGCTAGCGAGGCCAGAGCCGCCTCTGGGGAGGGTGGGGGGATGAGGGTGGGGCCAGAGTAGATCCCGGGGAAGAACTGGGATGCCGAGGGGGAAGAGGGGCGGTCCAGGACCCAGGACTCAAGAGCTGGAGGTCAGGGAGAGGCGGAGAGACAGCTTCTGGGGCCGCGGGGCGGGATTCGTCGGAGCTGGAGGTGGGCCTTAGGGCGGGGTCTGTCTGAGCCGGAGGGATGGGGCAGCGAGGGGGCCAGAGTCGGTAGAGAGTCAGCAGACCTTCCTGTCGGATGCGGACGCGGCCTCCGGGTCTCAGCGGGCAGCCTCCGAGCTCCCAGCTCCCAGCTGTCTCGACCTCCGACACGGTGCACTCGAACGTGGCTCCGTCGCCTTCCCGGGCGCTCACGGACCGCAACTCAGAGAGGACAGACACCTTGCGCTCTGGGGCGGAGCCAGGGGGCGTGAGGAGGGCGGGGCGGGGGGGCGGTACCAGGTCCCGCCCACGCCGCGCCCCCTCCTTAGAGGCAGCGTAGCGAGTTCCCCGGGCAGGTCCAGTCCGCAGCCACAGCACCCACAGGAGCGCCCGGCCCGGGCAGCACCTGGTACCCACCGCGCACCACCAGGTGAACGGGCCCAGTTCGGGCCATCCCCACCACGCAGCTGTAGGTCCCTGCGTCCAAGGGGCTGCAGCGCCGCAGCTGGAGAAGGCGGCGCGTGCCCAGGGCCTGGAGCCTGAGCCGAGCGCTGGGGGTGAGCGGCTGCCCATCCTAGAGGCGGGGGTTGCAAAGGGTCGGGGTGAAAACTCGGCCAGGCACAAGCGGCCCCGGCCCTGGTAGGCGGCGGGGCCCTCTGTTGATACCAAACACTTTCGAGGCACCCTAATGCTGCGGGGTAGGGCCCTGCCGCGCCTTCCGGGCTGCGCCAGGAGTCTCATTGTGATGGTGTCACCCTTTGGGGACATTTGGTCTGAGAACGGACGCCACGGTCGCGGGAAGCCGAGAGTCATGTACCAATCATGTCAGCCATGTGTGTGGATTCTGGAATCAGGAAACCTGGATTCAAATATGAACTCTATGTCTGCCCTGGGGCAATACTTCATCCCACTGAACATCAGTCTCCTTAGCGATAACAAGGAGATCAGAAGACCTGCCTCATCGGGCTGCTATAAGGTTAGAGGCTTAAATGTAAAGTAAACCTTAGCACATGCCAGGCACATGGCTTACTGAGTAGTTCTTTCTGTTGGGGCATTGTTAACTGTTCTCGTGATGCTGAGGTGGGCTGGGCTGGGGCTGGGCTCTGACCTTCTCCCAGGTGACATCAGCCAGGGCCTGGGAAAGTGCGCACTCAAATGTAGCTGTGTCGCCCTCGGTCACTTCAAGGTCCTGGAGCCCCTGCACAATGGTCACTGGGGCCTCTGGGAGTGGGAGAAGGAGGGCACACTTGGACACAGGGGTCACTGATGGGCACATTGAGACAAGGTGATTAGCAGAGGCCACCGGTGAGTGGGGGGCATGCTGGAACAAGGGGTCCAAAGGGGATGCTGATCAGTGGGGGACACAGTGAAATCAGAGGGGTCAACAGGGCAGGAATGGCCAGCTGGGGATGGGTCACATTTAAGGTGGTCAGTGGGGGACATGATGGGGCCAGAGGGGCATGGGAGAAGCTGGAGCAGAGATGCCACTAGAGTCACCCATAGGCAGGCATGGTCACAATAGCTGGAATGGACAGGAGACACTGGCCAGTGAGGGACACCACGGGTTCAGAGGAGCAATGGGGGGACCCCAGAGTAGATCTCTGGGGAACACACCAGGGCTGCAAGCAAGAGAAGGGGTCACTGAAGCGGAGTTGCCCATGGAGTCACTCTTTGGCACTGTTGGGGGTTAGTGGTTAGAGGACCACACTCAGGCAGGCAGAGAGAGCTGCAGCAGCCAGTGGTGGCCAGTGGGCTCACACAGGCAGGGCAGTCACCAGGGCCACATGTGGCAAGTCAGGGCGTCACACTCTGTAGGGAGGTCAGTGGGGGCCACACGGGTAGTGGGGTCAGTGGAATCACATCGGAGCAGTCAGCAAGCAGGCAGCAGTCCTAGAGGCCACACCTCTCACGGTGAGTCTGGCTGCACAGCGCAGTGTATCCGCAGTGAAGGAGATGCAGCCCGAGTCGGCCAGGCCCAGGCCGCTGAGGACCAGGTGGTGAGTGGGGCCCTCGGCCTGAATTTGGCACCTGGGCCCCGGCTGCAGCCGGACTCCACCCCGGGCCCATTCCCCAGTCACCCCCTCCTGGGACAGCTCCAGCTGGAAGGTGGCACTGCCCCCCTCGATGATGGTCACATCCTCCAGAGGTCGAAGCACCCTTAGCTGCTTTGCTAGTGGGGGGAGATGGGGAAAGGGGGGGAAATGAGGCCCTCCACATCTGGGCAGGGCTTTTGGGAGCCCCACACACCCCTTGGCTCTGTCTGCCTCTAACCCCTAATCTAGTAAGGCCCTATGAACAAAGTTCAGAACCAGGGAGCAGGAAGAAGGGAGTGAAACCAGCCAGATGTGGGTGGAGAGAGGGGCTTACTGGGGTTAGGAGAAGGGGACACATGAAGGGGATGATGTGTGGTTGGAGGGGTGAGGAGTTGGGGTGAGGGGTGCTGTGACACTGGAAGGAGCCCAGAATTTAAAGTCAGACACATCAGGACTAGACTCCAACTCTGCCACGTAGTTTGCTATGGAACCTTTGGCAAACTGCTTGAACTCCCTGGGCCTAAGTTTCTGCAACTGTATGAGGTTAATAGCCTTGAGGCATGGGTTTATTGTGATTGAATGAATGAAATAAATCAGAAGAGAATACACATCCCCACCAACAACCATTTACCAAGTTCTGTGTGGGTATTTCTCATATTATCCTGATTAAGGTTCTCAAAGACCCTTTTTAAAAGAAAACTTGGCTCAGAGAGGTTAAGTAATTTGCCTGAGGTCATACAATTGATAGAGGGCTCCATCTTGGGGGTAAGGGTGCTATTGCCAACCATCCCTGCTTCTCAGATGGGCTTGTATATCCTGGGGCAGGTAACTGAAGGATGAATATGGCAAGTCTTTCTGGAGTATAATATTTATGTTTATAGCAAAGCCAACTTGGACATATGAAATGGAAACCAAAATCCACAGGTACTTCTATGGTAAATAGAAAACAGTAGAAAAAGAAAAGTATTGTTTCGGGCAGGCTGCTTCGGGTCACGCTCCTGGGGGTCAGCCAGGGCTGACCTTGCCTTGCTGGCAAGGGGCACTTTGGTGTGTGTGTGGGAGGTCTGAGGGGCCCTTGGCCAGCCAGGAGAGGCTGCACTGTGGGGAAAGGGAGGCGTTAGGAGAGGACGGGGCACTCACGCCTCACGCTGAGCCGGGCCAGGGTGCGGTCGTGGTGGCTCTCGCAGCCGTAGGTGCCCTGGTCGGCCAGCACGACGCTGTGGATGAAGAGGCGGTAGACGTGGCCATCCTGGGCTGTGGACAGGCGGGAGTCAGGGGGCAGGGGCGCCCCACCTCGCACCCAGCGCACAGCCCCTGCCGCCCCCACGCGGCCGGTCTCCACTTCGAGGCACACGTCCTGGCCTTCCTCCGCCCGCACGTCCTGCAGCCTCCGCAAGAACAGCAGCTCCGTTTCTGGGCAGGAAGAGAGAGCGGACCATGGAGCCTGGTGGGCCGAACCCCAGCTCCCTCTTCTCAGGGACTGGTCTCCTGCCAGGGCCAGGGCTGGGAGAACAGGTTCAGGAACAGGACTTGTTTCGTCTCCATCAGGACCAAACCTCGAACGTGCAGCCGGGCACTCGTGGACGTGCCCCCGGCTCGGGCAGTCACGGTCCCTGCGTCCTCAAGCCGGCAGCTTCGCACGGTCAACGTGCGGCTTGACCCATTCTGGGTCGTCTCTAGCTGGGGCCCTGGAGTGATAACGACCCCATTGCGCAGCCAAGTGATGTCGGCGTCTGGTGGGGAAACTTCACATCGGAACGTGGCATCATCCCCCTCATGGACAGTGAGAGGCGTCAGCTCCGAGACCAGCTTCACCAGTGGGGGTTCTGGGGGCGGAGGGCAGGATCAGACAGTGAGGGGGGGCTGGGTCTTTCCACCGTCGCCCTCCTCAGCCCCTCCTCATCCCCAGTAACAGGCCTTCATCCCCCAGTTATTAAACAGAATCTTCCCGAGGACCAGCTCTGTGTCAGTCATGAGCTGTTTTGAAGGACAAGATGTCAACTCCCTGCCTGCCACTCCTCACCACCTCGTCTCCATGCTGGCTGGGCACCCACCTCTCTGACTCCCTAATAAAGATAGATCATTTAGGACAGACCCTGTCAATCTCATTTAACTGTCACAACAGCCCTATAGGACAAACGCTATCCTCCTCCTTGGGACCTGGGGCTCAGACAGTTTAAGCAACTTGCCAGTGTGTCACACAACTACTGGGAAGGAGATTCGAGACTGGAACCTGGAGGGTAGACTCCAGAGCCCTCTGCCCCTCCTTTTTGAGGATTCCTGGAAAGGGGAGCCCTGAGCCCTCATCCATGTGATAGCTGTGCATGCATTGGTGGGCAGAGAGGTGGGTGGGGGTGAATGGTGGGGGGGGCATGAGGCCCTTGGTGGGGGGGCCGGGGCCCCAGGGGAGTGAGGACGACACTGTTACCTTCCACGCTGACGAGGAAGATGCGGCTGTCCTGGGGCGTGTCGCACAGGTACTCCCCAGCGTCCCTGCTCCGTGCCCCCCGCACCCGCAGCACCTGCCTTGCCCCGTCCTGTTCCAGCTGCACCCGCCCCTGGCTGGCCAGGCGCTCCCCGTCTTTGTACCAGCGCACAGGGCCCCCTGGCCCGGAGAGGCGCACCGCCAGCTCTAGGTCCCCGCCTGGGGTGCTGCGAACCCTCGTCTGGGCTGCCTCGGGGGCCACCACCCGCACGGGGGGCTCTGTGGGGTCAGGGCCGGGGGTCATTGGGAGGGAATGGGTCAAGGGCTGGGGAGGAGGGTGGTGGGAGGCCAGATGGGGAGATGGACTGAGAGCCGTGGGGCAGGGGCTGGGGGCTGGGTGCGCTAGAGACGGGGAAGACTCAAGGGTTTAGGGGCGAGACTCTCAGGTTTCCTGCCCGGGGCTATACTCACCAGCCACTTGGACGGTGAAGCTGAGGCTGGGGGCCCCCGGTGCTGCCCCACACTGGCAGGTGTAGAGGCCCGCGTGAGCCAGGTCTGCAGCCCGGATGCAGAGGACGCGGCGGGGTCCTTCGGCTCGGAGCTCCAGGCCCTCGCCTGTCTGCACCGGCTTCCCATTATGGCTCCAGAAGACCAGGGCACCAGCCCTGGACAGTTCACAGCTCAGCACCACCGGCTCCCCGGGAGCCACGCAGAGCAGGCCAGGGGCTGCCTCTGGGGCAAGGAACTGGACAGGGGCCTCTGGACAGAGAGTGGGTGTGTCAGCTCAGTGATGCCCCCTGCTCCCACCTCCCAGACCCGGGCTGGCCAGGAGCACCCACCAGCCAGGCTGACGTTGAAGGTGACGGCTTCATCGCGAGTCTCACACACATACTCCCCGGCATCCTCAGGCTGGGCATGGGGCAGGGTCAGGGTGCGGGTGGGCCCCTCAGCACCCAGCTGCAGGGCTTCTGATGCTTCCACCTCCAGCCCATCCTTGTACCAGCGCACCTGGGACCCAGCCGGGGCCACCTCGCAACGCAGCTCCACGCGCCCCGGAGCCCTGAACTGTAGGTCCAGGGAGCGGGCTGCTGGGTGCACAATCCTCTCTGGAGGAGCTGGTGGGTGAACAGAGAGAGAAGTGGGTGGGCTCGGCTTCTACCTGACTGACCACTGGCTTCTCAGTCCTCTCCCTTTGCAGAGCAGCTCTTGGGAAATGGTACCACCTACAATCGTGGGCACTTACTTTGCGCCAGGTGTCATGCTGAGGACACTACAGTTCTTTTCTCAGCTACTCCTGACACTCCCTATTGCTGCCTTCACTTTATAGATGAGGACCTGAAGCCTCTTTATAGGGAACTGACTTGCCCAAGGTTGCACGGATGGAAAGAGCTAGACCCACACTCACAGATCTATCTAACCCCAATGCACAGCGCTCTCTACCCCTCCATTTCCTGTCCCTTTTCCCTGCTTTGCCTCTGAAGAACTGATCACCACCTGAAAAACCACCTGTTTCCCTTATTTGCTATCTGTCTGCTCTCACAAGAAGGTAAAGACAGGTTTTCTCTCCTTCGTTCATTACCGAATCCCTCAGCATCAGAACATGCTGAGCAGATCAGTGTTTGTTGAATACACGAATAAATGAGCACTCCCGATTGCTGGGCTCTCTTCACCAGGCCTCTGGCCACTGTCCCGACCTGGTTTGGGCAACCCAGGGCTCTCTGATGGCTGAGAATGAGGAGGCTGGGAGAGGAGGGAAGGCTGGACAGGGGGAAAGTTGTGTGTGGCACCCGGGGGCCCTGAAGGTGCAGGAACTGGGAGGGGTGGGTGTCTGTCCCTCAGCCTCCTGCCTCTCTTCCTCCCTGGGGGGGTCTCGGAGACTGCCCACCTGCGACGGTGACAGTGAAGAAGGCTGAGTCGTCTCCGGCGTCGCATACGAACTCGCCCCCGTCCTGGGGCTGGGCGGCGGGCAGCACCAGGCGACGGCGGGGCCCGTCGCTCTCCAGCACCAGGGCCTCGCTTTCCTCCACCTCCAGCCCATCCTTGTACCAGCGCACCGGGGCATCCTCCCGAGACAGCTCGCACATCAGCACCACACACTCCAAGCTCACGGCCACCAAGGTCACCTCGTCCCGGGGGTATAGGATGTGCACTGGGGGTTCTGCAGAGTAGGGACAACCACAGGCTGTCAGACTCACCGTCAGCCTCTCTGGAGCTGTCCGGCAGCATGAAATCCTGGTTCCCCAAATTGTTAAGAGTGATAAGGATAGTAATAGGTCCAAAATCTGTTCTCTGAAATCCCTGGGGCCACAAGTGTTACAGAATCCAGAAATGCTTCCAATTCTAGAAATGGTACATTTATCATATAGCATATACTCCCCCTCAGCCCCTACTGTGAATTCCCCCCCATAATCAATCATATTAACGTCTCTGCAATGTAACATATGGAGATACACCCTAAGCAGGGTAATTTAAAAGTGCAAATAGCTTCCCAGAGTTAAGCTCAGGTTTTACAAAAATAACTTTTAATACCAAACATACAAAAAGCCTTTGGATTTTAAGTGTTTTCTTTCTTTTTTTTTTGGTTTCAGGATTGTGGATAAGGATGGCAGATCTGTAACAGTATTGGTAAGTACTTATATATTGCTTGCTAAAGTTCCAGGACAGTTGTAAGCACTTTACACCCTGATAGCAACCCTAGGGTGTAGGTACTGTTTTAAACTCATTTTCCAGATGAAGAAACTGAGGCACAGAGTGGTTAAGCAACTTCCTTATGGTCACAGCTGGCTACACCTACCTAGAGCAGGATGAAAAACCACCATTCGAGAAAGGGAAGCTCCTTATTGCACAATTCAGACTTAAATTGAAGAAAGTTGGGAAAACCACTAGACCATTCAGATATGACCTAAACCAAATCCCTTATGACTATACAGTGGTAGTGAGAAATAGATTCAAGGGATGGGATCTGATAGAGTGCCTGAAGAACTATGGATGGAGGTTTGCAACACTGAACAGAAGGCAGTGATCAAGACCATCCCCAAGAAAAAGAAATGCAAAAAGGCAAAATGGTTGTCTAAGGAGGCCTTACAAATAGCTGAGAAAAGAAGAAGGGCAAAGGAAAAAGGAAAGACATACCCATTTGAATACAGAGTCCCAAAGAATAGCAAGGAGAGATAAGAAAACCTTCCTCAGTGATCAGTGCAAACAAATAGAGGAAAACAATAGAATGGGAAAGACTAGAGATCTCTTCAAGAAAATTAAAGATACCAAGGGAACTTTTCATGCAAAGATGGGCTCGGTAAAGGACAGAAATGGTACGGACCTAACAGCAGCAGCAGATAATAAGAAGAGGTGGCAAGAATACACAGAAGAAAACTATTCATGACTCAGATAACCATGATGGTGTGATCACTTACCTAGAGCTAGACATTCTGGAATGCGAAGTCAAGTGGGCCTTAGGAAGCATCACTATGAACAAAGCTAGCAAAGGTGATGGAATTCCAGTTGAGCTATTTCAAATTCTAAAAGATGATGCTATGAAAGTGCTGTGTTCCATATGCCAGTAAATTTGGAAAACTCAGCAGTGGCCACAGGACTGGAAAAGGTCAGTTTTCATTCCAATCCCAAAGAAAGGCAAAGCCAAAGAATGTTCAAACTACTGCACAATTGCACTCATCTCACATGCTAGTAAAGTAATGCTCAAAATTCTCTAAGCCAGGCTTCAACAGTACATGAAATATGAACTTCCAGATGTTTAGGCTGGATTTTGCAAAGACAGAGGAACTAGAGATCAAATTGCCAAAATCTGTTGGATCATGGAAAAAGCAAGAGAGTTCCAGAAAACATATACTTCTGCTTTACTGACTACACCAGAGCCTTTGACTGTGTGGATCACAACAAACTATGGAAAATTCTTAAAGAGACAGGAATACCAGACCACCTTACCTGCTTCCTGAGAAATCTGTATGCAGGTCAAGAAGCAATAGTTAAAAATGGACATGAAACAACAGACTGGTTCCATATTGGGAAAGGAGTACGTCAAGGCTGTATATTGTCACCCTGCTTATTTAACTTATATGCAGAATACATTATGAGAAATTTCAGGCTGGATAAAGCACAAGCTGGAATCAAGATTGCTGGGAGAAATATCAATAACCTTATATATGCAGATGACACCACCCTTATGGCAGGAACCGAAGAACTAAAGAGCCTCTTGATGAAAGTGAAAGTGGAGAGTGAAAGAGTTGGCTTAAAGCTCAACATTCAGAAAAGTAAGGTCATGGCATCCAGTTCCGTCACTTCATGGGAAATAGATGGGGAAACGGGAAACAGTGAGAGATTTTATTTTCTTGGGCTCCAAAATCACTGCAGATGGTGACTGCAGCCATGAAATTAAAAGATGTTGCTCCTTGGAAGAAAAGTTATGACCAACTTAGACAGCATATTAAAGCAGAGACATTACTTTGTCAACAAAGGTCCGTCTAGTCAAGGCTATGGTTTTTCCAGTAGTCATGTATGGATGTGAGAGTTGGTCTATAAAGAAAGCTGAGCGCCAAAGAATCGATGCTTTTGAATTGTGTTGTTGGAGAAGACTCTTGAGAATCCCTTGGACAGCAAGGAGATCCAACCAGTCAGTCCTAAAGGAAATCAGTCCTGAATATTCATAGGAAGGACTGATGTTGAAGCTGAAACTCTAATACTTTGGCCACCTGATAAGAAGAACGGACTCATTTGAAAAGACCCTGATGCTGGGCAAGATTGAAGGCAGGAGGAGAAGGGGATGACAGACGATGAGATGGTTGGATGGCATCACCGACTGGATGGACATGAGTTTGATCAAGCTCCGGCAGTTGGTGATGGACCAGGAAGCCTGGCGTGCTGCAGTCCATGGGGTCACAAAGAGTCGGACACAACTGAGCTACTGAACTGAACTGACAGACTCTGCCAGCAGTGGTAGGGATTCCAAGCTAAGGCTTGTAGGAAACTCAGTAATGAATTTGCATCTGAGCCTGAGTTCCCTGGGGATGTTAAATGCCGATTCAAGTTCATCTCTAGCTGCTCTGGAGTGGTCAGCCTTTCACAGAAAGGAGCGATGTCAACGTGCGAGGTGACCAGGGCTCTGAGCGCCGGTCTGCCCAGGCATCTACGCACCTTGGAGGTCTCCTGTAATCGTCTCCCAGACGCGGAAGTGCTCCTTCAGCATTCGGCCCCCTTGTGGCTGGCTGGGGAACTGCTAGCTTCCCAGTCTAGGTCTTTGCAGTGGGGAGTATGGGCAGACATGCCCACCAGTGCACATCCAGCTCTTGCCTCTGCCTCCCTAACCGGGCTTGTTCTAACAGTCTATGGGATGCAGGTTGGTTCTCTGGGCCTAGCAGCGCCACGAGATGTTGGAGTGTGGCTGCCTGAGTGGTGGGGCAGGTGATGGAGGCAGTGGAGTGTAGATGGCGTGCAGCCATGAGACTGGGGAGCCTGCAAGGCTATGGGACCTCAGCTTGGCATCGGACCTGATTCTCCTGGTCCGCAGCCAAGGTGGTGTGTTGTGCGAACTTCCTAGGAAGAATCTGGTGTTTTGTGGGGAGGCCAATTATGGGCTGGAATGAGTGTGTCTGCAGCCACGATGTCTGGCCAGGGCTTGAGGCGGGAGAGGTTGAAGGGAGCCACTACAGGACAGAATATGTAGCAGCTTGTGTGTTTCAAGCTGTCCTATCTGGGGTGCAGGGAGTTGGGGGGCCCTAAGTAGCTCAAATCTAGGCTGAAGCCTTGTTTCTGGAGCAGGTCAGTGGGGAGGGCAACCAGAAGGTGCTGGCATCGGGATGGTCGCTCCAGTGCAGCCAGTGGGTTCTTCAGTGCCACCCAGAGCCACCTGGGTTTTACACTCCCCGCCCTGCTCAGGTACACACTGGGATTGGCGCTATGAGCTGCAGCCCCAAAGTTTCCAGCAATGAACCATCACTTCCGTAATCATCCTGTGCCTTCCTGCTTTTAACCTTCAACTCTGATCTTCAGTCCAAACCCAGACCCCCACTTAGCTAACTCAGCCCTTGCTCCAAATATCTGTTCTGAAGCCACTTCCTGCCTGCTAGCCAACCAGGTTAGCAGCCCCAGCCCTGAGCTCTCACTGCGCCTTACTGCAACACTCCCTCTAAGACTTCAGGTGTCTGGCTTTCCTGCCAGGCCATCCACTCCTGCAGGGACGCACACGTGTCTGGGAGCTGCTGAGTGTCCAGAGCCTGGACCAGGACTGGCTCCTGCGGGTGGCACGGTGACTCTCCCCGAGGCCCTCCCTGACCTCCTGTCCGGCTCTCTTGAGCCCTCTTTCCTTCACAGCACTTGTCACGAAGTGTCACCGTACATTTATTTGCGTGTTTATTGGTTAAACACAGGGGTCGCAAACTCAAGTGCCCGTGGGGGCCAGGCTGAAGCAGTTTAGGAAGGGGAGCAAAAAAGAACAGTGGGGGATGGGGGTGGGTGTGAGACAGAGGAATGTGGGCCCCAAATTATGGGGGCAGCTGCTACTCAGCGCCAGCTGTTCGTCGCCAAGGGGGGAAGCGGGACCAGAGGCGCCGGGTCTTCGGCTTTTTCAAGAGGATGCATAACTCCGGGTTGTTATTGGAACTGTCCTGACTTTGGTATGACTCTGCAGGCCAAACACAACACACCTGTGGGCTGTATGGGGCCTGAGGGACTGCCGGTTTGCGACCCCTGGTTAACGGCTGCACCCACCTCGCCCCCAGCTAGACCGGCAGCTGTCTGAGAGCAGGGACCTTATATGCAATAAGCATCAGTGACCCACAGCACCTGGCCCAGCGCCTGACACATATAAACTGCTCAGTGAGCTGGCGGAGCACAGCTATTCCTGGCTTGGGTGCTGGGGAGGAGCCTGCTTCCTCCAACAGTGACCCTGGGGTCTTCTGGGCAGGGACCACCCCCCTCACCACCAGCTCATGCACCTACAGCCTCCCGCCCCCATGTGCTAGCTAGGGGCTATGTGGCCAGCTCCCCAAGGGCTCAGGGCAGTCATCTGGTGACCCCGGGGGCGGGGGATGGGCCCACACCTGTGACAGTGACTGTGAATGAGGCGGATTCGTCATCGATCTCACACAAGTACTCGCCCGAGTCCTCCAGCTGAACAGCGGGCAGCACCAGGCGGCGCACCGTGTCCTCCTTCTGTAGGAGCAGCGTGGGACTCTCCACCACCTCCTCACCGTCCTTGGTCCAGCGTACCTCGGCCCAGGGCCGGCACAGCTCGCAGGTCAGCACCACGCGCTCCAGGCGCACGGCTGCCACGTACACCTTGCCACTGGGGTACACGATCCACGAGGAGACGTCTGCAGGACACGACAGCCGTGGCTGGGCATCTGGGGCTGGGGCTGAGGTGCCCAGCCACCTTGCCCGGTTCACGCCTGTTCCCTACTCCCAGAAAGTGGGATGCATGTTGAAGAAGAGGGTCTTCCCTTGGACCAGGGCTCACAGCGGCTCAGATGGTTACTCACAGCTAACTTGTGACATGACCACAAAGCACAGCAGGGGTGGGACCATGGTGTCAGCCTCGCCTGTGGAAACTCTCCCTATTCTCTGGATGGGGGCAGTGCTATACAAAGGGTGAGGTTGGGGAGAGGAGGGTTGGGTGCCCAGATGGAGCTGAGGTCTCCCACAGGAGACCTTTAACCCCTCTAGTGCTTGGGTCTCACCCCACACTACCATCCCTAAGGCTCCTCTTGGAGGGCCTTCAGGAGAACAGAGAAGGTGGGCTTCCCTCTGCCATGTAGCTGTGACTAGTGCACTAAGGACAAAGCATTTTCTGCAGTGGCTGAACCTCAGTGTGCAGACCATGGGTTGGGGGGAAAGGGTGGGGTGTGATTGGCTGAGGGGGCTGGGAATGGCAGCCCAGGAGTGTGCCGGCTGTCCAAGCAAGGCACAGCTGCCCCATCCCATGGCCTGCCTGGAGCCCCACCTGTGATGGTCACGGTGAAGTAGGCGCGCTCATCGCCAGCGACGCACTGGAACTCGCCCCCGACGGAAGGTTGGGCGGAAGGCAGCACGAGGCGGTGGTGGGGCCCTTCACTCTCCAGCAGCACGAAGTCGCTCTCCTCCACCTCCTGCCCGTCCTTGAACCAGTGCACGGGGGCATCCTCCTGGTCCACCTCACAGGTCAGCATGACACACTCAGAGGTTATGGCGTGCACAAACACATGCTCCCGGGGGGCCACGATGTGCACTGGGGGGTCTGGGGGAGCAGAGATGGGGTCACACCGACACTCACACAGAACACCTGAGTCCATGGTGGCTGGGAGGAGGGTGGGTTCTGGGGCAATGACCCAGAACTAAGTACTAAGGGCGTGGTGGGTGAGGTGTCACAGATCAGTATCGCCGATCCTGCGCACAGGCCTGTTAGTCCCCAGAGGATCCGAGGGTGCTGGGTGGGGACACAGAGGGCCTTTGTCTAGGCTGAGAGGAGGTCATTGCTTGCTGCTGCTTTTACCAGGAAGCCCCCAGTGTGTTGGCCCCAGGACAGGGAGGAGGTGGGAGGTGGGAACTACTCAGTGCTGTCACCCTGGGGCAACACCCCCTACAGGTAGTGAGTTCCCTATCACAGGGCACATTCATGCAGGGGCAGAGGACCTTTTGGCAATGGGGCCGTAACAGGATTTCCACTCAAAGTGAGAAAACTGAGCTGGTTCAATGGTTCCAGAGTTGTCCTCCTAGAGTGGATCTCAAAGCTCTGTCCTGGATATTCGGGCTCTGGAGGCCTGGGGCGGGGGTGGGGGGTGAGGAGGGGCTATGCACTAATAACAGGTTTCCTGTTATTAGTCTCTGAAGCAGCCAGAACATGGACTGGCTTCCAAGAACCTCTGTACCACTGCACCTAAAGGTTTCCTTCGACTCTGACCTCCTGCGGCATGGGATAAACAGTCCTGGGTGTGAACCCAGCTAGCGTAGTTGCTGGCTGTGTGATTGTGAGGAACTTGCATAACCTCTCTGAGTCTCTGCTACTTCATCCATGAGTGGAGATATACTGGCTCTCGTGTAGCCTTGAATGTTGAATGAAAGGGTACATTTCAAGTATCCAGCACAGGCCTTGGCTAGCAGGTGCCTAACAAATGTTAGCTCCCACCTCCCCTGCCCTTCACTGATTTGAGGCCCCCTCACATCCCTCCCAGCAGAGGGTACATGAGGGCCAAGTGTGCTGGAGGGTGGCGTGGGGGCAGCGTGATCTGCAACATGTCCCCTGGCCCCGGAGGCCCTCCCTGGAAGGGCTCATCAAAGCAGGCAGAGCAGGGGGTGGGGTAGGATGGGTACAGCTCCCTGGGTCAGCCTCGGCTGGGGGAGCCTAGGCTGCCTCGTTCCCTGACCTTGGACGGTGACGCTGAAGAAGGCTGAGACGCCTTCTGTCCTGCACTCGAACTCGCCACTGTCCTGGACCTGGGCCTCGGGCAGGATCAGGCGGTGTTTGCGCCCGTCCATCTTCACCACCAGTGACTCGCTCTCCTCCACCTGCTGCCCATCCTTGTACCAGCTCGCTGGGAAGTCCACCCGGGAGAGCTCACAGGTCAGTACCACCCGATCGGAGGTCGTGAAGGTCAGCGACACCTTGTCCTGCGGGCTCAGGATGTGCACAGGACTCTCTGCGTGGGGAGAGGTGTGGTCATGGGTAGCGCCCTAGTTGTGCTCTACTTACCCAGTGAGCACCCCACTGCAGGGCATGTGCTGGGGGAGGGGGCTGGGCACATCAGGCCAGACGACTGTCGTGATGCATTTGTTGGTTTTAAAAATTCGTTTTGCGCTTACACACCAACTCTCAAGACCAGTGGTTTTAGTGTGCATAAGAATTCCCAGAGAGCCTACCGAAAATGCAGATTCCTAGGCTTTGCCCCCCCCCTGCCCCAGCATGCAAGGGTCAAAGAATCTGCTTTATAAACTAGCCCTCAGCATGACTCTGACGTTGGTCAAAGTGTTAGTCACTCAGCCTTGTCTGATTCTTTGCAACCCCATGGACTTCTCCAGGAAAGAATGCTGGAGTGGGTTGCCATCCCCTTCTCCAAGGGAGCTTCCTGACTCTTCCTGACCTGATCGAATCCAGGTCTCCAGCATTGGGGGCAGATTCTTTACAGCCTGAATCACCAGGGAAGCCCAATGTTAGTGAAAGAAAGTGAAAGTGAAAGTATTAGTTGCTCAGTTGTGTGTCTGACTCTTTGAGACCCATGGACTGTAGCTTGCCAGGCTAATCTGTCCATGGAATTCTCCAGGCAAGAAGGAGTGGGTTGCCATTTCTTTCTCCAGGGGTTCTTCCCAACCTAGGGATTGAACCCAGGTCTCCTGCATTGCAGATAGATTCTTTACCGTCTGAACCTGGGTTGTATTTTAGAAATGCTGCTCTCTTTGTGTGGTTATTTCTTACTTTGTCCTCCTCCTGGGCTGCCGCTGGCTAACTGCCTCCAGGCCCTGTGTGTGGACACTGAGGAATTCTGTGACTGGCCTTACAAATTCCAGCAATGGTGCAATAGCAAATGCCAGTGCGTTCCCTGAACTTTCAGACTCCTGCCAAGAACTGTCATCCTCAGGGAGGCCTCATTCCCTCTCCTCTCCTCTTTCCTCAGAGTGGCAGAGTGCGATACTGCAGCCAGATGACCTGCGTTCATAATCCAGCACTAGCACTTATCAGTTTTGTGACTTTGGGCAAGTCACTGAACCTGTGTCTGTTTCCCCATCTGTAAAATGGGATGACAAAAGAACACATCCTGTAGAGCTGTTGAGAAAGTGAAAGAAGTGAAAGTGAAGTCGCTCAGTCATGTCCAACTCTTTGCGACCCCATGGGTTGTAGTCCACCAGGCTCCTTTGTCCATGGGATTTTCCAGGCAAGAATACTGGAGTGGGTTGCCATTTCCTTCTCCAGGAGATCTTCCCGACCCAGGGATTGAACCCGGGTCTCCCTCATTGCAGGCAGACGCTTTACCATCTGAGCCACTAGGGAAGATTTAGGGCTGTTGAGAGGTCTGTGCTAATTAATATATGTAAAGCAATTTGGATTGTGCCTGGCACACAGGAAGTGACTCAGATAGTGTTAGCCATCACACAGTAGGGCAGGAAGTGGTCAGGGACTAGGGGCCACGGTCTGTGTCTTTAAGATGACAAACATGACAGAATTCTGCAAACCACAAAGTACCCCTAGAGAATTTGGATATGATGCTGGTGAAAATAACAAGGAGTCCCCTATACGGGCTTCTCTGGTGGCTCAGACAGTAAAGAAGCCGCCTGCAATGCAGGAGACCTGGGTTTGATCCCTGGGTTGGGAAGATCTCCTGGAGGAAGGCATGGCAGCCCACTCCGGTATTCTTGCCTGGAGAATCCCATGGACAGAGAAGCCTGGCAGGGTTGCAGAGTCGGACATGACTGAGCGACTAAGCACGGGTTGAAATTGGACTTCTGGATCCCTGAGTGCTCTATCTGAGCTCACTTAGGATGCTCCTGACTCCTGGCTCAGATGTGAGAAGCATGAATAGCGTGTGCCTCATTTTGCTAACGGGATTTCTATGTCTTGACCCTATCTGCCCACCGTGGTCCCCACTAGTACCAACCTTGGATGGTGAGTGCGGCTGAGTCCTGCACACCTGGGCAGCTGAAGCCGATCAGGGCCCCGCTGTCCTGATGCCGGACGGCCTGCAGGATGAGCCTGTGCTGCAGGCCACGCTGTTCCACCCGGTACCGTAGGGGCCCGGGCCCCACCTGGCCCTCTGGCTCGTTACTCTTGAGCTCCTCCCCGTTAAGGAACCAGGTGCCCTGGATGACGGTGGAGAGATCCAGGGAGAAGACAGCGTCTTCCCCATCATACACCTGTACCTCCTCCAGACCAGCCACCAGGCGAGCTGTGGGCACTGAGAGGGGGACAGAGCATGGCCATCAGAACCAGGCGGCTGGCAGAGAGCAGAGACTGGCAGCTAGATGGCATACAGCAAGAGAGAGCGGGGAGCCCAGGGGAAGGGAGGAAGGGTGATGGGGAGGGCACGACTTCAGGTATAGCCACTGACAGCCTGGGCTGACAGGACCGACTCACCCAGGTGAGCAGACCCGTGGAACACCACGTGGGGGCTGCGGCCGTGTTCGCTGACAGTGCAGACTCGGAAGCGGTAGTCGCCTTCGGTAGGCACGCAGTCCCCGGGCACCTCCACGGCCCCGGCTTTCTCAATGCTGAAGCACTGTACCCAGTCTTCCGAGCCCACCTCCTGTCGCTCCAGCCGGTAGATGAAGGGGGTCTCGGGGGTGGGGTCTGGAGGCTTCCAGGTGAGCAGGACCGTGTTCCTGTGGCCCTTGAACATCTCGGCCAACACTGGGGGTCCCGGGGGATTGTGCTTGATGCCTGAGACAGAGGCAGGGTTTGCATCTGAGCCCTGTTCCAGCCTCCCACAGCCCTGCAACCTAAAGTCAACTTTGCCAACCCAGACTCTTGTCATCTGGTCACCCTCCTGTCCTGACCGTCCTGTCCAGCCCTTGAGGAGGCTGCCTAGAGGCTTTGGGGCCCTCACATTTGACTCTAAGCAGAGTGGTGGTTCGGGAGTTGCCCAGACTGAAGGTGACCTCCCCGGCATCTTCTCGGGTGACCCCTGGAAGGACCAGGGCGTGCATGTGGCCCGAGCTGCTCTGGCAGGTGGCCGGCAGGTCCTCTCCGTCGCGACTCCAGCGTCCCTCCACCCCAGCCTCGCAAGTCTCCACCAGCAGCACCGCGTTTTCGCCCTCAAAAACGTCGAGCTTCCGGGGCAGCCGCTTCAGGATGGGCCCTGAGACACGGATAGGAGATTATCAGCCCGTGGACTGGGCACCGGCGGGCCTCTGTCTCGGTCTCCCCCAGCCCCCGCCACTGGCCAGCCGACCTTTGACCGTCACGTTGGCCACGGTGCGCACACGGCCGCGCATCTCGCACAGGTAGACGCCGTCGTCGTCCGCCTTCAGCCTGTGGATGATGAGGCGGCGGACCGTGCCCTCCTCGATCTGTTCGTACTTGCGGCAGGGCAGCAGCCGCTGGTCCTCGCGGAACCAGGCGGTGGGAATGCGCGAGTTGGGCACTTTACACTCCAGCACCGCAATTCCATGCTCCCGGCCCTCCACGTCCTGCAGCGGCCTGGAGAAGCGGAGGCGGGGCTCTGTGGAGAAGGGAGAGACCAGAGAAGGCTCTGGAGAGGGCCCCGACCGGGAGAAAGACCCTCCTCTGTCACCCACTGCCTAAACCCAGGGTAGCTCGGGCCATTTGCTCTTCTCCCAGAGTTAGTGGCGTTGTATACTCAGAGAAACCCTCAGAAGGGAAGTCAGATGACCCGAATTCTCATTGAGCCTAACACATCACCTTGACCAAGGCCATTTTCATGATGCTGGGCTGCAGTTTATTTGTAAAGCAGAGAAAGGGATGGAGGGGCTTGGACCGTTATCAGGGATTTTCAAAATGTTTGGCGGGGACCCTCATGGGCACCACACACAATTCTGCAAGGGTTTGAGTTGAACTTCATTTTGAAAGTACTTCAACCACTTTTAAAACTGCATTTTACAAAAAGAAAGCATGATAACAGAAACGGCCAGTGGGGTCACTTGGACTGCTAGGGGAACACGTCTGTCGTATCACTTGGCTCTGGGAATCTTGGCCTTCGTCCTGGGCTTTTCTGTCCTCAGGGGGTGAGAGTTCAGCTCTGCCTGGCCGGTTTGTGCACATCAAACTGTACCCAAGAGGCCACCACCCGTGGTACAGGTGCCACATGCTTGACTGCGTGCCAGGATGGACTCGGGAGATTTGCCAACTATTTTTCTCTGAGGGAAAGAGTTGGGTAATAACTAGTGAAGGTATGCCGTGAGTTGCAATGAACTCCTATTATGGGCAGCTTTAACTTCCAATGTGAATCTGGCCTGTTTTTCACCCCTGACTTTTCTAGTTATGAGCAATGTAAGCATTTATTAAACACCGCTGGGGGCTCAACTTTGAAATATAAATTTCCTCTCCTTCACCTTCTTCTTCTTGCAAACCTGGAGAGCAGTCTAATGACAGAATAGTCAAAAATTGGGGGGCATTATTTTGCCCTTAAGTTTTCTCCCTTTGGTGTGAATCGGGAGTTTGTCAGGGTGACACCTGAGGCTACAATTTCCCCATGGGGCTCAAAAGCTAGACCCAGTTATGAATGGTTAAAATGTGTGTGCTTAATAAGACAGCTCCCTTGTTCTCATTGACTGACTTTATAAATATATGTTACAAATTTGGATTTAGAAATTTACACCCATAAAATGATCCTGTTATATAACACACTGGGGCCCCGATGGGGTTTCCATTGGGGAATGGGTGGTGAAATAACAGAGGCTGAGAAACACTGAACTACAAGAGTTGTAGGTCGCTCTGGGTCAATCATTCAATCCTTCCTTAAAGCCCTTTATGGAAGAGTGGTTTTCCACCATCTGCCTCAGAATCATTTGGAGAGCTTGCTAAGAAGTTCCTGGAGCAGGTACCTTGGAGACGTACTAAACCCGAATCCCTGGGGGATGGGAGGGAGGGAGGTGGGAAATGGCATTTTAATATTCAGCCTCCCTTACTCCTCGCTGTCTTCTAGGCACTGAGTGGGGCTGGAGTAAGGGGGGTCAGGGAGGGCGCTGGAGGCCCCTCCCCAGGCCCCGGCCGCCCGGGGGCGCCGTGGTACCTTTCACGTGCAACTGCACGGCACTGAGCGTCTGGCCCGCCGAGTTGCGCGCGGCGCACACGTAGAGCCCGCGGTCCTTGGCCTGGCAGTACAGCACCTTGAGCACAAAGCCTCCGTCTCGGTCGCGGTACATGAGGCGGCGGCGATCGGGGAGCAGCGGGCGGCCCTCCCAGTGCCATTCGATCTCAGGCTCCGGCTTGCCCATCACGTAGCAGCGGAACTTTGCGTGCTTGCCCTCGTTCACCCAGAAGGTCTTGGGCGCGCACTTGAGCGGCTCCACCACGGGCGTGGGGGCCTCGTCGGGGTCCTCGGGCGGGCTCTCGGGGGGCTGCTGCACTTGCAGCAGCGCCCCGGCCCGCGCGTGGCCGTGCGCGTTGCGGGCGTGGCACACGTAGACGCCCGAGTCGGGCAGCCGAGCTGCCAGGATGCGAAGCGCCAGGCTCGCGCCCGCGCGGCCCTCGGCGCGGCCCGGCTCGAGGGAGAAGTGGCTGCTGTCCCACACTTCGTCCAGCGCCATCCCATCCTTCTCCCAGTAGAGCGTGGGCGCGGGGAGGCCCCCCACCTGGCACTCCAGCACCACCTCCGCCCCCCGCAGCACCCACTGGGACCGGGGCCCTGTCAGGAACACCGGGGCGCCCTCCCCGGCTCCGGGCGGCGGCAGCGGGCGCTCGGCGAGCTGGGGCTCAGGCTCGGGGGCCGGCGGCTCCAGCACGGTGACGGCGGCCGCCGCGTAGGCCTCTCCGGCCGAGTTGCGGGCGCGGCACACGTAGACCCCAGCGTCGGTGGGCAGCGCGCCGCTCAGCAGCAGGCAGTGCTCGGCGCCGTCCACCGGGAAGCTCAGGCGATCGGAGGCCGCCAGCTGCTGCCCGCCCTTCTCCCACACGACAATGGGCGGCGGCTCCCCCAGCACCACGCACTTGAGCTCGGCCTCCGCGCCACTTACCACCCGCACGGGCCGCGGGAAGCGCAGGAAGCACGGGGGGCTCCCCTGATCCCCCGAGCCCGCCTTCATCGCGGCGGCGCAAGGGCAGGTCGGGAGCGGCGGCGGGAGCCCGGGAGGCGGGGCGCGTCCGGGGACTAGGCGCCGGGACCCGCGGGGCTCTCTGCTGGCCGCCCGCTCCCGGCTCGCCTCCTTACCCTCCGCCGGGAGCTGCGGCTCTGAGGCGGCGGCAGCGGCGGCGATTCCCGGGCCTGGGGCCCGGGGCTCAGGGGGGGAGTCCTTCCTGTTTGCCTCTCCAGCGAGGGGCCCCGCAGCCTCCCCTGCCTGCGGCCTGGCTTCCTGCTCCCGAGAGCCGGCCTTCCCAGCCCCCTCCCACAGCCAGGGCCTCTTTCCCCTCCTCCCTCCCACCTCCAGCCGCCAGGTCCCCAGCAGTCCGCCAAAATCGGGCCTGAGTGACAGAGAAGCCTGCAGCTGCCAATCCCAAAAATATTCTCTGATGACACAGCTGGAGGACAAGAGCCCAGACCGGCTCCTCCAGGCTAAGTTTAGAGCAGGCGGGACCCCTGCCCCCCGCCTTAACCCCAGTTCTAGCCCCCGCCCCGGCGTTTCCTCCGAGAGGACTGGGCCCAGCAGCTGCTGGGTTGAAAAGGGCCCCAGAAGCTGCGAGGGGCTGACTTGCTCTGTCTCCCTGACAAATAACGCTTTTTAGACCTGGCAGACCCCCAGTTAACAGGCTCCTGTCCCATCTGGTGTCACCTCTGTGCTGGGTGCTGGGTTGTGACTCTGTGTGACTCTCTGTGTGTGGAGGGCGAGGGGTTGTATGTGTGGTTTAGGTCACTTGGGGTGAAAGCCCTCTCCAGCCCCTCCCCCACATTCCTGGCGGGAGTGGGAGATAAGGCTCAGGGCCACAGACATCTGCGTCAGAGATAGGAGGTCTCAATGCCATGGGCAGGGGCAACTCGACTGCGGGGCGTGGGAAGGGCTGGGGAAGACTGGGGTGAGAAGGGTAGAAGAGGGCGGTGGTGGGATGGGGAGGGCGGAGTGGGGAGGCCCTGGGCAGACCCTGGCAGAAGGGGCACAGGGCAGGGTGTGGGTTCCCGGTGGGCAGGGCCAGGTGAGCTATGTGGCTTCAGCTGCTCCTCTTCCTGCTGGCCCCTCAGGGCGGGCGTGGCTGTCATGGGCCGGAGCTGGACCGGGAACTTGTCCTGGCCAAGGTGAGGGCCCTGTTCCTGGATGCCTTGGGGCCCCCGCCGGTGACTGGGGAAGGTGGAGATCCTGGAGTCAGGCGTCTGCCTCGAAGGCATGCCGTGGGGGGCATGCGCATGGGCTCTGAGCCCGAGGACCAAGATGTCTCCCAGGCCATCCTTTTTCCAGCTGCAGGTAATGAGGGTGGGGTACTGGCGCCTTGACTCTGACAAAGAGTGTGGTGTAGCCTGGATTCGGGAGCTAGGCAGGTCTGGGGTTGAATCCCAGACCTGACACTCAACTGACTTTGCAACAGTGGACCAGTTACTAAACCTTCCTGAGCCTCTTGTCTCCTCATCTGTGAAAAGCGCCATAATGCCTACCTTTCAGGATTGAGTGAGATGGTGTATCCAGAGTGCCCGGTTCATAGGAGCCATTTGTGAGATAGTCGTCTGGGAGGCCAAGGGTGTTTAGGGACAGAGATATCTGGGGGTGCCCCTTCCTGCCATCTTTCCTCCTCCCTTTGCTTTTTTGCTCCCTGCTCCAAACATTGTTTCTTTAGCCTCAGACAGCTGAGACTTGAGAAGATATCAGGGATGCGGGAGAACAGTTAGTTGGGAAACTAACCTACCTTCTCTTGAATTCTCTTCTCATCTCTCCAGTCACTTGCACTCACTCAGTGAGTAAAGCCCTCCTCTGGCTGGACCTTTTTGTAACCTGGCTTACTTTTCTCTCAGAGAGGATGCTCTGGCTCCCTGTGCTTCAGGCCCCAGGCAGCACAGTGAGTGTGGCTTTAGGATCAGGCAGAATCCCAGCCTGGACACTTAGTTTAATGTCTTTTCATCTTTCCAACCTTCAGTTTGCCCTGGTGGCTCAGATGGTTAAACATTTGTCTGCAGTGTGGGAGACCCAGGTTTGATCCTTGGGTTGGGAAGATCCCCTGCAGAAGGGGATAGCAACCCACTCCAGTATTCTTACCTGGAGAATCCCATGGACAGAAGAGCCTGGTAGATGGGGTCACAAAGAGTCAGACATGACTGAGCGACTAACACTTCTCATCTGCAAAATGGATCAGTTGTTGTGAGATTTATAATGAGATGTTCCACATAACAGTACAGCCCCAATTGCTAGTTCTTTAACTTGTGCTGTTCGTGACTGTTTGATGCAGTTTATATACTTGTCAGGGTAAGGATGCCAACTGCATTTTCTTAGAAAGCACTGTCCTTGATTCTGAGCTGAATCCTTTCTCCTCCTCCCCACCCCCTTCCTCTTCCTTCTTGGTGTTAACCTTTTTAAAGTGAATTATTTTAAAGAATTTCTCATGCAGTATTTCTGACATGAGTAATATAACAAATGCCTGTGTACACAGCATTCAAGGTACCATTTCATAATATCAGATAAAAATTTAAATAGAAACTAACAATTCTAAGCAATGGTGAAGGGAGAGAGTGCAGGGCATCTTACACATCACTGATGGGAATATTAATTGGTAAAACCACTTCAGAGAGAAGTTGGCAGTGGCTGGCATTTTTGAAGTCTTTTAATACTGAAGTAACACATGGGGATTTTCCTAAAGGAAATCAGTCCTGAATATTCATTGGAAGGACTGATGCTGAAGCTGAAACTCCAATACTTTGGCTACCTGATGTGAAGAGCTGACTCATTTGAAAAGACCCTGATGCTGGGAAAGACTGAAGGTGGGAGGCGAAGGGGATGACAGAGAATAAGATGGTTGGATGGCATCACTGATCCAATGGACATGAGTTTGAGTAAACTCCAGAAGTTGGTGATGGACAGGGAGGCCTGGTGTGCTACAGTCCATGGGGTCGTAAACAGTCGGACACAAATGAGCGACTGAACGACTGAACTGAATGGAACTGAACACATGGGGGGGCCTCTGTCAGTTCCCCAAAGATTGGGGAGGGTCCTGGCCTCTGGCAGAGAACTTCGTGTGGCACCTAGCAGGCTCATGAGTGGCAGCCAGATCCCTCCTGCTGAGGGAGAGGGGTCCCAGGTTTTGCCGGTGGGGGCTGCCCTTTCCCTTCCCTCTGCCTTCTGCAGGTGCCAGCTGTGGGGATGAGCCAGATGCTGGAGAGGCTGAGGAGGGCCTCTTCACGTATGTGTTCCGGCCATCCCAGCACACACGCAGCCGCCAGGTGACTTCGGCCCAGCTGTGGTTCCATACGGGACTGGACAGACAGGAGACCACTGCCACCAATAGCTCTGAGCCCCTGCTCGGCCTGCTGGTACTGACATCCAGGGGTCCCACGCCTGTGCCCATGTCGCTGGGCCAGGCACCCCCTCGCTGGGCTGTCCTGCACCTGGCCACCTCCGCCTTCCCTCTGCTGACCCATCCTGTCCTGGCGCTCCTGCTGCGTTGTCCTCTCTGTTCCTGCTCCGCCCAGCCCGAAGCCACCCCCTTCCTGGTGGCCCACACACGGGCCAAGCCGCCCAGTGGAGGGGAGAGGGCCCGGCGCTCCACGCCCCTGCTGCCCTGGCCTTGGTCTCCCGCTGCGCTGCGCCTGCTGCAGAGGCCTCCAGAGGAGCCTGCCGCCCATGCCGACTGCCACAGAGCCGCCCTCAATATCTCTTTCCAGGAGCTGGGCTGGGACCGGTGGATCGTGCACCCTCCTAGTTTCATCTTCCACTACTGTCACGGGGGGTGTGGGCTGCCCACCCTACAGGACCTGCCCCTGCCGGTCCCTGGGGTGCCCCCTACCCCTGTCCAGCCCCTCTCTCTCGTGCCAGGGGCCCAGGCCTGTTGCGCTGCCCTCCCAGGGACCATGAGGCCCCTACATGTCCGCACCACCTCGGATGGAGGTTACTCTTTTAAGTATGAGATGGTGCCCAACCTTCTCACCCAGCACTGTGCTTGCATCTAAGGGAATCCCAATGATGCCCGAGCCCCCATGGTCACCAGCCTGGAGGAAGGGCAGGCTGCCTGCTCCCTTCCTCCTCTCTGCCCAGAGGCTCCCCTCTCCCCATTCCTGCCCGTTTCATGAGGAACGTGACAATAAATGACATAGTGCATATGACTTGGCGTGTCTTCTCAAGCTTCTCTGATAAGTGTTTTTGTCAGGGTGAGGTCTAGGCCCTGGGAGCATGGGATTGTGGGGTCTCACGTCACTTAGCCTCACTTGATATAGGAGATGGGGGTTTGCCAGTGGTAACTGGATGTGTATCTGGTGGGAAGTTACCATACTTGGGGAGGACAAATAGGTGCTGTCAGCTCAGGAAAGCGACTCTGGAGCCAGAACTGGCCCTTGTACAAGTTGGCCCTGATGTATCGACTGGGTGGTCTGCCATGCACACATCATAATGCCTATGCCCAAGTGTCATAACCACCCCTACTCTGCCCTAGCTCAAGGTCAGGTGATTTACAGAATGGCCAGAGATCACGGCTTTGGGGGCCCCACTGAGACAGATGTTCAGAGCTGTCCAGGTGTTTCCTGTGCCAGGGATGCGGGTGACATCCCCCAGGGATGCTGGGGACACTTTACTGAGGGGTACAGGGTCCTCTACTAGGCCAGTTAGCAGATCGGTGTTGCTAGGGAAGTGTCACATATCTGAGACAGAGAGAAGTGAGTGGCACAGAGTAACTTTCACAAAGCTAAGGGTATTCTTTTTAAACGACTGCCCTGTATTCTAAAGTTATCCTTCAGGTGTGTGTGTCAAAGTGTCATTTATATTATGGTGACGGTAGATAGCAGTGTTGTTTTTTTTTTAATGTGTTTGTTTTCAGATTTTTACTTAACAAAATTAAAACTTTGCAATTTGACTTTGTATCCTAAGATTTTTCTTTGTAGTTTTACTGCTGAAATCTGTGAAATCCTAAAGTTTGGGAGTCACTGATCTAGGCCTCCCCTTCCAGAGTCTCCAAGGCCTTTGATTCCACTAGCTTAGCAAGTGAGGAAGAAACGTCCACCCCTACCTAAGAGGGGCCAACAGTGACTAAGAAAATCTGTGTCCACTTCTGGCCATGAGACCAAGAGCAGGACACTTCAGAGATTTTCCCTGTTCCCAGTGGTAATCATTAGAGACACTGAATAATCTTCATTCAGAGTCCATTTGAACAGAAAATTCAACTCAAACTGGCTTAGACCAATGAAATAAAATTAAAAAAACCCAGCAGCCTATGACAAGTCCACAAGCACAGTTGACTAAATTATAGCTCGATTTGGGGCTCAAAGATGCTCCAAGGATTCAGCTATAGGATCCAAATACCCTGGGTGGGCTCCATCTCAGGTCCATGGCAGTCTGGGGCAGACCCAGACGCGCAAGTGACACCACTTGGTCTCGCAGGAGCGAGTCTGCTTACAGAAGTCCCGGGTTGGGTCTTGATGCCTGACTGTCTTGATTAGGGTCATGTGCTCCTCCAGGAAAAGCAGGAGCAGAACAAGTTGACAATTCAGAGCATGAGGCCCACCCCTGGAGTCCAGAGCCTGAAGCCTGAGGTGAAGTTATTCCCTGCTTCCCCTCAGCAGGGTGCAGTTACCACACAAGGCAGAGAGG
This sequence comes from Budorcas taxicolor, assembly GCF_023091745.1. NCBI lineage: Eukaryota > Metazoa > Chordata > Mammalia > Artiodactyla > Bovidae > Budorcas > Budorcas taxicolor. The sequence continues at coordinate 152,090,987 of NC_068911.1, forward strand.
GTAGATGCTGAGAGAAAGCACTGTTGGTTTTCCTTCCCAATTCTCAAATCTAGCCCTTTCCCTCTCTCTACATGAACACCATTTTGCCATTTAAGGGGCAGTTCTTTTTTTTTTAATTGAAGTATAAGTGATTTACAGTATTGTGTTAGTTCCAGGCGTACAACAAAGTGATTCAGTTATGTATGTATTATATTTTTTTCAGATAATTTTTCATTATAGGTTATTTCAAGGTATTGAATATAGCTCCCTGTGTTATGTAGTAAATCCTTATCGCTTATCTAATTTATATATATAGTAGTTTATATCTGTTAATCCCATACTCCTAATTTATCTCCTGCTTTTCCCTCTGGTAACCATAAGTTTGTTTTCTGTGTCTATGAGTCTGTGTCTGCTTTGTATGTAGATTAATTTGCACTGTTTTTTTTTTAGATTTCACATATAAGTGATATAATATTCATTTTTCTCTGACTTACTTTATTTAGTACGATATTCTCTAAGTCCAACCATGTTGCAGCAAATGGCATATTTCATTCTTTTTTATCACTAATATTCCCTTTTATATATTTATATATACACACTACATCTTAAGGGCTTCCCAGGTGGTTCAGTGGTAGAAAAACCTGCCAGCTAATGCAGCAGACGAAAGAGACTCGGGTTCAATCCTTATTTCCTGGAGGAGGGCATGGCAACCTGCTCCAGTATTCTTGCTGGAAAATCCCATGGACAGAGGAGCCTGGCAGGCTACAGTCCATGGGATCACAAAGAGTCAGACATGAATGAAGCAACTTAGCACACAATACATCTTAAACCAATCACCTGTTGATGGGCACTTGGGTTGTTTCCATGTCTTGGCTATTGTAAATAGTGCTGCTATGAACATTGGGTAGATGTATCTTTTAGAATAGGGGCTTCCCTGGTGGCTCAGATGGTAAAGCATCTGCCTGCAATCTTTTAGAATTAGAGTTTTTGTCTTTTCTGGACATATGCACAGGAGTGAGATTGCTGGACCATATGATAACTCTATTTTTAGTTTTAAAAGGACCGCCCATAGCGTTTTCCACAGTGGCTGCACCAGTTTACATTCTAAAGGGCCATTCTTGATTGGGCAGCTCAGCAGCCTCCTTACTCTAAGCAGTCACTCTCTACCTTTCCAGTCCATGTCCCACCTAGTGCCCAGGGGTAACTTCTTTGATGATTTTATCCCTTAGGTGACTTAAAAACTTGTCTATACAAAGTTCAACCTGCTTCGTGTGGTGTAATAGCCCTTTCCAATAGATCTTATACCTGTCACTGCAGCCTTGGAGTGACACAGCCATGAGCTAAGGGATGCCAGCAGGTGCCACAGGTTGGGAGAAGCTGAGAATAGATTCTCTCCCGAAGCCTCTGAGCCTGTGATGTGTTACTTTACCTAGCAAAGTGGCCTTTGCAGATGTGATTAAGGCTACTACAGACCCTAAGATGGGGGAGATAACTGTGGATTATCCTGTGAGCCCAATCTAATCACATGAGTCCTTAAAAACAGAGACTCTTTTCTGGCTGTTGTCAGAGAGATGTGATGACAGGATAGAGTCAGAGATATGCAACGTTGATAGCTTTTAAGGCAGAAGAAGGGGGCCAAATGTCAAGGAGCAGAGATAGCTTCTAAGAAGCTGGAAAGGCCAGGAACTGATTTTTCCCTTCAAGCCTCCTGAAAGGAAAGCAGCACTGCTGTCACCTTGATTTTAGCTCAGGGAGACCCATATCAGACTTCTAACCTAAGGAATTGTAGGGGGATTAATCTGTGTTCTTTTAAGCCACCAAACTTGTGATGCTCTGTTATGGCAGTTAACAGAAGACTAACCATAAATAGTGACCAAAGATGAAGTGGCGTCTGGGAAGAAGAAAAAGCTTTTCTCTGCTTCCTGATGTAGTCTGTCTCATCCAGGAAATACTTGGCTCCAGCAGAATTTTGAATATTTATGTGGATCATTCTTTAGATTCAGTATGTTTGATGAATAATACATTCCTGAATTTCTACACTAGTTTTGTCTTGGAGTACAATATATTCTGGGTTGAAAAGTTAGAATGAAAGTGAAGAAGTGAAAGTTGCTCAGTCATGTCCGACTCTTTGCGACCCCATGGACTATACAGTCCGTGGAGTTCTCCAGGTCAGAATACTGGAGTGGGTAGCCTTTCCCTTCTCCAGGGATCTTCCCAACCCAGGGATCGAACCCAGGTCTCTCACATTGCAGGTGGATTCTTTACCTGCTGAGCCACCAGGGAAGCCCAATATATATGTGTGTCCCCTAGAAAAATGTGTTCAATGAATAAATGAGTGTGATCAAGACAGGCTCTGAAAGGGACTGTAATTATTCAATTTTCAAGGGCTGTTTAGGGACTTTCTTGGTGGTCCAGTGGTAAAGAATTGCCTTCTAATGCAGGGGATGTGGGTTCAATCTTTAGTTGGGGAACTAAGATCCCACATTGTGCAGGGCAACAAAGCCTGTGTGCTGTAACTAGAGAGCCCGCACACCACGAAGAGCCCATGAGCCACAACAAAACCCTGCACAGCCATAAATAACTAAATAGAATGTTGCTTAACACATCTTTCCAAGGATTACTGACCTTAATATTTTGTGTTTCTAGTTTATGATGGTCGTGGCTTTACACGTAACAATGCCACGCTGTATTTTTTTGATCTTGGTAATATATAGTTAAATCAATAAGTTAAAGGATGCATAATATCTTAATAGGAGAAATAATTATTGAATGATCAAACTAGTTCAAATCAGAATATAAATACTTTTTAGTATATATCACAAAAAACTTGTTTTGACAAAAAGATTTCTTAATGGCTATTGGTCAAAACATTATAGAGAGACTTCAATGCAAATTCTACCAAATGATTTATCAAAAGGGGTTTTGTTCATTTTTTGCCCCTGCAAACAAATATTGTTACATTAACACTGAGCTTGTAACAAACTGGTTTGCCTGGATGTTTAAAAATTTCAACATAAACCAGCCCTGCAAACTGGAACATATTTATCTCAAGACCTCTTCCTGGTCCAAATGTATCTATACTAAGGCTGGAAGATAGAATAACAATAAAACCAAAATGCATCTGGAAAGTAATAAAAATAATTTGATTGCTTTTATGCTGGAAGTATTTTTCTTACTAATACAGCACACCATCATTCCGATCTGCTACTGCTTGGATAGGAATAATATTATTTTAGTTGCTGGAGTACCAAGGCATGAAGAATTATCTGTTTCTTGTTGACTCTCTGGAAATGAAGCCCAAGAATAAGTAAAAAGTTGCAAATTCAGGACAGAGTGTACAATAAAGTCTGGAAAATCCGGTGTAATGTTGAATCTTTGTATCAAATGAATCTCATCGGCTAACTTGATTGGAATTTTTGTCATTGGCACTGAATTTTTAGAGGAACAACTGCATTAAGTACTGACTTCTTTTCTGGGGGGAAGGGGTATTAATGATTTCAGGAGTAAGGCTTCCAAGTTTTTGCTTTATCTCCTAAAAGCCTTGAATCTTATTCTAGATTATATGCATTACTGATCTTGATACTCCTCTATACCCAAGTTCACGTGGCCACTCTGAACCAGTTGCAGAAGCTCCAGAGGAATTTCTTTTGAAATCTTCTGGCAGCAATGCCAGTTTTTACAGATGGCTAATAAACACACAAAAAGATGTTAAACATCACTCATTATTAGAGAAATGCAAATCAAAACCACAATGAGGTATCACCCTCCCTTACACGGGTCAGAATGCCATCATCAAAAAATCTACAAACAATAAATGCTGGAGAGGGTATGGAGAAAAGGGAATCCTCCTGTACTGTTGGTGGGAATGTAAATTGATACAGCCCTTTGGGGTATAATATGGAGATTTCTAAAAAAAACTAGGAATAAAACTACCAGATGACCCTGCAATCCCATTATTTGGCATATACAATGAGAAAACCATAATCGAAAAAGACACAGGTATCCCAATGTTCATCGCAGCACTATTTACAACATCTAGGACAGGTACCACACAACTGCACTCATCTCACACGCTAGTAAAATAATGCTCAAAATTCTCCAAGCCAAGCTTTACCAATATGTGAACCGTGAACTTCCAGATGTTCAAGCTGGTTTTAGAAAAGGCAGAGGAACCAGATATCAAGTTGCCAACATCCGCTGGATCATGGAAAAAGCAAGAGAGTTCTAGAAAAACATCTATTTCAGCTTTATTGACTATGCCAAAGCCTTTGACTGTGTGGATCACAATACACTGTGGAAAATTCTGAAAGAGATGGGAATACCAGACCACCTGACCTGCCTCTTGAGAAATCTGTATTCAAGTCAGGAAGCAACAGTTAGAACTGGACATGGAACAACAGACTGGTTCCAAATAGGAAAAGGAGTCCATCAAGGCTGTATATTGTCACCCTGCTTATTTAACTTATATGCAGAGTACATCATGAGAAACGCTGGGCTGGAGGAAGCACAAGCTGGAATCAAGATTGCCGGGAGAAATATCAATCACCTCAGATATGCAGATGACACCACCCTTAAGGCAGAAAGTGAAGAGGAACTAAAGAGCCTCTTGATGAAAGTGAAAGAGGAGAGTGAAAAAGTTGGCTTAAAGCTCAACATTCAGAAAATGAAGATCATGGCATCTGGTCCCATCACTTCATGGGAAATAGATGGAGAAACAGTGGAAACAGTGTCAGACTTAATTTTTTTGGGCTCCAAAATCATTGCAGATGGTGATTCCAGCCATGAAATTAAAAGACGCTTACTCCTTGGAAGAAAAGTTATGACCAACCTAGATAGCATATTCAAAAGCAGAGACATTACTTTGTAGTCAAGGCTATGGTTTTTCTAGTATTCATGTATGGATGTGAGAGTTGGACTGTGAAGAAAGCTGAACGCCAAAGAATTGATGCTTTTGAACTGTGGTGTTAGAGAAGACTCTTGAGAGTCCCTTGGACTGCAAGGAGATCCAACCAGTCCATTCTAAAGGAGATCAGTCCTGGGTGTTCATTGGAAGGAATGATGCTAAAGCTGAAACTCCAGTACTTGGGCCACCTCATGCGAAGAGCTGACTCACTGGAAAAGACTCTGATGCTGGGAGGGATTGGGGGCAGGAGGAAAAGGGAACGATAGAGGATGAGATGGCTGGAATCACTGACTCGATGGAGATGGGTCTGAGTGAACTCCGGGAGTTGGTGATGGACAGGGAGGCCTGGCGTGCTGCGATTCATGGGGTTGCAAAGAGTCAGACACGACTGAGTGACTGAACTGAACTGAGGACGGGTAAGCTGCCTAGATGCCCATCAACAGATGAAGGGATAAGAAGTTGTGGTACATATATACAATGGAATATTACTCAGTCATAAAAAGGAACACAGTTGAGTCAGTTCTAATGAGGTGGATGAACATAGAGCCCATTATTCAGAGTGAAGCAAGTCAGAAAGAAAAATACAAATATCATATATTAAGGCATATACACGGAATCTAGAAAGATGGTACTGATTAACCTATTTGCAGGGCAGCAATGGAGATGCAGACATAGAGAACAGGCTTGAGGGCACATTGTGGGAAGGAGAGGGTGGGACGAACAGAGAGAGTAGCATCGAAACATGTACATTACCATATGAAAAATTATATACCCAGTGGAAATTTGCTGTATGACACAAGGAGCTCAAATCTGGTGCTCTGAGACAATCTAGGGGGGTGGGATGGGGTTGGAGGTGGGAAGGAGGTTCAAGAGGGAGGGGATATATGCTGATGTACGACGGAAACCAACACAATATTGTAAAGCAATTATCAGTCAATTAAAAATAAATGAATAAAATAATGCCAGTTTAAAGGATTTATAATATTAGTTGCTGAATTTCAGGCATACATGCAAAGACAGTTACCTTCTCGTAACGGACTTCAGAAATCGAACATTTGTTGGGTCATTGTAAGGACTCAATTCTCCATCAAATAAATTGAAGCTGCTGCTTCACAGTTTAAGCAGAATCTAACATCTGGATGCTGATTTTCTCCATTGATGTATTCAGATCACTTACAAAAGAATGACCCAATCTCTATCCTCCACCTATAGATGACTTAGATTTCTCATGACCCAAAGCTCCTGAGGCTTCACTCAGCGGGGCAGTCCCATGTTCCCTTGCCTCTTTAGCTTATTCACAATTTTCGCAGTAGGAAGTTGAATTATATGTAATCCCCTGTATCCATGTTCACTTGAATAGAACCTTAATGATGAAATGATGTGGTGACGGAATGACGTGGTCGTCAGCTCCTTAAGTGAATGTTTTCCCCAGTAGTGGGGAAAAGTCTGTGGGCTCTTAAAGACTAACTTTAGGTCTATCAGATTTGGAAGATTTGCATTTCACTTTGTCTTTATACTGTTCTGCTAATTTATTTCTTGATAAATCATCGCTTTGGTTGTTTTCAGGTTTCCTGGCAAGATCTTCATTTATTAAATTCTGCAAATCCTGTGCTTGTGCGGGCCACAGCTCTGAAGACTTCCTTTCCTACTCTTTGGCAAGGTGCTGCCTTCACCATCTGCCACCAGCTCCTGGCTTCTTATCCTTTTAATGTTTCTCCCCACACCCTTCCCCCCACCCCATTTTGTCCTACTCTTTAGTTTGAGAGGGCGTCCCTGACAGCTCAGTTGGTAAAGAATCCACCTGCAATGCAGAAGACCCTGGTTTGATTCCTGGGTTGGGAAGTTCTTTAGTTTGAATAAATTTACTGAAGTCTTTGCTGACCATTGCTTTTTGCCTTTTCTTGGGCTCATTTTTCTTAGTATTGACCTACCTTCTTTTATTATTTACTTCAGAGTAAGTCTGTAGGTGATAAACCTTCTGAGTCCTTTGCAACAGAAAAATTCTTTTTATTTTTGCACTTGAATGGTGACAGTTGGGCTGTGGGTATAACTCTAGACTCAAAGATTTTTTCCTCTGAATTTTGAAAAATTCTCTCTGCTTCTTGTATCCTGGTTTTCAATGAGACTTAATGCTCATATGATTCTCATACTTTTGTACTTCATTTATTTTCCTCCCCCCATCAGAAATTTTCAAGATTTCCTCCTTACCACGCATCTGAAATTGTGTCACACTAAATCTCATGTTAATTTGTAAAAGGGATCCTAAATGGCATTTGATGGGACCTTTCAAACTGAAGATTCGTGTTTGGTTTTTTTTCTTCATTTCTAGGATATTTTGTTCCTCTGTGTATAATTTGTTTTCATATTCTTTCTATTTTCTCCTTCAGAGCCTTATTATTAGCTGATGTTGAAAGTGTTCGATCAATCCTCTGGGTATCTTAGTTAAAAAAAAAATAAAATACTTTGTATATTTGGTTTGAGCTATGTGCTGAAAAAACACCTATTTGCTCAATTCTTCTGGTCACACGTATCCTTTACCTGGGCTTACTCTGATCACTCTTTTGAGGATTTTTGTTGCTTCATAATCATGTTCAATTTTTCAGTTGATAAGAAAAGGTCAGTGATATCTTTTTCCACCCAAGAATGTTATAATTCTTCTAAAACTCCTGTTTTTGCTCTATGATTTATTTCACTGCATGAAAGTTCCTCTATGCACTGCTGTCTCTTTTAAGATGCTTTCTCCCAATGTTTGGTAATTATTAGTTGATTAGTTGGAGGCTCCTCCTTTACCTCAGATTCCTGTATGACTGTACACTCTTTAGCAAAAGGGGTATGAGATAATGTCATGGTATACATCATCATCTTGTCAGTTACCGTGGGCAGGGGGATATACTCAGAGGTAGGATTGTTTGGGGAGAAGGCAATGGCACCCCACTCCAGTACTCTTGCCTGGAGAATCCCATGGATGGAGGAGCCTGGTAGGCTGCAGTCCATGGGGTCGCTAAGAGTCGGGCACGACTGAGCGACTTCACTTTGACTTTTCACTTTCATGCATTGGAGAAGGAAATGGCAACCCACTCCAGTGTTCTTGCCTGGAGAATCCCAGGGATGGGGGAGCCTGGTGGGCTGCCATCTCTGGGGTCGCACAGAGTCGGACACGACCGAAGTGACTTAGCAGCAGCAGCAGCAGGAGGATGTTTTGGCAGCTCATCTTCCACAATCAGGTGCTCCCTTTTCCTCCTTTATGTCAGCAGCCACCAAGAACACTGTCCTTTTTCTCCATCTGATGATCTTATATCCATCCACTGCTCCTGCCTGAAGGCATATACTCCTGCTGGAATTTCGTGGCCCCAGGAGACAAGAAGGGAGAGCATGTGTGGAGTGGCTGACAGGCTGTAGCATGCTGAATAATCAGTGCTCTGTTGATGACTCCTGAGGCCGGGAGCTCCCAGGATCTGCCCTCTCTGGGCATGGCATGCTCTTGCCGCTGTTTTCAGCTCCTGCGGCAGTCGACTGTTATGCACATTTGGGACTGTGATCTTCTTGTCTGTCCAGTTTCCATTTGCCATCCTTCTTTCAGGGACTCCTCATGGTTTCTGGCCCACTAAGGGCCCTCCTTGTTATCCAGGGTGATTATGAATTTATTTACCTATTTGTATACGTTTTCTGTTATTTCTAACTATCTGGGATGAGAGGGAGAGACTGCAGCAGGAATTCAGTTTCCCATATCACTATTTCCCATATCATTATCTCTACTATAACATGCATCACGCCTGTGATAGGCAACATAATGGCCCCCCCCCCCTCCCCAAAGAAGTCTATGTCTTAATTCCCAGAATCTGGGCAAATGTTACATGTACACACTAATAAATTTACACAATGTTATATGTCAAATTTATTCAATTAAAAATGTTACATTATATGGCAAGGGAGAATTAAAAGATTGTAGATGGCACTGAAGTTGTAAATCAACTGACCACAGAATAAGATTATTTTGGAGCACCCAGGTGAGTCCAATGCAATCACAATGATCCTTTTTAAATGGAGAAGAGGGAATCAGAAGGGTCAGTGTCAAGAGTGATGTGATGTGAAAAAGACTCAGTCATTGCTGGCTGCGAAGATGGAAGGGGGCTGCCCGCCAGGGATGCAGGCAACTGGAAAAGATGAGAAAACAGATTTTCCCCTGGAACCTCCAGAAAGTAACAAAGCCCCGAGGACACTTTAATTTTTAGCCCAGTGAGATCCATTTTGGACTCCTGATCTTCACAGTTATAAGCTAATAAACATGTGTTGCTTCAAGCAACTGTTTGGTGTCATTTATTACAGAAATGATAGGAAGCACATACAATGTTGAGATGTGATTGCTGGATTCTGTCTTCCAAGACACTGCCAGCTCTTGAGAACAAGAGCCGCACTGTTGTCATCTATATCTACCCGCAATGCAGCACAAAATCTGGCACATAGTCAGAGCTCAGTAAATACTGATTGAATGAATGAAAGAGTACTCTAAGTTTGAGGTTCTACAAAAGCTCTGAGATTCCAAAGCAGGCTCTGCCTTTCCCCTTCCCTCGGTCCTGGAGACCCTAAGCTCTCTGATCTCACTTGTCTTTGTTTCACTTTGCAGGTTTTTATTGCTATTCTATTTGCAGCTTCTTTCCTTGCTGTGTACCATTTCTTTCCTCTCTCCAGTCTTGCATGTAGGCAGAACTGAGATGGCAGACACTTGTCACATATGTACCTGTCTTTGTCAACAGGTCTTGTATGGGTTATGCCTGAAACAGTGACTTTTTGTCTGCTTTCTTCTCTTCTCCATAGCTGCCTCTACTCTCATCTCCTATCAGGCTTTTGCTGTTTTCCCATGAGCTTGAACAGTGAATGTAGTTCTCATACCATCTTTTCCTTTTTGTGTTCTGAATAAAATCCAAGGTCAATCTTTTTATAGTCCTTCTTAGCCCTCTTTTCAGATGATTCCATGGGCTGCTGGATAGATAATGAAAATAATTAAAGGCACTATCAGGTGACCTCAGGTTTACTATAAAGCCACTCAGGGAATCCCTCAGTGTACTTTGTGCAGAACTGCAATTCCTCCTGGGCTGGGTGAGCATGGCTGCTGCTGGGTCACTGAAACATTATTTTGCAGCTTCTCAGCCAGCTGTTCATTCTCAGGCTTTTGCTGATTTTGCATTGAACTTGGCTTCTGCCTTTCCAGCTTTCCCTCTGTGCACCTAACATTCAGTCTCTTCTGTAACCAGGCAGGATGGGCTTGCTTAGGTGCGGTCCAACACAGAGTTCTCAAGCCAGATCTCCTCCAATACTGCTGATTTGTCCCATATGTTTGATTGTGGTGACTCGGTCAGTTTCTGGACCAATCTTTTGTGGCTCAGTCTGGGAGCAGAGCCAAGAGACATGATATGTGGTTCTAACATAGACTGCCTCTGACCACTGAATTCTGGGGCTGTGGGTGCCAGGCACACAGACTAACTAGTACAAACTCTTTTACCAAAATCTACTTTTGGAGATTAATATTTGCACCTCTTCATTCCCTTCCATATTCCCCCAACCCTCGCCTTTCCACTCCACGAAGATACCTAGTTGACAAAAGAAAGCATCCAATTTCACCCTTTCTACCCACAATGCAATTTCAAGTGTGAAATTTTCATTACGAACGAATCCTTAGGTTTCGGTCATCTGATCTGCTGCAGGAGGCTGTTGCACCAGAGTGGTGAGGTCCAGGTCAGAGACGACGAGGCTCACGTCCTAAAGATGAACTATTACTTCTGTTCCCCCATGGGCAACAGTCCAGGGGATTGCATGCTCCAAGGCTGCAGAAACAAACAAGCACTGGACCAGGATGCTGAGGTTTACATTCTCTGGTGGCTGATTTTGTCATTCTTGTATGAAGATACCTTTCCTTCCTTCTCTCCTTCCTTGCTGCCTAAGCTAGTCACCAGCACAACTTCCTTTACCCCTTTAGTAACAAGCATTTTGCGGATGCTACCCCAGGGAACTTGAGGTGTCAGGGAAGCTAGCAGTGAAAGCTGCTTATAGCTCACTTTCCTCCTCACACAATAATATGGAGATGAAACCTGATGCACATTTCTGATTTTAGGTGGAGTGTGATTCCTGTGGCATAAAACTCAGAAGGGTGTTTGTAAATTAAGAGCATGTCATAGCATTTCTTTGAGAAACATAATTTCATTCATGATAATATGGAAAAGTCCCTGATGCTGGGAAAGATTGAGAGCAAAAGAATGGGGCCACAGAAGATGAGATGGTTAGAAGGCATCACTGACTCAGTGCAAACTCAGGAAGGTAATGAAGTACAGGGAAGCCTGGTATGCTGCAGCTTTTGGGGGTGCAAAGAGTCAGACATGACTTATCAACTGAACAATATGCAATTATGCAGTAGCAAGGCCTGTATATTATTTTCTAAGAATAATTTTTTTGAAATGACATTGCATGTTTTTAAAATTAAGACAATAATCTTTAAGAGGTGAATTTGAACTTAAAACTTTAAAGAGTCCTTAGAGTTAATTTTTAAAACAATGTTTAGCTTTTTGATCCTCCTGGAATTTAATTTGTGTGATATAAGGTTAGGAACTTAAGTTTTTTTCAGATGGAAAGCTAGTTGTTCCAAAACTATGGAACAATTCACTTTTTTATACCGTTAAAGTCAATTGGAGAGGAAATGGCAACCCACTCCAGGATTCATGCCTGGAGAATCCCATGGACAGAGGAGCCTGGCAGGCTACAGTCCATGGGGTGGCAAGTTGGTAATGACTTAGTGACTAAAAAGAGAGTAAAAAAAAAATTGCCATGTAATCTTAGTTGTTTCTGTTGATATTTGTCTATCTCTTTGTCAGTATCATGCTGCTTTGGTTACTGTGGCTTCATAGGTCACTCTGCTATCTGGTAGGGCATGGCCCCTCTAAGTGCCTCTTGTTCTATTTTCTTCTCAAAGTTTCTTGGCAGTGCTCATTTGTTTAGTCTTCCAGAGGAATTTTAGAATCAACTTGTCGAGTTCCAATTAAATTGACATCAGTATAATATTGAATCTTTTCATTAGAACATGTTATCTTTTCAATTACTTAGGTCATTTCTAATGTCCTTAAAATTCTTTGGTTTTCTTCATATAGATATTGCATATTTCTCAAAATATAGGTGTATGCCGTCTTTTTTTTTCTGTTATGGTAAAAGGGTAGTTTTTTTCCCTTTAAGACTTTTAAGTTTTGCAAAGGTTTTGTCTTAGTCCAGGTCCTTATGGCAGCACTTTACACTCTAACTTAGAGGGGAAAAAAGGGAGTCGGGTGGGGTGGGGAGAGTTCATTGGAAGGTGGCCAAGGCCTCCCCTCCAGGCAAGGGCAGAAAGGGGAATGGGCCTCACAGAGGGCTGGGAAAAAAAAAGCTGCTTAGTCTCTTGTTGCTGCTTCTCTCAGGAGCTATTTTCTTCTTCCAGTTAAGCTTTCTTTGCTGCTCTTTGCTCCCACTTTTACATTCAAGAGGATGCAAAACAAATCTGGTGGGGGGTGGGGTGGGGGGCTAGGGAACTTGGGGGCAGGGTGGTGGCTACCCATATGAATGGTGAAAAACTCTGTGGGCTGGAGAGGCACCCCTGAAATTGATTTCAAAGCACTGCAATGTCAGAAACATCAAAACAATCTGTCTCTCCTTGTCTGAAAAGGTTAAAATTAGCAGTAGCCCTATGGGAGAACCCACTCCCTAGTTCCAGCCACTCCCTAGTTCCAGGTCCTTGATAAACGGGGACTGACAATCATCACCTTTATGGGATTAATAATCAACAAAAATATATTAAGGTCCCACTGTTACTTTATATTTGTATACTGCTTTGCTGTTCATGATGTGCTTCCTCTTAGTCTGTTTCACTTCTTTTAGGCTCTGGGTTCAAGTCACATATAGTATGCCATAGTCGCAAAGTTGTGTGCTTTAGAGGCATAAGTTGCCATTTCAAATATTTTCTCTTCAGAAAAGATCCTTCAAATTTTGTAACTCGGAATAAAAATGACTATGACCTTATTCCTACTCTCAACTGGCCTACCACTAATTTTAAAAATAAATCAGAAAATTGGGCATTACATTAAAAAAAAACAAAGCCCTCCCTAAAAACAAGAAATTCTGTTAAGAGGTATTACTCGTTAATTCTGTAGTCGACGTCTGTATTTGACCAGGACCAGGTGAAAGCAGCAATGGGAACCCGGCAGTCTCGGAGCTATCGGTTACTAACTGAATGACCTTCCCAAGTAACATAGGCTTTTGTGAATCTACTTTCACATTTTCAAACTCGAAACAATAAATTTTAAATTCAAGTGTTAGGAGTCGAAAACAAAGGAAAAATAAAGGACGTGGTGCACGTGGAGCGTTACGAAGCTAATATGAGAGGATTATATTCACGAAGGAAAAAGAAAAGCGAGTCTGGATGAAGATGAAGGAAAAATGGTCGAAGGGACCCCAGAAATGGCGCCTCCGCCATCTCTTTCATACAGATGTGAAAAAACTGCCTCCCATGGCGGACACGCTCTCCTTTAACTGAAAAAGGAGTGTTCGGATGAGTGTTTGGATAAGTCTTTTCCTCAGTAACAGAAAACTCCTTTTCTCTCAACTTTGCTTCCCCGCCCAGTCTGCAAACAAGGAGTCAGATTTTCCTCACTGACCCAGAGCGGCCCCAGCCGAGCTCAGTGGCTGTCTCAGGCCTTGCGGGGCCCACAGAGGGGCAGGGACGGCGGAGGCCCAGCTTGGGATTCGAGTCTGGGCTCAGGCAGCTGAGACGCGAATGGAGCGCCTTCACCCGAACCAGCGGGCACCGCCCCCATTCGACACGTTCGCACGACTTACGGCATGGTTTCCGGCAGCGCAAGGCTTACTTTTCGGCCGTCCCTTCCGAGCGCCTCTCTTCCGGGGCGGGACTTCCTGTCTATTATTGATAGGCGCCCGGCGGTAGAGCTGGTGGGAGGATCACACAGGAAGGTCAGTCTGGCTGGTCAGGCCTATGCTCTTTGAAAGGGAACCAAAGAGGAGCTCTTTCTCGCCCTCTGGTTTGCTTTTTTTTGTTCTCCGCGAGGCTTCGGTTTGCGCGGACGTCCTGGCGTTTTGGCACTGCTACCACCTGAAGCTCTTCCGCTTCCTCTTTTCTCTGGCTCCGCCCCCAGCGTCCTGTGGCCATGACGACCGCCCCGCGGGACTCTCTGGTGTGGAGGCTCGCGGGGCTTCTGCGCGAGTCCGGTGAGTGAACTTCCGGTTGGGCTGAGGCTGGGCGAGAGGGGCAACTTCCTACGTTCTAGAGACATGGCTCATTAGGCGTCATGGGGTTACAGCTGTTTAGGGTCACGAGGGTTTGGGTGTCAAAAGAATTAAATTCTCTATTCCTCCCAGAGTTTGTTAGCTCTGTCGCTCTTTGTCTTTGACTGTCTAAACCTTAGCCATCCTTCTAAGTCAAACTTTGGGTGCCACTTTTCTTCATGCGTTCTCTGATACTCATAGAGGGGAGTGCTCGTTACTTGGCCGTAAGTCCTTCTAGACCAAGGACTAGTCATAATCGTTGATCTGTGGTGCTAACTTAAAAAAAGTGTTATTTGGGCAAAATGAGGACTATAGCCCATGAACTAGCATCTCAGATGGCTCTGAGAAGCTGCTCCAAAGAGGTAGGGAGTAAGGTCAGTATATATGTGATTTTGGTGGAGGGAGAGTAAATGCTATCAAGCACATATTTTTTTGCAGACCGTTTCTGCTAGTGTTGAGGAGCAGTTGTCACCACGAAGGATTTTAGTGTTTTTATGAGGAGTGCTAGATGTGAAGAGATACAAGAATTGGGTTAATAATAAAATTGGCTCCTGAAAATACCTAACTATCTGAAGACCTGTGATGCTAGGTTTTTTTTTTTGTTGTTGTTGTTCCAGAGCACTGAGCTCCTCATTTCTACTCTCCACCATAAACTCTTTTCAGGGGATGTCGAGAATCAGCAGCTGCAGTAGCACATGATTTAATCCTTGTAGAGGTGGATGACAAGTGCCAATGGCAAATGCCAATTTGTAGTTGACAGTGGCAAAGCATGAAGTATAGGATAATTAAAAGCCCCTGGGTTGGAATCCCAGCTCTTTCAAACATGACCAAATTGTTCAAGTTTTCTGAGCCTTAGTTCTTCCTCATCAGCAAAATGGGATACTGATTGTACTTAACTGAAAGATTGCTGTGGGGATTAATTTCAATTCATATAAAGCATTTAGAACAGTGGTTGCGTAATAGTAAGCACTCAGAATTGGTAGTAATTATTATAGTTTCTTTCTTCCAAGCCTAGGCACAGTGGAGCCATTGGAGTTGTTCAGTAATGGTTGGCCTTAGTTGTAGAAATTCTGGTTGGCTTTGAGAACAGATGGAAATAACAACTTCCTATCAGATTTATGATCTCAATTGAGATTCTTAACTTTTCTGTGCTCCAGTTTCCGTATTTGTAAGAAGGTATTAACAGTGCTTTTTAGGAGATTTTGGTGAAGTTTAAATGGAATAACGTATGTCTGGCACATAGTATTCAATGTTAGCTCCCTTTCCATCTCTCTGCACTCCTGTTGATGGTATCCATATAGCATTTTTACTTTCTGGCTTGTAGTATTAACTGTGCACATGTCTTATCTCCTCTTCTAGACTGGGAGGCTCTTTCAGGGTAGGGAGAGTCCTTGAACCTTGTCTGTATCTATCCTTACTGTCTGGTACATAGAAAATCCTTCATACAAGGTTGTAGGATTTGATAACTTATTTAGCAAGAATCTGACTTCGTTCCAGAGGTTAGGGCTGATGGGGTGTGTGTGTGTGAGTCCATGTGCACAGGCACACAAGTGACTAGAGGTGTAGCAGGAGGGAGAGTGTTGCAGTGATGGAATAGTTTTATATCTTGATTGTGGTAGTAGTTACAGGAACCTACATGTAACAAAATGGCATAGAATTATATGTACACCTTGTCCACAATGCTAATTTCCTGATTTTGTTATTGTACTCCATATAAAATAAAACCATTGGTGGTTACATATAAGGGTATGGGGATCTCTCTGTATTATTTCTGCAAAATCGTTCTAGTCAATCCTTATTTTTTTCCAAGAAACTTAAAAATCTCTGTACCTACCTTGTAGTTTATTTATTTTTATTGAAGTATAATTTATTTACAGTGTTATGCCAAGCTCTGCTGTATAGCAAAGTGACTCAGTTATACACACATAGACTTTCTATTCTTTTCCACTGTGGTTTATCCCAAGGTATTGAATATAGCTCCCTGCTCTATACAGTAGGACCTTGTAGCTGTATTTTTTTAGATGCAGTAATGAATACCAGAAGATGCCCTCAAGGACGAGAGAAGGCAGTTTTAATGTGGAGAGCAGTAGCAATACCTTAGTGCTTAAATGAGTGGTTACTTTTTTGGCATGCATTTTAGTGTTGTTTGAAAGTTTCTGTAAGTGCACATGTTCCTTGTACAATGAGACAAAGAAATACAGATAAAACTTCTTGTTCGCTCTCACATAAAGTTAGTAATTATGGTGAAAAGTTCTGCAGCGGTGCTTGCTGAGAAAGCTTCCTGGAGAAGGTGGGTCTTGAGCTGGGCAGAGTGGAAGGGGGTGTGTCAGAAAATGAGGAAGCTGGGAACCAGCGCTGTTGCCAGCACTGTGAGTATGCCAGGGTCTTTGAGCAGAAGGCGAAGGGAAATTCAGAAAAGCTGGAGTCTTGTAGTGAAGCAATCTATCAGGCGGAAAACTTAGGACGTTTTGCAAGATAGCGGAGAGCCACTGAAGACTTGAGCGAGGAAGAGTGGTGAAGTTTGATCCTGTTGTGGAGAATGCGATCGGGTCTATGGATGGGAGTGGTTGTTTCCTGGGGTCGTAAGTCTTAGAATAAATGGAAAGAGCCTTTTCTTATGTCCTCCTCTTGTCTGCCCCTTTCCCTGTAGGGGATGTGGTGCTGTCTGGCCATAGCACCCTGACCCTGCTGACTGCCACATTGCAGCACCTGAACCACGTATTTGAGCTGCATCTGGGGCCATGGGGCCCTGGCCAGACAGGCTTTGTGGCTCTGCCCTCCCACCCTGCTGACTCGCCCATCATCCTCCAGCTTCAGTTCCTCTTTGACGTGCTGCAGAAAACGCTTTCACTCAAGGTTCTGGGATGGGGATGGGGTTAGGGGTACTGAGAGCACAAGAGAAGAGTGGAGGTGGGGCTGAGGGTGTGGCATGCGTGCACAAAATCTACAGGGCCCAGACCCAGGTGAGGAGAGAGGTGTGCTTGGCAGTGCTAGGGAAGGGAGGCCAAGGAAAGGGATGTGTGGTGGGCCTCAGTGACCTGAGTAGTTTTTTTTTTTTTTTAGCTGGTCCATGTCCCAGGTCTTGGCCTCTCAGGGCCCATCAAAATTTTTCCCTTCAAGTCCCTTCGGCAGCTGGAGGTATGGGGCACTGGGGGATGTTGGTGCACAAAACCTGGCTTGAGCAGACATTTGGGGCAGGGACAGGGAGGTGGCCTCTTGGTGGGGTGTGGGAGGCAGACCGAGGTGGGCTTGTTGCTCTGCAGTGATGCACCACCTACTCTTCCATTTAAGGCTGCCCTGAACCATAGGTGGCTTTGTCATCATTCCCCTCCTCCCTTTGCTTGTTCCAGCTCCGAGGTGTCCCCCTCCACTGCCTCTGTGGCCTCCGTGGCATCTATTCCCAGCTGGAGACCCTGATCTGCAGCAGGAGCCTCCAGGCATTAGAGGTAAGGAAGGTCAGGGGCAAGCCCGGCAGCCTTGTCCTGAGGGACATGGAGGACCAAGCTCTGATGTTCCCGCTTCTCTGCAGCCTGCCCTGCCTCCTGCCTCCTGCTGGACAGTGTCTTCACTCCCTCTGCTGTGTTCCACAGCACTCTGTGCCCGTCTAGTTTACAGTCACACCGAGCATATTGTGTTTGACGTTCTCTCGTCTGCCTCCCCCACTGCTCTGTCTGCTCACATTCCTTAGGAAGGGGGTCTTGGGCGTTCTTTAAGTCTGCATCTCCAGACAGAGCCTGGTATATAGCGTGAATGCATGGCCAGGTAACAGCGTGGCCTTGGCGTGGTAAGGGGCAGAGAGTGGAGGTAATAGCACCCACCTGTCTGTGCAGGAGCTGCTGTCAGCCTGCGGCGGTGACTTCTGCTCTGCCCTGCCCTGGCTGGCTCTGCTGTCTGCTGACTTCAGCTACAATTCCCTGACTGCCTTAGACAGCTCCCTGGTGAGCGAGCCTCAGGAGGGGCTTTGGGAAACTGGGGAATGACAGGGATGGGCCCTTAGGATGGAGAGCCAGTTGGCTGCCTGGGGACATCTGATTTTCTGCTTCCTGTCCCTATGCCCCCTAAGCGTCTCTTGTCAGCTCTTCGCTTCTTGAACCTGAGCCACAATCAAGTCCAAGACTGCAAGGGCTTCCTGATGGTGAGTATGAACAGCCTGGCGGGGTGGGTGCCACCTGGGCCTCCACTTGTTCTGCTGAGACCTTCCCTTCCAGACTCCTTTTGCTCCCACCTTGCTCTTACCTCCCACCTGCCACCCCCCTGCTTCCCCACCCCTACTCCCCATGGAGTCGCATCCTGGGAGGCAGTACTCTTTGGAGGCACAGACTCTGGCATAAGACAAACCAGTGTTCAAACCTCAACTCCTAATCTCTGTGGGACAAATTAGTTAATCTCTCAATTTTTTAATCTGTAAAGTACATATCATAGGAGTACTTACTTTTATAGTATGAAAATGATTGTGAAGAGTATCTGATGTTACTTAGCTCAGGGTCTAGCTCAGTAAAGACTTCCATGGTGAACTTGAAGAACCTTTTTCCCATGTCTCCCTGTCAGAGATAAAGCTGGATTCTGGTTAAAATGGCAAAAAACCATTGGTGATATTTAATTAGTAGTAAAACTATTTTAATCCGTCATAAGCTTTTCAGTGTGAACTAAACTCCAGTTTGATTTGTGCAGAGGTGAGCGTTTTCAAGGGAATATGAGGCAGTGGGAAGTGGGACAGTGGGGGCTTGGGCAGATTCTCTCTTTGACCAAACCCTAGTTGGGTTCCTCTGAAGTTGGGAAAGTGGATGTGTACGAAAAACAGGAAGGGGTGTTCGTCCATGTGGACCTGTCTGGTTTGCTAATTGGCTCTTGTCAAAGCCCCACAGAGGCAGAGAGCCAGGCCCGATCTTTCTGCTGTTGTCTGAAGCAAACTAAATCCTTCTGCCACCTTGAGTTTTCCTGGGCAGTGACGTCAGGGGGCTGGGGTGATCATTCTGGAGCTGTGAGAAACTGGTAGATTTGTTCGCCTTAATGTGGGGGTTGATAGAGGGACAGGTGAAATCATTTGTGCTGAGAATCTGTAGTCTTTGTAGGCCAAGTTTGAGGCTTAGTCAGGAAGAGGATTCAGAGAAGCCTGGCTAGAGTGTGGTCAAGGAGAGACTCTTCGTTATTGCCCCCTCCATCCCCTCCCAGGATTTGTCTGAGCTCTGTCACCTGGACATCTCTTATAACCACCTGCGTTTGGTGCCGAAAATGGGACCCTCGGGGGGTGCTCTGGGAACCCTGATTCTGCGGGGCAATGAGCTCCAGAGCCTGCATGGTGAGTGGGGGACTGTGCTGGGGTGGGGGAGCAGTCCAGCATGGAAGGGAATGGGGGCAGTATGAGACTCAGGGTGGCCTGGGATGCGTGTGCCTACCAGAGCCTCCTGCGGCCCTCAGACAGATGTGGGGTGCCCAGGCTGGCCTTTCTGCCGTGCCTTCCCCCGGCACGCCCCCTCCACTCCACTCCACTCCACCCCACGCCCCTCCACCCTTGCTCACCCACAGCCTTGCTCACACCTCCCCTCTCATCTCTGCCCCAGGCCTGGAACAGCTGCGGAACCTGCGGCACCTGGATGTGGCCTACAACCTGCTGGAGAGACACAGGGAGCTGGCGCCACTGTGGCTGCTGACGGAGCTGCGCAAGGTGAGGACTGGGGAGCCGGCTTCGTGCCCCGCCTCCCCGCATGCTGAGTGGGTCAGCCCCCTTCCTCATATAAGGAGGCCCCAGGCCCACCTCTGTCTCCTCTTCTTGTGCCCAGCTCTACCTGGAGGGGAACCCTTTGTGGTTCCACCCTGAGCACCGAGTGGCCACCGCCCGGTACTTGTCGCCCCGTGCCAGGGATACTGCTGCTGGGGTGAGTGGTCTGCCCACGTCCGCTCTGCGTTCCCTTTCTTGCCTAGGCCTCCCTCACCCCTGCATGCTCTTGCCTTTCCCCACATCCCTTGGTGAGGGACTGAGGCCTCACACTGCTGCCTTATTACGCCTTTTCCCCTCACTGAAGCTGCTGGTCCTTACAGGACGAGGAGGGCTCCCAACCCTGGCTAGGGGCTCCCCAGAGTGTGTGCTCCCACCAACTCTGCCCTCCCCTTTTATCTCTGCTCAGTTCCTTCTCGATGGAAAGGCGTTGTCACTGACTGATTTACAGGTTTGTGTGGCGGGAGTGACGGGGCGGAGGTGAAGGGAGGGTGCTAGCCGAGGGAAACAGAGGGGTGTCCAGGAAGGGTCTGTCCGATCAGCTGGAAGGTAGGCCCCCGTTGGTGAGCGTGGGCGGAAGAGGGGTACGCCCTGGCTCCAACCTCTGTCTCCTTCCTGTTCTCTCATACCAGACCTCCACGTCCTCTGGGCTCAGCACCTTGGTACCACCTCCGCCTTGGCCAGTGGGGAGTACAATCGAAACTTCTGGTGGCCCTGACTTGAGTGACAGCCCCTCGTCAGGGGGTGTTGTGGCCCAGCCCCAGCTCCGCAAGGTGAAGGTAAATGGGGTCCTAGGCTGCCTCATGCCTGGGCCGGGGTGTGTTTATGGGGGCTCTGGGCTACAGAGGTCCTGGGAGTGGTCAGGGCATGTCTTTGCCTGTAGGTGGGTGTTCCGGGTGGGTTGGGTGGGAGGCCACTGGCTTTCATAGAACCTGGGGTCCCTCTCCCAACCTCAGAGCCGAGTCCGCGTGAGGCGGGCGAGTATCTCGGAACCCAGTGACACCGACCCGGAGCCCCGGACACTGGACCCCTCCCCGGCTGGTGAGTCAGCCCACCCCCAGCACCCAGGCCTCAGTCCCACGCACTCCTCTCCTAGTCGGGAGAACTTCTCTTTTTGGTGGAGTGGAGCATTGCGGGGACCTCGTTGTCCTTCCTGTTTTAGTCTAGGGAAAGGAGAAGAGACTGTTCCTGGGCAGCACTTTCCAAAGGGTTTTTCAGGGAACGTTATCTTTGTTGGATGTCAGCGGGTCAGATAATGAGAGGATCCTGTGGCCCCATCAGTCTGGGAAAAGCTGGGTTAAACTAGAGGACGTTTCCGGACCTTAAATGCGCTGCCCTGTCTCTTGAATCTCTCTAAGCGGCAGGCACTTTGTGCTTCTGAGTTGCATGTGACGTCAGTGTCACATAGAACTCGCTTCAGCACCTGCTGCTGAAAGGGCAGACTTCGGGTTCCCTCTGAACTGGCCGTCCCCTGCCACCATACCCCCCTTTCTACCTCACCCTGAGGAGCACGCCCAGAAGACGGGGTGGCTGAGGGTTGTGGTGGGGCCAGGCTTGCTAAGCCGTGGGCTCCCGCACCTGCCCAGGGTGGTTTGTGCAGCAGCATCGGGAGCTGGAACTCATGAGCAGCTTTCGGGAGCGGTTTGGCTGCGACTGGCTGCAGTATCGGAATCACCTGGAGGCCTCTGCCCTCAACACGCTGTCCCCGGACACCCTGAGCCCAGGGCCTGTGCCCAGCCCTCCACCCCCTGAGAAGGAGTCTCCACAGGAAGTGGCAGAGGAGGTCTGGCCAGAGCCGGAGCCTCAGGAGGAAGAGGAGCTGCAGAAGCAGGGAGAAGAGGAGCTGGAGAAGCAGGGAGAAGAGGAGGGAGGAGAGGAGCAAAGTGAAGTGGAGGGTGAGCACTCGCTGGCCGCGAGGGAGCCCGGAGCCAGGTGGTGGTTGTGTGTCCAGAAGTCAGGAAGGCCCAAGTGTGGGGATGGACGGCCACCCCATAGCGGGGGCCAAGTCTTGGCTGCCTCTCCCTCCTCATGGTGTCCCACTCTCTGTCTCTTCTCAGTGGAGCTCTGCCGGCCCATGTTGGTGTGTCCCCTGGAGGGGCCCGAGGGCGTGCGGGGCAGGGAGTGCTTTCTCTGGGTCACTACAGGCCACCTGTTTGAGGTGGAACTACAAGCAGCTCGAACCCTGCAACGGCTTGAGCTCCGGAGTCTGGAGGCAGCTGAGATAGAGGCAGAGACCCAGACCCAGAGCGAGCAGGTGCCTGAGGTGAGTGGTAAGGAGCAGGGCTTCTAGAGGGGGTGCTAGGCTTTTTTTTCTGGAACTGACTCTTGACAACCTGGTCAGGCACTGGGCCGGGTGTTTCCCATGCTCTGTCACTGCGCTTGGAGCCAGGGAGGGGCACTAAGGGGGCAGAGGCAGGCCCCAGGCGGCTTGGGGGCTTGGCTGAGGGGCAGAGCTCCTGGGCTGCAGCGTGGCTGTCAGCAAAAGCATTTTTGCGGAGTCCAGAGCTATTGTTTCCGTCATGCTCCCAGCATAACCCTAATCCCGCTGACCACCTCTTCCTGTGCAGGGCTCAGATCCACGACCCCAGGGCCCCATCCTTGTTCTCCGCTTCTCCTACATTTGCCCCGACCGGCAGCTGCGTCGCTACGTGGTGCTGGAGCCGGATGCCCAGGCGGCTGTCCAGGTGACGGAACCTAGCGCAGGGCCCAGGCAGCTGGGGGAGGCTGGAAGCCTGAGGACTCGGGTCCTGCTCACGGCTGTGTCCGGTCACCGTGTTTCAGGAGCTGCTAGCTGTGCTGACCCCAGCAGCCACCTCCCAGCATCAGCTTGAGGAAGTGGGGGCCCTGCCAGGGGACAGACTCCAGTGTCTGCGCTGTGGCCGTGAGTTCAAGCCAGAGGAGGCCAGGTTGGGGCTGGACAGTGAGGAAGGCTGGAGGCCGCTGTTCCGAAAGACAGGTACCAGCCCTGCCCTTGACCTCAGTGTCCATGCGCCTCCTGCTGCTTCAGGGAAAATGGCTTTGAGCTGGGAGTGTGGAGGGGGAGCCCTAGGGAAGAAAGGAGCGGGGGGGCCAACTTTTCAGCCTGGAGGAAAAATTAAAACTGTCTGTCTGCAAAAAAAAATACACTACATCCTCTTTGTCTCTTAAGTCAGGAAGTACAATCTCTAACTGCTTAAACGTACCCATTATTTTTCATAACTTGGAGCATTTCCCTCCTTTTTTTGGGCTACTGTTTCAGAAGCCATGTAAAACATACGAGCACTCCCTGCAGTGCTGGGCTGTCTGGCAGCTGTAGTGGGATGCTGTGTGAGGGGGCTTAGGTTGTCTTTCCCTGACCGACCCTGTGAGTCACTTGAGTAACACTTCATGGCATTTCTTCACACCCTGTTTTGTTAAGATGACAGATTTTTCCATTGCAGACCAGTCAAAAAGCCGTGTCTTTGAAGACATTGAAGAGGAAAAAAATATTCTTGGTGACACCTGCACTGAAATGGTTGATTTTTATTAATCACGTTTTTTTTTTTTCCCCTGGCAGTAGCTGGAACTGGGGTTTAAATTTTATTCAGAAATTGAGCCCTCTTCATTCATTCTCCAGCCTGAACTTGCCTGGGCAGCTGCAAGCCCAGCAGTACAGTGTATAACAGAAACAGCCCTGCCCTGTCCCAGACCCTGTCTGTACTCCAAGGGTCATGTGGTCCTGGCGTCCCTTCGGTGGTGGTGTTAGTCTTGTACATTCCTATGTGCTCCGGTCTCTCTTGATCTGAGCCTCAGTCACCTCGTCTGAGCAAAGAAGAGGATGGACTTGCCCCATGACATGAGATTTCAGTGTGACAGAACAGCACCAGGAACCATGCCTGGCTAGAACCAAGGTCTTCCACACACAGTAGCTGCTGCCTTGACCCCAGCTACGTGGCCTTGGCAGGGCGCATCAGTGACTCCATCTTTGCTTTCCTCACTTGCACAGTAGGGTCAGGAGAGTTTCGATACAGCTGTCAAAGGGTCTAACATGTTCCAGCACGTCATAGCTGCTCAAAGAGTGTTTCTTGTCTCACTGCTGATCTGTGTCCTGGTTTCTTTACCCAATTCCATTCAGTTGTCCTGACAACCCTCTAGGATTGTCATCATCCCCGTCTCACAGATGGGGAACCAAGCACAGAGAACCTGGAATTGGACCCTTATCTGTTGTTTTTGGGCTCTCAGACTTCAAGTACATGCCCAGCCCAGGGCTGTGGAAGGGGCCCACAGCAGGGCCTGGGTGGATGTGGCTCTCTCTGAAAGGGCCTCCTGAAATGAGAAGGCAGGTATATTGAGGAGCTTGTGGGCCTGCTCATCTGTCACTAGGATGGGGAGTGATTGGTCAGCAGTTTGGCCTGCTGAGGGCATCAGGTCGGGTGGGAGCATGGGGAGCGTGTGAAGCTAGAGAAGGGGCCCAGGCGAGTCCCAGAGTGGGGAGGGAGTATTGTGAGCACAGTGGGGTGGGGTCGGGGGGAGGGATGTTATGAGTGTGTATATCTGTGTGTGTGTGTGGTTGATGAGCTGTGTCCGTCTGCCCTTCAGAATCATCTGCTGTGTGTCCGTACTGTGGTAGTGATCACGTGGTTCTTCTGGCTGTGTCCTCGGGAACCCCCAGTGGGGAGCGGAGACAAGAAGAGCAATCCCTGGCCCTCTCGCAGTCCCTGAGTGCTGTCCATGACCCTTGTGGCCACAGTGACCCCAGCAATGGGGCTGGCAGTGCCCCATCCCAGGCCCTGGCCTCCCATGACCACCACAGTTGGAGTCTCAGCCCACGTGAGTCTAGGCGAACAGGGACAGGTGGTATTGGGGGAGGGGTGCTGGGGTGGCCCGGGCGGGCTGACGGCCCACCACTCACCCCCAGCCCCTGAGTGCTGCGGCCTCCGCTCCGTGGACCACCGACTCCGGCTCTTCCTGGACGTCGAGGTATTCACTGATGCCCAGGAGGAGTTCCAGTGTTGCCTCAAGGTCTGTGCCAGCCCGGCCCTGCCCTGTGCCCCCCCTGCGTGTTTCCAGCACAGCAAACTGGGCAGTCATTCTGGAGCCACCAGGCCTGGCTTCCAGTTTGAATGCCGGCAGTGACTCTCATTGTGGCTCTGGACCTGCTCCTTGGTATTTGAGCCTTCGAAGTCTCCCCTGTCCCACGGGGAGGACGCTGCTCACCCTGTAGCTGGTGTCTGTGGGCTGTCGGGCGCAGCCTCTGGCCATTGTTGCCACAGATCCCTCTCTGGATCTGTGAGCACTTGCGGGACACCGAGGGCCTCGCGTCCGCAGTCTTGCTCTCCATCGTCCCTCCTGGGATGAGGAACAGGCAGCCACAACGAGGTGTGCCTGTGCCAGAATCAGGCTCAGGTCCTTGATAGGCATCTGATCCAGCCTGTGCGGGCCTGGGAAGCCTCTCCTTCCTGCAGGATGAGTGACGGGAGGGAGAAAAAGTGTTCTAGGGAGAGGAGGCAGCAACTGCTCTGAGGCCTGAGAGGAGCTGGTGGGGAGAAGTGACTGTGAGCGGCGCAGCCAGGGTGTGGGCAGGGCAGGTGTCGTCAGAGGAGCCTGGAAGCATCATCTGGTGTCTGCTGCCGTAGCTCGGACTTGATCCCAAGGCCTGTGGAGCCTCTGAAGTCTGGGGAGCTGGGGAGTGGCGGTGGGTTTTGTATTTGGGGGCGGCAGTCCTCTCAGAGGGTGGGCTGGAGGGGGCGAGATGGCGGTCAGGGAGACCTGCTCAGAGCCTGATGTGGGTCCGAGTGCAGGCGGGGCTGTGGGCTAGAGAGCGAGGCCAACGGAGAGGCCGGATGGGTGAGCAGTGTCACCAGCAGCTCGGCCCTCAGTCTGCCGGCCGCCTCCCTAGCCCTCTCTGTTTCTTGCCAACCTCCTCTTCCCCTTAGGTGCCGCTGGCGTTGGCAGGCCACCCCGGGGAATTTCTGTGTCTCGTGGTTGTGTCTGACCAAAGGTTCTACGTGTTGAAGGTGACAGGGGAGATCTGGTGAGTGGGCGGGGCCGCTGCCAGGGAAGGGCCCGGGCCCCCACGCTCTGACTCTGCTGTTACTCTTTCCTGCTACTCTGCCTTCTCCGTCTCCACAGTGGGCCCCCGGCTAGCTGGCTGCAGCTGGCCCTGGCCATTCCCCTGCAGGACCTGCGGCACATAGAGCTGGGCCTGGCGGGACAGAGCCTGCGGCTGGAGTGGGCAGCCGGGGCGGGGCCCTGTGTCCTGCTGCCCCGAGAGGCCAAGCGCTGCCGGGCCTTCCTGGAGGAGCTCACCGGTGAGCAGGGGCAGGGGAAGAGGGAGTCCGGGTGGGGGGGCTGTGGACCGCAGCGCCGGGTGTGGCGCCCGCAGTGAAGACAGGCGGTAACAGGACCCATCCCTCTTGGAAGTTCCGCAGCGCGGAGGATGGGAAGGTGTGGAGAGGTTGGGATGGAAGAGCCGGAGTCGTTGAGGGCTCCCTGTCCCTGGCTGGCTCTGTCCAGATGTCTTACAGTCCCTGCCCCCCACGCGGAGGAGCAATTTCAGCGCCACGGAGGAGGAGGTGACCCCGAAGCACAGGCTCTGGTGAGTTGAGGGGGCTGAGGCCAGGCTAGGCCCAGATGGCTGCTCGTGGAGTGCAGCCCCTCCCCTCACAAGCCCTGGGTGGAGTCCTGAGAGCCCAAGCCTCCTGACCTGGGCCTGCCGCCTTCTCCTCACTCCACCCCCACTGTGGCTCTTCCTGTCCCGTGGCTGACTGCTCCTTCCTGGGCCTGCTGCCTTCTCCCCAGGCCACTACTGAAGACAGACTCTTCCTCGGAGCCTCCCGGGTTCTTCTACCTTCGAGCGTTCCTGGTTGAAGGTAAGATTTGGCCCCGGCCTTCCAGCCCTCCAGCCCCCTGGCACCTCTTCGTGCCTTTGTAGTAATTCACAGTGCTGGGCTGTGGACTTCCACCCAGTAACAGTCTCAGTGTCCTGGCCTCTCTGGAGGGTCCAGGGTGTGACATGGGGTGTCTTATTGCTCAGGGACCTTTGCTTCGGGGCCCAGGCTTTGTGGGAAGTGGAGCAGATCATCTCAGTCTGCCCCGTCCTACCCTTTTGGTGAAGGGAAGAGCGGGTGCATCTTTCTGATGTAGGGGTGGGAGTGGGGCAAGTTCCCTCTGACTTGGCCTCAGAGGTTTTGGAGCCTAGAGATCCCTGGAGTTTGGGGAAGGGAGGACTGTGGCCCCAGAGGCACAGGCCGTGCTGTGGCCGCCTCAGTGTGGTCACTCCTCCTCTCCGAAGCAGCACTGGGACACCAGCCCGGGGATCTGGGCTGTTCCACGGCTTTCTTCTCTGGGCCTCACTCTGTCTCTTATACCCTAGGACCCGTTGCCTGCCCTGTGTCCCTGTTGCTGACTCTGTCCACCCTGTACCTGTTAGATGAGGACCCTGCAGGGTCCCAGGCAGAGCCCCCTTCTCCAGCAGCATCTGGCGAAGCATCTGAGAAGGCCCCACCCCCCGGGCCAGGCCCCTCAGTGAGCGTCAGGGAGCAGCAGCCCCTCAGCAGCTTGAGCTCTGTGCTGCTGTATCGCGTGGCCCCGGAGGCCCTGCGGCTGGTCTTCTACGACGAGGTGTGGAGCCAACGAGAGAGGGGTGGGGAGGCGGCGGTGGGGGGCAGTGCGGCAAGTGGGTCTAGGAAGACTAGGATCTGGGCTCTAGGGAACCTAACCACAGGCAGTCATGATGAGGGGATGCAGAGAACAGGGTGCTGGGACCTGGGAGGCCGTCGCGGGGTGTGAACAGTAGCGAGGAGGCAGTTACGGGCAGTGGGGACACTGTGGACTTGAAGCCCAGCCTTGTGTGAGCTCGGAGGCCCTATGAAGCAGGCGCCACTTGGAGTTTGTGTCTCTTTGGGCCTGTGCGCCAGCCTCTATGTGAGGAGGCAGTATGGTTTTTAGCTCACTTACAGTTGAGGACTCTGAGGCTGGCGGGGGGTGTTAACCAGTGGGCCCAGGTCATAAATGACAGAGCCAGGGACTAAGTCCCAGCGACTCCTTGGAGTGGACCCCAGAACTGACAGTCTAAAAGCAGGGAGGATTAAAGACACAAAGTGGTAAATGAGAAAGCTCTTTCGGTGGGTCATCCATCGGTGCCAATTGGGTTCTGTTTTAAAAGCTCAGAGTCAGGATCTTTTCTGGAGAGAGACAGGCCTAGGGACGAGAAGAGGCCTTGAACCGAGAGGGGCAGTGGGTCCTTCTGAGACCCGCTCCGCTGCCCCCATGCTTGGGCACGGCCCTCGTGTGTCTCACCTCACTGCTGCTTGTATGCCAGGTGTCCCGGCTGGAGAGCTTCTGGGCACTCCGAGTTGTGTGTCCAGAGCAGCTGACGGCCCTGCTGGCCTGGATCCGGAAGCCCTGGGAGGAGCTGTTTTCCATTGGACTCCGAACTGTGACCCAGGAGGCTCTGGACCTTGACCAGTGAGGCTGCCGGGCTGGCCCCTCCCCTGGTGGAAGCCACGGCTACAGATGTCCTCTCTCCAGACTCTGGCTGCTGACTTGTCTGACCTCTGGGCACTGGCCAACAAGGCCCCGGATGACCCCTGGCGCACGGGCAGGGTGAGAGGACTAGTCTGGCTTCTAGTTGACCTGGCCCCAGGGAATGGGCCGAGTGGTCAGAAGGAGTGTTTCTCCTGCGCTTTCCTCAGGTATCAATAAAGCTGTTTGCATTCCAGATGCCATAGGGGCATCTGGCTGTGTCACTCGTGAGGCCTGCTGCCCCCCCCACTTCTTATAGAAACTGCTCTGCCCGTGGCTTTCCCATAATGGACCAGCCAGGCAACCTCATTTGAACTGCGACACCAACCATCTTCCAACCCTGCTTTGGCGCCACTGATGGGATCAAGTTGGACTCCTACCCACGGGCACGCGTCCTCAGCCAGCAGCTCCTGTCATGTGACCTGGCGAGGAAATCCCTGCCCAACCAACAGCTGGGCCAGTTAGGTTCCCACTCTCTCGAGTTTCAGCTGGGGACTAGCGAGCATCTCAGGCCACTGGTGGTGCGAGCTGGAAAGGAGTGTGACTGGGGAGCGGGTGTGTAGAGCTGGGCTGTGGAGGGAGGGCAGGCGGGCAGGCATCTGGGGGTTTTCGTCCCTGCCTTCGTTCCCACACTGCTTCGTTCAGCTCAGGGCCTGGGTGGGTTGACCCCACTGCTTTATCTGTGTCTCCACAGCCATGGTGAGTGGTTCAGGAATGCCCATGGTTTGGCCTACCAAGCCTCAGGCCTGGCTTTTTGCCAGAACAACCAAGAAAGAGGCAGGTTTTCCCCAGGAGGGCTGCTGAGAGAATAAACCTGCAGCTGCGGATTGTGAAAGGCGGGTAACCGAGTTGAGAGAGGGAGTCAGAGCTGAGAGGTAGGTGGGGCGAATGAGGCCAAGTATGGGTGGTGTCCATGGAGTCCTGGGCTCCAGTTGTGCCCCGAAGCAGATATCCCTGGAATTTTAGGTTATGTGAGCCAAAGGAGACCTGTTTGTTTCTTTTTGGCTTTAGCTAATTTGAGCCAGATATGAGGCACTGAAAGGGTCTTCACTGCATACACCTCTACTGTGACTTGAGGCAGCCTGAGTAGGGATCTGTTTCCTGCATGCAAGAATAACCCAAGGGGAGTAGTGGTACCCATATATTTGTGTACAGGAGTCCTGTGAGAGAACTTGAGAAGGGAGTGTTGGGGACTCCCTTTGAACTCCTGAGCCCGGCTCGGGCTGAGTGCCTATGTGGTTTTGAGAACTAACAGATGGGTTTCATTTCGGGAGCATGTACATGCCAGGCACTGAGTTCCATGCTGATAGTCTGCTCCATGCAGAGGTCCTGGGAGACAGTGGCATCTTGTTACAGGTGAGGAAACTGAGGCTGAGAGGAGGTGAGTGACTGGCCATGATCCCGTCAGTAAGTAGAGGACACCTGATCAGGTCCAGGCTCATATGACTTCAAACCTGGGCTGTCAGCAAAACAGCGTGAATGTCCTTTAACAGAGGAATGGGTAAAGAAGATATGGTACATATATCCAATGGGCTATTACTCAGCCATATAAAGGATGAAATAACAATATTTGCAACAACATGGATGGACCTAGAAATTGTCATAGTGAAGTAAGAGATAAATACTGTATAATATTACTTTTATATGGAATCTAAAAAAATGGGACAAATGAGCTTACTTCCAAAACAGAAATAGAGTCACAGATGTAGAAAACAAATGTTCAGTGACTGGGGGAAAGCAGTGGGAGGGATAAATTGGAAGATTGAGATGGATACACACACTCCTATATACAAAATAGATAATAAGGATCTACTGTATAGCAGAGGGAACTCAAACTGTAATGGCCTATATGGGAAAAGAGTCTGAAAAATAATGGAGATATATATGTATATAACTGATGCACTTTACACCTGAAGCTAATGCAATACTGTAAATCAACTATACAATAAAAATGAAAAAAGAATAGGGCTGATGACACTTGCTCAGATATTCCTCGACTGGAGAAGGAAGCTGGCCCAGAAGATCCTGTGGGCCCGTAGTGGGGCCCAGAGGCCAGCTGAGAGGGTGCTGGAGAGTGCGCAGGGGCCACTGCAGGAGGACGGGATAGGCCTGGCCCCCATGTGGGGAAGCGGCCAAGTTTAAGTCGAACCGATTGTGTTTAAATCACTGGACTGAGTTCACTGGAATGTTAGGCTAACTTTCCTATTGGTTAGAAGTGGGGACTCATTACCAAGATAAGTTGAGTTATGGAGGAAAAAGCACCCCCGGGTGCTCCTAGGGCTTGGGGAAGGGAGCAGACAAATTCTGTGATCTGGACCCATCCTTGCCCCAGCCAGCCCTCTGCAAACTCTGGGTCCTGAGAGAATGGAACTGTGTGAGAAAGAATCAGTATTGCCAGGGATGGTCACTCAGCCTCAGGCCCTCATGAATGGCTGAAGGTCCTGTCTCCAGATCCTTGGATTTTGAGGAGGGAGAAGAACTGCTGGGCCCCAGCGGGGAGAAGGCATTTAGGGTAGTTAGGGTCACTCTTGGCAGCTCTGCCTTTCCTGACCTCTGTGTGGGTCAGCATTGTCTGTCTCTTGAAGCAAGTGCATTACATACTCATTCATAAATCCACTGATGGGATGTGTTCATTCATCCCTTCACTCAGCAGGGGTTAAAAGGACACAGGTTCTACCGCAGAGCCCATTAGAGCATACCTCAGGGCAAGAGAGGTTCTCCAGTACTCATAAATGACTCCCATGAAACAACTGCTCTCTGGGCTAGGACGGCAGAGTGGGCGTGGTGGGGCCAGGACTTAAGGTTCGGAGATTTACAGAGGAACACCCCTAAACAATCCTCACCTGTAACAAGATGCCATGGCTTAGTGAGCCCTTACTACGTTCCATGCATTACTTAAAGCATCTAATCTTCCCAAGGGTTTCTCATATTCCTTTGGTCAAAAGATACAGAGCTGATAAGCTCAAGAAAAGAGCCTTCAGTGTATAGACATGACCCAGACCTGAAGGCTGGTGCTGAGGCTCCAGAGACGGGTTTTTCCTGTTTCTTGGAGCCAGATGGTTTCTCTCCCCTTCCCTGCAGGGCCCTAGTGTGGTCTGGCAGGAGAGTGGGGGTAAAACCGTGTGAATCTGAGAACTGGCCGGTTGAGAAATGCTGGCCAGCGGAGGATCCCTCACTGATAGGCCTGCAGAGGCTGGAGGGGCCCAGGGAAGACAGTGCAGAGGTTCAGGAAATAAGTTCACCTACTTCTGTTTTGCTCAGAGCTGGCCTGAATTTTTAATTGATGCAAATTAAAACTTCCCAAAAATATTAGTCCACTTTCTTGGCAGTGAGCACACCCCTTTCCCCATTAGTGATTTGGCACCATCTGCAAACAAGAGTCCGTGCTGGTGCTGCCGAAGGCCTTCCCCAGCTGCTGGCCCAGAGCTGCCTTTCAGGGAGGCCGGGTCCGTGGACAAGCACATTCCCAGAAGCCCCTCTGGGTCATGGTCCAGATGGGGTAGAATAATCTCCAGTCATCTCAGGGTGACCTGGAAAGCGGTGTGAGGCTGGGGGACCTGAAAGAAAAGCTTCATCCATTTCCTCCTGCTTAAAATCTCTGGGCTTGTCTTTGTTTTCTGTAACAACTTAACAAGTCCTCTGCACTCTTTGTCCTGTGGATGCTGTCTGGTGAGCTAGAGGACAGAGGTGCTGGTGGTGTCCCCCGAGGCCATCACATTCCTAGGAGTGTCTGACCTTTAGCCCTGCACCTCACCTGGAGGAGGCGCCGGGACATTACTCCTGATGGACCACAGCTTTGCCACCTGTCACGCATGCACAGATGTTAGTCAGCAGGACTTAACTTCTACACCCTGAACTGACCCCAGAGATCGATTTGGCCACTCACCCTGGCCTTTCCCTTTCAATGAGTGCTTATCGATTGCCTGTTTGGCCTTGGGCTTGCCGGCAGAGGAGGCCTGAGGTGGTGGAGAGAAAGGATTCACTCCCTGAAATTGTACGTAGTGACACTATGTCACATTTTCTGTAGAAACAAGGTGAGAGAGGGTGAAACAGACATTCATGTTTGCTTCTATTTGTATTAAATAGAGGATTTGGGGGCTTCCCAGGTGGCACTAATGGTAAAGAATCCACCTGCCAAGGCAGGTTAGACGTAAGAGACACAGGTTCGATCCCTGGGTCCAGATCCCCTGGAGGAGGGCACAGTAGCTCACTCCAGCATTCTTGCCTGGAGAATCCCATGGACAGGGGAGCCTGGCAGGCTGCAGTCCACGGGGTCACACACAGTTGGACACAACTGAAGTGACTTAGCACACACACACATTAAATATTTTATTAAATAAAAGGTTGGTGAAGCTGGGACAAGATAGATGGAGGAGAGGAGTGGTATTGAGTTTTTTTTTTTTTTAACTTTTTTATTGAAAAATATTTTAGAACTCTCTTATGATTCAAAAATTATATTAAACATTTTTATGAAGCTCTGGGATGGGGATCAGTGGCCAAAATGAGTGATGTAAACTTTGATTGTGAAGACTTTGGAAGAAGGGGAGCAGGTCAACTTGAAAACCTCTCCCTCTTAATGGGAGAGGTATTGTCTTTGCTGACGGGTCACATCACGTGGAGTGAAGGGTGGTGTCCTCCTTTGCCAAGACGCTGCAGTGGCTTCTAAGAAGACCCTGTCCAGATTGGTTAGCCGTGGCTGGAACCTCAGCTGCTGTTCTGTGTGGTTACTTTGCCCATCTCTGGGTGCGTGCAGTACTTTGCACCCACCTACTCAAGAGTCAGCGTGTGTGATGGTCATGTATGAAAAGGCACAGGGGATTTAGATCCGAAAAATCCAGGGTTATGTCTTAGTCTTGCATCTCACTATTTAACCATAGTAAGGCAACTTGCCCTTACTGCTCTGTGGCTCCTTCATCTACAGTGAGGGGATAAGACTAATCAATAACTTACCCAGGTCACAACACTGTCGAGTGTGGGATACACATGGAAGTGCTAGGTGAACCATGAGGCAGTAAATAGTGCTGGTTTTAAAAAACCCTGCCTGTTAGTTAATACGACGTGCTTTGTTGCCTTGAGAAGCCCTTTGTAAGCAGAGAGGAAAGATTGCATCTTCTGCCTGGGTGTTTATGAGTGGCTATTTCTCCAGGGTGCTTCAAAGGGAACCTCAGACAGCCCGAGACATGAGTAGGCCATGACATGTTTCTCTTGGCCCATAGTTGGTCACTTGATCATCTTGAAACTAGTGACTTCTATGCCCTCCACAGAAACATTCTTCAGTTTATTAGTTACTATAAATTACTTGTGCACTGGCCTTCAATGCCATGACATCACTGAACTCTTAGAATTGTGCTAGGTTCTCTGTGAGAAGAGGGTGGAATATGAGGCTCTGGCTCTCAAGGGGTTTACCTCCCAGGAAGGGACTGGGGAAGGGCACCTTGGAGCTGGGTCATGAGGACGGGAAAGATTATAGAAGGAGAATGTCATCGTAATGGCCATCTACTTTGTTCTACTTGGAGAAGGAAATGGCAACCTATTCCAGTATTCTTGCCTGGGAAGTCAAATGGACAGAGGAGTCCATGGGGTCGTAGAGTTGGACAAGACTGAAGTGACTAAGCTCTAGACCAGCACTTTGTTCAAATCATTTCAGTGACATTGTTGCATTCGGTACAATTCCTGAAGGAAAAGTATGATCTCTAGTTTCCAGGGGAGGAAGCTGAGACTCAGGTTAAGAAAGGTGATTCTCACCAAGGGGATGCTGGATCCCAAACCCATGCTCTTTCTCTTTCTATGAAACCGTATATGCTCATAGACCTTCCAGGATACCCCACCCTCTAGTCCTTTTAAATCTGTCTCCTTGTGGCACCAGGTTCCCAGGCTGCCACATCCCACCACCAGACAGATCCTCAGCACCCAAAGCCCCACACCAATGCTGTTCTTTCCCACCACAGGGCTTTTCCAGAGCTCTTCCTTCTGCTGTGAGTGCTTCTCCTGCTTCCCCACCTCACCCCTCATTGCATGACTGATTCTCACCATTCAGGTCTTTGCATAACTGTCTCCTCCTCACACAGCACGTTTGTAACTATGTTCCCTGTAAATATGCTTTTTCCCCCATGGCGCTTGCCCCATTTGGTAATTATAAATTTATGCATTTGCTTGCTTATTGTCTGTAAGGTGCCTAAGGGCAGCGGCCACGTCAGGTTTTCTTCACTGATGTGTACCCAGCACCTGGTGTAGAGTGTAGAGTGAGTGTGGGGGTCTCAGTTTACACACTTGGGGTGCAGGAAACATTACATTTTCAACACAAGCTTTTATTTCAAGTCCTCATCCCGTGGGGTTGGCAGGACTCACTGACCGCCTCCTCCTGGCCCCCACCTTGGGGTGTGGGGGAGCCTCCTTCTTTGCTGATGGGGGAAGGCAAAGAGTAGCTCCTCTGCCTCCCTCCTCGCCCCCAGCTCCTGGCCAAGACACTTCAGGTCTTGCCAACCTTTTCTTTTTCTTCCTCTTCAAACTTTCCTAGGTTTCCCAAGACTTTGGCTCTGAATGAACAAAAGGCAGAAAGGCTCGCTGGCTTTCTGTGTCACCCACTTCCCCCAAATAATGAAATCTAAAGCAGGCTAGTTGTCTGGGAAAGGAGAACGAAAGGACCTAGACTCATGTCAAAACAGCGCAAATGCCTCCGCACCTCTGGAGCTGAAAGGTGGACTCTGTAGGGTGAGAGCCCTGGGAGGGGTTTGTTTCAAAGCTGGGTCAGGTTTACTGAGGGGCACATGGACTACTACAGGATAAACCACCACAGAGTAACCATCAGTTCAGTTCAGTTCAGTCGCTCAGTTGTATCCGACTCTTCGCGACCCCATGAATCGCAGCACGCCAGGCCTCTTATAGTAAAAAATGTCTGATCTTTGTCAACATGGGCCAGTACTAAAAATTTTATTTATAAATGAATTTTAAATGTGAGATATCACAAAGGTGCCACCTTTGGTAGAATAATATATATATCCTTTGAAGAATACAAAGCAACATAATTTTTATCTTGGTTTTTCTCAAATGGTCAAGAGACTACTTTTACATTACAGCATTTCTATGCAATGACTAGGGCTTCTCTCTCTCTGTCTCTGTCTCATAATTGATCTGATTGGGACTTCCCTGGTGATCCAGTGGTTAAGAACTCGCCTGCCGAACACATTTATCATGCACCCATTCTGTGCCAAGCATTGAACTGGCATATATAGCATCTCTAACTCCAGAGTCTGGTCTTTTTATCAAAGCCATGTTGCTTCTCTAGTAAAAAAAAAAGGTCTTGTTTACCATGAGGCTGGGGTTTCCCTGGTGACTGAGGCGGTAAAGAATCTGCCTGCAATGCAGGAGAGCTGGTTTCGATCCCTGGGTTGGGAAGATCCCCTGAAGGGAATGGTTACCCACTTCAATATTCTTGCCTGGAGAATTCCATGGACAGAGGAGCCTGGCAGGCTATAGTCCATGGGGTCCCAAAGAGTCGGACATGACTGAGTGACACACACACACAGACACAGACACACACACACACACTGAGGCCAGTCAACAGCGTTCAGCACACACACACACACACACACACACTCTGAGGCCAGTCAACAGCGTTCAGCACACACACACACACACACACACACACTGAGGCCAGTCAACAGCGTTCAGCACACACACACACACACACACATACACACACTCTGAGGCCAGTCAACAGCGTTCAGCACACACACACACACACACACACACACACACTCTGAGGCCAGTCAACAGCGTTCAGCACACACACACACTGAGGCCAGTCAACAGCGTTCAGCACACACACACACACACACACACACACACACACACACACACTGAGGCCAGTCGACAGCATTCAGTGCGCGCACACACACACATACACACTCTGAGGCCAGTCAACAGCATTCAGCGCACACACACACACACTCTGAGGCCAGTCAACAGCGTTCAGCACACACACACACACACACACACACACACTCTGAGGCCAGTCAACAGCGTTCAGCACACACACACACACACTCTGAGGCCAGTCAACAGCGTTCAGCACACACACACACACACTCTGAGGCCAGTCAACAGCGTTCAGCACACACACACACACACTCTGAGGCCAGTCAACAGCGTTCAGCACACACACACACACACACACACACTCTGAGGCCAGTCAACAGCGTTCAGCACACACACACACACACTCTGAGGCCAGTCAACAGCGTTCAGCACACACACACACACACACACACATACACACTCTGAGGCCAGTCAACAGCGTTCAGCACACACACACACACACACACTCTGAGGCCAGTCAACAGCGTTCAGCACACACACACACACACACACACTCTGAGGCCAGTCAACAGCGTTCAGCACACACACACACACACACACACACTCTGAGGCCAGTCAACAGCGTTCAGCACACACACACACACACACACACTGAGGCCAGTCAACAGCGTTCAGCACACACACACACACACACACACACACTGAGGCCAGTCGACAGCGTTCAGTGCACACACACACACACACACTCTGAGGCCAGTCAACAGCGTTCAGCGCACACACACACACACACACACACACTCTGAGGCCAGTCAACAGCGTTCAGCACACACACACACACACACACACTGAGGCCAGTCAACAGCGTTCAGCACACACACACACACACACACACACACTGAGGCCAGTCAACAGCGTTCAGCACACACACACACACACACACACACACACTGAGGCCAGTCAACAGCGTTCAGCACACACACACACACACACACAGGCCAGTCAACAGCGTTCAGCACACACACACACACACACACACACACACTCTGAGGCCAGTCAACATCATTCAGCACTGGGTGGTCTGTTCTGGGGAGCAAGGAGGAGATGCTATTGGCAAGAGGGAATTCCAGGCCAGTCTCAGTGACAGCGTGGAGCTACCTGAACCTACACTTCACTGTCTTCCAGAGACTCTTCATCCTGCCAAGCTAGGGTTACAAATGCGAAGACCGGTCCACTGGCCAAGGACTGTCAGGACCTACCTGGTGGCGGTAGATTTTCCATCACATCGTTGTCTTCTCTGAGCTGGTGTGGTTGGTGGCTTCAGTTTGGCTGCAAGACACATTGCCCTTTGAGATGTCAGCCAATTTTCACTCATTTCATGTGTGTACATTTCATCATTTTTCAAACTGCAAGTTCCCTGAGGGCTTTTGTGTCTCTGGTTTGTAGTAGTGTTGAGGCTAGTTTAATGTTTATCGAACCCTATGTGTCAGGTACTGGTCTAAGAGCTTCACACAGAGGAGTTCATGTCATCCTCTTAACAACCCTGTTCTTTTTTTTTTTAACTTAAAATTGTTTTCGGCTGTGCTGAGTCTTCGTTGGTGCACAGGCTTTTCTCTAGTTTGCAGTGCGTGGGGGCTATTCTCTAGCTGCGGCGTGCAGGCTTCTCTTGTTGCAGAGCACGGGCTCTACGGTGCTCGGGCTTCACTAGCTGCAGCATGTGGGCTCAGGAGTTGTGGCTCTTGGGCTCCAGAGCACAGGCTCAGGAGCTGTGGCGCACGGGCTTAGTTGCTCCATGGCCTGTGGGATCTTCCTGTGCCAGGGATCAAACCTGTCTCTCCTGCACTGGCAGGCAGATTCTTTACCACTGAGCCACCAGGGAAGCCCGTCAATCCTGTTCTAATTGCCGTTTTGCAGATGAGAAATCTGAGGCCCATAGAGGGTAAATAACTTGCTCCAGGTCATGCAATTACCAGTGACTGGTCTCCGAACTGGCGCTGCTTGATCCTTCCCCTGTATGGCTTCTGGTAGCAAAGATGCGGTCTCCTTAAAAAACTCGTCTCGGAAGTGAGTGGTATATTTCAGTCTGTTCTCCGGGCATGGAAGGTTTATTTATTTATTTGTGTATTTTTGCTATATAAACTTGTATATTTGTATATTTTTATAAAATGTTTTATATACAAAATTATTGTATACAAATTTGTTTTGTATGCAAAATAAATGTATATTTGTATATAAATTTATTTATGTTTATTTATAAATATAAAAAATGTATTTGTTTGTCTCCACTGGGTCTTTAACAGCTATGGAAAAGCACCAAGGTGTGGTGGTGAGGGCAGGGGGCACTGTAGTGTATGGGGATAAACATTAGACATGGAGCCACAAGCCCTCGGGTTCAATTTCTGGCCATGCTGGTTAGGAGCCTTTGACCTTAGGCAAGTCACTCACATTTCATGAGCCTCACTTTTCTCAACTGTCAAATGGATTAAGATGCTCTACCTTAGAGGGCTGTTGTGAGCGCATGAGAATATGAATATTAAAGTGGTTTGTACCTAAATTTAGGGTGATGAAATGATCATGGTTGCTACCTTTACCTTTTTTTTTGGTGGTGGTTGTTGGCTGCGCTGTGGGGCCCGCAGGATCTCATTTCCCTGACTAGGGACTGAACCTGGGCCACAGCAATGAAAGCCCAGAATCTTAACCACTGTGCCAACCAGGAATTCCCACTATCTTAAAAAAAATTTTTTTTATTAAAAAAAATTGGTCTGAAACAGCTGGGGCCATCGGCATTTCTCTCTCCACCCCAGAAGGAGCAATGAGCATAGGTGTCCAAAGACCCTCTAAGGAGAGATTTCACTCCATCTCACTCCCCAGGGGATAGAAGAAGGGGCTTGCAAGAGACCAAAGCTTCTGACTGGGGGCAGAGTGGGGAACTCCCCAACTGGGAAGAGGATGGGAGTCTGAGGGCCCTAGGAAGACGAGACCTGTGCTCAATGCTAATCCCTTGGGAGGGTGGAGCCTCAGAGGGACGAGTTGTGCAGTGCCCTTAAGGTATCAATATCCAGGGACCAGGTTGGCAAGACCCTCCCCAAGCTGTCTCAGTATTAAAGTACTGCCCTCTGACTTTACAGGCTAGAAAATGGAGCCTGAGGCAGATGTCAGAGGGTCCTGGGAAATGTTCCCAAGGTGGGGGACTCCCAGGTTCCTTTGTACCTCTGAGCAAGGGTAGGCTCCACCAAAGCACACAAGGTAGAGACTTGGAACCGAGTCACCTGACTCGGAGCGATAAGGGACTGGGCCATGTATTAGCATGCTGGGGCTGCCCCAACAGTTTCATGAACAAAATGGCTTAAACAACAGAAGTCTGTTGTCTCACAGCTCTGGAGGCTGAAAGTCTGAGATCAAGACACCAGCAGGGCTGTGTTCCCTCTGAAGGCCCAAGGGAAGGATCTGTTCCCAGCTTCTGGTCATTCCTGGGCTGGTGGCAGCTCAGCTCCAAACTTCACACGGCATTCTCCCGAGTGTGTGTGTGTCCACATTTCACCTTTTTATAAGGACACCATTCAATACTCTGGTCACCTGATCCCCAGAGCCAACTCATTGGAAAAAAACCTGGTGCTGGGAAAGATTGAAGGCAGGAGGAGAAGGGTGTGGTATAGGATGAGATGGTTGAATAGCATCACTGACTCGATGGACATGAGTTTGAGCAGGCTCCGGGAGACAGTGAAGTACAGGGAAGCCTGACGTGCTGCAGTCCACATGGTCACAGAGTCAGACACGACTCAGCAACGCAACAACAACTTTCGTATTAGAAAAGGAGCCCACCCTCTCCCAGTATAACTTCATTTCCAAATAAGGTCATCTTTTACTCCTTGGAAGGAAAGTTATGACCAACCTAGATAGCATATTCAAAAGCAGAGACATTACTTTGCCAACAAAGGTCCGTCTAGTCAAGGCTATGATTTTTCCAGTGGTCATGTATGGATGTGAGAGTTGGACTGTGAAGAAAGCTGAGCACCGAAGAATTGATGCTTTTGAACTGTGGTGTTGGAGAAGACGCTTGAGAGTCCCTTGGACTGCAAGGAGATCCAACCAGTCCATCCTAAAGGAGATCAGTCCTGGGTGTTCATTGGAAGGACTGATGCTGAGGCTGAAACTCCAATACTTTGGCCACCTCATGTGAAGAGTTGACTCATTGGAAAAGACTCTGATGCTGGGAGGGATTGGGGGCAAGAGGAGAAGGGGACGACAGAGGATGAGATGGTTGAATGCCATCACCGACTCGATGGACATGAGTTTGAGTAAACTCTGGGAGTTGGTGATGGACAGGGAAGCCTGGTGTGCTGCGATTCATGGGGTCACAAAGAGTTGGACACAACTGAGCTACTGAACTGAACTGAACTGGAGGTACTGGGGATTAAGATTTCAACCTATGAATTGGTGGCGCGCGTGCGTGTGTGTGTGTGTGTGTGTATGTGATGGGTGGGGGAGGGTGCACAATTCAACCTGTAACAGATGGGTCTCACACCCTGAGTTTCGGGGCACAGTTCACACACTCTACTTAAACCCAGCTGACTCTAATATGGGCGTCTTGGTTCACTCTCCCCACACCCTATGAGCCTGGAAGGTTGACCACCTATCCTTTGCTGAAAGAGGTTGGGAGCAGTGACAGGCGGTGGCCGGGACATACACTGAAGATGCTCTGTCAGCAGCCTACTTCCCAGCTGCGACCGTGGCAGGGTCACAGCCTCCCTGACTCTCAGCTGTGATGAGGCCAAGAGGAGGATGGAGAGGGCCCAGACTGGACAAAGTGCTCAGCTGATTCTAGCTGCCTCCCCTCCTTGCTGTCGCCTCTGAATGTAGAAAATCTTCCTTCAGGTTGAGTGGAGACCCAGCTGAGGGCAGGGCTGTGTGGATGTGTCAGTCGCTCAGTCGTGTCCCACTCTTTTGCGACCCCATGGACTGTAGCCCACCAGGCTCCTCTGTCCATGGGATTCTCCGGGCAAGAATACCGGAGTGGATAGTCATTCCCTTCTCCAGGGGATCTTCCCCACCAGGGATTGAACCCGGGTCACCTGCATTGCAGGCAGATTCTTTACCATCTGAGTCAGAGGGCAGGGCTGGGAGAGGGTAAATTACGAATCCAAGGTCACA
This sequence comes from Budorcas taxicolor, assembly GCF_023091745.1. Lineage (NCBI taxonomy): Eukaryota > Metazoa > Chordata > Mammalia > Artiodactyla > Bovidae > Budorcas > Budorcas taxicolor. Next base: position 152,132,329 of record NC_068911.1, read on the forward strand.
GGGTTAAACCTCTTCTCCCACCCTGAGCCCATCATGCCCAGTACCCTGTACCCCACCTGCGATGTTGGTTTCCCTCTCCTGGGTCTGGCCAGTGCCACTCTCCCCTGCCCATCAGCTCCATCCTGGGTTCTCCTTGCCACATCCTCCTAAGTTCTCCTAAGGATTCAGGGACGTGTCTTCATCAGCTGTAAAGTGAGGGGCAGTTAGGGACTTGGCAATGTGCTAAGTGCCATTTCATCCAGACCCCAGAGGGTCAAATTGGGATCCAGTGTCGCCTTCCAGAGACTTTGCCCTTGGGAAAGGAAAAGTGACTACTTCAGGGAGTGGAGGAGGGGGAGGTTGAGGAAACTGAGCCAGAGAATCTTAGAGCTGGAGGGAACTTTGGAACACCCTGATTCCAGGCCCCTCTGGCTACGATGGAGAAACCAAGGCCCAGGGAGGGGAGGTAATTGCCAAGGTCAAATGTTGGGCGGTGCCCGGCAGGCATCTGGGGCTATGTCGGACCGAAGGGACAGGTGGTGGGAGCTCCCCCAGGTCTGGGAGCCCAGTTCTCACGGTCGGAGGGGCTGGCGTCTGAGGAGGGGTCGCCTCCAGAACTCTTGCGGGGAGGGGAGGCTAAAAGCAAGGTTGAGGCGTGAATCTGGGGATTGTGGGAGTGGAGGGCGGCGCACCCGCCCGGGGCAACGCGTGGGGCACGGGAGAAGGGGCTGGTGGAAAGGTTGGGGTCCTGCGGGGGCCGGCGCGTGGGAGCCGGGCTGGCCGGGGCGGGGTGAGTCACCGCCCGCCCGCTCCCATTGTGCGGCCCGGCGGCGGCGGCGGAGCTGCGGAGCCAAGCGGGAGGAGGTGGAGCCGCGGGCTGCGGGCTCCGGCGCCTGCGTCCGCCCGACTCCCCGCGGCCGCGGGCGCCCCCCGGCCGTCCGACCCTGCGTGGCGACAGGCCCCGAAGCCCGCGCCAGAGGGAGATGGGGCGCGGCGGCCGGCCCAGGCCTCGCACTCTCCGGAGCCCCGAGGTACCGCAGGGCGGGGCGGGGCGCGGCGCGCCCGGCCCGGGGGCGTCCGGGGTGCGGCGGGGCCTGGATGGGCGCTGGGGAGGCCGGGGGCATCCGGCTCCGGAGAGAGGGAGGGGGCGGCGGCGTGAGACTCCTGACCCCGCCCTCCTTCCCCAGGGCTCCCCATTAGGTTCGCGCAGCGCCCCCTTCTTCTCACCTGGGTCACGGGTCCCTCAGTGAGTCCGAGTCTCCCAAGCTGCTTCTCCGGACATGGCCAACGGAGTGATCCCGCCGCCCGGGGGCGCCTCCCCCCTACCCCAGGTGACTGACGCTTGCGGGGGTGGGAGAAGAGGAGAGGAGGGGGAGGGACCGCAGGAGGAGGTGGGGGTGTCCTCTGGTCGATTCTGGGAGCACCCCACTCCCGATCCAGGGATGGAGCTGGGCAGGGATATGGAGAAGGAGGGGGGGTCTTTTGGTATTTTTCTGATCTGTTGACCCCTCTGGTCCCAAGCCCTGAGAGCCTGGGAGGTTGACCCCAGTCTGGGCCTCAGGGAGTAGAAGAGGGAGTCTACTGGTCTCCCCCACCTCCTCCTGGGGCTTGGAGTTGGGGTAGATGTGTCAAGTTCATGGGTCGAGGGTCCTTAGGAGAGGCTGCTGGGTCTGCAGGTCCGGGTGCCCTTGGAGGAGCCACCTCTGAGTCCAGACATGGAGGAGGACGATGACTTGGGCAAGACCTTGGCTGTGAGCAGGTTCGGGGACCTCATCAGCAAGCCCCCGGCCTGGGACCCCGAGAAGCCCAGCCGCAGCTACAGCGAGCGGGACTTTGAGTGTGGGTAGCCCGGGGACCCCTAGTGTGGCCGCCCTCACCGCCATCACCTTCATTTGCCACCATCACCGTGCTCACCACTGGCTGGGTCACCCAGGGCCATCTTATGCTGGACGCTGAGCTGGGCCACCACGCCGTGTTAAGTCATCCTGCCTCACTCACCCATCACCTGTCTGCCTGCCAGGGGAGCTGGGCCCCAGACCGAGGGGAGATGTAGGGAGATGGGCCCGAGGCCGCTCTTGGTGACCTTCATCTTCCTCAAGGCTCTGTCCTTCCTCTGGCCCTGCCCTTTCCTCTAGGCCACCTCTCCTCCCCTCCTTGTCTCGGCTGACTCCACCTTTACTTTCTTTGCTGTGTCCTGGCCTCTCATACCCCCATCTTCCCCTCTCCATCACTCCATCCCCCACTCTACCAGGCCTTACCCATGACAGGCTGTGGATACAGGTGTTGGGGGGAGCCTGACTCTGGAGAAAGGACCAGGGTGCCCTTCTTTGCGGCCTTGAGCTAGAATAATAAGGTGTGTGCCCCTAGGGTGGTGAGGGGCCCTCTTCTGTTGTGGGGGCCCCAACCGGCTCTCCTGCACCCCCAGTTCACCGACACACATCCCACCACACCCACCACCCGCTCTCGGCGCGCCTGCCTCCACCCCACAAGCTGCGGCGACTGCCCCCCACCTCTGCTCGGCAGACCAGGAGGAAGAGGAAGAAAGAGAAAACCTCTGCTCCCCCCTCCGAGGGGACCCCTCCCATCCAGGAGGAGGGGGGAGCCGGAGTGGATGAGGAGGAGGAGGAAGAGGAAGAAGAGGGGGAATCTGAGGCTGAACCTGCGGAGCCCCCACCCCCAGGGTCCCCACCGAAAGCAAAGGTAGGGACCCCCGAAATGGGGCTGGCTGCTCAGGGAGGGGCGCAGAGAGGAGGGGAGGCTTGGCAGTGGGGGGTTGGGGCTGAGTCGGGCACGGACCCAGGGCACACGCGGTTTATCCACAGTTCTCCATTGGAAGTGACGAGGATGACAGTCCTGGCCTCTCCGGGAGGGCTGCCTTCACCAAGCCCCTGCCCTCGGTGGGCCCAAGCTCGGACAAGAGCCCCCAGCACTCCGTCAGGTACCGGCCTCCGGCCCAGTCCAGCGCAGGTCCCAGGCTCCTTCCTGAACCCCCGAGAAGAAGCTGGGAGGAGACGAGAGAAGGGGGCAGAGGAAGCAGGCAGGGCGTGCCCCTTCTCTGCACGAAGGACCAGTAGGAGAGGACGAGAGGGTTGACAGGGACAGTCTTCCAGGAGAGAGAGGGTGTCTAGGTGGAGGGGAGAATGGAACAAAGAGGACCTGGGGACTGGCATGATGGGCTCAGGAAGGTGGAGATAAGCTTTTTCTCTGCCCAAGAGAAGCCTGTGTTTAGTCCCCAGGGTGGGCAATCCAGCCCAGTCCCAAGCTGGGGGAGGGCAGGGGGACCCCCTCACCTGGCCCATCACTGTCGAGCTTCCCGGACAAGCTCAAGGCTGCCGTGTTGCCTCCTCAGCTCTCCTAGTCCCCGGGCCCACGTCTCCCGAGTCACCGGGGAGAAGGGCCGACCGTGGAGCCCGTCGGCCAGCTATGACCTGAGGGAGCGGCTGTGCCCAGGCAGTGCCCTGGGCGGCCCGGGCGGCCCGGAGCAGCAGGTGCCCACTGACGAGGCGGAGGCCCAGATGCTGGGCTCTGCAGACCTGGATGATATGAAGAGTGAGTGACACCCACTCCCAGGGGTGCCCAGCCGGTGAGAGACCTTGGAGAAGCTCAGTGCACTCCCCTACCCAGGGCTGAGCCCCCTCTGCGGTATCCCTGCCTGCTGGAATGTGGCCAGTGACAGGGAGCTCACTACCTCACCAGACTATGCCTCGGGTGCCAGAGCTGAGATTTCCCCTGGCGACACCTCTACCCTTCCGTCCTGGTTGTGTCCTCTGAGTCACCCCTGGAATGAGGCAGCCCCCACATGACATTTAGAGACATCCTTTTACCCCCTCTCCCGAGGCTCCTCTCGTTGGGGAAAACTCTTGTTAACCCCCCCACCCCGAACCAGACCCCTGAGGCTGGGCCACTCACCTTGGCCCTACCACTCCCTGTGCCGGGCCCCCTTGCTCCCACCATACCACCCTCGACTGGGCCTGGCTGTGATCTCGGCACATTCCTTCCATCTTATCAGTGCCCTGGTTTCTGTGCCACCTGTCATCACCCATGGGGCGCTGTGCCCAGGCCAGGGGCATCACCGACCCCTCCCTCCTCCCCCTTGGAACCACAGTGTGTCGGGGTGGGAGGAGGAGTTGGAGGGAGGGCTTTGAGCTCAATACGTCATGGAAAGTTGCCAGGGCCTGAGGACAGGGACAGGAACAATCCGATGGCAGCAGGAGCAGCGCAGGAGCAGCGGTGGCAGCGGGATGGGGGGGCCAGGGGAGGGCGTGTTTACAGACCCAGCGTGGGGGCTGGAAGCAGCAGGAAGCAGGCTTGGGGACCTGGGGAGTCGGGGTCGGGAGGCTGGCCACTTGCAGCTCTGGTTGGACCAAGACCACCGCTGTCCAAGCTCCTATCTCTCTGGAGAGCCAGGGCTCTGGGAAGGAGCAGGGGCTACAGTCTCGGCCATCTAGGGGATGACGAGCCCACTGGAGGAGATCACAGAGCCCAAGGGGGCATCGAGCCCTGGGCCCGGGGACGCTGAGGGCCAGGGCCCTGGGAGGGCTCCAGCCCCCAGCCCTCGAGACTCGCTGACCTCAGAGGACTTAGAGATGTTTGTGCTGGACTTTGAGGACTATGACCTGTGGGAATCCATCAGGGGCCAGCTGAGCCCCATGGCGGGGGGACTAGCTTGTGAGTAACTGGGCTGCTGGCCTTGTCCCAGCTCTGAGCCTGGAAGGGGTGCGTGGGGAGAGAGGAATGGAAGCTCTGCCTGCGTGTACCCACGTGGGGGACGTGGGTGCCAGGGGGCACAGGCAAAGGCTGAGAGTGCAGAGCCTGGGGACGTACTGTGGGTCCTGGTTCTACAGATTGAGAGGCAGTGGCCATGGCAGGGGCCATGGACTGGGTTGGGTGGAGGTCCGCCTTTTCCCTGTGGCTTAGCCAGCATCCCATGTGTGACTTTGGACTAGTCCTGTCCCCTTTCTGGGCCTCAGTCTCCTCATGTATGAAATGTGGCCCCCCACCCCGGAAAATGTGGTTTTGTTGGCGTAGCCCCTGGGTGACTGTGGTGCTCCCCCACGAAGTAGACTGGCCATGACCCCGGGGGGCCCTGAGCTGGTGCCCTGGGACGGCTGAGCCCACCTTCTCCACAGGTCACCGGCTGGAGGACAACCCTGGTGTGCGGCGGCACCTGGTCAAGAAGCCATCTCGGACGCAGAGTGGGAGGGGCAGTGCCAGTGGCCTGGCCCCTGTCCTGCGCAGGAAGAAGAAGCAGCAGCAGCTGGACCGGCGGCCCCATGAGGTACCAGACCCTGCAGGGATGGGCCTTTCGGTTCCTCTCGCCTCTCTTCCCACCTTCTCCCTCCCTCCCTGCCTGCCTGGCCCATCACCCACATCCCCAGGACAGCCGGGCCCACTTGCGGCCCCCCAGGCCCTCACCCTGGGCACCTCACCCCAGGTGTTTGTGGAGCTGAACGAGCTGATGCTGGATCGCAGCCAGGAGCCCCACTGGCGGGAGACGGCCCGCTGGATCAAGTTTGAGGAGGATGTGGAGGAAGAGACGGAGCGCTGGGGGAAGCCCCACGTGGCATCGCTCTCCTTCCGAAGCCTGCTGGAACTCAGGAGGACCATAGCCCACGGTAGGAGTGCTGCAGAGCTCGTCCGGTGCCAGGCTGCCCAGCTCCTGGGATGATGCCCTGGGGCCAGGCAAGGCCTGGCTGCCCCTCGGGAATGTGGGGTCCTCACAGCCGTACTCTGAGGGGCGGGGCTGTGCCTGGGGACCTGGCTCTATACCTGCGGCCTGGTAGGTATCTGTCCAGGCAGTAAGCCGACAGATGACCCCTCTCTGGGCAAGGAGGGGCCGTGCCCTCACCCCGTGCTCTCTTTTTCCATCCCTTTCGGGCTGGGCTGTGGCCATGTGGAACTGTGTATCTGCCTGGGCACATGGGATGCTATGCTCACCCAGCATACTTGCCTGCCCCTGGGGGAGCAAGGCCACTGTAGTGGTGTGGTGTTTCTATGTCTAACGGGAATGAGATCCCTTCCCTGTCTGTTTCCCCAGGGGCTGCCCTTCTCGACCTGGAGCAGACCACTCTGCCAGGCATCGCACACCTCGTGGTGGAGACTATGATTGTGTCTGACCAGATCCGGCCGGAGGACAGGGCCAGTGTCCTTCGCACTCTGCTGCTGAAACACAGGTGCCAGGCTGGAGCGCCAGGGAGGGGGGATGGCCTTCAGGTTCAGCTGCCTTCCAGGAGCACAGACTCTCTTGAGTGGCTGTTTTCAGTCTGCTTGAATACCTTAAGCGACGGAGAGCTCATCCCTTCACCCATTAGAAAGTATCAACCATTAGAAAGTTCCTTCTTACACTGAGGTAGAGAGAGTGGAAGCCCCGACCCTCCATACGTCATTCTCCCATGACCTCAGGCCACCAAGGACCTCTCCTGCTCACCTGCCTGCCCCCTCTGTCCTCTCTCCAGCCATCCCAATGATGACAAGGACAGTGGCTTCTTTCCCCGAAATGCATCCAGCTCCAGTGTGAACTCAGTCCTAGGGAATCACCACCCAACCCCCAGCCACGGCCCTGACGGTGCAGTGCCCACCATGGCTGATGACCTGGGGGAGCCAGCCCCACTCTGGCCTCACGACCCTGAGGCCAAGGAGGTCAGTTGCTTTGCTCTGACCTGGGCTGGGGGACAGCAAGGGTTTCATTGAGTGGATCAGGAAGGTTGGATGCTTGGTGCCAAGCTAGGCATGGAGAAACAGGAGGTTTAAGTGGGATCATGGGGCAGGGCCAGGGGAGCCAGTTAAATAAGATAAAGCTGCGGTGGTGGTGGGGCTTGGAGGAGGGGTCCAGATCCTGGGCTGGTCCCCTCCTGCTGTGGGGCACATCACCAGGAGCCCCCACTTTGGCTGGGTTGGGGGCAGTGAGGGGAGAAAGCAAGGCCCAGATCCAGGGGTTGGAGGCAGAGTCCAGGCCTGGAGCAAGGGATGGGAGGGCCTGCCACGGCCTCCGGTCTGGGTCCCAGCCCTATTCCAGTTCTGCGTCCTCAGAAGCCCCTGCACATGCCTGGGGGAGATGGTCACCGGGGGAAAAGCCTGAAGCTGCTGGAGAAGATCCCTGAAGATGCTGAGGCTACTGTTGTGCTCGTGGGTAAGGAGGGCTGGGCACTGGGGATAGGGGTTACGGGGCGTGGATGCCTCCACTGCAGTCTGCTTGTCTTGACTTTGGCCAGACCCTCAACCTGCCCCTTCTCTTCCTCTCAGCCCATCTTGCCCCAGCCTTTTCTTCCCTAATCCTCTGTCTGCTTCCTGTTCAGTTTTCTGCTATCTTGGCCTGCTGCTAGTCCATCTAGCACCTTTGTGAGAATCAGACAAAGGCACCTCTTCCTTAATACCCTTGATTTCCACCTGTTGGTAAATTATAATAAATATACAAACATAGGGTTTCTTTAGATTGGGGTTCCTTTATGCAGTATGCAACCTGCTCAACTGGTACATGATGGCCCCAAATATCCCCTGCAGGGCCTGCCTTGACCGTTCCCCTTTGCCCAGCACCCTGCGCCTTGCTCTCCCTCCAGGCTGTGTGCCTTTCTTGGAGCAGCCAGCGGCCGCCTTTGTGCGCCTGAACGAGGCCGTACTCTTGGAGTCTGTGCTTGAGGTCCCCGTGCCAGTTCGCTTCCTCTTCGTGATGCTGGGGCCAAGCCACACCAGCACCGACTATCATGAGCTTGGGCGCTCCATTGCCACCCTCATGTCTGACAAGGTGGGTCTTGTTCCCCGGAGCCCTGTTTGTTCCCCATCCCTTTCACTGCCCCCCAGTGGTACCCACGGATGCAGGGGTGCTATGCGTCCCCTGGGTGGAGGAAGTACTCTGGAGTAGTGGTGGCAGCTGTGAGGTAAGACAGAAAAGGGAGCCTCGGGCTGGGGGACAGGGAGGTGGATGCAGGAGAGAAGCCCAGACTCTGAAGCTTTGGATGTGATAGGAGGCTTGAAAGGGAGGCAGGATTCTCCAGGGCTTGGACAGGAGGGCCCTCTAGCCAGGGATGGTGTTCAAAATACTTACTGACCAGCAAGCTGTGGGCACTCTCCAATCAAAATGGAGGTTGGATTGTTAAGGCCATGCTGGGCATCACTGTTGCATTGTGGAAAAGTCTGGAGACTCTCCCAGGAGGATAGAGAACGCTCCCCAGGGTGAGGGGTGGTGTTCAGGGCCATGGCTCCCTGCCGGAAGGGACGTGGGTCAGAGCTCTGACCAGCATCCTGGACCTGTGTGTGTGGCTGAACATCCCCTCTGCCTCTGGCTCTGTGATGGCCCAACACCTCCTCCCTGAAGGCCCCCCTCCCTGGGCCGTGGGCTCAGCCCCTGCCTCTCCTGCCTCCAGCTGTTCCACGAGGCTGCCTACCAGGCGGACGACCGGCAAGACCTCCTGAGCGCCATCAGCGAGTTCCTGGATGGCAGTATCGTGATCCCCCCGTCCGAGGTGGAAGGCCGAGACCTGCTGCGCTCTGTGGCTGCCTTCCAGCGCGAGCTGCTCAGAAAGCGCCGGGAGCGTGAGCAGACCAAAGCCGAGCTGACCACCCAGGGTGGCTACGTGGCCCCCGGGAAAGGTCTGACCCTATGGGCCCGGGGCCCCCTGCACGCATGTCTCCCTGGCCCCGTCTGACTCCTGAGTCCCGCACTCCGGCTTCCAATCCCTGACCCACGTCTCTGCCCTGGGACCTGGGCTGGGAAGGATGCGGCCCAGGGCTTGCTCCCAGCACAAGGTTCCAGCAGCCCCTGTGTTCCCCCAGAACTGTCGATGGAACTGGGGAGCTCTGAGGCCGCCCCTGATGATGACCCCCTGCTGCGGACTGGCTCGGTGTTTGGGGGGCTTGTCCGGGACGTGAAGCGCCGGTACCCGCACTACCCCAGCGACCTGCGGGACGCCCTGCACTCCCAGTGTGTGGCCGCCGTGCTCTTCATCTACTTCGCTGCCCTCAGCCCCGCCATCACCTTCGGGGGGCTGCTAGGTGAGGGGCAGGAGGAGAGGTGAGGGGACTCAGTGTCACCTGCAGCGTTCCTGGGCCAGGGGGTCCCGTGGTCACTTCCGGGATGCCTGTAATGTGAGAGGGAGTGGGGCATCTGGTGACCACCTGGGGGGCTGGTGCTGATGGTGGTGAGGGGGCACTGCTCCGTATTTCCTGGGTCCTCAGGTTAGGGGCGGGCTTCCCTGGTGGCTCAGATGGTAAAGAATCCGCCTGCAGTGGGGGAGACCTGGGTTCAATCCCTGGGTTAGGAAGATTCCCCTGGAGGAGAGCATGGCAGCCCACTCCAGTATTCTTGCCTGGAAAAATCCCCATGGACAGAGGAGGCTGGCGGGCTACAGTTCATGGGGTTGCAAAGAGTCAGGCATGACTGAGCGACTCAGCATAACACAGGACAGGTTAGGGGAAACTAGATGAGAAAGGGGGGCCAGGTGGAAGGAGCCGGGCAACAGCTATCCCACTGACCCTCACTCGCTCCAGGGGAGAAGACAGAGGGGCTGATGGGTGTGTCTGAGCTGATCGTGTCCACGGCTGTGCTTGGCGTCCTCTTTTCTCTGCTGGGGGCCCAGCCGTTGCTCGTGGTCGGCTTCTCGGGGCCACTGCTCGTCTTCGAAGAAGCCTTCTTCAAGGTGACTGCCACCCAGTCCCTCCCCAGGGGTCACCCGCTCTACCTTGTTCCCCTGGCCCAGGTGATGGGCCTCCGGGGTGGCTCCCTCCCCTCCCTCGGGGTTCACCTGTCCCCCCTTTCCCGTGGGGCCCTGACAGCCAGGGCAGATGGCTGTGGGTAAGTGCCTCCCTCTGCTGATCTCTAGTTCTGCCGGGCCCAGGACTTGGAGTATCTCACGGGCCGTGTGTGGGTTGGCCTCTGGTTGGTGGTCTTCGTCCTCGCCCTAGTGGCCGCGGAAGGCAGCTTCCTGGTCCGCTACATCTCACCTTTCACCCAGGAGATCTTCGCCTTCCTCATCTCACTCATTTTCATCTATGAGACCTTCCACAAGCTCTACAAGGTGGCAGCCCCCGGAGGTCTTGGGGGTGGATTTATGTGGGGGCTGGGCAGCGTCCTGGATGGGTGTGGAGTACCGGAGGGGGAGGGGACAAGGAGGAAGGCTGTGGGCATTGGCGGAGTGAGGATGCTCTCAGCCAGATTTGAGCTGAAGCGCAGGAGTCAAAGCCAGAGGTTTAAAGTCTGGGATTTGCCTGCACCGGTATGGGAAGAAAGGGGGGCCCTGTAGTGCTTCTGGGTTGGGGGTCCTTGGGTCACTGTGTGTAGAGGAGCGGCATGGGTGTGTGTGTGAGATGGAGCTGGATGTACTGTGTTATGTTACCTGGTCAGGTGTGGGAGGGGAGGGGCACGCCCTCTCTCTCACAGGTGTGTACTGATGCTGTGAAGTCAGGCTCACCTACCCAGGTGAGCACTGGGGCAACCTTGTCACCCACCCAGGTGTTCACGGAGCACCCACTGCTGCCATTCTACCCCCCTGAGGGAGCCCTGGAGGCGGAGCTGGACCTGAATTCGAGTGCCCTGCCCCCCACCGAGGGGCCGCCGGGCCCCAGGAACCAGCCCAACACGGCTCTGCTGTCCCTCATCCTCATGCTGGGGACCTTCCTCATCGCCTTCTTCCTGCGCAAGTTCAGAAACAGCCGCTTCCTGGGCGGCAAGGTGTGTGGTTGGCAGGAGTAGGGCCTGTAGGGTCCCTGTGGGCGTCCCTCCATTCCTGCTGGCATCATCGGGCTCTGCTCTAGAGAGGAGGGGCTCCTCCCTTCTCCTGGTCATGGGAGAACCCAGCCAAGTCCGTGCAGCCCTCCCGCCCCTGTCTGAAGCCCTCAAAGTGTGACCAGGAGAGGAATGCCCTCCTGGGCTGGCTGGGTACCTGTGGGGTTTAAAGGGACAGGTCAGTGGACTTCTGGCTCCTGCTCAGGCTTCCCTGATAGCTCAGCTGGTACAGAATCTGCCTCCAGTGCAGGAGACCTGAGTTCGATCCCTGGGTTGGGAGGATCCTCTGGAGAAGGGAATGGCAACCCACTCCAGTATTCTTGCCTGGAGAATCCCATGGACAGAGGAGCCTGCTGGGCTACAGTCCATGGGGTCTCAAAGACTCAGACACGACGGAGTGAATAATGCTGCCACTACTGCAGGCTCAAGAAGGGTCTGGGCAATAAGCCCCCATGTCAGTCTCCTGACCCTCCTCTTATCCCCCTCTGGCTCCCTTCCCCTGACTGGTCCTTCTCAAGGCTCGCCGCATCATCGGGGACTTTGGCATCCCAATTTCCATTCTGGTGATGGTCCTGGTGGATTACTCCATCACAGACACCTACACACAGGTGAGTGAGCCCCGATGCCGTCTGGCAAGACCCCAAGGCCTTGAGAGGATGGCCATAACAGGTCCCCACTGCCCCAGCAGCCAGTCAGGGCTGGAACCCAGCTTTCCTAGTGGAGTGGCTACATGCTGGTGCCACACAGGGGTGGGCGGGTGCGCGGTTTCAGAAGCAGCCATGTGGACCAGCTGCGGAGGCCAGCAGGGGGTCTGGGGCTGTCTGCGGACCCCAAGTCAAGACTCTTGGAGGAACTGGTGTGGGATTAGGGGCAGAAAGACAGGTGCCCCCAGAGCAGGTCTACTGACAGCTCCTCTGTGGCTCATGGAGAAGGTGGATCATTTCCTCATACACTGCCAGACCCTTGGAGGGACAATGACTTTGGAGGGTTACAGAACTAATTTTCCCCAAAGCTGTTCACACCCCAATTCCCTGGAGCCCTGGTGCTGGGGACACAGAGCCGGGCGGGAACAGCTGCCCCGTGGAGTCGCTGGCGTCCCCGAACCCGGTCTTCCTTCTGGCCGTGCAGAAGCTGACGGTGCCCACGGGGCTCTCAGTGACCTCCCCCAGCAAGCGCACGTGGTTCATCCCGCCTCTGGGCAGTGCGCGTCCTTTCCCGCCCTGGATGATGGTGGCGGCCGCTGTGCCTGCACTCCTGGTCCTCATCCTGATCTTCATGGAGACACAGATCACTGCGTGAGGGGACGGGGCGGGCCCCAGGCAGAGGAGGTGGGGGAGGAGTGGGGTTGGGGGACTGGCAGCCCCCGGGGGGTCCCTGGACCCGGACACAGTGTCCCCGAGGTGCTCTGAGAGGATATCTGTCTGTCACCACCACCGCTTGCAGGGTGGCACTTGACAGTCCTCAGAACACCCTGGCAGCAGCATGCTCTCTGTCTGCGATCCTCACATGTGTCTCATTTTGGTTAAACCACAATGACGTGGTGAGAGCTGGCATCTGGCTTTTGTGGTATTTGAATATCCACAGTATTGGGAATTTGCCTCAAACTTGCTTAAATGTGAGAACTTCAGTTTGAGAGCTTGGGAGAGAAAGCTGGCAGGTCCTGGTGGACAGCCTCTGCTCTGCATGTCCTCCGTCCACTTCTGGTCCCTGCTGGGTGTGCCCACCTGCCCCTCACCCCTGCTCTCCCCCAGGCTCATCGTTAGCCAGAAGGCGCGGAGGCTGCTCAAAGGCTCTGGCTTCCACCTGGACCTGCTTCTGATCGGGTCCCTGGGTGGGCTCTGTGGCTTGTTTGGGTTGCCCTGGCTCACGGCCGCCACCGTCCGCTCGGTGACCCACGTGAACGCGCTGACCGTTATGCGCACTGCCATTGCACCCGGCGACAAGCCCCAGATCCAGGAAGTTCGGGAGCAGCGGGTCACTGGAGTGCTCATCGCCAGCCTTGTAGGTGAGAGCGCCCACCTTGTAAAGCTCCGGCCCCCACCCCACAGACTTGCCGTCTGGAACCTAAAATCCTTTCTCCAGCCCTGACTTGACCCAGATCTCTTCTGAGTTTCCAGACGCATCATGAGTAGCCCCGGCTCTGACCCCAGACCTGTTCCTTGACTCCATGTGCCTTTTTCCTTGGTTCTCTGTCTGGCTCCATCTTCTCTTGATCGCAGTGACTGCACAGGCTCATCCGTCCCCACAGGGGCTGTTGGAGGGGTGCTGTGGGTGTCTGTCTCCTCCTCCAGGCTTGTCCATCATCATGGGGGTGTCTGTCTCCTTCTCCAGGCCTGTCCATTGTCATGGGGGCTGTGCTACGTCGGATCCCACTGGCGGTGCTCTTTGGGATTTTCCTGTACATGGGGGTCACATCGCTGTCTGGTATCCAGCTGTCCCAGCGTCTATTGCTCATCCTCATGCCGGCAAAACACCATCCCGAACAGCCCTACGTGACCAAGGTAGGGCTGGGAAGCATGGAGATGGGGAGACGGGGTGATGGGGGGACTCTGAGGGACCCAGTGCTGGAGATGGACTTGATGACTCTGGAGGATAAGTTGGGACCTGTGGAGCTGAGTCCCTGAGGATGTGGTGAGACCCGACACCTGTTCCCCAGGTGAAGACCTGGCGGATGCACCTCTTTACGTGCATTCAGCTGGGCTGCATCGCACTGCTCTGGGTGGTCAAGTCCACGGCGGCCTCACTCGCCTTTCCCTTCGTGCTGCTGCTCACAGTGCCTCTGAGGCGTTGCCTTCTGCCCCGGCTCTTCCAGGACAGGGAGCTGCAGGCGGTAAGGGATGGTGCTTGGGTTGGTCTTAGGGGGCTTGGGCCCTGGATTCACGGAGGCCTGGCTCCCAGTCTCTTCTGTTGTGTGACTGATCTTCTGAAATCTCAACGGGGCTCCTGGGTTTCTGGTAGCTCAGCTGGTAAAGAATCTGCCTGCAATGCAAGAGACCCCAGTTGGATTCCTGGGTTGGGAAGGTCCCCTGGAGAAGGGATAGGCTACCCACTCCAGTATTCTTGGGCTTCCCTGGTGGCTCAGTTGGTTAAAAATCCACCTGCAATGTGGGAGACCTGGGTTCAATCCCTGGGCTGGGAAGATCCCCTGGAGGAGGGCATGGCAACCCATTGCCGTATTCTTGCCTGAGAATCCCCATGGACAGAGGAGCCTGGCAGGCTATAGTCCACGGGGTTGGAAAAAGTCGGACGCGACTGAGCGACTAAGCACAGCACAATGGGGCTACTAACAGATTCTCCCTTATGAAATTGTGGTGATGATTAAACACAAGTTCAGGTAAAGCAATGAGAAAGGTGTGGTTTGGCATGAAGGAAGCAGAGGCTGTTGGAGACAATTGTGCAGGTTGTGTCCTGAACAAAAGCACACAGCTGAGGGACGGGTGGGGTGGGTGGCATTGAAATCCATCCTGAGCCCTGCTTCGGTTGGCTGGAGCAGGAGTCCTCACTCCCCAGGATCTAATGCCTGATGATCTGATGTGGAACTGATGTAATAATAATAATAGAAATACTGAGCACAATAAACGCAATGTGCTTGAATCACCCCGAAACCATCTCTACCCACCACCCCCATCCTTTCCGCGGAAAACCTGTCTTCCGTGAAACTGGTCCAGGCTGGGATCCTCTGAGCTAGAGGAAAGGACATCTTTTTGAAAACTGTCCATTCACACATGGTGTACAAAGGCACCCCAGGAGCTCGGAGTACCAGGAAGTTTTTCTGTGTGGTAGCTGCTATCATCATCATTATTATTAGGAGGCGTCACTAGAGGGTGACCTGAAGCTTTTGGCCAGAGGGAGGTGCTTCAACCTGGGGCCATGGTCCCTGTAGACAGTGAGGGTGGAAAGGTCTGGGGGCAGTGAGGGCTGCCAGCCAGAGGAGGAACTGATGAATAGGAGGCGGCAAGCCCACTTCCCCTGCCTTTCCCAACTTTTCGCTCCCTTCTACAGCTGGACTCTGAAGATGCTGAACCAAACTTTGATGAAGATGGCCAGGACGAGTACAACGAACTTCATATGCCCGTGTGATCCTCCACCATGGCGCTGCTGGGAGACCCTGACACTTTAGTGATCAACACCTGGGCCCCAGTCAGAGCCCAGCCCCAGGGCCAGCTGACTCCTCATGACCCAGAGACATGCCTGGAACCAAGAAGGACCCCCCTGACTCTACCCCAGGCGCTGACCTTGTCTCACCCAGGTCCTTTCACAGACCAGACCGGCACAGGCTTTGAGCTCATTATAACCACACTCCTTGTCTTGTGTCTGCTTCACTTTCTTGGTTCCCTCTCTGGTTTCTCGGGTCATACTTACCATCTTGAATTGGAAGAATTCTGTTTTCAGGGTCATCAAAATCAGGGAGAGTTTTGAGGCAAGGACAGAATTCTTGGGGGAAAGAGAGAGAATGGAGACCACAGAAGGTCAGAGATGGGCCTTATCACCCACCCCCAGCCTCAACCCACACTCCTTTGAAGTACAGTTCAGCTGCTGGAGGCTCAAGGTCTGGCTTAAGGTCATTTGCCATTAATGCAGCCCCAGTTTAGAAGGGGAGGGAGAGAGAGGGGAGAGAGAGCAGGTTGCTCTGCTTTAGCCACTAGGGAAACCAGAGCGTCCCAATGACTGTGGAGCTACTGAGGGGAATGGAAAATGTTTATTTTCTTTTCGTCATCCTTGACATTCCGAAGAGCAGGGACAGTAGCTGCCCAGTCCCCTAGACGCCAGGGTGGAGCTGGATTTGGGGTCCCTGGACCATTTTAGATTCTCCAGGCTTAAAGGAGAGGCAATTCTGGGACTCCTGAGGCCACTCCTTGTGCAACAGTCTTTGTTAGGCCAGAAATAACCTGGGAGGCCTTGAGGAGGGTGCAAACTGGGAGCCCGTTGCGTCACAGTTACTAGGCAACCAGCAGCGTGGTTCAGCCGCTAGTCCCTGTGTTCCCCTCTGGTGGCCGCTCTCTTGCACTGCAGGCTCTGTCCGGTCTGCGCCCGGGAAGCACTGCCACCTGGTGGACCCGCTGTGGTCAAAGATCCCATTCAAGTACATTTAGTTCCTCCTAGGGAAACAACTCCTAGGGCTTCCCTGGTGGCTCAGTGGTAAAGAACCCACCTGCAATGCAGGAGACCTGGCTTTGATTCCTGGGTTGGGAAGATCCCCTGGAGGAGGGCAGGGCAACCCTCTCCAGTATTCTTGCTTGGAGAATCCCCATGGACAGAGGAGCCTGGCGAGCTGTAGTCCATGGGGTCGCAAAGAGTGGACACGACTTAGCAACTAAGCCTAGCATAGGGAGGCAAGAGGGTGGGGCAAAGAGGTGTCATGGACTCCCGTGAGCACTCGAGCTGGAGTGCCTCGACCCTACCTTCACCACTTCCTCGGGGGCTGGCCCAACTTCTTCCTTGTTCTTTCCCCATTTTCCTCCCAGATGTTCAGGCCAACAGCTAGAGCCCTGAAGTTTGGAGAGGGCATAGAGAGCTGTGAGGCTGTGCTGTTCATAAGGAAGAGAGACGCCAGGTGCCCCTCCAGCTGTCCTCGGTTGTCATTCAGACTTAAGTATTAATGTTTCAGTCCAGTCGGCTGCTTGAGTCTCTGGCGCCATGAAGGCCTCCAATTGCATCTGCCCTCTGTGACGACAAGATTCCTTTTCCCTTAGATGGGCCAAGGCCAGGTGGAATTGCTGAGGAACTTCGCCAAGGAGAAAAGTGAAGGTCAAACATAAACTAGGACAGTGACAGGCAAAGCCGATACAAAATGCGGAGATGGCAGAGGCCGCACATAGAGATAGGCTTGGCAGAGAAGCTTTGCACGCAGGCCTCTGTTCCTTTCCTGAGCTCTAAATCAGATTGCCTGGTCCCATCTTCTGGGCCTTGGGGCAGCTTCCCTATTGGGTCTGAGGGATGCTGAGATGCCCACGGGAAGGAACCTACTTCTGTCAGAACACCTGAGAGGAAGTAGTGACCTGGGACCTGAAATCTCGGCTCTTCATTGGACAGAGTTTGTGTCAGTCATCTCTGCCTGGCGAGTGACTGAGAACTGTGGGCGTTGCTCAACTGGAAAAATGAGAAACAAGAGGGCGGGGCCTTTTGAAACGAATGAGTCCTGGTGCTGGCTAATGAGTCAAGTGGCCTCCAGTATAACTAGGCCCTTGAGGCCTCAGTCAGAACAATGTGGATGATGATTTAGCTGCTAATTTGTGTCTGCCTCTTGCAACTCCACGGTGTGTAGCCCGCCAGGGTCCTCTGTCCATGAGATTTCCCAGGCAAGAATGCGGGCATGGGTTACCATTTCCTTTTCCAAGGGATCTTCCCAACCCAGGGATCAAACCCAGCGTCTCCTGCATCCTAGGCGGAATCTTTACGAACTGAGCCACCAAGGAAATTAGAACAATAGGGGAACAAATTTCAGTGAAAGACTGAATCTCTGGCTATGGACATCCCTTCCCAACCCTCTCCATGGGAGAGGACACGAATAAGGCCTAAGAGCTTGGAGCTTTAGAGGTCATCACCTTTGCCCTCCCCTTCCCCCACCCCTACCCCCGAGGGAAGGCAACTGTAGGGAGGCCAGAGTTGGCCAGCATAAGCGCTGAACTGGGCCTGCGTTGGGGGGAATTCTTTCTCACCCAGGATGGGGGTCTGTGGAGGTGCTGAGACCACTTAGGGGGCTGAGCAGCTCACAGGTTTGCCAGGGATGAGTCCCTTGAGGGATGGCTGAGGACAGAGGGAGAGTGGGGGCCAGGGTAAGACAAGGGGGATGGGACAGTGACGAACGCACAGAGACTCGTGGCCTGGCCTTTCAGAGATCATTCAGAGATCTTTACGTTTGGAGACATTCAGAGTGTGTCCTGAGGCCCTCGAGGCATCTGTGTTTTCTCTGACTTTCCCTTCACTGACCCTTCAACTTTATCCCCCTGGGGTCTGCAGCTTGACTGAGGCTGTGGAGGGGAGCCAAGGGAGAGGCGCCCATGAGCCCCTGGTGGTGCAGCTCTGGGGGATAAGGGCAGATAGAGGCCATACTTCTGGGTGACGGGCCCTGCCACCTCCTGCTTTACAATGGAAACAGCTTGGCAAGTGGGCACATCCGGGATGGCCCAGGACCCTTCCAATAAGGAGGAGAGTGGGCTCATTGCCATCTTAGCCCTCCCCCTTGCGGCTCTCTGAGTAGGGATATGGCCGCATCCTGGGCAGCTGCCCCAAGCTTTTATTATCCTTGGACAAGTTCAAGTCCACTTCAGGCCCAGAGAAGGGCTAATTCATTCTACTCCTCTGAGAAAAGAGGGCGGCTGGTGTTTCCTTGATCAGTGCTGAAGATTCAGCTCACTCGTGACTCTGATGCCCCCGTGAAAGCTTTTGGCTGTCAGAGCTCATAGACCATCTGCTTGGATTGCCCTGGTCCCCTCCCTTGGGGCACACAGCCTGGCAATAATGTGTCCTGTTTGGCAGCTCGTGTGACATCTCTTCTTCTATCGTATCAGGTGACTCAGATAATGATCGTGCCTGTTGACACTTAGAGTTCTCAAAGAGAATTCTGAGCAGCAGTGGAAAGATGAAATGAACCCAAGGGCGCTTGCACCAAATACTGCCTGAACAGCTGGCGCTTAAGCCCGTTGCTGAAAATAACAATCAGACAGCTTCTGGGCAAGCATCGAGCGGGGGATTGAATCCTATCTGGCAAATAGGAAACTCAGAGTGAGGAGTCTGGGTTCTAGATAAATAAATGTTATAATTACCCGAGAGAGAACTTGATCGGTTGTGTGACTCATCACTTGTGTCAAGAACAAACTTCAATATTTGTAGGGTTTATGTTTTAGAAGGGATATTTAATATTCAAAACCTCTGCTGGGATTATTTTTAATTTGGTTGGAAATGTTTCTTTTTATTGAACAAATTTTATCAGGTGCTGACTAAGCAGACAGCCGTTGGGATGTTCGGTGGGTGGTGGGTGAATACCACTTGGATCTGAGGGGCTGGGAGGAGGAGCAGGGAGCTCCAGGGAGGAGGTTGCCTGGATCGTGTAAGGGGAGGGACAGAGAGAAGGTGGGACACAGCTGGAGATGGAGCGGGTGTGCTGGATGCTTCTGGAATGACAGAGGGAGGGGAGCATTGAGGAGCATTCGAAATGACTTTTTTTTTTAAACTTTTAATTTTGTATTGGGGTATAGCTGATAACAAACAATGTTGTGCAAGTTTCAGGTGAACAGCTAAGGGCCTGAGCCATACATATACATGTATCCTTGCTCCCCCAAACTCCCCTCCCATCCAGCTGCCACATAACCCTGAGCAGAGTTCCATGTGCTGCACAAGAGGACCTTGTTGGTTATCCATTTAAAATATAACAGTGTGTACATGGCCTTCCCAAAGTCCCTAACTATCTCTTCCCCGCCCTTGCATTGGGCAACCATAAGTTGGTGAAATGACTTTTTAAGAAAAATTGATTGGAGTGTAGTCTTTTCCCATGTAAGTCATTGCACAGTATTAAGCAAAGTCCCCTGTGCCATTTCCTAGGCCCTTATTAGTTACCTATTTCATATGCAGTAGTG
Organism: Budorcas taxicolor; assembly: GCF_023091745.1. Taxonomy (NCBI): domain Eukaryota; kingdom Metazoa; phylum Chordata; class Mammalia; order Artiodactyla; family Bovidae; genus Budorcas; species Budorcas taxicolor. The sequence goes on from NC_068911.1 coordinate 152,151,601, forward strand.
TGTATGTGTCAGTCTCAATCTTTCAATTCACCCCTCCTCTCCCCCTACCCCACAGGAACAAGTTTGTTTTCTGTCAATACATCTATAACTCTATTTCTATTTTGTAAATAAGTTCATGTGTAGCCTTTTCTTAGATTCTACATATAAGCGGTATCATATGATATTTGACAAGACTTTCTTTAGGGACTCCCTTGACGTGCCAGTGGAGGTGATGGATTCCAGTTGAGCTATTTCAAATCCTGAGAGATGATGCTGTGAAAGTGCTGCACTCAATATGCCAGCAAATTTGGAAAAAGTGGCCACAAGACTGGAAAAAGTCAGGTTTCATTCCAATCCCAAAGAAAGACAATGCCAAAGAATGCTCAAACTACCGCACAATTGCACTCATCTCACACGCTAGTAAAATAATGCTCAAAATTCTCCAAGCCAGGCTTCAGCAATACGTGAACCGTGAACTTCCAGATGTTCAAGCTGGTTTTAGAAAAGGCAGAGGAACCAGAGATCAAATTGCCAACATCCGCTGGATCATGGGAAAAGCAAGAGAGTTCCAGAAAAACATCTATTTCTGCTTTATTGACTATGCCAAAGCCTTTGACTGTGTGGATCACAATCAACTGTGGAAAATTCTGAAAGAGATGAGAATACCAGACCACCTGACCTGCCTCTTGAGAAACCTATATGCGGGTCAGGAAGCAACAGTTAGAACCAGACATGGAACAACAGACTGGTTCCAAATAGGAAAAGGAGTCCGTCAAGGCTGTATATTGTAATCCTGCTTATTTAACTTATATGCAGAGTACATCATGAGAAACACTGGGCTGGAAGAAGCACAAGCTGGAATCAAGATTGCTGGGAGAAATATCAATAACCTCAGATATGCAGATGACACCACCTTTATGGCAGAAAGTGAAGAGGAACTAAAAAGCCTCTTGATGAAAGTGAAAGAGGAGAGCAAGAAAGTTGGCTTAAAGCTCAACATTCAGAAAATGAAGATCATGGCATCCGGTCCCATCACTCCATGGAAAATAGATGGAGAAACAGTGGAAACAGTGTCAGACTTAATTTTTTTGGGCTCCAAAATCACTGCAGATGGTGATTTCAGCCATGAAATTAAAAGATGCTTACTCCTTGGAAGAAGGTTATGACCAACCTAGATAGCATATTCAAAAGCAGAGGCATTACTTTGCTGACTAAGGTCCATCTATCTAGTCAAGGCTATGGTTTTTCCAGTGGTCATGTATGGATGTGAGAGTTGGACTGTGAAGAAAGCTGAACGCCAAAGAATTGATGCTTTTGAACTGTGGTGTTGGAGAAGACTCTTGAGAGTCCTCTGGACTGCAAGGAGATCCAACCAGTCCATTCTAAAGGAGATCAACCCTGGGATTTCTTTGGAAGGAATGATGCTAAAGCTGAAACTCCAGTACTTTGACAACCTCATGCAAAGAGTTGACTCATTGGAAAAGACTCTGATGCTGGGAGGGATTGAGGGCAGGAGGAAAAGGGGACGACCGAAGATGAGATGGCTGGATGGCATCACCAACTTGATGGATGTGAGTTTGAGGGAACTCCAGGAGTTGGTGATGGACAGGGAGGCCTGGCGTGCTGTAATTCATGGGGTCGCAAAGAGTCAGACACGACTGAGCGCCTGAACTGAACTGAACTGACATGCCTTGGTCTTCTCTGGTGGTTCAGTCAGTAAAGAGTCTCCCTGCAATGTGGGAGACCTGAATTCAATCCCTGGGTTGGGAAGAGCCCCTGGAGAAGAAAATGGCAACCCACTCCAGTATTCTTGCCTGCAGAATTCCATGGACAGAGGAATCCGGTGGGCTACAGTCCATGGGGTCACAAAGAGTCAGACACAAAGAGTCACACTTTACTTTCTCTCTCTGACATGCCTACTGTGGCACCTCTCCCGCCCTAGTCCCATGACTTGTACTTGTCTGTCTCCCTTCTCTGCCATAAGATGGGCAGAGACCCATTCGTAGCTTTTTTTGTACCCTTAACAACAAAACAATGCCTGGCCGCAGGGTGCTCAGGGCATATGACTGAGCAGGTGGCCGAGAAGGAAGGGCCAAGAGGTCAAGGACACTGCCCCACTGAGGATCCAGTGATAGCCAAGGGTGGCAGCAGAAGAACTTTTGAAGAATTCTGAGAATTTTTTTTTTTTTTTTATGTTTGTTAGTTTCAATTACAGCATCACTTTCTCTGTGTCTGTTGGTAATAATACCCTCCAAACCCAAAGAGGCATTGCGGTTTTCTTTCCCAGCCAGCTGGTGGGGGAGATGTTGGCGACTCTGCAGACCTGGCTGATGGGAAAGAGAAAGTGCTACCAGAAGCCCCAGAAGTAAGAAGACAAGCTGGGGTTTGAACTAGCAGGAAGGTTCAAGTTCCATCTGAGCTGTCCTGTTCCTGCTCCACCAGTGGTTCTTCAAAATGCTAATAATGGAGGGACCAGAGCATCTTCACTCTGGCTTTTGGAGGGGATGTTGCTGGTGGTTCAGTGGTAAAGAATCCACCTTCCAGTGTGGGGATGTGGGTTCAGTCTCTGATTTGGGAACTAAGATCCCACATGCTACAGCTAAGCCCTCGTGCCACAACTAGAGAAGTGCAAGAAACCCACACTTGTCACAACTAGAGAAAGCCCATGTACCACAATGAAGACCCAGTGCAGCCAAGAAAGAAAATCTGGCTTTTGTACAAGGCTCTTTTCTAAGGGCTTTCCCAAGGCTGGGATTCCTGGAGGCCACCCTCATGCCCTGTTTTCTTTCCTTCAGCCCCTGCTCCTTGGGGTCCAGCCCTGCCCCCATATTCTCACCATAGCTGACAATCATTTCTTATCATTGCTTTTCCCTAGTATGAAAATGCAAATACCTGGTATGTACATTTATTTTCAGTCACCAAGTGACTTTTGTAATTTTAGAAATGGCAGGAACCATGCCTATTTTGATGCTGTTTATCAAGTAACTGAAAGGGCTGTACCCAGCATGCTCTCATGTTTGGGCTGGTTGGGGCTCTGATCTCTGAGCTCTTTCCTGTCTTGGCTGACTTTGCTTTTGTTGAGGGCATTGTGGTTGAGTGGTCAGAGCACAGAGCTGGGAGTTGGGTTTCCTGGGTTGTAGCCTTAGTTCAGGCACTGGTTGGTGACTTGGTAATGTTCCCTCACCTTTCTGGGAGGTTAGGGGTTTGCTCCAGTGTCTCTGGATGTGGACCTTGTTCTTCCAGGAGATCTTGGCCATTGCAGTGCCTGCTCCAAGAAGGTGGGAAGCAGGAGGCTGTAGTGCCACTGTAACTCCAGGCAATCTCTGAGAGAAGGTACTAGGCTTAAGAATGTTTTCCTTTGCCTTGCCAGGTAGAAAGGAGCATAGATCTTGAGAGGGGCCTACTTTTCCACCCCCTGGAGAATTAAGAACTCAGGGACTGAAGTGGGTAAGGTAGGCTGAGAGGACGGGGCTGAGCAATGACCTTGGAGAATGAGCTTGAGAGTTATAACAACAATCAGACAAAGCTCTGAGAGATAACCAGAATTAAATTACATAGAAGTTTAATATCCATAAGAATTATGCAGTCCCAGAGGATAAGAAGCATATGGAAAGAATGTAGGGTTCTTTAGAGTTATATGAAAAAATACATAGTTACACATAATGAAAGTGAAAGTGAAAGTAGCTCAGTCCTGTCTGACTCTTTGTGACCCCATGGGCTATACAGTCCCTGGAATTCTCTGGCCAGAATACTGGAGTGGGTACCCATTCCCTTCTCCAGGGGATCTTCTCAACCCAGGTCTCTTGCATTGCAGGTGGATGCTTTACCAGCTGAGCCACCAGGGAAGCCCCTTGAGTTAAGCAAATAAAAAATCAGGGGACTTCCCTAGTAGTCCAGTGCTAAGACTTCACCTTCCAATGCAGGGTATACAGGTTGGATCCCTCGTTGGGGAGCTAAGATCCCACATGCCTGGCCACCGGAAAACCAAAACCATATTGTAACAAATTCAATAGAGACTTTAAAATCTAACAAACAAACAAACAAACAAATATAAAATCAGATGTGGGTCTTGGATGGGGGTTATGTACTGGACTCTGGTTTGAAAACCAGTGATCAATCACTTGTATCTAATGGGGTGATCTTTTTGGCTACCTCTATCTTTTAAAAAAAGGCTTTCCTGGTGGCTCAGATGATAAAGGGTGGGCCTGCAATGTGGGAGACCTGGGTTCAATCCCTGGGCTGGGAAGATGCCCTGGAGAAGGAAATGGCAACCCACTCTAGTACCCTTGCCTGGAAAATCCCATGGACAGAGGAGCCTGATAGGCTACAGTCCACGAGGTTGCAAAACAATGTTTTATTAAAAAAAAAAGTTTCTTTATTCAGTCATTTTCGCTGCACTGGGTCTTTGTTGCTGTGCGCTGGTTTCCCCTAGCCATGATGAGTGGGGCGACTCCTTAGCTGTGGTGTGCAGGCATCTCACTGTGGTGGTTTCTGTTTTGCAGGGCACAGGCTCTAGGGCACACAGGCTTCAGTAGTTATGGTGCACAGGCTTTAGTTGTCCCTGGGCACGTGGAATCTTCCTGGCCCAGGGATGGAACTTGTGTCCCCTGCACTGGCAGGCGAATTCTTAACCACTGGACCACCAGGGAAGCCCTGGCTACCTCCATCTTTAAATCAGAAAATTAGAGACTACATATAGGGCTTGACCAGTCCATAGAGTCACCTGTCTAGTGAAGATGCGGTCTCATTAATTAATAACCTCAGAATAAAGGAAATTATCTCTCTTATGTATAGACATTTTAGTAACCCAGGGAAAATTAAAAATTCAGCATATAATTGTTTAAGGGAATCAAAACTAGTAGTGTTAATATTTTCAAGTTCAAAGAATTTGTTCATATATTATTATCTTAGCCCTTTCAGGGTGCTATAATAAAATATTACAGACTGCATAGCTCATAAACAACAGAAAGTTACTTTTCACCCTTCTGGAGTCTGGGAAGTCCCTGATCAACGTGCTACAGATTTGGTGTCTGGTGAGGGCCCACTTCCTGGTTCATAGATAGTAGTTTTCTTTTAAAAAAAATTGATTTGTAGTTGATTTACAATATTATATTAGTTTCAGGTGTTTAACATAATGAGTCAACATTTTTATAGATTATACCCCATTTAAAATTATTATAAACTTGGTTGTATTCCTTGTGCTGTGTGTTATATCCTTGTATCATATTTATTTTTTATCTATAGTTTGTACCTCTTAATCTCCTTCCCACATCTTGTCTCTCCCCTACCCATCTCCCCCTGGTAGTTCCTAGTTTGTCCTCTGTATCCGTTTGTCTGTTTCTGTTTTGTTACAGGCATTCATTTGTTTTATTTTTTAGATTCCACTTGCAAGTGAGAGCATACCATACTTGTCTTTCTCTGTCTGATCTGTTTCACTAAGCTTAATACCCTCCAGGTCCATCCATGTTGTTGCAAATTGGTCATCTGTTTTCTTGTTGTGTTCCCATATGGCAGGAGGGACAAGGAAGATCTTTGAGGTCTCTTTCATAAGGGAACTAACTTCATTCATGGGGGCTCCACCCTCATGACCTAATCATCTCCCAAAGGCCCCTATTAATATCATCACTTTGGGCACTAGAGCTTCAACCTGTGAATTTGAGGGGGGGCACAGACATTGAGTCTATAGCAATGATACTTAATGATACTTTATATTCATGCAGTTTTAAAGAGATTTTGGTTCTTCTTTTGTATTTCACTGAGATGATTGATTGAGATTTGTGATATTAAGATGAAATCTTTCCAAGTTTACATATAGATTGGAAATTTAAGAGAATTTAAACCTGAGCATTTTTTGTATGCTTAATTTATTAAATCTATAAGAGTCACTTTACTACTCAGGAAGGTTTGTCAGATGAAGTACTTACAAAGGAATTGAATATACTAAATTTATAAATGCTGCTTAAAATGTTAAAGAGGTTTAATTAACTAAGTGTATAAATGGGACTAAACATTAATCAAAAGCCCTCTCAAAGTAATTGTTAATATTTGCTAGACTTATAAATAGGATAATAAGATTCCTAAGCTGATTCTTTTTTTAAAGCTGATTAAGAAAGAACCATTTATTTCTGAATCTACACATTTAGGAAATCAAATTCTAATTTTCAGGACCCAAGTAAAACTATGAGTGATCTTTTTCATGCACAAAAGCCATCTTCAAGAATGTAAAAAGTCTTCCCTCTAACCAGTGAATGAGTCTTCAATGGTGTGGGGGGGAGGAGTGAAGAGAGCATACGATTTTAACGTCACTGGGATTGTCTTACTCACGAGGTCAGGCTAGTTAGTGTATTCCACCCAATGCCCACTTGCTCCTCTCAAAGGGAAAGACTGTAATTAAGTCCGTGCTCACTGTGTGGGGTATCAGAATAACCCATGGAAACATTTGACAGCTAAGACAATGGGTTTCATCGTTGTATCTTTGAGCTCCTAGCTGCCCCTCTCAGCAGCCCCTTCTAGGTTAAGTTCCACTGCTCTGTTAGCTATAAGTTACTCTCCAAATTATTTCCCCTAAGCAAGATTCATGGGGTCGCAAAGAGTCGGACATGACCAAGCGACTGAACTGAACTGAACTGAAGCAAGAATAAGGATGTTTGTGGTTGAGGCTGAGGTTTTTGTTTCCTAGAGGGGTTTGCAGCTGAGAGCCCGTGGAATGTGCAATCAGTCAGAATGCTTATTTGCATCTGATGGAAGCTAGGTTTAGCCAATTTAAGCAGAAACAGAGCTGTGGAAAGCCACCCACAGAATCACCAGGGAAGTAGGAGAAAGCAGCTCAGAACAATATTGACCAGAACCACAAAGACATGTCACAGCAAAGGTTTGGTGAGTATGCTGCTGTCCCCACTGGGCATGCCCTGGTCTGAGCCCTGGTGGTGGATGCCCTCCCTGGTATTATTGCCATGGTTGCCCCTGAAATGGCCACCAGAAGGAGCCAACAAGTCACTTCAACACCCCTGCTGGGGTGGTGTCATAGAGGCCAAATTGGGGGCCTGGATTTCCTCCCCACATAGCAGTAATGAAACCCTTTTTTCCTCCCATCAGGGTGGTTTCAGAGGGGTCCTAGTGGAGAGTCGGAAGTTTTCTAGTTGCCCATCAGTAGGAGACAGAGAGGAAGATGATAGAATGATGAAAGAGTCAATCTACCAGGAATATTAACAACTCCAAATGTGTATTCATCAAACAACAGAGCAATGGAATATTTGAGGCAAAAACTGAACTGAAAGGAGAAACAAACAAACCATAATTCTTGTTGGAGACTTCAACACTTTTCTCTCAGCAACTGATAGAACTATGGATAGAAAATCAGCAAGGATGTAGAAGAACTCAGCAACACCATGAACCAGTAGGATCAAGTGAACATTACAGGACAATAACCCAACATCAGAAGACACACTCTTTTCCAGTGATCATGGAGACTATGCCGAGACAGGCCATAAGTAACCAAAGTAAGTAAAGTCACTCAGTCGTGTCCGACTCTTTGTGACCCCGTGGACTGCAGCCCACCAGGCTTCTCAGTCCATGGGATTCTCCAGGCAAGAATACTGGAGTGGGTTGCCATTTCCTTCTCCAGGGGATCTTTCCGACCCAGGGATCGAACCCGGGTTTCCCGCATTGGAGGCGGACGCTTTAACCTCTGAGCCACCAGGGAAGCCCATATCCTGGGCCATAAAGCAAATTGCAATGCACTTAGTAGAATCAAAATTACACAATTTATTTTCTGACCACAGTGGAATTAAACTAGAACATGAACAACATGTTGTTCAGGAAAATAACAGGAAAAGTTAAAACTTAAAAAATAAAGTAACACTCTTTAAAATAATCCATGAACCAAAAAATTCTCAGTGAAGTTAAAAAAAAAAGCTAAATTGAATGAAATGAAAATATAACATATCAAAATTCATGGGACATAGCTAAAGCAGTGCTCAGAGAGAAATTTATAACACTAAATGTATACATTAGAAAAGAGGGAAAGCCTCAAATAAATAACCTAAATTCCCACTTCAAGAATCTAGAATTAAGATGGACAAACTAAACCCAAAGGAAATAGAAGGAAGGAAATAATGAAGAGCAGAAATCAATAGAAATGAAAACAAACAAACAAAAAACCAATAGAGAAAACCAATGACAGGAATAACTTGTTCTTTGAAAAAAACCAAGAAAATTGATGAATCACTAGCAACACTGATTAAAAAAAAAGAGAGCAGGCACAAATTACGGCTAAATGGAATGACAGGTGATATCACTACTGACACTCTAGACTTTAAAAGACTAACAAGAGAACATTATGAAGAAGTTTGTATATACCACATTCCAGGTAGATTCTTTACCATTTGAGCCACAAGGGAATACTGGAGTGGGTAGCCTATCCCTTCTCCAGTGGATTTTCCTGACCCAGGAATTGAACCAGGATCTCCTGCATTGCAGATAGATTCCTTACCAACTGAGCTATCAGGGAAGCCCCAAAGTGAAAGTTGCTCAGTTGTATCCGACTCTTTGTGACCTCAGAGACTATACAGTCAATAGAATTTTTCAGGCCAGAATCCAGGAGTGGGTAGCCTTTTCCTTCTCCAGGGGATCTTCCCAACCCAGGGATCGACCCCAGGTCTCCTGCATCACAGGTGGATTCTTTACCAGCGGAGCCACAAGGGAAGCCCAATAAACTTGACATCTATGTGTATTCTGATATTAGGTGTCAAGTTATGTTAGGTGAAATGTACCATTTCTCAAAAAACATGGACTATCATAACTCAGGATAAAAGAGATAATTTGAATTGTCCTATAATAGTGAAGGAAGCTGGATTCTTACCTTAACAACTCCAGAATAAAAAATCTCCAGGCCCAGATCATTTCACTGGAGAATTCTCCTAAGTAGTCAAAGAAAAATTAACATCAATTTGACATAATCTTTTCCAGAAAGTAGAAGAGGAAGGAACACTCCTAATTCATTTTATGAATTACTACCTTGATACCAAGACCAAAAATAAAATAAAATGAAACTGAAGACCAGTATCCATTATGAATATGATGCAAGAAAAATTTTTTAGAACTTGCAAATATAAATCAGAATTAAAAAAGAATTAAAGGATTTCTCTGGTGGTTCAGTAGCAAAGAATTTGCTTGCCAATGCAGGCAACATGGGTTTAATCCCTGGTCTGGGAGGATCCCGCATGCCACGGAGCAACTACGCCCGTGTGCCACAACTATTGCGCCTGTACTCTGGAGTCTGTGCACTGCACCTAGAGAGCAGCCCTCACTTACCTCAACTAGAGAAAAGTCCAGCAGCACCAAAGGCCCAGTACAGTCAGAAAAACAAAAACAAAAACAGGAATTATACATTACGAGCACCTGAAGTTTATTCCAGAGATGCAAAGCTGGTTCAATATTCAGAAATTAACCCACATAACCTCCAATGTTAACACATGATTGTATCAGTTGATACAGAAAAAAGCATTTGGCAAGATTCAATATCTGTTCATGATCAAAACTCTTAGAAATAGAGGGGAATTTCCTCAATGGAATAAAGGAAAAAAAATGGATAAATTGGACTTCATCAAAATTTTAAAATTATTCTCTGCAATAGACCTCAAAAAGATGAAAAGATAAGTTACAGATTAGGAGAAAATATTTATAAACTACATATCTGGCCAAGGAGTAGTATCTAGAATCTATAAAGAATTCTCAAAACTCAACAGCAAACCCCAAACAATCCAATTTGAAAAAACAGGCAAAACACACAAAGAAACATTTCACTGAGTTAAATATACAGATGACAAATAAGCACATGAGAAGGCGTTCAGTGTTATTGACTTTTAAGGAAATGCAGATTAAAATTGCAAGATACCACGGCACACCTATTAGAATGGCTAAAATAAAAAAATAATGACAACACAAAAAGCTGATGAAGACACGAAGAAACTGGGCCAGTCATACATTACTGGTGGGAAGGTAAAATGGAGCAGCCACTCTGAAAAACAGTTTGGCAGTTTCTTAAAAACTTAGACATCCAAGTATCATATGACTAAGACATTGCCCTTTGGGCATTTATCCCAGAGAAATGAAGACGTATGTTCATATAAAACTTGTACACAAATGTTTACGGCAGTTTTACTCATAGTAACCCCAAACTGGGAACAACCCATACATCCTTTAATGGCCAAATGATTTAACAAACTGGACTGATGGTCAACAATGAAAAGGAATGAAATTTGGATACACATACAGCCTGTGTGTATCTCCAGGGCATAATGTTGAGTGAAAACAGCCAGTCCCCAAGGGTTACATGCTGTATGATGACATTTATATAATAGTCTTGAGCAAATTGCAGAAATAAGGAACAATTAGTGACTTGCAAGGGTTAAAGAAAGGATGTGGATAGGAAGGAAGTGGGCGGCTATTAAAGGACAGCATGAAGGGTCATCCTGGTCTGTATCTTGGCTGTGTCAAGGTCAATATCCTAGTTGTGATATTGATCTCAGCATAAAAAACAGCTAAAAAGTAAATTATATAAACTCAATGGAATACATTATATTAGAAACAAAGGTATTAAATACTCAAAATTTGTCACTTCCTAATTATTTTATTACTTTTATTATTTTCAATGCTTCTGAAGTTATTGATGACTTTTGTATCTGGATGGTGGAAATACTCTATAATTGTGTGCCATAGTTTGCTTTGGAAGAGCAAAACAAATAACTCTGTTCCCAATTCTGTGCCTCTCTTCCCAATTCTGCATTCGGTGACATCACTTTGCTCCCCTGAAATCAGCCATAGTAGGAGGATCAACCCCACAGAAATGGGCAAACACTGCAAGTTAGGTCTCCCCCCCCCCCCCCCCCCGTTTCCAGCAGGTTGTTAAACTTTCACCAGGACACCACTGCTTATAAGGTAAGAAATTTCCCAAATATCAAAGTGGATTTAGATATTGGGTGACCACTTCATCCTCCCCAGTAACAAACGTCTATCAGAAAAATGAATAATGATTCAGGTCAGTTATGAGAGGGAGAAGAAACTGGGCTTCATAAGTCTATTTTCTAAGAAGTTCATTGCTACCCTCATTTTATACAAGGCAATTGTGGATTGCAGGTGAGGTGGGCTCTGGGGGAATGAAATTGTTACTGTTGATGATCTCGTTCTTTGAATGTTCAACAAAGAAATGGTGAGATGGTAGAACTACAAAAAACTGGAACCTTATGAAGGCTCAGATATCTTTGTCTGTTTCCCTAGGTGATACCCTCTCTAGTCTCTCTCCATCAAATTCTGATTCTTTAGCACCCTAGCCTAGGGCCCATGTAGTTATTTGTTTTGCTCTTCCAGCAAACATTTTCTTCCTATGCTTCTCTGTTTGGCTGGGGGTGGAATGGAAGTGGGAGGGAGTAGGCCTGTGGGTAGGGATCTGATCAACCATTCTATCCCTTATTTGGCTATTTTGACTGGTCCAAAGGGTGGGCATGCACAGACAAGGGATACATAGACATTTGTTATGAGTTCTCTTCATTCACTGGGATTGCTATATTGGCACCAGCAGCCTCCATGTTCCCTGCCACACAGAGAGGGCCTCTCTGCAGTCCAGGTATGGCCAGCACAGAGGTAGTACCAGATGAGAAATGGACAGACAGACAGATGGAGTACTATTTGGGCTTAGTCTTTGGGAACCCTGAGGTTCTGTTCCCTGCGGCTCATCCTTCCCAGGTAATTTCACTTTTTGCTGAAGCAAATTCTAGTTTAGATTGTTTGGCATGTGCACCCACCAAATTCCAGCATTCCTTGTAGACTCTCTGCTGGTCTCCATGGCTTGTCTTCCCCTTCTCCTTCCCCTGATTCTTCTCCCCTCTATTTGGAATTTACCTATGTGGTCTAAAATTGCCAGCCACAACCCCAAACCCCCTTTCTACCTAGAGATCTGGTGAATTTACAGAGATCTTCAGAGGGCCCTGTGGAGGCTGCTCCCTCCTCTGAGTGTCTTTGGATGCTGCAGACAGAGTTGAGTCAGAGGCAGGGGGAACAGCATGTTTATAGCCTGCTGGTTTATAGCCTGAAAGAAACATTTGGGCAGAAATACACTTTTTTTTTTCCAATATAGAAGAAATCTCCCAGAAGCCAGACAAATAGTTCTGAGAAACACTTTGCTGCAGTAAACTGATTGGGTGCTAATACACCTCCGTCTTCGGCTCCCATATTCCCTGATCTATTTTGGCACCAGAATGTCAGCAGTGCCAACATTTAGCCACATGTTATTATTATTATTTTTTCGTCTATGCAAGGGGGTAAACTGCATACGCTTTATTTCAATTAGCTTAATTGTTTTCCGTATTTAATACTAATTGTTTTAATTAGTTTCCAAAGCACAACAATGCTGACAATAGGAACGACTACATCTTATCCGTATGGTTACAGAAGATGGATGACTCAATTTCCCATCCTCAGTCTGTGCGAGTCACGGGAGAAGGACCGGGCAGATGTGAGAGGAGGAAGATGTAAGTCCTCCAGAGAGCTGACCTAGCCTTGAATGCAAAACCTGAATCTCAAGAATGAATGAGGAGGTGATGGACAGGAGAATAAAACAGGAGAATGAAGGATTTATGCAGGATTTGGGTCATCTATTTTCTTAATGTGCATACCATGGAGTGATGCTGGCTGAATAAGAATAACAACAAATTTCCCTGTGCCAACAGCGTATATTGGCTCTGAGCTGAAGATGCAATGTTTGGAGACCAAATTGTAGGAGACTGCAAGTGAGAAATGTCCTGTAGTACAATCTGTCTTGGGAAAAGCTCATACCAGTCAAAAGCTAGGTGACATTTCTTGGGCAAATCTGGCTTAGAAAAAGTTCATAGCTAGCATCTGGCATATATTGGGAGCTTAATAGATGCTTTAATCAGCATCTGTCAGACAGTCCTTTGGGCTTAGTCTTCAAAGTATATTTAGAACCTGACACTTAGCACCTCCTAAAACTGCTGCTATCCTGCTCTGATCTACTATACTCTTTGACCCGCCCGCCCCCAGCAGCCTCTCACCTTGTCTGCCTGTGTCTACCTACCCTCAGTCCCTACCGTGTATCCTTAACACAGCAACCAGAGGAATCTTTTAAAACTTAAATCATATCACCGTCCTTCTCAGAACCCTCTGATGGCTCCCTTCTCACTCAGAATAAGAGCAGAGTCTTTGTGATGACTGGTAGGGTCCTTCTCCATGACTTGCCTTACCTTTCTGAGCTCTTCTACTCTGACTTTCCCCCACTGCCTCCTTCACTGTGCCTGCCCTCAGCATCCCTGGCATGACTGCACTGAAGGACTGGATTGCCCAGTTCCATACCCACCAGCCCCAGGTGGCTAGTGACTAGTAACTGGACAGTGCACAGATGGGGTGGTCCCACCATCACAGACTGTTCTACTGGACGGGGCTGTCCTGGGACTTCACCCTGGCTGGAAAGCTCTTTCCAAAAGCATCCACATGGCAGACTCACTGAAATGCTGACTCTTTGCTCGAATGTCACCTTTCCTAAACGCCCCTCTGAAACCATCCAATTAAAAATCTCACACCACAACCTAGCTCCTTATCAATCATTCCTGCTCCTCTCACTCTGCTCTATTTTTTCTATTAACACCTGATAGCACACTGTGTGTGTGCTAAGTCGCTTCGGTTATGTTTGACTCTTGGTGGCCCCATGGACTGCAGCCCTCCAAGCTTTTCTGTCCATAAGAGTCTCCAGGCAAGAATATTGGAGTGGGTTGCCATGCCTTCCTCTAGGGGCTCTTTCTGACTCAGGGATTGAACCTGCATCTCTTAAGTCTCCTGCCATTGGCAGGCGGGTTCTTTACCACTGGCGCCACTTGGGAAGCCCCAATAGCACATTATACAATTTAGTTATTTATTATTGTCGTGGATTATTGTTAGTCCCCCCATGAAAATGTATGGCCCAAGCATAGAGGGTTTTTCATTTTTGACCCCTGCTATATCCCTGGCATGGAGAACAGTGCCAGCGCAGAGTAAACATTCATGAAGTATTTGTTGAAGAAACTAGTCAATAGGTCAACATATTCTTGTGTCATCTACTGTATCCCAGGCTTTGTGCTGGGCACTGGGGATACACAGAACAGTGAAATAGACATTGTTCCTACTGTCATGAAGCTTCTTGTCTAGTGGGAGAGATATTCTGGGAAGTTTTATAGAAGAGACAAATAGAGAGCAGAATCAGTGAATATCGTGTGTGTGTGTGTGTGTGTGTGTGTGTGTCTGGGTGTGTGAATTGGGGTGAGAAAGACTTTTTGATGAGGACAGGCCAGCTAAGTAATGAAGGGTGAAGGGGGAGCATTGCAGGGAGGGATTGAAGGATATTATAGAGGAAAGAGCATATGCGGAGGCCTTGATACAGGCAGACGGGCATGTAGAGGTAAGTGAAAGGTGTGTGTGAGATGGCCATGAATTAGGAATCATCGTCGATCAGGCACTGGGGGGAGGGCTGTCTTCTTTGACAACGCTACTCAGAGCGTGATCTCAAACGAGCATTGTTCAAATCATCTGGGATCTTGTTAGAAATGCAGATTCACAAGGCCAACCCCGCACTTGGGAATCCATATTTTAACAAGCCCCTCAGGTGGTGCTGATGTTCACTGTTCTTTAATGCCGTGCCCCTTTATCGAATGTAAACACATGGCGGGTGCCTATGACCATTATGGGGCTAGATGGATGGATGAATGAATCAATGATGAGGGGATATGTGTAACTATCACCACAGTGCCGTTCCTTTTTATGTTCTCTTTCTTTGGCTGAGGTTCAGATGATAATTAACATGAAATACAAAGAGATTCTCTGTTTATTGAGCCAGAGGTCCATCATTACTGCAAGAATGAAAAAGCAGGAAATACCTGAGTATCAGAGTAATTCAGAGATTTGGATTTAGAGGGGAGGGTGAAGGGTGTTCTTGAAGGGGTCAAGCAGAGGTTTGAGACTGAGGGGACCATGACTTGATCATGGCAGAAAGGAGGCCACCACCAGGAAGGGCAGTTTGTGTGAGAGGAAGTGGGGAGGACCCTGGAAGATGGACAGGTCTTTGCTGCTTGTGTAGCAAGTACACAGGAGGTGAGGGGAGTTGGCCTGTGGATGTTTTAGGCAGGTGGTGTCGCTATTTGTGAGATGACTGGAGTGCCAAAACATACAGTGGTATTGGCGTTACTTACAGAATACCTTGGGTGTGAATTTAGCATTTAGAAGAGTAGGAAGGTACTGCCACCATCTAGCATTTTTTATATACCACACACTGTTTTAAGCATTTTACATGCATATGCACATTCAATGTTTGTAGTCCAGTGAGGTAGCTACTCTTGACCAATAAGGGGATTGTGGCACAGAAGGGTCAAGGTCACCCTTGACAAGCGTATATAACTTCCCTAAGGTCACCCGGTCCGTAAGTGGTCAACTGGTACTGAATCCAGGTGACCTGGTTTCACTGCAGGTTGCTGCCTTCTTGACTATGCTCTGAGTCCGAAAGACCTTGGGAAGCAGCTCTGCTTTGCCACTCACCAGTCCCCTTGGAGGCCCTCTTGGGAGTGGGGAGCTTAAGAAAGCCCCTCTTTCCTGGCTCCTTCTTCCTCTAGTCTGTTTGTCCTCTCCGTGATCCCACTCCTCCCTCCACCACCCTCAGGTTCCTGCGGTCAGTGGAGGGGGGGTGGATGCTGCAAATAGGAGGAAGGGTGGTGGCCTAGTCCCAGGTCTGGGTAGGGGTGCAGTTGGATTTTATAGGGCCTGAAGTTTACGCTTTCTGAGGAGTCTTCTTTAAGAAAAAAATACAAAAATGTTGTGCTTTTGCAAACTTTATAAAATCATTAATCTTCTGAGTTCTCCAGAGCCCTCTCCCCCAACCCAGGGCCTCAGAAGGGGGCCTCATTAGCTTCTCAGAAAAGCTGCCTCTGGGTCTGTGCCTGGTTTTTCCCAGTCATCCAAGGCTGGAAAGATGAGCATTTTTCTCTTTCTCATATCCATCTCCTTTTAGAGCATAAGTCAGGTGCATGAATACACTCCTGGAATCTCTTTTTCCTGCCTTGCCAAAGCCTTGGGGTTGGTTTCCATCATCTTAGATGGGGAGAGAGCAAGAAAACCCTGTTCTGCTTCCTTTAGAAGAACAGGGGTTTATCGGAGGACAAGGCAGGAAGGTGCTGGAGAAGACTCTTCAGAGTTCCTTGGAAAGCAAGGAGATAAAACCAGTCAGTTCTAAAGGAAATCAACCCTGAATATTCATTGGAAGTTCTGATGCTGCAGCCGAAGCTCCAGTATTTTGACCACCTGATGGGAAGAACTGACTCATTGGAAAAGACCCTGATGCTGGGAAAGATAGACGGCAGGAGGAGAAGGGGATGACAGAGGAGGAGATGGTTGGATGGAATCATTGAACCAATGGACATGAGGGATGATGCTTGGAGGTGGGGGATGAGGCTCAAACACTTTCCACCATCAGTACCCACCATGGGGGATTCTCATCAAAGAGGGCTCCACTTCAACGGGGTGACGTGTGGTCTCAGCTTGTGGGCTGCCAGCTTCACTGTGCTTCTCCTGGGACTCCATTGAAAGGGCTCACTTGATATTTAAATACTCTCCCGTTTCATTTTCTTCTCTCTCTCTGAGGAAATTGACTATCAATGGCAACTTCATAGACAGTCCTGAGCTGCAAATTAAGCTAAGCCAGCAGTCCTGGGATTTACAATCATAACCTCGTGGAATTGAACCATTAACTAATCCAAACACAAGTATATTAAGTGGCCAGCCCTGGCTTCAGCAATTTTCAGCAGCACCTCGTCCATCAATAACTCTAAAATGGCTGGAACTGCTGCCGCCTCTTTAATCAGCTCTCAAGCCTCGGGAGGCTGACAGGTTTCTGTTTTCTGCCTCCTTCATGTTTTCTCTGAAGGAATTTCAAGGACCCAGATGGGACGTCTTTTTTATTTTTCCATCCCTCGGGAGATCATGTGATCTAACTTGAAGGCTGAAGATCGTCAAACAGAAAATTAAGTGCTAAATGTTCAAGTGTCTTAAAATGTATCTGTTCCTTTTAAGAAGGACCACTTTATTTGAACAAGAAGAACAATCGGCAGAGCTCACTAGGTACAGAAATGACCAATGAGTTGTAAAAGAAATACTTGTTCAAGGTAACGAGTCAATAAGGCAGATTGACCTTGAGAGCAGGAGTTGTTTTTTTTTTTTTTATCAAGGTCTCCACGTAGCGAATACTAGTCTTGACTGTAAATGTGTGGACCTGGGCTGGCGTGTCTCCCTCCGGATTCAGGCTGCTCTTGCTCAGCGGTTGCTGAGGGATGGGGATTTTAGATGATGGATGTACAGCTTTAAGTAGTAACATCACGAGCAAGGGATTTTGATTAGAGTCACACTGGCTTGAATCCTGGCTTCACCATGGACTTAATCTCCCTGTGTTTCAGTTTCCACGTTTCTCGGGGAGCTGAGATTGATTTCTGCCTTTTGGGGTGATGAGAGCTGTGCCTGGCAACAGTTATCTAAGTATTTATTGTTATGGTGATGAATTTGTTTTCAATGATTCTGGTTAGTTAAAGAAAAAGTCTCAGTGTGATGCTAACATGTCTTTAACACCCTCTCTAGGCATTTGCTAATTTCTCTTCAATAGAGAGCAGGGCTTAGTTTCAGAGTTAGCTAGAAGGTAACAATACTGTTTTTCATTATATTTATTTTTTATGATTGTTTCCTATTTGTATAGCAAGTGAAACTGGTCTTCTCTTTATAACAGTGACAAAATTTTTAAAAAATTTAAATTGAAGTATAGTTGATTTACAATATTGCATTAATTTCAGTTGTACAGCAAAGTGATTCAGTGATTTCAGATTATTTCCCATGAGAAGAAGTTATTGTAAGACACTGAATATAGTTCTCTGTTCAGTTCAGTTCAGTTCATTTCAGTAGCTCAGTCGTGTCCGATTCTTTGTGACCCCATGAATCGCAGCACGCCAGGCCTCCCTGTCCATCACCAACTCCCGGAGTTCACTCAGACTCATGTCCATCGAGTCACTGATGTCATCCAGCCATCTCATCCTCGGTCGTCCCTTTCTCCTCCTGCCCCCAATCCCTCCCAGGATCAGAGTCTTTTCCAGTGAGTCAACTCTTCGCATGAGGTGGCCAAAGTACTGGAGTTTCAGCTTTAGCATCATTCCTTCCAAAGAAATCCCATGGTTGATCTCCTTTAGAATGGACTGGTTGGATCTCCTTGCAGTGCTATATAGTAAATTCTTGTTTATCTATTTTATGTATAGTAGTATATATGTATTAATCCCATACTCCTAAATTTATCCTTCCCACCTTACAAATAGCTGTGAAAAGAAGAGAGGCAAAAAGCAAAGGAGAAAAGGAAAGATATAAGCATCTGAATGCTGAGCTCCAAGGAATAGCAAGAAGAGATAAGAAAGCCTTCTTCAGCCATCAATGCAAAGAAATAGAGGAAAACAAGAGAATGGGAAAGACTAGAGATCTCTTCAAGAAAATTAGAGATACCAAGGGAACATTTCATGCAAAGATGGGCTTGATAAAGGACAGAAATGGTATGGACCTAAGAGAAGCAGAAGATATTAAGAAGAGGTGGCAAGAATACATGGAAGAACTGTACAAAAAAGGTCTTCACGACCCAGATAATCATGATGATGTGATCACTAATCTAGAGCCAGACATCTTGGAATGTGAAGTCAAGTGGGCCTTAGAAAGCATCACTACGAACAAAGCCAGTGGAGGTGATGGAATTCCAGTTGAGCTGTTTCAAATCCTGAAAGATGATGCTGTGAAAGTGCTGCACTCAATATGCCAGCAAATTTAGAAAACTCAGCAGTGGCCACAGGACTGGAAATGTCAGTTTTCATTCCAATCCCAAAGAAAGGCAATGCCAAAGAATGCTCAAACTACCGCACAATTGCACTCATCTCACATGTTAGTAAAGTAATGCTCAAAATTCTCCAAGCCAGGCTTCAGCAATATGTGAACCATGAACTCCCTGATGTTCAAGCTGGTTTTGGAAAAGGCAGAGGAACCAGGGATCAAATTGCCAACATCCGCTGGATCATGGAAAAAGCAAGAGAGTTCCAGAAAAACATCTATTTCTGCTATATTGACTATGTCAAAGCCTTTGACTGTGTGGATCACAATCAACTGTGGAAAATTCTGAAAGAGATGAGAATACCAGACCACCTAACCTGCCTCTTGAGAAATCTGTATGCAGGTCGGGAAGCAACAGTTAGAACTGGACATGGAACAACAGACTGGTTCCAAATAGGAAAAGGAGTCCGTCAAGGCTGTATATTGTCGCCCTGCTTATTTAACTTATATGCAGAGTACATCATGAGAAATGCTAGACTGGGAGAAACACAAGCTGGAATCAAGATTGTTGGGAGAAATATCAATAACCTCAGATATGCAGATGACACCACCCTTATGGCAGAAAGTGAAGAGGAACTAAAAAGCCTCTTGATGAAAGTGAAAGAGGAGACTGAAAAAGTTGGCTTAAAGCTCAACATTCAGAGAACGAAGATCATGGCATCTGGTCCCATCAGTTCATGGGAAGTAGATGGGGAAACAGTGGAAACAGTGTCAGACTTAATTTTTCTGGGCTCCAAAATCACTGGAGATGGTGACTGCAGCCATGAAGTTAAAAGACGCTTACTCCTTGGAAGAAAAGTTATGATCAACCTAGACAGTATATTCAAAAGTAGAGACATTACTTTGCTGACTAAGGTCCGTCTAGTCAAGGCTATGGTTTTTCCTGTGGTCATGTATGGATGTGAGAGTTGGACTGTGAAGAAGGTTGAGCGCCGAAGAATTGATGCTTTTGAACTGTGGTGTTGGAGAAGACTCTTGAGAGTCCCTTGGACTGCAAGGAGATCCAACCAGTCCGTTCTGAAGGAGATCAACCATGGGATTTCTTTGGAAGGAATGATGCTAAAGCTGAAACTCCAGTAGTTTGGCCACCTCATGCGAAGAGTTGATTCATTGGAAAAGACTCTGATGCTGGGAGGGATTGGGGGCAGGAGGAGAAGGGGACGACCGAGGATGAGATGGCTGGATGGCATCACGGACTCGATGGATGTGAGTCTGAGTGAACTCCGGGAGTTGGTGATGGACAGGGAGGCCTGGCGTGCTGGGATTCATGGGGTCGCAAAGAGTCGGACACGACTGAGCGACTGAACTGAAATGAACTGAACCCTCTCTTTCCTCTTCAGTAACCATAAGTTTGTTTTCTAGTGACATAACTTCTTTATGAAAATAACTTTACTTTAATAAATTGTGAGCTGATGTAATTAAAAAGATACATGTACCCCTGTGCTCATAGCTCTATTCATCGTAGCCAAGACATGGAAACAATCTAAATGTCCTTTCACAGATAAGTAGATAAAGAAGATGAGGCATCTATAGACAGTGAAATATATTAGCCATAAAAAAGAATGAAACGATGTCATTTGCAGCAACATGAATGAAACTAGAGATTAGCATACTAAGTGAAATAAGCCAGAAAAAGACAAATACCATATGATATCACTTACATGTAGAATCTAGACCATGACACAAATGAACCCATCTATGAGACGGAAACAGAATCACGGACTTAGAGAACAGGCTGGTGGTTGCCAAGGGAGAGGGGGCTGGGAGAGGGATGGAGGGGGAGGTTGGGGCTAGCAGATGTAAGCTTCGGTATTAGACAGAATGGATAAACAACCAGATCCTACTATGCAGCAAAGAGAATGATGGTCAGTATCCTACGATGAACCATAATGGAAAAGAATACAAAAACAGAATGCATGCATGAGTATAACTGAATCAATTTGTTATACGGCAGAAATCAGCACAACACTGGAAATCACCTGTGTGTGTGTGTGTGTGTGTGTGTGTGTGTGTGTGTTAGTTGCTTCGTCGTGTCCGACTCTTTGCGACCCTATAGATCGCAGCCCACCAGGCCCCTCTGTCCATGGGATTCTCCAGGCAAGAACACTGGAGTGGGTTGCCATTTCCTTCTCCAAAACGAATTATAGAAAAAAAGAAAGTGAAGTCGCTCAGTCGTGTTTGACTCTTTGTGACCCCATGGACTGTAGCCTACTAGGCTTCTCCATCCATGGAATTTTCCAGGCAAGAGTCCTAGAGGGAAATCACCTATACTTTGATTTTTTAAAAAAAATTGGTTGCCAACATTTAAAAATGGAAAGATTTCAAAGAAAAAAAAAAGTGAGTTGATTTAAATAAAAACATTAAGAAAATGCTATGTGTAAGTGGAAAATGAAGAAGACAGAATAACAGTGGGTCATGAGTAACAGAAGTAGTGGCCTAGGTCACCTTGTGTAAAAGAATTTCTAGCTCAAAAATGTTGAGGTTAGTGAAACCTTTGGCATTTTTATATTCGGGTGAGGGTGCTGAGCAGGAAGTTTCCTCTGGTTTCCTCCTGTCTTTTAGTCTCTCACGTGTGAATGGCCACAGGAATGAGTCAGTGGGTCTGCAGAGGGACCCTCATCTTAGTCTGATGCCCTCCCCACGACCCCGCCCCCTCTGACCGCTGGGAGTCAGGCTTCCAGAGGAAACAGACAGACTCGGATCCTCAGCACAGGGCACCAGGGCGGGGCTGTCCCACAACATGCTGCTGCTGCTGCATAGCTTCAGTCATGTCCGACTCTGTGCGACCCCATAGACGGCAGCCCACCAGGCTCCCCTATTCTTGGGATTCTCCAGGCAAGAACACTGGAGTGGACTGACATTTCCTTCTTCAATGCATGAAAGTGAAAAGTGAAAGTGAGGTCGCTCAGTCGTGTCCGACTCTTTGCGACCCCATGGACTGCAGCCTACCAGGCTCCTTCGTCCATGGGATTTTCCAGGCAAGAGTACTGGAGTGGGGTGCCATTGCCTTCTCCGTTCCATGACATGGGCAAGTGGAATTTTGAAAAACTGATAATTTCGATCAATCATGAACAACTGACATGGCTTGGGTAAGCCTGAACCCATGGCTTCTCTTTCCTGACAAGGGAACTCACTCCTCCTAAATGAGGCAGAGCAGGTCTGCCAAGTCTCAGGAAAGCAAAGGAATTGAGCACCCGCTATTTCTACCGCTGGGCGTGCGGGGGTGGTGGTGGGTGGTAGGGGGAAGGCTGGGCAGAATAAGATGGAGGTGGAAAGACACAAAGAACATTTTTAGATACCACAGATTAACTGATTTAAAAAGATGGAAATGAAAAATTCTGGAAATGACACAATGTAAGTGAGTTATTATAGAAAGATTTGGGGCTCATCTGAGGAAAATCTGAGTAACATAAGCCATACATTAATGGATCACACGGTTGGTTAAATATAGGCTTTTAATGAACCCCCTAACTGTGAGAATTTCTGTTTCTCTAACTATCCCTTGGACCTCCAGAGTCCTCGTCTTGGGGCTTCATCCTGGGGAAGTTTGTGCCAGCTCTCAACTGGTTCTATGCGAGGAGAGGTAGGCTACATAGCTCCACCAGAATGTCCCATGGTTACTGTCAACTAAAGTATCCTTGACTTTTTCTCTTCAAATCCCATATTTGCATCCATAGTATTCCTGGTATATAGGCCCCAAGGTTCAAAACCTTTGGGGTCAGAGTTCAATTTTCCTTCCTGTTTATGTCTGCATCCAACGACTCATTAATTTCTCAAAAATTTTTTTGTGTGTGATCATTACATGATTATTGTGAGCACAGCGTCTTTATGTTTACTCTTCTGATTTCCACTGCCATCTTCCTCAGCTGATTCTTCATTCAATAAACTGGAACAAGACCTGTGTCATCTTATGTCTGACTCCTTTTTAAAAAAATATTATTTATTTCTAGCACTGAAGTGTAATTGATTTACAATGTTTCAGGTGTACGGCAAAGTGATTCAGTTACACATTCACACACACATATTCTATAAATATGCATTCTGCGTCTTCTTTGTCCATTCACCTGTTGATGGACATTCAGGTTGCTTCTGTGGCTTGTTTGGCGATTGTAAACAGTGCTGCTATAAACATTGGGCTGCATGCACCTTTTCAAATTAGAGTTTTTGTCTTCTCCAGATACATGCCCAGAAGTGAGATGGCAGGATCACAAGATAACCCTATTTTTAGTTTTTATGAGAAACCTCCACATTTGTTCTCTAGAGTGGCTGCACTGATTTACATTCCCACCAACAGTGTAGGAGGGTTTCCTTTTCTCCACACACTCTGAAGCATTTATTTTTGTAGAGGTTTTGATGATGGCCATTCTTACTGGTGTGAGGTGATCCTTCATTGTATTAATAGTTTTGATTCGCATTTCTCTAGTATTTAGTGATGTTGAGCATCTTTTCATGTGCCTGTTGACCATTGATTATGTCTTCTTTGAAGACATGTCTGTTTATGTCTTCTGCCCATTTTTTAAAAATTGTTTTTTTTTTAATGTTGAGCTGTATGAGGTATTTGCATATTTTGGAAATTAATCCCTGTTGGCTGCATTGTTTGCAAATATTTTCTCCCATTCCATAGGTTGTCTCTGAATCCTTGATTACAGTTTCAGGCACATAATACCTGAAGAGGTATTTACTGAATTAATATAAAGGTATCTCAGTCTTTTTTTTTTTTATTTTGCTGGGGATGTTTTTGTTGCCTTGGTGGGGAGAGAAATGCTCTCATGATACTTTGGTCCAGCTTGAATCTCTAGGCCTTCCCTGAAACTAAAGTCTTCATGGGGACCAGTTCTAGGGATCTACTCTTACTTGTCCTCCTAAAAAGTCCTATCCTGGGAGTATGAGAGGGTAGGTGGACATCCATGGAGCTTCATTCACTGGGTGCCCAGAAGGTCAAACATATCAAGGTATGAATCTGCAGGCAGCTGTGGGCTGAAGCTGCAGGTAAACATCACCAGAGATGCTCTACCTTGGGTCCTTGAACCTGAAGTTAACCACCCTCTGCTTTCACGTCTAGTTAGTTTTCAGAGAATCTTTTTTCACTGGGGGAACCTAAGTTAGCATTTTTTACTACTAAAGGTAACTGACAAACCATAGGAAGTATTTATATACCTAAACTCAGTCCCTGTGTGGAGAAACACTTTGTTGATGTAAGCAGGGTGCTTTATTATAGATAGATTTGTCCCGTGCTCATTGAATAAATTTGGCTTCCCTGGTGGTTTAGATGGTAAAGAATCCACCTACAATGCCGGACACTGAGTTCGATCCCTGCGTTGGGAAGATCCCCTGGAGAAAAGAGCAGCTACCCACTCCAGTATTCTTGCCTGAAGAATTCCATGGACAGAGGAGCCTGGCGGGCTCTCATTCATGGGGTCGAAAACAGGCATGACTGAATGACTAACACTATCACTACTACATTGAATAAATATTCAGACTTTAACGCTGGGGGTGCATGTTGGAGTTGAGAGGAAGATGGCTCGTCACATTTCATTACACAGTTTTCAATAGAATCCCCTTGGGGTAAATATTTCTTATTCTGAAATGATTTGCCATAGTGTCTCCAGGAAGAATTCTTATTCAACAGTAAACTGGTTGTGTTTTTTTGATTACTTTCTCGCTCCTTGGTAATTGTCTCATTTTCCTTTTGTAAAAGGAATTCAGACACCTAACACAATTGTACGTTGACACCAGTTCAGATCATCATGAAGAATTTTGTGGATAGGATTCAGTGTGTTGTGAATACCTCCTTTCTCCACATTTGGTTTCCTCCAATCATCCGTGATTCAGAGGTAGCACAGATGTTCCCAGCTGCTGGAAAATGAAGCTTGAAGTTCATGCTGATAAGGAGAAAAATACCTAATTCAAATTCCAAGGATTATTTGACCTAAATCAATTTCAACTTGAGAAAATGGGGTCAACTCTCTTTACCCCAGAAGAACCACCCTGGTGATTAAAAAGTAAATCTTGGAGAATTAAATTATGTTGCTGTTCAGCTTTCATATGCATACTTAGGAAAAAAAACCCAGAGCATCAAAGACTGTCGGAATAACTCAATTTAGTGATGGTGGCAAAGCACTACTGAAAAAAAGGCTTTTCTAAGGCAGCGAACTTTGCTCCAGGGAACTGCCATACACTTCAATTGGTATCCAAGAGAAAAGGAGAAGTCTTTCAAATGAATAATTTTATGACTTTCAACCGCACACATACTGCTTGAATATCAAATTATTTTAAATGAGAACTTCAAAAAGATCTACCTGTTAAATGAGTAAAAAGCCCTAAACCGCTGCCTAACAGAGCAAAGAGATTTGGATTAAAATGCCTAGTGGAAAGGGATCTGGGGCGGGACACTGTTAGATCAGGAGTCCCAAGATGCATCCAAAGAAGAGTATACCCCCTGAGGGAAGGAGGGCATTGACCCCAGGATTTTAGAGGTAAACGTGCAGTTGTGTTAGGTGTCTGATTTCCTTTTACAAAAGGAACATGAGACAATGACCAAGGAGTGAGAATGTAATCAAAATAACACAACCAGTTTACTGTTGAATAAGATAATCCAGCCCTCCTTGTTTTACAGGTGAAAACACTGAGGCTGGAACACAGGTGTCTTGCCAGATCCCACCCCCAGCCTATGTAGTGTCAAGTCTAGACACATCCCAGGTTGGTTTTTTCTGAGCAACACGGGGAACAGCCAGTGGTTAACTGGTCTGAGTTGTGGGATTAACAAAGGATAGTGGTTTATACACGACTACCATCCTGGATGTTGTTGTTCAGTCACCAAGTCATGTCCGACTCTTTTTGACCCCATGGACTGCAGCACACCAGGCTTCTGTGCCCTCCACTATCTTCCGGAGTTTCCACAAGTTCATGTCCATAGAGTCAGTGCTACTATCTAACCATCTCATCCTAGATGTTATTTGCTTTGCCCAATACTGCTGCTCACTGCTAAGGTAGGGGTTTTCAGGCATCCCTCTCTCATCCTTTATATCAACAAGAAGATATATAAACATGAAGTTGTCTACTGGGTATTGTAGAGGAAAAGTGAAGTTCTTTCTGGTAGTTGGAAGATGTGAATTCTTGTCTTGAATCTGCCAACAAAGAGCCACATGTGACCCTGGGTAGCTGGTTTATCCAAGATGAGCTTCAGAAAAATGGGCTCGTGGATTGTGGTCTCAGGTTTCTTCTTTCTCAGGAAAGCTGTAAAGAAAATACATGCTCCTGAAAGACAAAATGCTCTGTGAGCTGAGATTTAACCGGAGGGTGTATTCCTCGTGTCTTTTTATTTTGCGTTCTTGATGCTTTGACATCTTGGGGCTTTGCTGACTCTGGAGAGATCTCCTCTCCCAGGGAGAGCTAATTCCTAGAGATAGCCAATGACTCACCTTCAAGCCCACCGATCCAGAGCCAGTGTCCCCAGTCACCTCCCACATCACATTCATACCCTCTGGGTGGCTATTCTCCTGCCCTAATCACGTGAGGGCAGGTACCAGCCACCTAGACACAGCCCCTCTGCCCCAGTGCCCAGTGAATCATTCAAACTAGCCAGTGCTAAGCCTGCTTACCCTGCCTCACCACTGTTTCTTCACGTGGAAACCACAATAAAGGCTCTGTTTTTTTTTTTTTTAATGTTTATTTAAAAATTTTATTTATTTGGCATTTAGATCTACTGGGAATTGAACCTGGGACCCCTGCACTGGGAACGCAGAGCCTCAGCACTGGACCACGAGGGAAGTCCCACACAATAAAGCATCTTGACCCCGTTTTCCCTCTGCTCCTTCTGCCTCTTGACTGGCCCTGGTGCTTCCCTGTGTGTCCTGTGGTGTCTTGGCATGGCCCCTTTTGGGGGGCCTATGGGTATAACAATCTTTTAAAAAATAATCAACTAATTATTATTTTAAAATTGAGACTTTATTTTATAGTAGTTCAAAGTCCACAGCAAAAGTGAGGGGAAGGTACATAGATTTCCCGTGTGCCCTCTGCCCTCACACATTTATAGCCTCCCTTAACTATTAACATTTCCCACCCCCCGAGAGGTACATTGGTTACAAATGATGACCCTACACTCACCCAAAGTCCATGATTTATACTACTGTTCACTCCAGGTGTTGGGCGTTCTATGGGTTTGGACAAATGTATAATGACATGTACCCACTACTGTGTTATCACACAGGGTATTTTCACTGCCCTAAAATTTCCTTGTTTCTCGATCTATTCATCCACCACCAACCCTTTGTAACCGCTGATGTTTTTATTGTCTCTGTAGTTCTGCTTTTTCCTGAATGTCATAATTGGAATCTCACAATATGGATGTTCTTCAGATTGGCCTCTCTCACTTTGTAATGTTCAGGTAAGTTTCCTCCATGTCTTTTCATGGCTTGATTCCTCATTTCCTTTTAGTACTGAGTGACATGTACCACAGTTTATTTATCCACTTACCCACTGAAGGACATTTTGGTTGTGTCTAAGTTTTTGTAACCATGAGTAAAGCAGCTATAAAAATCCATATGCAGGTTTTTGTGTGGATATAAGTTTTCAGCTCCTTGGAGTCAGTACCAAGGATTGCAATTGCTGGATCAAATGGTAAGTGTATTTTAGCTTTGTGAGAAACCGCTGAAGTGTCTTCCACAGTGGCTGTACCGTTTTGCATTCTCAATGAGAGTTCCAGTTGCTCCACATCCTCTCCAGCATTTGGTGTTGTCAGTGTTCTGGATTTTGGCCATTCTAAAGTAGACAGTAGTAGCTCATTGTTTTTATTTACATTTTCCTGATAACAATGATGTGGAGTATCTTTTCACATGCTTATTTGCCATCTACGTATCTTCTTTGGTGAGGTGTCTTTAGAGATCATTGGTCCATTTCTAAATTGTTTTTCTTTTTTTTAAAAAATTGTTGAGTTTTGAGTTCTTTGTATATTTTGGATAATGGTTCTTTATTGGATGTGTCCTTTGCAAATAATTTCTCCCAGCCTGTGGCTTGTCCTTTCACTTTCTTCACATCATCTTTCACAGAGCAAGTGTTTTAAATTCTAATGAAGTCTAGCTTATCAATGATTACTTTTATGGATCATTGAAAACACCAAACATGCCTTTGGTATTTTATCTAAAAAGTTATCACATACCCAAGGTCATCTAAGTTTTTTCCTATGTTATCTTCTAGGAATTTTATAGTTTTGTGCTTTACATTTGGATCTGTGATCCATTTTGACTTAATTTTTTTTTAACAGGTATAAGGTCTGTGTCTAGATTTTTTTTTAACATGTGGTTGTCTAGTTATTCCAGCAACATTTGTTGTAAAGACACAATCTATCACTTTCAGTGGCAGACATTGCCTGATTTACTGACTGTTCCATACCTAAATAAGGCACAAATCTATATTTAAAACAGAAGGTCTAGGTACTTCCCTGATATCTAGGGGTTAAGACTCCACACTTCCACTGTAGGGGGTACAGGTTTGATCCCTGGTCAGGGAACTGAGGCCCAACAGTGTGACCAAACACCAAAATCAAAACAGAGGGTCTAATTTTTTGTTTATCTGGGATGGGTTGCTGCTTGGGTTAGCAGCCATGCCTCTGCTGACCAGTGTCCACCTTTGCTGGCTTGTTCAGTCCCAGGTCTGCCTCTAAATCTTGGGGGCCTAGAGTTCAACCCATTTCCAGTGGGGAGTGGTGACTCAGAGCTGGATGATGGAAATAAAGAGCAGTTCCTCCCCAGCCTTGCCCAGAGCTGTGGGCAACCACACTCTCATGGGCTCAAAAGGAATTCCAGAGTCTCTTTTCCCACCTCTGCTTCTGTTTTCTCCTTTAGCTGGTGTCTCTGATCCCCATTCTCTGGTGCCATATGTGTATTCTCCCATTCTACCTAGTCATCTGCCTAGCTTTTAAAAATTTATGGAATTTAAAAAATTTATAGCATTTAAAAATTTTTCTTCATATAGGTTCTGCACATTCCTTATGGGGTTTTTCCTTAGTTTTGTTTGTCTTGACTTTTTGGCTTTTTTTGAGTGCTCCCTTTTAAATGGATTTTTTCTTTCATTATATTTCCAAATTAGTTATATGTTTGTAGCATGCTATTGATTGTCATATATAAATTTGTACAGCTAGCCACCTTATTGAATTTTTCTATTGATTTCAGCAGTTTTTTTTTAAAAACTTGATTCCCTTTGGTTTTCCAGGTGTCGGGTCAAAACTAGCTGCAAATAAGGATGATTTTTCTTCTTTATGTTTATTACAGTCTCTCAAGAGCAATGTTAAATTATAGTGGTGAGAGTGGGCATTCTTTTCTTGCTTGCTTGGCTTTTCAATTTGGTTTCATGAGGATTCTGCCTCTGGTCTGGGATACTGAACCTGAGTTCTGACATAGCACTCTGGTCTCTCATTGGTTGAGAGTCAAAGGTATTAGCAGGTCCAGAGGTTCTCCTGGCTTGGAATCCACTTAAGAGGTTAATGGACCACTTAATCTTTTCCACATCTCCAACAGGTATCCTTTTCCCCCTCCCAACTTCTTTTTTGGAAATGCTTTCAGCTTGACCTGTGTTTTTCAAGAGTTTAGCAAGTAATCTTAGGGGAAAGGAACCATAGAAAAAAGAAATAGTCACAAAACGCATTATTTCAATGAATTGTGTAATTAGGGAGACACATGAAATTAAAAGACGCTTACTCCTTGGAAGGAAAGTTATGACCAACCTAGATAATTTATTCAAAAGCAGAGACATTACTTCGCCGACTAAGGTCTGTCTAGTCAAGGCTATGGTTTTTCCTGTGGTTGTGTATGGATGTGAGGGTTGGACTGTGAAGAAGGCTGAGCACCAAAGAATTGATGCTTTTGAACTGTGGTGTTGGAGAAGCCTCTTGAGAGTCCCTTGGACTGCAAGGAGATCCAACCAGTCCATTCCGAAGGAGATCAGCTCTGGGATTTCTTTGGAAGGAATGATGCTAAAGCTGAAACTCCAGTAGTTTGGCCACCTCATGAGAAGAGTTGACTCATTGGAAAAGACTTTGATGCAGGGAGGGATTGGGGGCAGGAGGAGAAGGGGACGACCGAGGATGAGATCGCTGGATGGCATCACGGACTCAATGGACGTGAGTCTGAGTGAACTCCGGGAGTTGGTGATGAACAGGGAGGCCTGGTGTGCTGCGATTCATGGGGTCGCAAAGAGTCGGACACAACTGAGCGACTGAACTGAACTGAATGAAAGTATTTCTAAGTATTTTTACCCTTGAAAGTTTTAAAATTACTCAGCCAATGACAGAAATCCAAATCAACTTAAATTAAAAAAAGAATTTTTTGATACCTATAGGCAAGCTGTGGGGAGACTGGGTTGCTCATTCCTGCCTCCTTTGAAGACTGATTTACCCCTAAAGCTGGTGCCATGGCATAGGCAGCTCTGGAGATGTTGTCTCTAACATAATAATAACCATCTATAGAACTGGTTAGTAAATCAGGCTCTGTTCTAGGCACATGATATACATTCTCACTTAACCCTCAGCACAACCCTGTGTGTGTGGTTATCCCATTTTACAAATGAGGAGCCTTGGTGAAGAACCTCCACAAGCTCACACAGACAGGGAAGCGATGGGCCTGGGATTTGGGGTCATTTTGACTGAAGAGCTTGGGTTCTTCTCTTCTATACACTCTACTATCCAGATCAAGGTGACCTCTTCCTACAAACTCCAGTTGGAAACATTCCTGAGTGTGGCCTCTGATTGGCCTGGTTGGGTCATTTGCATATCCCCGAGCCAATCATGGATGTCAAAAAGACCAGTTACTAGGATTAGTCCAGACTGAGTCATATGCTGATCTCAGGGCAAACTAGAACCAAATATGATAGAAAAAATAATACATGTCCTCTCCAGCTCCTAAATCCAAACCTTCCACTCCAGGTAGGCGAGCCATCTTTATGCTCTGGGAAGAAACCTGGCATTCCTGGCTTCCCCACATCTTTGTGCATGCCATTCTTTCTTTTGGAAATGCCTTTTTCACCTAAGTTTTGGGTACCATGTCCTTTCTTTCTATGTGCAGTACCTTTCTTTAGGTAGCATCAAGCTTCCATCCTTCCTGCTGATTTTGGGGAGTAGCTCTGTAGATATCTCCAGTCGTTTGAGTGATGAGAAGATGATTCTGTTTTCTTGGGGAAAAAGAAAAGCTTCCTCCTCTCACTTTTCTAAGATCTTGCTCACCCTTTCGAATTTTCCAGCTGATGGAACTTAGTTGGGAAGTCAGTGGCTCAAGGTGCCTGTGCCAAGATATTAGCATATACCGCCTGAAGCAAAGACACCACTGGAGCGCTCCATCTGTTTTGCCACGTTCTGTTATGTATGTGACAACTGAGGGTATCTTTTAAGAAATGCAGTGTTTGTGAGTGATGTGTCTTAATAGAAGAACGATGAGACACACCAGCATGCAGAACTCACTTTGTGGGAGCAGGTTTTCCACTGAAGCGTAGTTTGGAGTTTCAAGGATGTGTAGGAGGAATGGCAATCAGGGTTGGGTGGTGGGTTAGCGTGATGGCGGGAGGAATCTTTTCATTTCGGAAGCATTGTTGGCAGCTGAGACTCCTCCAGAGTCCATGCCTTACAACAGGGTGGACTCGATTTTGGAAAGACAACCCCCGAGGAGTTGGCTGGGGCCACTCCCTCCTCGTCTTCCACCAGGTGAGAGACCACCTCATGTGTGACAAGTCACATCTGACTTGTGATCCTGGATCTTATCTCTAAACTTGGGAGCGGTTTTGTTCACTTGGTCAGTGTGGTGGTTATAAAACATGGCTCCAGACTTCTGTGGTGCTCTTCCTGTCGAGGGGTGGGATCTGTGTCTCTTCCTGTTGATTCTGGGCAGATTGTGATCACCTTGGCCGATAGAGTGTGATGGAAAGTCTAGAAAAGACTACGAGGCTTCCTTCTGGTCCTCTCACCATGCTTGTTCTTCAGAGATGCCATCTTGGGAAGCTGCCTGCCACTGTGTTGTGAGAAGCCTAACCCACATGGAGAGGCCACGTGTAGGCAGGTGTGCTGGCCAGTCCTTCAGCCATCCCAGCCCCAGTGCCAGGCATGTGCCTGCAGAAGCCAACTTGGAAACCCCAAATAATCAGGAAGCAGAAAAGAGCCATTCCTACTGTGCTTGAATTCCTGACCCCTGGAATCTGCGAGGGCTTCCCTGGAGGCTCAGACTGTAAAGAAACCGCCTGCAATGAGGGACACCTGGGTTCAGTCCCTGGGTTGGGAAGATCCCCTCCCTGTGAGCAAAAGATGATGGTGGTTGTTTTATACCATGCAGTCCAAAATGTTTATTATAACAGTGATACCAGAGTCTCTTGGCATCAACTACAACTGAGGGCCCCAGAACCTCCTTTGGCTCTGTGTGTTCTGTGCAGAGCAGGGTTCTTTAAAATACTAGGATCCCAGGCTGTCTGGTGGTATTTTATAAGCCTTCTAGTAAGTAAAAAAATGATGCCCTTTCCCAGGATTATTTTCCCAGCTTGAGTCTGTTTTGACATCTGGGCCCTCTGCCCTACTCGGTCAACCTTGATGGAAAATTCCAATGGACCTTTTTCTTCTTTAGCTATAGTTTATAAGAAGCAAGATCTGACATCCTATCCCCAGGGTTTGCCAGTTTATATGGAAGATTTGTTCTCAATACCTTTCCTTCTCTTGTCATATTATTCATCTCACTGAAAATGAAACTGGGTTTTTAGATTGTGGAAACTTCCAGGAGTTCTACTAGTCAATCAACAATCAGTAGTAGAGTGACTAATGTCTTTTAAGGGCCTGTGGAAGCAATGAACTATGTGACTTAATCCACACTCTCAGCTGTGTGTGCATGCTCAGTTGTGTCTGACTCTTTGTGACCCCATGGACTGTAGCCCACCAAGCTCCTCTGTCCAAGGGATTTTTCAGGCAAGAATACTGGAGTGGGTTGCCATTTCCTCCTCCAGGGGATCTTCCCCACCCAGGGATCAAACTCGAGTCTGCTGCATCTCCTGTACTAGAGGCAGCAGAGTCTTTATCCGTTGAGCCATGGGGAAGACCCATAATCCATGCTCTTGAGAGCTGGCAACTTATTTGGGGAAATAAGACATGTACATGAAAAGTAAAATAGCCCAAAGATTATGATATTTCTAGTATTTAAATAGTGCATTTACCTATGAGAATGGGTAGCAAGTACTTCTCATCTTTTTTGAGTCTGACGGAACCCAGGAAACCCTTTTATAATACATAAAATTACAAAACAAACCAACCACTGGAAAACAAAAACAAATCTGTGAATGTAGTAACAGCTATAATCTTCTGTATTGCTCACTAAATAAGATCTAGTAGTAGTCTTTTTTTTAAGCAGTTAAAAAATTATAATTTTCACAAAGGCAAGTCTAGCAGCAGTCTTTTAAAAACTATTTATTTATTTATGTATTTGACTCCCTCGGATCTTAGTTGCAGCATGCAAAATCTTTGTTGCATCATGTGTGACCTTTCGTTGGGGTGCACAGACGTTATAGTTGTGGTGTGAAGGCCCAGCTGCCCTGTGGCATGTGGGATATTGGTGGTGGTGTTTAGTTGCTAAGTCATGTTTGTGACCCCATGGACTGTAGCCCACCAAGATCTTCTGTCCATGGGATTTCCCAGGCAGGAATACTGGAGTGGGTTGCCATGCCCTCCTCCAGGGGGTCTTCCCGACCCAGGGATTGAATCTGGGTTTCCTGCCTTGCAGGCAGATTCTTTACCATTGAGCCATAAGGGAAGACCATTATTTCCCAGACCAGGAAGCAAACCTATGTCCTCCAGACTGCCCGCTAGATTCCTAACCACTGGACCACCAGGGAAGTCCCTAGCAGCAGTCTTATAACCACCATACTTCTGAGGTAACAATGAGTGTAAATGACATCCTGGGACCTGGGAGATGCCTGCATCAACTGTAATATGGTACAAAATACCTGCAGTTTCTATTGGTGACAGAAATCACAGGTACTGTTAATAAGGTAACCCCAGGGGAAGCCTGGTGGGCTGCCGTCTCTGGGCTCGCACAGAGTCGGACACGACTGAAGCAACTTAGCAGCAGCAGCAGCAGCAGCAGGTGACTCAGTGGTAAAGAATCCACCTGCCAATGTAGGAGATATGCAGGAAATGTGAGCTTGATCCCTGGGTTGGGAAGATCCTTGGAGTAGGAAATGGCAATCTGCTCCAGTATTCTTGCCTGGAAAATCCCGTGGACAGAGGAACCTAGTGGGCTATATATAGTCCATGGGGTGCAAAGAGTCAAACATGACTGAATGATTAAGCATGCACTCTATTAATATATCCATACAGTGGATGGGGATGTGCCTACATTTATAACTTAGAGAGATGCTAAATTTTAATTAGTGCAGATATAAAGGGTACATGGTCTTTAGAAAATCAATAACAAAATTGAAGTCAGTCTAGCTTCTATTATCATCATGGACCATCAATTTAAAATAATATCAGTGACAGAAGCATTCCTGCAGGGGCCAATGATTACCATTGTCCACCTGCATCGCCAACACCAGGATGCCACTGAGTAAGCATATAGTTTTCCCCATCCAAGCTCACAGACCCCTAAATTCTACCCACAGACCCCCATGCCAGTCTCAGACTCCAGGTTACAAACACTTGTTGTGTGTTGTGTCCTGGTTTAGAGGAGGATCTTTGGAATCAGACAGGACTGGGCTTGAGTCTGTTGTCCTAGTTAATACATGACTTTGAGAAAACCATTTAACCTCTTAGAGGATCAGTTTTTCTTCTCTGGAAAATGGAGTACAATAATGGCACCTTTCCCATCATTGTTGGGTGGTTTCATGGAGATCAAAAAGTAGGTGAAGTGGTCTGTCCACTGTTGGTGGGAATGTAAATTGATGCAGCCACTGTGGAAAACAATATGGAGATTTCTCAAAAAAACTAAAAACAGAACTACCATATGACCCAGCAATGCCACTTCTGGGTATGTATCTGAAAAAACAAAAGCACTAATTTGAAAAGATACAGGCACTGCAATGTTCAGAGCCACATTGTTCACAACAGCTAAGATACGAAAGCAACCTAAGTGTCCATCAACAGATGAACGGATCAAGAAGGTGTGACATATATGTCTATATGTGTGTGTAGAGCAGAATGCTACTCAGAGTTAAAAAGAGTGGAAATTTGCCGTTTTCCATACCTTGGGTGGACTTAGAGGGTATTATGCTAAGTGAAATAAATCAGACACAGAAAAGCAAATCTACATTTACATGTAAAATCTACAACAAACTACTGAATATAAAAGAAAAAATACATAGACAGAGAAAAAACTACTGGTTATTAGTGGGGAGAAGGAAGGGGGAGGGGTAAGATAAGGGGATTAGGGTGTATCAACTATTAGGTATAAAATAACATACAAGGATACATTATACAACATAGAGAATATAGCCAATATTTTACAATAACTATATGGAGTATAACTTTTAAAAATTATGAGTCACTACATTGTATTTCTGTAAATTATATAATTTTGAACATCAACTATATTTTTTATGTTTCAATAAAAAAACAGAAGTGAGTGAAGTGGGGAACACTGCCCCATCAATGATGGTGGCGCTGGTGGTCATAGTAACGGTTGATCTTCCCACTGGCTCTGGGAGGAAGGGACTGATGTCTTTGTTTTACCAGGTGAGAAAACCAGGTCTTTATGCCTGCCGAGGGGGTCTGATGGGGCAGGAGATGCCTGCTGCTCTGTTGTCACCTACCTGCCAAGGATGGCTGGCCTTTCTGAATTGGTTTCCTTCTCTTCCATCAGCGTCCTCCTGTCCATAGTGGGAGCTGGGTCACAGGCTTGAGCTGCTAGCCCTGCTCAGGCTTGAACTGACCTGGGATGAGGTGGGTTCTCCTGGATCTGCTGATATATGTTAGGTTTCCAGCCCCTTGGGAAGGCTGCACTGACATTGCAGAGCCTAAGTCCTTCCTTACGTGAAGCCTCTTGACCTTGAGGGTCACTCCCCTGTTAGAACATTTGAAATCCTCCTGGTCTGGGCCACTCATCTGACACTTGATGTACACGGGGCTGCGATTGTTTTTCTTATTCCAGCTGCTATCCTCGGTTAGATCATAAATGGATGGAGGACAGAGAGTGGCAAGATAATTCCTCTGGACGGAAGGAACATTTTTTCTTTCTTCCTCCCTCTCCAGCTGACAGCCTGACACTTCATAGGTGCTTGATGAACGCTTATGGGATGAACAGACAGACCAGTGGGGGAAGGGTCTAGCCACAGGATATCGGGGCACGTCTCAGAGCAGCCAGCTCTGGGCCCTGTGCCACCAGCCCAGGTCTGTCCATGCTGTGGTCTAGCACAGAGTTCATGCCACGTGTTTGCATCACTGGTTCCTCTGCTGGGGAGGTTGTCAGGACAGATTGATCATGTCAGAAAGTCAAACAGCCAGTCAGGTGTGGTGGCTTTTCAACTTCATCTGGAGTGCAGCTGGGAGCCAAAAACCCTGATGCACTGGCCTCATACTCAGGGGTTCAGATCTAAGTGGTCTGGGATGGGGTCCCCAAAGTTCCAGCCAACCCTGGCTGAGAACCACTGCCCAACACTAACATGGAGGGGGTCTAGGCAGTGGGGGGCTTTCTCTGGTCTGAGTGTGGGATCTCCCACCCAGGAGAATGTATGATACTAGATAAGTGGCATAACCTCTTTTTTAAAACAATTATTTTATTTTATTATTTTTTTTGACCACCTTATGCGGCATGCGGGATCCTAGTTCCCTGAAAAGGGATCAAACCCGTGGCTCTGGCATTGGGAGCTCAGAGTCTTAACCACTGGACCACCAGGGAAGTTCTGTGACATTACTTCTTTGAGCCTCAATTCCCTCACCTGTAAAATGGGAGTCGTGATAGTACCTAGCCTTTAGGGAGGTCAAGAGGATTGAACGAGACTGAGCAGGCAAGGCTCTTAGCATGTCTTAAGTGCTCAGTAAATAGTCACTGCCATTCTTATTGTTAATTTTTATTTTACTGACAAGTATGAGTGAAGGTGGAGAAGAATGTTTGGTCATAAAGATGGTCCTACTTTGACTTCCTGCCGTATTGTGTATTTGCGTAAATCTGTATCCACCAGCCCAGCACACATGTACACCCTTGTGCTGTGTTGTCCTAGGGGGCAGGTGGTGCAGCTGTCCTAGCCGCTCTATCATAGCAGGCCACATGTCATCTAATTTCCAGGCAGGAGGAATGTAAAGGAAGAGACTTCTGCACTTAAAGCACTTTTACTTTATTAAGAGCCTTTCTAATGTAAAAAACGCTCACACAGTCACTTTCCGTGGCAGCCACATTACCATTATTTTCAATGCTCTGAGGACAAAATGAGATTAGGTGTGAGGAAGAGGCGAGGTAGGGCGAGAATTCAAGGGCTGGATGTAAATCCAATTCTGCAGGTTGAGCCCGTGTTAATGCAATAACATAGGATTTGAAGGCAAGGGCCTCTGGGGCTTAGTCCAGGGTTTCTCCAACATCTGGGTCATCGGCAATGTCACCACTGCTTTTATTCTAACTATATCAAGGGGATACTCAGAGAGAGAGAGAGAACTGATTCTTAATTTCCACAATTGCTTGCCTTTAAGGCACCAAATAGACACTCCTGCCGGGCAACCTTTTTTGATCACAGAGACCTGAAATAGAAATGTGTTAACCCTTTCTGATGCTTAGACAAGGCACAGAAACACACGTCCCCGAAATCTTTCCACTCCAACCAGATGAATTTCAAACAGGAGAGCTCAGAGATCAAAGAAGAAGTACATTTAATTACCCCACTGCAGCCACACATCTGCTCAGCCCGCTGGGAGGCCCCAAGAGCCAGCACACACACTCACCGGGCACAGATGCACCAAAGTGCTACGTACTGGGCCCTGGGCGTGGTTCAGTGATTGAGAACTCAGTCCCTTCCAGAGAGAGTTCAGGGTTGAGCATGTGAAAGAGAATAATAAAAGAGATGAATACGACCAGGGCCTTAAGAATACAGGGCAGATCCTCTTCCAAGGCTGGCCTAAGAGCCATTATTAACTTCTTTCTCCTTTTCCTCATCTACTTTATAGTCTGGGGAATTATAGTGTCATTTCCTACCCTCCACTGCAACTAGAAGTGGTTGGTGATGCAGTTTGGGCGTATGAATTATTAAGTAGAAGCCTGTTGGTGGGTTTCAGGAAAACTTCTGCTTTCCTGGCAAAAAAGGGGAAGAAGCTGGAAAGCAAAAACGATTTACCTGGAAAGCAAACATGATGCCTGGATGTGTGGCAGCCATCTTGCAACCATGAGGCAGTGAATCCAAGAGAAAGGCCTCTGTCGAGCTGTTGTCTGGATATTGTGAGACCTTTCAATCAACTGGAAGCTACCTTCCTTGAGACTTCTTGTTGTGTGAGAAAAATACACCCCTAAGCTGTGACTTTATTTTTGGGGGGCTTCAAAATCACTGCAGATGGTGACTGCAGCCATGAAATTAAAAGACACTTACTCCTTGGAAGGAAAGTTATAACCAACCTAGACAGCATATTAAAAAGCAGCCAACAAAGGTCCGTCTAGTCAAGGCTATGGTTTTTCCTGTGGTCATGTATGGATGTGAGAGCTGGACTAGAAAACTGAGCGCTGAAGAATTGATGCTTTTGAACTGTGGTGTTGGAGAAGACTCTTGAGAGTCCCTTGGACTACAAGATCCAACCAGTCCATCTTAAAGGAGATCAGTCCTGAGTGTTCATTGGAAGGACTGATGTTGAAGCTGAAACTCCAATACTTTGGCCACCTGATGCGAAGAGCTGACTCATTTAAAAAGACCCTGATGCTGGGAAAGATTGAGGGCAGGAGGAGAAGGGGATGATGGAGGATGAGATGGTTGGATGGCATCACCGACTCAATAGATATGAATTTGGTTAAACTCCGAGAGTTGATGATGGATAGGGAGGCCTGGCGTGCTGTGGTCCATGGGGTCGCAAAGAGTTGGACACAACTGAGCGACTGAACTGAACTGAACTGAAGCTGTTGTAAATCAGCTTTCTATTTCCTGCAGCTGAGTGTCATTCTGATGGACACAGAAAAGTACAGATCAAGTGTCAGTGGCCTGTCAAGGTGGGAGAGGTGAGTTGATACAAGAGTAGGTCAAGAAAGGCTTCAAGGAGGAAGTGGTGGTGGCATTTGAGTTGGGACTTAAAAGCCTTTAGGGTTCAATGTGTAGAGATGAGAGAGAAAGACTATAACGTGAGCAGAGACAGAAGCTGGGTAAAGCGAATTAGCGCTTTGAAAGCTGCCGAAACCAAACCCAAACTAGACTGAATGACAGAAGATGATTGTTTACCCATCTGACTGGAAAGCCCAAGAGTTGACTTGCTTAAGACCCATTGGATCCAGGAACATAAATTACGTGGGCAGGAGTTTACCTTGTTGCCTTGTGCTCTCTCCTCTCTCTGGTTTTGCTTTTAGAGAACTGTCTTTGAGCAGCAGAAAGATGACTGGCAGCAGGTTAGACTCACATTCTCCCAGCTTAGAAACCTCTGGAGAAGGAGAAATTTGGAGTCTTACTGTTCATATATTTTATCATTCGTATGGGCAAGGCCACTGTTGGCCTTGCTTGGGTCATTTCTGACAGATGTTGTGTAGAGAAGGAATCTGAAATGAGGGATCTCTCTGAAAGGGCAGCCTGAGCCTGAGACGTCCCACCAAATGTGACAGCCCCAAGACACCCCAGGGAGCGAGGGAGGGATGAGTCCCCCAAGGGACTAGAAGGTGGTGGAGAGGCAAACCCCAAGGTGACTGTGGTCCTTGATGAGCCACTTGGTTGGCTGCAACTAGATTGGGGAGCTCTTGTCTCAGGGTCATCTGTTCCTCCTTGATGGAAGTTGTGAAGAATATGAGCTCCGGAGGGCTTCCCTGATGGCTCAGATGGTAAAGAATCTGCCTGAAATGCAGGAGACCTGTGTTCGATCCCTGGGTTGGGAAGATCTCCTGGAGAAGGGAATGGCTACCCACTCCAGTATACCCACTTCAGTATTCTTGCCTGGAGAATCCTGTGAACAGAGGAGCCTGTCAGGGTACAGTCCATGGGGTTGCAAAGAGTTGGATGGAACTGAGTGACACACACACAAGCTCAGAAAAGCAGGGCTTCCATGCTGTGCGGTCAGCAGTCCTCCAGAAGACACTATAAGGGTTCTTACGAGATCAGCCTCTCTGGACGTCCCTCCCACATTTATCACTTTTCTTCCTCCTTCGCTTGGCCTCCGGTTGGATGCATGATTTTTTCTTACTGTTAAAGACACATCTCTCTCTCTCATTCTTCCTCACATTGAAGTGAGAAAGGTACAAGAGGGATGGGAGAAGCAGCAAATCCCAGGCTTCTTTCATTCATTTTGTCATCTCTGTAATGAAACAGAACCAAACGTGGCTCAGGAAGTGTGGCACCCAGTATCCCACATTGCCCTGCTCGCTTTTCAAGCCGGATGGAGGCCCCAGTCATGACTCACCCTCCAGGAACTTCGAGGAATACTGTGGCCTGGGGCCTGGCCTCTGGAGTTGCCGGTAGCTCCTCCGTGGACAAAGGCATCAACAACAGAAAAAAACCCCACTGCTCCCTGACCAGCCGGAAACCTATCAAGACTGAGACTCAGGCTTAGGTCATTAGTCTAAGAAGGGAGCTTTGTGCAGCGCAGGAGAGAATCCTAATTAGGATGCTCTCAATTTCTTTGTTTCTGTTCAGCTCCCAGAAGCCCCCTACTCCTACTGCAGTCCTTTGCCATTAAAGTAATTGAGAAGCCAGTCTTGTTCCTGCATTCATTCCACAGCTGTTTATTGAGCTCTCATTATGCCCCAAACATTATTCTTGGTTCCCCTCCTTGGCTGAGCAACGACTCCCCCACTACTTTTGGCCATCCTCAGCCTCTGCTGTAGAGTGACCATTTGGAATTTAGTGCCCATCTTCCCCCGTCCTCCTGCCTTAGAATCCAATTCTTCCTTCTCCCCTTGTTGTTGAGACGCCAAGTCATATCTGACTCTTCATAGCCCCATGGACTGCAGCATGCCAAGCCTTCCTGTCCCCTACCATCTCCCAGAATTTGCCCAAGTTCATGTCCATTGCATCGGTGATGCCATCCAACCATCTCATCCTCTGTTGTCCCCTTCTCCTCCTGCCTTCAATCTTTCCCAGCACCAGGGTCTTTTCCAGTGAGTCAGCTGTTTGCATCAGGTGGCCAAAGTATTGGGACTTCAGCTTCAGCATCAGTCTTTCCAATATTCAGGGTTGATTTCCCTTAAAATTCACTGGTTTTATCTTCTTGCTGTCCAAGGGACTCTCAAAAGTTTCCTCCAACGCCACAGTTCCAAAGCTTAAATTCTCTGTCGTTCTGCCTTCTTTATGGTCCTTCTCCCCTTGGTCCTGTGCTGTGTCTCTCCATGACCTCTGGCTCCCACTGGCCTAGGGCAAAATTTCATTGTTTGTGATTGTTTTCTTTTTAATATATATATGAATCTCTTACTCTTGTTGTTGTTTGCCTTCTTATATACCAACTGGCTCTTAGAGAAATATTTCTGCTTGGAGGCAGCAAGTGTGGTGGAAAGAACAGGCAATTCAGATGTCAGTGCTGGCACCTTCACTCACTGTGACCTTGGGCAAGTGGCTTAAGCTCTCTGAGTCCATTTCTTCAACTGGACGATGGGTATGATGTTCACACCCACCCACAGGTCTGTGATGGGGATTAAATGAAATGATTCTTGGGAAAGCACGATGCAGGCATTGCATGTTCATGGGCTGTGCAGAAGGTGACTTTAGTCCTGACTGTGGCAAACGCACTCACTGGGAACCATCCTTCACTATCCTTGAATCATCCAGCTTCAAGATTCAGGAAATCTTGAAATCTTTATTTACAGCACTTCCCATCCTGGCTCCAGAGGAGGATGTTGGAAGCTGACAGAGATGTTTTCCGGATGAATTGCCCCCAAACATTCAGGGTTTTATGTTTCAGAAAGTCTGAACAAGCTGGAATTTTAATCTCCCTTCTGCCACTCCTAGTCTCATTTTGGAAATGGACTTAAAGTCATATTTTTGAGATTCTGAATGCGTGACCTGAGTTCTTTGGAGTGTTGTTTGCTGCTGTTTATGACCTGGGCTCCTGACCTGGTTTCTCTCGAAGCTTGGGCTCAGCTGGAGACCCCAGGCTCACTCGTGCCATCTCCCCTGTCTGGCCTCTGGCTTTTGGTGTCGTGTCTCTCGTTTTCTGGTTTAGATTGGGCGTCTCGCAGGTGCCTTGGCTACTGACTGTATATCCCATAACTCTCAGCCTGCCTTTCCTTCCACCAGCCTATCAGCTGCCACTTAGCCTTTTAGGTGGTCTAAGCCTTTTCTGGAATTTTCTGGTGGGAAGGCTGTCATACACCTATTCCTTCCTTGACCGTAAGCAATACTGCTTTCTTTTTGCTTTAAAACTGTGAATTCCAACTGAATTCTTTATGCTCCAGTGAGAATTACTGTATTTACCTCTGCACCAGATACTTTCTTTACTTTTCCCCCAAATATATACTTTGGCCACTAGAACGGCAGGAGAGAAGGGGATGACAGAGGATGAGATGGTTGGATGGCATCACTGACTCGATAGACATGAGTTTGAGCAAGCTCCGGGAGTTGGTGATGGACAGGGAAGCCTGGCGTGCTGTGGTCCATGGGGTGGCAAAGCGTCGGACACGACTGAATGACTGAACTGAAATATATACTGTATACACAATATATCATTTGATTATATTTTATATCATATATACTACTTTATACATTACATATAACACGTATATAATAAATTTTGTATTATGTATAATACATTCGGCGTATAACAACATACAAGTTTCCCTGTGAGTCTAACACATTGGTTTTAGGGCTACATATTCAAAGTAGGAACAAAGATGTAAAATAATGGACCATGCTTCCCTCTAGTGGCACAGCGTGGCAACACACATCTTAGCCAAGGGGAAAGCTTTGTATTTCTCTTCTTAGCAAAAGTAAAAAAACAGAGACCATCAGATGAACATAGAGTTTAGATAATTCCCTTTCTGTTATAGATTTAGGTGTACTTCTGCTACAAACTGCATTCTCAGATATGAAGTTTTTTTTGGAACTCTGCGATATTAAGCCTTTTATTTAGGGATATCTGCTGGAGAAGGTTGCAAAGACTTCCAATAGACTATTAGCCAAAAGTGAAAGTGAAAGTCATTCAGTCGTGTCTGACTCTTTGTGACCCAGTTCATGGAATTCTCCAGGCCAGAATACTGGAGTGGGTAGCCTTTCCCTTCTCCAGGAGATCTTCCAAACCCAGAGATCGAACTCAGGTCTCCTGCATTGCAGGTGGATGCTTTACCAGTTGAGCCACGAGGGAAGCCCCCAATAAATTTGCCTTGAAAGAGTTATTTGGAAAGCAAAAGTGAAAGTCTCTCAGTCGACCAAATAACCAAATAAACAAAAGGTATTATTTTCTTATGGATGCACAATACTGTATCCTGTATTTATATGAATAAACTAATGTTTTCCTATATAACTGATATATTTAAAAACAACTCTGTAAAACTGAGGTGTGTGTTATACCTCTGGGTGTTTCCCATGCTGACAGATCGGGTCTTCTACTGGTTCTAGAGCACAAATAGCCTTTGCGTGCCCACAAAAGACTACTTGGGAGCCAAGGACCCTGAGCATCTGACCTCAGGATGTCTTCTACTGGAGTCCAGTACACAGCCAGGCACCCCGCATGGGGTTCTTAGCTGGTGCTCAAGCTTCCTTTGGCCCCTTTTTGTTGATCCTTTGAGCACCTCCACCTGCCACCTCCCTTCCTCCTCCCTCCAACCCTGAACCCAGGCCCAGGACTCCGGCAATAGATGTAAATGATCCTCCAGCTGCTGACCTGCTCCTGAGGCTGTCCAGGGCCTCAGCCACACTGGAAAAAAAAAATGTAAATATATATTTTAGGGGGATCATTAAGTTTTTTTAATTTTATGTTAGGCTATTTATATTATAAATATATATTATATAATATTATATATTATATAATATTATATTATTATATTATATAATACAATAACAATAAAATATTATATATAATAGCCTATATATATATAGGCTATTGTTATAAATAAAATTGTTTATTTTATAACCCATTAACAACATTGTGATAGTTTCAGGTGAATGGCAAAGGGACTAAGCCATATATATGCATGTATCCATTCTCCCCTAAACTCCCCTCCCTGATGGGAGGCTGCCACATAACATTGAACAGAGTTCCCTATGCTATACAGTAGGTCCTTGTTGGTTAGCCACTTTAAAATATAGCAGTGTGTACATGTCCATCCTAAGCTCCCTAACTATCCATTTTTCCCCATCTCCCCACCTGGTAATGCATTGAAAATAGTTAACACTTACAACATACCAAAGCGAGAGTGGGCAGACTTCCTGCAAACAGCCAGAAAGAAAATATTTGAGATGTGTGCCCCATACCGTCTCTGCCACAAGTCTTTTCAGTTCTGCTGTTATTGGGTCGAAGCGGCTGTAGGCAATATAGAGACGAATGGATGTGTCTGTGTCCCATTAAAACTTCCTGAACACAGAAATTTGAATTTTATCAAACTTTCATGTGTCAGGAAGTATTATCCCCCTTTTGATTTTTTTCCCAAACATTTTAACATGCAAAACTCACTTTTAGCTTGCCGATGTTATTAATATAAAAATAGCTCACAGGCTGGAGTTGGCTCATGGGCCTTGGTTTGCTGACTGTGGAGTCAGAGTGAGTATTCCATCACACCTTTCTAGCAGATGGCAATTTTCCCGACAACCACCACCAGCTGAATTCTGGACTCTGCTCTATCCAGTTT
This sequence comes from Budorcas taxicolor, assembly GCF_023091745.1. Lineage (NCBI taxonomy): Eukaryota > Metazoa > Chordata > Mammalia > Artiodactyla > Bovidae > Budorcas > Budorcas taxicolor. The sequence goes on from NC_068911.1 coordinate 152,196,405, forward strand.
TCAAGATAAAACACAGCACTGGGATGACCCAGAGAGAGGATATGAGGAGGGAGGTGGGAGGGGGTTCAGGGTGGGGAACTCATGTACACCTGTGGTGGATTCATGTCAATGTATGGCAAAACCAATACAGTATTGTAAAGTAAAAACAAAACAAACAAACAAAAAAACACAGTTCATAAGGGGTTAAACTTTTTGTCAATTCCAAACAGACCTGTATTTATTTAGGTGTTTGAAACTGCTTGGCTGAGCAGGCCTTTTATTTCCTTAAAAGAATTTGTTGATAGACTGTAGATTCTCTTTGAAAAGCAGCCTCGTGGATGTCTTATAGAAGTCAAATTGAGAACCTCTGGGGCCTCGCTCAGTCACCTCTGCCTCCTTTTCCTCTGTGGCTATACCTCTGTCCTTTTTCTCCTTTCCTCTTCCTAACCAGCCGATTATATAATTAAACATTTCTTCATTTAGAGCCCTTTTATCATCCTGTGACTCTCCTGTGGCCTCTTCAATTTCCTTCTGAGACAAGGTGCCCAGGACCAAATGGAAGTCAAGGTCAAGGCGCCCATAGTTGTACGACATACTAGCACCATTACCATGGCGATCGTGCCTCTTTAATATGGACTAATAGCTCATTCTCCTCGGTGACCTCCAGTGAGCACGGGGCAGTCACCTTCTGTGTTAATTTCAAGATCTCCTCCTTAGGAAGTGATCACTGATTCAGGGCCCATCAGCCATCATAAAGAGCTTAAATTGCTCTTCTGAGTGTGAACTGCCTCCCATGGGCCTTTTAATTGACCAGGTGTCCCCTGACTGTGCTTGTCCCAGACTAGCTGCTGTCCCTGCCCTTGTTAACTCTGTTTCCATGTCTTCTTTTGGTCTAGCTGGGAGAGGTGGAGCTTACATTTGGGAATAAACAGGTGTCCTGCTGTTGACCCAACCCGCAAGGCATTCGTGATGGATTTCAGCAGACTGAAAGTGTTTTAAACCCAAGGAGGCTGTCTCTGGACGATTTTCGGGAGGTCAAACTGATCCTGGATTGTGCTCAGAGTTGGTTTGCTTCTGTTCAGGGAAAACATAACGATTTAACTTTACTTGAAACTTTCCCTGTTGGGGGGTTTTATTGGGTTTTTGTAATTCGCCACTCTAGAGAACTTCTGAGACGGGCTTTGGCCCAGCTAAATTTTTAGGTGCCCCCAACTGGTAATTGTTACAGATGTTTAAATTCACTAATTATATTGGTAAATTTTGAATATGGATTGTGATTAGATAACAATATAGTATTAATGTAGTTCATTTTCCTGAATTGGATAATTGCTGCTGTGATTAGAGGAGAGAATGTCCTGGAACTTGAGAGATGCATGCTCAGGGAATTAGGGGTGAGGGATCATGATGTTGACACTTTATTTCAAATGGTTCAAGACACATTTATATATACATATATAAGGTGCATATTAGCGCATGCATCAACACACATATATGGAGACAGATGAAGCAGATATGGCAAAATGTTAGTGACGGGCAGTGAAGGCTGAGTCTAAATGAAGAGGATATGGGAGTTCGGTTGTATTGTTTTTGCCACTTCTATGTTGGTCTGAAGTTCTTTGCAAATAAATAGTTTAATTAGGAAGGTTTAGTAATGATAATGGGGGCTTCCCTGGTGGCTCAGATGGTAAAGCGTCGGGAAGATCCCCTGGAGAAGGAAATGGCAATCCACTCCAGCACTCTTGCCTGGAAAATCCTATGGATGGAGGAGCCTGATAGGCTACAGTTCATGGGGTTGCAAAGAGTCGGACATGACTGAGAGACTTCACTTTTACTTTCTGTAATGATAATGGCAGCGCCTGAGACTTTCACAGCCAGCTGGCCTGGCCCTGCCTTCCCCCCAGTGCTCCTTGGTGTCTTCCTTCTCCTCCTCTTCCTTCTCACCCACTCTGCCCAGTGCATGTTCTTACTCTTTCACTCCCTGTCCCCACTGGTCTGCCCCATCTCAGTCAAGAGTCATCAAACTTGGGTTGAACATCAGTAGGTGCCTGGTGCTGGCAGGGCCAGGGGGGTGGAGACATTGTCCCCATCCTCGGGGAGCTACCATCCAGCAGGAAGGACAGAAATTAAACAGAGAATCACCAAGTGCTGTAAAGGAAAAGTGCTGAAAGCATGTCATAGGATCTAATCCCTTTAGGGGCTTGGGGGAGCCCTCCTGGGGAAGTGGTATTTGAACCCACAGCTATTGGAGGGTGGGGATGAGAGGGTGGCAGGGGGACCAGTGTATGTATGTGGGGCTTGAGGGCCGTGTTGGAGGTGTGGCGAGAAGCCCAGCCCGGCTGGAGCAGAGTGGGGGCCATGGCAGAGGAGGTGGCAGAGGCAGGCAGACCACTCGGAGCATTCATTTTTTCTTCTTCTGAGAGCTGGGCACAGCAGTAGACAGTAACATCATGATTAGCTTTGCATTATTAAAAAAAAAAAAAACCCCTGTAGCTGCAGGGTAGAGAGTTGGGAAAAGCACATGTATGGTAGGGAGAGAGGCTGCAACAGTCCTGCGTGGAGCAGTTACCCTCTCCTGGACCTCACAGGGCTGTCAACAGAGAGAACTGGGTAGATATCAGAGATAAAGAGGAGGGCTTGGCGGGACTTGGTGATTGATTGGACAATCTCATTCCGATGTCCCTTTATTGAAAAATTTCTCTGTTTTTCCTTTTGGTTTATAGATCTGGTTGGAAAATATTGTGGTTTTTTTTTTTTTTCCAAAAAGCATTTGCAAAGTTACCCCTTTACATGACATTGACTAATTGTCTTACCACGTGTGCCTGAGATAAATAAATATTCCTTGCACAAAGACGATGGTTTATCTGGTTAAATAAAATCCTGATAATTAGGAAATGAGAGCTATGTATCGTATACATTCTAGAAACTACAGAGGTGGGAGACAGAAATTAATGTAGTTTTAAAACAATCTAATGCACTTAAGAAATTGCACATTAGACTATAGGGTTTGTATTGGAAGGTACAAATTTTGACAGGAAAGAGACCCCATATGATGCAATCACCATTCTGACAAATAAATGCCATGGTACTTTTCCATGGCAAGGATGATTTACAATTATAGTCATATGTGGTTTTCTTTGATTTACGGCATCCTGTTAGCCAGGGAATTACTTAGCTAAATCAGTTCGGCTTGATGTAGGATTTTTTTTTCCTTGCCAAGAAAAAATTTTGGCCTGAAGAAAAGATGACATTAATTTAGGAATAGTGGAGTTATCATTGAGTTATCAAAATAAATCTGAGGACATAAATCAATTCTACTGCATGGAGAATGCTAAATCGATAAGTCCAGAAAGACTTATTGATTTCATGGTTATCACTCAAGCCTTCCTCAGTAGATTCCTCAGCCATATGTTTAATTGAAATGATAATGTAGATAACTTTGGGTAAATCCATGAATCCTGACTTTGATACGGGGTTGTTTGAGGTAATGAAATGATTTAGCCAGACTGGCTTTCTCCTTCAGATTCAGGAGGTTCCAAGGACAACACGTCTTCCTGTGTCCTGGAGCAGGTGATGTCTCAGCAGCGTGTTCGTTTGCTTTTTCTTTTTGCCTTGCCATGTGGCTTGTGGGATTTTAGTTCCCTGACCAGGGATTGAACCTAGTCACAGCAGTGAAAGCTCCGAATCCTAACCACTGGACTGCCAGGGAATTCCCAACTCAATATTGTTTTAAATCACTGTTTTAAAATTTAATTTACAAATTTAATGCACAAATAAATTGATCATAGTGTTAGTTGCTCAGTTGTGTCTGACTGTTTGTGACCCCATGGACTGTAGCCTGCCAGGCTCTTCTGTCCATGGAATTTTCCAGGCAAGAATATTGGAGTGGGTAGCCATTCCCTTCTCCAGGGGATTTTCCTGACCCAGGGATCAAACCCAGGTTTCCTGCATTGCAGGCAGATTCTTTACCATCTGAGCTACCAGGGAAGCCCATATAACTGATCACAGTATTAAAGGGACATTAAAAAAACATTATTTATAGCTAACACCCTGACATATCAGCAGCTATTATGCTCAATTGTAATATCTATGTCTGTGTCTTGTCTCTCTTATGTATAAGATTTGAGCCATTGAGGGCAAGAGTCTTTTATTTTAGTAACCCCTAGACTCATCGGAAAAGACTGACGCTGGGAGGGATTGGGGGCAGGAGGAGAAGGGGACGACAGAGGATGAGATGGCTGGATGGCATCACCGACTCGATGGACATGAGTTTGAGTGAACTTGGGGAGTTGGTGATGGACAGGGAGGTCTGGCGTGCTGCGATTCATGGGGTCTCAAAGAGTCGGACACGACTGAGCGACTGAACTGAACTGAACTGAGATCTTATTTAAAGGCATGAATATTGTTACATAGTTGTAATCAGAACAGTATCTGTTTGCTTTTGCTGCCTAATGAACAATCTCAACTTTAGTGGCTTAAAACAAAGATCCTTTTATATTTTGCTCATTATTCTGTGGGTCAGGTAGGTGGTTCTGTTCTTAGCTGGGACTGGATAGTTTGGAATGACTTCACTCCTGTTTCTAGCCGTTGATGATGACCTTGCGATGAAGGCCACCTGTCTTATTATCCAGTAGGCAGTTCACATGATGGCAGAAAAGTTCCCATCAGCAAGGAGGGGAGTAACTGTCATGCACGTGCAAGTACTATCAAGCTTTTTATTGTGTCACATGTGCTAATAGTCCCTTGACCAAAGCCAGTTACATGCCAAGCCTGTATTTGAGAGGTGAGAAATAGATTCTACCTCTTGATGAAGGGACCTACAAATATTGTGATCTTTTTTCAATATGCTGCAAAAAATAAAAGTAAAATTGCATTTTATGCTTTCTCCTAACTATAGATGCTTCCTTTTGTTATACTTATTTTTTAAAAGCTAATATATTGACTGCCATATGCTAACTGCTTTAGAAACATAAAACATTTAACTTTCAGATAGCCCCCAAAGATGGGCAAAACTATTATCCTCATGTTACTGATGAGGAAATGGAGGCTCAGAGACATCAAGCAACTCACTGAAGGGCACACAGCTAACAAATACGAAAGGAGAGATTGTAGCTCTGATTTCTTTGCCTTGAGAGCCTTACTTTTAGCAGGCTTTTCATGATGATTACCACTTCCTTCCTGATATTTAAACATTGATAATTTTGTGAAGTTGTAGAAAATATCACCAGGAGAATTTCCTAAATTGTGTACAAGCCTGGCCTTCCACTCTCATGCATTCCTCACCTAAGGGTGACTTGGGCTTTGTAGAAGAGCCATGCAATCTCCCAAGTCCGCAAACAGGACTCCTTCTGAATTAGAGTAATTTTGATGTTTGTGTTTTGTTAGGCTTAGGCCATGGAGGTGAAGCGGTGGTAGATCTGTTCAGCTCTAAAATAAAGGTCTGGGCACCATCCTGAGTGACTGAATGGTGCCCAGGCAGGCAAAGTACTGCAGTTAGTCTCATCTAAGCGCTAAAACATGGTTCAGGAACTTTTATTTTCTTGCCTTCTCTCCCTGGATTAAGCGTCTCCCAAATGATGTCACAGAATCATTCAGGTATTGTCTTGCCTTTTCCTGCCTGCCATCTTCTTGGGGTTGATCAGCTGACCATTGCTTCTTGGTGGACACAAGCTAATCAGACTGTGTGTTGAAGAAGAAAAAGCCAGGCTCAAGAACCCCACCCCTTAAATGGGTGGGATTCAGGATAAAACAAAATAGTTGTTTAGGTATAAATGTTGGACTGGAAAGATCATACATGACGATTTACACAGACACTTAGGAGGAGCCTTCAGAGATGTCCAGAAGTTTGGTCAAGAGCTCAGAGGGGTTTCTCCACATCTTAACCACCATTTCAAGTAAGTGGGCCAAAAGTAGGCATAAAGGAAAAACCACATTCTTCCTGTGTTTCTCCTTTACTCTTATAATACTACTGCACTCACAACACTTTTGACCCCAGATGTGTGGGCTTTCCACATTTCAAATATTTCTGTGGTACAAGTTAGGCATCTTACCATTCAATTCAATCCTGACACCAACCGGAGTTATCATGGACTCCACAAGTTAAGGTCTCCGTCCCACGAGAACCTTGCTTCAGATGCCAATTGCAAATAGTAGGTCTCCAGGTTACCCACAACTTCTGTCTCACTGGTTACAAGTTGGAGTTTCCCGTTATGCTCCTTCTTGGATTTGATCATTTGCTATGGAAGAGCTCTCAGAACTTAGGGAAACACACATTTATAAGTTTACTATTTAATAAAGGATACAGGTGAACAATCAGATGAAGAGGTTCATAGAGTGAGTTCTCGAAGCGTTCAGAGTGCAGGAGCTTCTGTCCTTGTGGAGCTGAGATGCACCATCCTCCTGACACGTGAATGTGTTCACCTACCCGGAAGCTCTCTACACCCAGTACTTTTGGGATTTTTATAGAGGCTTTATCACCTAGGAATGACCAGTCACTAACTCAATTTTCAGTCTCTTTTCCCCTCCTGGAGAGTACGGGTGGGGTGGGGCTAAAAGTTCCGATCTTCTAATCATTTGATCTTTCTGATGATCAATCCCCCCTGCAGAGTGGGGAGGGATTCAGGAGTTGCCTTATTAGAATAAAAGACATTGCTATCACCCAGGAAATTCCGAGGGTTTAGAAGCTCCATGCCAGACAATGGGGACAGATACCAATGCCTATATACATATTTTTCTATTATTTCACAGTAAGCAACTTCCCTATACACATAAAACCTATATGCATGAATGTCTCAAATGCTCAGCTTTTCAAAAAGTCCAGCCTCCGTGGGTATCTTTTGTGTATGCTTCAGAGTTGTACTGGTACTGGTTCATACCAGCTTGCTTGTCCTATAATTTATTATCAAATTGTCAGGAATTTTGTACCCATTATTAAAAATTGAATTATATACACTTACAATTAAATAAATTATATCAAAGAAATAAATCAGACCTCATCACTTACTCTTTATTTTACATTTTACTGTTATCTATGCTGCTGAGGTTATTTATATCTATTTTATCAGTGTGGTGGAATTATATCATCATGTACTGCTTCTCATTTCTTCCCAGCAGCATTCATGACATCATATTGGTAGCTTGGAATCAGTCATGGTGGGCTTATTTACACCCTGGAAATCTGAAAATATGACAAATTAGGGCTTGATTTATTTTTGTTTTGTTGATTGCCTAGACTTAAGAAAATAATGGAGAAGAGCAAATAACGCATATTAAACTTAAAAGTGGGTCGTATCTGTACCTGTGGCATTGAGAGTAGTCCAAAAAGTGGAGGAAATCTCATAGTATTTGATACTAATATCTGATTCAGCAAGGAGGTCACCGTGTCGTTGATGAGCAAGTGAAGTTCTGACACCCATATGAATCATTTTACTTTCTTTTTTCTTGTTAACGGGAAGGAAGCTATCAACCAACATTCGTGTTATAACTATACTGGTTTGTCATTTGCAGCCATAGCTTGACTATGGATTCAGGGCTTTGACAAAAGTCAAGAAAACAGTGTGAGTCCATTGGCTACATGGGATTTACAACAAAGGGTGTTGTGTGTGTATAATTTATTATTTATTAATCAGTGTTATATATCCTTTATATCAGTGAAATTCATATTAAATCTGTAAACATAGTATAGCTGTATATGCACACATTTTTTCCCCCTAGAGAGACATTGTTAAACATTTACCATCACTTCATCAGCAAATTCCCACCATTCTCTTACTGGTTACTTATGAGAAATTGGGGGATTTTCCTCTTCAGTCTGTATGCTTGAAAACACCATCTTTCTTTTTATCCTTGGCTCACTCAGTCACAGCTGCTGCTGCTGCTGCTAAGTCGCTTCAGTCGTGTCCGACTCTGTGCGACCCCATAGACGGGGGCCCACTGTCTCTGGGATTCTCCAGGCAAGAATACTGGAGTGGGTTGCTATTTCCTTCTCCAGTGCATGAAAGTGAAAAGTGAAAGTGAAGTCGCTCAGTCACAGGGAGCCCGGCAAATCATCAAATTCAGCCTGCAGAGGAAGTCTAAAGGACCAAAAATGACTTCCCTACCATCTGAATCCTTTTCTACAAAGAAAGTTCCAAAAAATTTCCTACCAAGAAAGAGTTGGCAGTTCTTGGGTCTTTTGTAAGCGAATATCTTATTCATCACAAAGCAGCACTTTAGGGTTTTTGTGTGTGCATGAATCAAATAACAACAAAAACAAGTACTTGTATGTTTTATCAGTTTATCAAATATATCTTTTCAAAAAAGCCTATCCACATTTATCAGCTCATTTCATACTTCTCAAGTTTTCTCTGTTTCTTTTTAAAGAAATTCTAGTACTTAATATATTTACTTACAATGCTTCCCATTACAGTATTACATGTAGTTTTGATGAAACAAATATTCAACATATCCGTGAATTTCTCTGTTTCTAGCGATTCATATGCAGCTGGGGAAGGGGAATATTTATTACAGCTTTAGAGGCTAGCTAGCTCATTTCTCTCCACGATGTTATTGCCTCTCAGACATGGTATTAAAGGCGTTTACTTGCTATTTCCTACACTATTATACCAAATCTGCAGTGAATTCAGGGCAGGAAACAAAACCCCTTAAGTGGATATTAATAGTTCTAGTGGAAAGAGTAATCCCACTTGCCAAAAGTAAGTATGATGTAGTTGACTTTCAATCTATTTCTCTCTTGGGGTATCGGGTGGAGAAGCATATTGGGAATGCTAGGGGAGGAGAGAGGAGCAAGGAGCTGCCTCAATGATTGTAGACAGAGCTCTTGACTAAATATGGTACCTGTTTTAGTTTTCATCGTGATGGAGGAAAACACCATCCAACTCATCTTCTTGGTTGTTGTCATCAACATCATAGCATGTAAGGTTTGCTCTGGAAAATTCTGCATGGAATAAGTTCTGAATTTATTCAAAATTAGGTAGCAACTCATTTGTAATAGTTCATGCCTGTTAACAGCAATTAGACGAGATCTCTGTAGCACCTAGGGTGCTGGAAGTTTGGCTAGTAGCCAGTTAATATGATTGATTTTCAGAGCTACTCAGGATCTCTCAGATCTGAATAATGGGCATTTGGGACTAATGGAACTGATTTGATGCTGTCTGATGATCAAACTAAATCAGACTGCTATCAGATCTTAACTTTATGCTGCGTGAGCTTGGACTGTCTACAATAGCATCCTTGGCAAGCTTGGGAATGAAAAGATTCAATTTCAAAAGTAAACACAGAGAACAAGAATAGTTCAGAGGACAGCTTACACTGGAACAAAACCCAGCTAATTAGTGGTAACAAATACAGCTGAAGGTGGCAAAACTGAAGTAGTATTTTACACAGCAAAGAGCAACAGATATATTTTTTTCACCAAGATTTGTTTTTTTCTCTTAAGTTATTGATTACCTTTGTGAAGGAGAGAATATTGACATGTGCAGAAGACCGGAACGAGTTGAAATAGTTTTAGATAGAGTATCTTTGGCAGGTCTTCATGTTCTGATTTAAGTGGGAACCACTGTGGGTTCTGAAATAGCTTCTATAACCAGTTTCATCACAGACCTAATCATCCAAATCGTCATTCTCTGTAATTTGACTGAAAGGCAGTGGGACAGCAAAAGCTTCAATTCTTAAAAAGGATTTAGCAGCCAGCCAGCTTATGCTTATTAGAGACGCTTTTACACCATCTCCTCCCCTGTCTCTTTACTCCAACCACAACTAAATAAATCCAGAGGCTTGAATCAAAGTACAGAGTGGGGAGGGCCAGGAGAGAGGATCTGAACAGACTCCTGGAGAAAAATAGTTCAGTTAAAAAAAGCATTAAACAAGGCTTTACTATCCTCCAAAATTGCCATTCTCAAATACTGAGAACTTAAAGAGAAGTCATTTTTTTTTTTTTTCAGAGAACGGGCAAGGACACACCCTTAGGCCAGATTAGAGTGGAAATAATCCAGTGCTTCACGTGACCTGGATCCTGGAAGCTCTTCTCCACTGTGTGACCTTTGACGAGACTTAACCTCGATGAGCATTAGTCCCTTGTTTGTGTCTGTGTTTACTTTCAACCCTTTACATTTTTTTCCCCATGGTAAACCTTTCCACCTTTAGGATTAAGATCCTTTCAAGACTTTGCTTTCACACTGGGTTGTCTTTTAATTTTTATGCTTTCGATTTTTAGCAAACATCATTTAGAAACTATATTGGGGATATCCGGGAAGGCCAGATGTTTTTGTAAGGAAATGTAAGAAAAATACCATCCTTCAGTCAAACTTACTTTATCACAAACCAGTCCTCATTTTGATTATGTATGCCAAGGCACTGAATTAAAAAACAAACACATACAAACTAGTGTAAACATGTGACCCAAGTGTCTGCTTCTCCCCTTGCCTATTCTATTCTAGACAGGTTGAGTTCCTCTAACATATTATTTTTGCTTATGACTATGTTAACTGTGGCCCTCCTTTTGTCTTCACCATTCTCCTCTCACCTTTGCACTGTCTTCTGGGACTGCTCAGCTCAGTTCAGTTCAGTCGCTCTGTCGTGTCTGACTCTTTGTGACCCCGTGAACCACAGCATGCCAGGCCTCCCTGTCCATCAACAACTCCTGGAGTTTACTCAAACTCATCTCCATTGAGTCGGTGATGCCATCCAACCATCTCATCCTCTGTCATTCCCTTCTCCTCCTGCCTTCAATCTTTCCCAGCATCAGGGTCTTTTCAAATGAGTCAGCTCTTTGCATCAAGTGGACAAAGTATTGGAGTTTCACCTTCAGCGTCAGTCCTTCCAATGAATATTCAGGACTCATCTCCTTTAGGATGGACTCGTTGGATCTCCTTGCAATCCAAGGGATTCTCAAGAGTCTTCTCCTACATCACAGTTCAAAAGCATCAATTCTTCTGCGCTCAGCTTTCTTTATAGTCCAACTCTTACATCCATACATAACTACTGGAAAAAACATAGCCTTGACTAGATGGACCTTTGTTGGCAAAGTAATGTCTTTGCTTTTTAATATGCTGTCTAGGCTGGCCATAACTTTCCTTCCAAGGAGTAAGTGTCTTTTAATTTCATGGCTGCAATCATCATCTTCAGCGGTGGCTGAGAAGGTAAGGAGTAGGTGGGTACCCCACGTCCAAGGTAAGGAGCAGTGGCTGCGCTTTGCTGGAGCAGCAGTGAAGAGATACCCCACGTCCAAGGTAAGAGAAACCCAAGTAAGACAGTAGGCGCTGAGAGAGGGCATCGGAAGGCAGACAGACTGAAACCACAACCACAGACAACTAGCCAATCTGATCACTGGGACTGCTACTGATGGCAAAAACTTGGATCCTATGCACTGGTGCCAAATTAACTCTTGGAGACAGAGTTTTGGGTGGAGTAGAAAAGAGTAGCTTTATTGCTTGGCCTTGCAAAGGGGGACACAGCAGGCTAATACCCTCAAAACTTTGTGTCCCAGTCCTGGGGAGAATTTGGTAAGGAGCTTTACAGCAATGGTGCAGGCATGGGGTTGCTGATAAGGATCAGGGTGTGTGTGCAGGGCCTATATTCCTTTAACCCGGCCTCAGATGGTCTCCTGATGTTCTTCAGCTTATCAAGCTGTGACCTTTTTTCTGGAATGAAAACTGTTTCATCAAGTAGTTAGCATCTTCCATTTGTTGGGAGTTTTAGTTCTGCAGAAGAGTTCAAAGATATTGCTATGTGTATCCTTTGAGGTGGAACCTGGACCCTGCCCCAAAGCTGCACTACTGTTTTTTGACTGCTCCTTCCTTGCCTCTGCATCCCTTCCCTTCCTTGATTAGCAACTGCTTGGAATGGTCATGGAGGCTGAAACCTATTCCTTACAAATAAGAAAGTGGTGACACAGAAAGATTCCTGCCCAAGAGCCCCACAGGGTCCCATTCTATTTCACCAGCACTTTTTACCATCTTCACCCTGAGAAATGGAATATTTCCTGTCATATCAGTAAACAAGGATGTCATAGTCATCAGTAATTACAGCCCCCTAATCTGAGCTGGTGAGCCCTAAGGGCACTCAGGAAGAAGAATACCTGCCATCTGGCAGCCACCAGACGGCAGTCACTTTCTATGGTGAGCCCCAAGGGAGCTCAGGATGTGAAAAACATAGGATACTGGCCCCATAGCTGAGATGTATGTGAAAGGAATGATTTCAGGGAGCCTAGACTCTTGCATCTTCCCACACATAGAAAAGTGCTAAATTCCTTAACTTGGGATGTCTGGTTTTCTTTAACTAATGATACTCTTGTGATGTTCAGATTACCTGTCCTTTGTTGCAAAACTTCTATTTTACCTGGCTCCTCCCTGGAGCAGTTCTGTCAGGGTTACTTGAGGTGCTGTCTTCTGGGCTTGAAGTTCTAAAAATTTCAACTAAATAAAGTATAACTCTCAACTTTTAGGTTGTGAATATTTTTTTAGTCAACAACCCTCTGCTGGAAACAGGAAATTTATCAGTGAACCCCCACTGTGGTAGTTTTGTGGTAATAAGGGGAGAGAGAAGATGACTAAATGGAGCATTTAACAACTATCCTTTTTTCCACTCCCCTTAGGAGGTCCTGGAATTGGAACCTTAGAACAGAGATGGCAGAAGGCATTTCAGGACAGACAAGAGAAGGGAGGATGCTGCAGAGAGCAGGCTGCCTTATTCACAGTTTGCCCAGACCTGGCTCAGTTAGCTATCATCCTGTAACTAGAAGAAGACCTTTCGAAAAGACTTTGACTTCCAACATCTGGTTAAACCACATCATAATGAAAAGAGAGTCTGGTTGATGAGGTTGGCCTAAGCCCCACATTTTTCTCTGTTAGTTCTCTTTCTGCTCTGTCTTTGTAAAATCTCTTTGAGGGTGTTGAAGCACCTAGTGACAGATGTGGAGATTTAAAAGTTTTAGGCCCCTTGATTTTCTTGGTGGGCTATAGCGACTCATCTGCTCTCACTCATCTGATCCAACCTGTCTTCAGATCATGTTGAAATTCCTTTTTGTCACATCCCACAGAACATGACAAACAGGCAGATTAGCCTGATTGTTGAGGCCCATCAGCTCTATGCTCTTAGTTAAATGATACCCAGCACGGATCATGAAGCAAAGCTTTGCAGGGTTAGCTGGGTGTGTAATTACAATGACATCATTTAATAAACTTGCCATCACTGTCTTAATCCTCAGTCAAGTAAAAGCATGAGAATCCTTGTTAGCCATGATTAGGTGACACTGATGGTTAACAACATTTTCTCATCTCACCAGATTCATTTTTATTAAAACCCTTAACTTGGTTAAAGTGTTTTTTTTTTTTCCCCAACAGGATCACCTGATTGATGGTGACTTTGTGGGTTTTCATGATGAAGGTGTGTTATAAGTAAGTTTAGCTTGGTTTTGCATTTGGGTTCTTGCTGGGATCTATTTCCTATATGGTTTCTAACCCTCTAGCCTCCCTTCCTGTCTTATCTGTACTTGGGTCCTGTCCATCAGACTGGCTAGGTATTCTTCAAGCACATGTTCATTCTACTAAAGGTGAAGAATATTGCACAAACGGGTTAGTATCAGGAATGGTTTTGTCTCCTCTCTCATCAGAGTCTGGAGTAGAACTGGGCTGAGTTCTTGGCAGTGCCCAGGGTTCTGGTTAGATGGGCAGATTCTGACCTGACTTACCTTCTTTCTCCCACCTGTTTCCTCCTGGGAGTACTGCCCTGGTGCCCCCTGCCCCCATACCTAACAGCACCAGGTGTGCATGGATATTCGAGGGGTGAAAGAATAAGGGGCTGAGGGTTCCAGATTCCAAATAAACAACTGTTGTCTCTCTTTTCCTGCGAGCCATGTTCACCTGGGTCTTGGGAGAAGCAGACCTGGAGACAGCATTAAACCTGCAAGGATTTTATTAGGGACAATGCCTACACAAGAGAAAATGGGGGAGAGCTGTCCAGCTGTGATGGAAGTCTGAGCTGAGTAGAGGAGGAGGGAAGGTTGGTGGCAGCATCCTAGACTGCCGCTAAGGGAGAGGAAGGTTTAGCCAGCTTCCTGGAGAATCTTAGAGCCAAGACAGCCACCAGCCTGGTTATGGACCTGCTGTGCTTAGCCACGGGCCAGGAGCAGCTCGTGGGAACGGTGGCCTCAGCACGAAGGTGGCTGTAGCTTTCTGAGTGTGGACCCTGGGGCCCTTGGTTAATCATGCCTCCTGGATGTGGAGGTCTGCGAGAGGCCCTCCCATGACTGCCACAGGGCCGATGGTCAGAGTTGAGCCTTCTGTGGAGCTGTGGAGGCATCCTGTCTTAGGGACACTCTCCTGTGTCCCCTGTGCTTCACTGCTAGGCCTAGTTGCCCCTGAGGCCATCTGCTGTGCAGGGCTTAGTTTCTCCACACCTTCCTGCCATCTGAGGCGCCATGTTGACTCTGCCATTGAGAAACGGGGAGTGGAGAGAGGGCCGTGGTATCAGAGTGAGACTGCAGAGGGCCTCAGCCTCAGATGCTGTACTGAGGAGCTCATAAGCCACCCTGAGGGCAGTGGGGAGCTGCTGGAGTGTTTCAGCATGATGAGCAGTATGGTCGGTTTTGTGAACATCGACCCTAGCAGGCAGAGGAATTGCTGGGGGAAGGAAGTGGCTGAGAGGTGAAGCAAGCAGAGAGACTAGTTAGGAAGATGCTGCAGCTACTTGGTGGGATGAACAAAACATGGAATGAAGCACCTGCTCCATCTGTAACTTCCAGCTACTTCATGAGGGCTGTGTTCTTCCTTGGCCCTTCCACCCCGGCTGCTATGCTAGGACATGTTTTCTGGAGAGCTCCACCTAGGACTGGTGTGTATGAGTGCTAAGTCTCTTCAGTTGTGTCTGACTCTTGGTGACCCTGTGGACCTGCCAGGAACCTCTGTCCATGGGATTCTCCAGGCAGGAATTCTAGAGTGGGTTGCCATGTCTTCCTCCAGGGCATCTTCCCAACCCAGGGACTGAACCCGTGTCTCCTGCATCTCCTGTATTGGCAAGTGGGTTCTTTACCGCTAGCACCACCAGGGAAGCCCCAGGACAGGTCAGTACCCTAATATTAATAACTACTTTCTCCTGACCCTTCCCCTGGCACCAGCTGAACAATTTGGAATAAGAGTTTTCATTAAGATCAACTTTGTTTAGCTGTGGTTATTTAGACTCTTGGTGCCTGGGGAGGTAACTCAGCCCTCTGGCTTCTGCTGCGGGAGCAGTGATATTTGAGTGAAGCTCTTAGGCCTGATCCATGTCAAATTTCATGTGTGATTCCTTGCTGGCAGGAAGTCAGTGCTTCATGCGTTGCTTTGATCTTCATGTTCACTGTAGTCGTACGCCGGTTGTTCTGCTGTGGAACTTTTCCTCATTGTTTCTTTCTGCTTTCTTTCCAGGAGTTCTCTGTGGTCTTAGATGATCCCTTCTTGAGAATGGTGTGTTTCACTTGACCACACACATATCTTCTATTAATATTTCATGGTTCTACACCCTGCCTGTGTTTTTGTTTTCTAGGTCTTTCCCCTTTTGTCTTAATACATTCACACCCCAGGTTTATCAGAAGAGGGCGCTCTCTGCGGATGGTGGAATTCCTGGGGTTCCCACTTCTAACTCCTGTCTGGAAATTTGTGGCCCTCTTGGTGGGCTGTTTACTGCTGTCTAGAGCACTGGTTCCTGGGCTCTGTTCCCTAAATACCAGGAAAAGACACAGATTTTCCCCTAAAGCACAACTGAGACCAGACTGGTATGTGATTCAGACGTAACTGCAGTTCATTGGGGACAACAGAGGGACAAACGCAGAGAGTCACTTACTATGTGCAGCCAGCTCTGGCTGCAGCTGGAGCAGCCGTCTCGGGTCCTTTCCTTTGCATGCCCCAACTGGTGGCCCTAGTCAAAGGTAACATCCCCCTCCCATAACCAGGAGCACCCTCAGAGTCTCTGCGTGACTGAGAAAGAGTCCAGCAGAGGAGGGCCAGGTCCACCAAGAGGAAGGACGTGGGTGCCTCTCATCTCAAGTCTACCTACTGAGTTTGGGTGTTCTGTTCTAGGATCACTGGCTTTGTGAAGGGTCTGTCCTTTAAGATAGACCCTGCATTGCCACTCACAGCCGTGTAGCCTCACACCATGTTCAGACAAAGCAATCTAATCAGAACACAGTTGCCCAACAACCTCGTGTATCAACCTTTGCAGGAGACCTTTCAACCATGACATCATGGACTCCTGTTCTGTCCCTCATGGTGCTTACCCTTCAGCCTAAGTCACAGTTAAATGCAGATTGCTGGGGTTTTGCTCCTAGCAATTTTGTTTCAGTAGGTCTGAGCTACTTCACTGATGAGCCTAATACAGCTTAAACCCACAGTTTGGTTTCTCTAAGCAGTGTCTGGCTCTGTACTTGCATTTAGCAATATGGGCTCAACTGTGCATGGAATTCAGCTTCCAAGGAGAAAAGTAAGAGCCAAGGTCAGGTGTGAAGTACAGCCACAAATTAGAAAAAGAGACTTTGGTGCCTGGACCCAAATTCAGGACACTGCGGGGCAGATCTTGCTACCTGTTTATGATCACCTCTTGGGTATCATATTTTCCATTTGGACTCTTGATGTTAAAGTCCACAGCCTGTCAAAGAAATTTTTAATAGGGAAAAGAGAGAGATGGAATGACTTCAGAAAACAAAGGTGATATCAGAGCTTTAGGATTTTGCTTCAAATTTGATATTTTATACACTGAAAAGAACTCCCTTTTGTTGGGTTGGATTGAATTTATTTGGTGTAAACACACATCCTTTAAATACCACTGTGTTTTTATGTTCAAATACTCTGCATGAAAGACCAATGATTATTATGCACAGCAGTGAACAACATTGTAATCTCTATAATGCAATAAATTAATTAGTAAACTGTTACCAATTTTAAATGATACTAACACATCCATAGCTGGCATGAATTTAAAGCTACTGAAATAAAAATTTACTGTTTTCAAATTGGCATTTTAAAATGAAAAACAAATTGCTTTATGTAGAACATTTACTTAATTGTATATGCTCTAGTGGGCTCTTACCTGAATTATTTGGCATGTGAAGAAAAGGAAGTAGGTTCTTAGCTGAGAAAAAAAGAATGATAGGGGGGCTTTCTACAATACTTTTCAAGGTTTTCATGGAGAAGTTTCACATGAAACTACATCTACTATTGTTGTTGTTGTGCAGTTACTCAGTCATGTCCAACTCTTTGTCACCGCATGGACTGCAGCACGCCAGGCTTCCCTGTCATTCATCATCTCCTGGAGTTTGCTCAAACCCATGTCCAGTGAGTCAGTGATGCCATCCAACCATCTCATCCCTTGTTGTCCCCTTCTCCTCATGCCTTCAATCTTTCCCAGCATCAGGGTCTTTTCCAATAAGTTGGCTCTTAGCACAGGGGGCCAAGTATTGGAGCTTCCGCTTTAACATCAGCCCTGAATGAATATTCAGGGTCAATTTCCTTTAGGATTGACTGGTTTGCTCTCCTTGCTATCCAAGGGACTCTCAAGAGTCTTCTCTAGCACAACTATACAAAGAACTAAAAAAAAAGTATACCATATACCCAACAGTATGTTCTACTAAAGATTAAATCTGTGTTTTCCCCCTGTTCTAGCAAGAGAGGGTGAAAAAGATACCTTGTTTGTCCTACAAAGAATGCATCTTTGAATCAATGAAAATACCTCCTAGGCCATCCCCATGAAGAGATCTGGAACTGCTGTAGATATACTGAGAAAAGGGATAATTCTGTTTTCCAGAAAATGGGGCTGTGACTACACATTTGGGACCAGTGTCTGGGAGGAGAAATGAAGACTCTTCTGGGAGGAGGCTTGGAGAGAAGGTGCCTGGGGCTCCGGGTTCATGAGGTGGTGAAAGCTGAGCTCACCTATTTCCTGAATTCTAGGGCTGGCTTTTGGTAGGAGAAGTAGGTGAGGATGGAGGCAGAGGAGTGCTGTGAAGATGGGCATTCTGCCACCTGGACCATGTTCTTGGCTTTTTCCTCCTGCCTTCTTGGGCTGTCCTCCCAAGATTCTCTCAGGTGTTCCTGCAGACAGTGATACCCACTAATCCAGTGAGGGAGTGTAGCCCAAGGGCCTATACTTTGGAGAGAGGATGAAAGCGTCCTCAGGGGAAATATGTGTGAGTCTAAAAGGCTTAGCCATCTCCGTTACATAAGTCTTCATTGTGAAGCAGGGTTTTCTGACAATGATGGAAATCAGTCCTTTGAAACAAAGATCAAGTGGACTTTCCTAGGGGCCTTTGACCTAAGAAAGTGTCATCTGTTTGGGATGGATTTTGTGTGGTCTTGCCTGGTGGAGAATGGGGCACAAGGGATGTGTGAGGGGGTATAGAAGAGGACGGGCAGGCAAGGAAATCAAAGTAAGTTTACTTCTCACATTGGGATTATCTGCCTACTCCTCTGCTGATATTGGGATGGGTCCCATCATTGTTCCTGCTTCTCCTGGTTTGCCCCAACTCCCCCAGGGCATATTAAAAAAATACCTAAATCAGGTGCGTTATCCTTTATGCTTGGTTTCATAAGAATAAACTGCCGGAAAATATATGCTCCGATGTGTCTCTTTTTATCCTACTGAGAAAGGAATCTTTGTAGCACTTTCTCTTGTGAATAGAACCCAATAGTTCTCCTTTGTGAAGTCAAATGGTATATAGTCATGCTCGATCATGGTATTGCATGTAATTACAAGCCTGTTGAATTCAGCATTTAAGCCCAGTTTGGGGGATGTGGAGCTCAGCTTTTTTCAATCATACACAATTAGAGCTGGCTTTCAGGTCTTTTGTATAAAGCTGGTGCTAGCTGGTTCATACCCATGTCATACCTGCTGTCAAAATAGTTTGACTATTGCCTCTTACTTACCTCTCTGTTTTTTCAGGTTGGCTGCATCACCAAGCTGTAAGTCAAGATGTCTTGTCCAGCCTTGACTGTAAGTGCCAGCTGACACATCTAAAATTTATGTGTAACTGATGAAGTACAATGGATTTACAAGGAGCTATCTCCAGGCTTCATCCATCAGATGAGACAACTGGGTACTGTTGAAATAATTGTTTTATTTACAGTTCATTAAACTTCCAGTGGGCAGAATTCAAAACCAGGGTTGACCATACCTGGTTCCCTAGGCTCAATAACATCCCTTACCTGTGATGGTGCCTCCCTGGGGTCCAGTGTAGTACACGTGCTCATCTGGTCTAAATATATCCTGGCTGACTCTGTGATGGGTTAGCTTGCTAGGTTTTTCACGTAGGGATGTGCTTTCATGTAAGAGTGTTTCCCACCTTGGATCCCTTCACCCAACACACAATAAAGCCAATCTATTGAAACCAGCTTGTGGTGAAGGAAAGTACAGCATTTACTGCAGGGTGCCAAGCAAGGAGAATAGGCAGTTGGTACTCAAAAGACAAACTCCCCTATAGCCTTCAGGAAAGGGTTTTTAAAGGCAACATTAGGGGTGTGGGTTGCAGGATGCCTGATCGGCTCATGGACATTGATGGTGGTGATGGAAGTCAACATCATCAGCCTTCTGGTCCCAGCTGGTCTGGGGTCTACGTACCTGTGGTCATCAGTTTCCATCTGATGGGAGCCTGGTTTCTGTAAACTACTTAGAATGTACATCAGACATGTTGGCTATGTCCTTCAGGGAGGAACCAAAAGTTCTCTGTCTCTGCTATGGCTGATCTATTGTTTAAATTGTTACCAGTTTCCTGGCCCAGCAGCTATTCTTTGTTCCTATGTGCTCACATTTTTCTAACCATTTAACCCCTGAGATAACCTTTTGAGACTCAGGAGAGGCCTGAAGTGTACCGCTCAACTTCAAGAGGATAAAAGTTGTTTTCTTGGTTCCCCTGGAGTCCTTGATTCTGAATCTTGTACCCTACACTGAATTTCTGCTACTCTGCCTAGAAAGAGCTGCGAATTAGGAAGAAGATGGGAAAAGATAAAATGCTTTGGGATTTACGTTACAGCAGTGACACTGGAGATTGAATTTCTCTTGTTCAGTTTTCCCAGGCAGTTGTAAACTCTTCTTGTCTAAGTTCAGTCAATCATATGCTGTAGACCTGTCCTGTCCTACTATTCCAGACATATAATTATGATTTAAAATAGTAATAAGTAGGATAATAGCTGTCAAGTAGTAGAGCAATCACATACATTATTTCATTTAATTTTTAGAACAACAACCCTGTAAATAGGAATTATTTCCTACCTTTTGTGGATAAATAAACTGAGGCTCTGAGAGTTTAGTAACTTTCCCAAGTTTACTTAGGCAAACTCTGCCCAACACCAAAGCCAAGAGTCCATCCTTGCCACTGTGTGGTCTTGCAAGGAAACCCAATGATTCCATCTGGCCAATGTAGTTTCTAAAATGAGATGTGGCTAAGTGTTTCATGTGCTCCAGCTTTGTATGCAAAGCTCATATTTCCTTTAAAATTCCACTGCTCACTCCTTCGGTCAAGGTTATCTTGGACACAGAAAGTTCTTCAAACATTCAGACCACCTGTCGCCCATGGAACGTTCTGAACCTTGACAGTCTCTGAAGTGTTCCTCCCCTTGCATGAAAACAGCTCTATCTGGCTTATAATTAGAAGTCAAATAATTTTTAAATGGCTTCCACACGGCTCAGCTTTCAAAGAGGTTCCAGTTACATGTAACTTCACATAAACAGATAATCAGAGACCAGAGGCAGAGAGCACAGTTCCTGGCTCCTAATTGGCATGAAGCAGGGACATCTGCTCTGCATGAAGCCTGGGTCAGGTCTGCCCTCTCATCTGTGACCTCCTGCGGTTGTGAGGGGCTTGCCCTGGATTGCATAAAGACTTCACAGGGGCATTGAAAAATGGGATGGAATCAACTTGAACAGAAAACCTAATTGGTTTGAATCCTTCCTTAACCACTGTTAATTATTTTGGGATTGAATGTCCATCTTATAAAACAGATGCTTTTCTTCCAGAGGTAGAATTTCTTGCTTTGGTTGCAAGTCCAAACAAGTTAACTTAAAAGGCTCCATTATAAACGAATCTGACATGATTCTACTCTCCTCCTATTTAAGATGAACTTTGTGGATTGGAGGATATGAAACACCATATATTCAGCAAGTTTTGTTTCAATTTTCCCCTCCATTCCTTCAATATCCCTGCTCCTAGCCTTTATTATTACTTCTATTTTTAAATTTCAAAACTGGATGGAGATTGTGGGGTTGGGAAAACTGTTTAACCTACAGGGCTTGGGTCTGAGATTTCTCTTGAAGCTGGTTTTCCAGAAGACCAATTGTTCCCAAAGTACCTAGAATGGAAGAGTCCTAATTCACCTTGTGTGCTCAGTAGCTCAGTTGTGTCTGACTCCATGCAACTCCATGGACTTTAGTCCAGCAGGCTCCTCTGTCCATGGAATTTCCCAGCCAAGAGTACTGGAGTGGGTTGCTATTTCTTACTCCAGGGGATCTTCCTGACCCATGGATTGAACCTGTGTCTCTTGCGTCTCCT
Source organism: Budorcas taxicolor (assembly GCF_023091745.1). Classification (NCBI taxonomy): domain Eukaryota; kingdom Metazoa; phylum Chordata; class Mammalia; order Artiodactyla; family Bovidae; genus Budorcas; species Budorcas taxicolor. The sequence goes on from NC_068911.1 coordinate 152,217,889, forward strand.
GCATTGGCAAGCAGATTCTTTACCACTGTGCTATGTGGGAATTTCAGTAATTCACCTTACTCCAAAAATTTCTGAACTTCTGGCAAGGATGCTAAAAGCTGGAGGCTCCCCTGAATGAGGTCTATGGGAATAACATGTGCTTGCAAGTGAGGCAGAGGGAGATTTATTTTAGAACTTTGTTCCAAGGTTCTAGGACCAACACCCCACCTGCTCACACCATTTGTCTCTCCTTAGCAAGTCTAAATCCTATGCAGTCTTTGTATGATGGTTTGGAGCCATACCTTTTCCATAGATTCTTTCTACCAAGTCTGATCTTCATTGATTTAAGTATCTAATAGTATTAATTATCTAAATAACAATCTAATATTGGAATGAGTAGCAACTTATGTAAGGTGTTGGCCTAGATGTACTTTGTGGGGCTGCAAAGATGAACCAGATTTAAATCCTTCATTGAAGAGTTTACAGTCTGCTAGGAGAGAAGTCAAGTATAGCTGGGAAGGGGGAGGGATACAAATAAGCAAGACGTTACTCTACAGTGTCTTAAGGTAGAAAGCAGTACAATGTAATGAAAGATATGAGGAAATGCTGCACAAGACTCCCTTCTCTGGGGGGCAGAGAACCTCTGAAAAGGTTTTCTCTGCAGTAGTTTGAAGATTCTTTGAGATACACAATGTTCATTTGCTCCAGAAGAAGTCTACCTTGGATTTTTTTTTTTTAATTTATCAAATGATATCTTTATTTTTTTTTAAATTTTTATTTTTACTTTATTTTACTTTTCAGTACTGTATTGGTTTTGCCATACATTGACATGAATCCACCACGGGTGTACATGAATTACCAATCCTGAACCCCCCTCCCACCTCCCACCCCATATCATCTCTCTGAATCATCCCCGTGTACCTTGGATTTTTATTACTATTTATTTCCTAGTTTCTGGGAAAAGAGCCTTCATGGAAGATGTTGACAGTAGGTTTAAAATGGGGTGGGGACTTTGGTGAGCCCTACCCCCAGTAATGAAGGTGAAAGGCATACATTCAGGATGGCTTCCAGCTCAAGACGACATAAGAACCAGGGAGCAGGGACCACAATAGAGGAGGCTTGTGTGTGTTCTTAAGCTGGTGACCTGTTTCACATGTATGATATCTGTTACCACCACCTTCCCAATGTTACCTTCTAGGGATTTAAGTGATCTTACTGGGATGGCCATGTGTCAGGCTAAAATGGAGGGCTCTTTCATTAAGGAGAAAAGGGAGAAGACGTGCAGGGGAAGGCAGTTAACTGGTAAACTCTGTCTCAGAGTCTGCATTCAAGTAGTAGCAAAGAGAGTGGAGACGAAGGGGAGAATGTATGAGACACTCAGTGACATAGTGATTGGGTTTGACAGCTGTTTAGAAATGGCATGAAAATATTAAGAGAGATTTGGAGCCTGGGTAGAGTGAAGTGGTGGGAACCATAGTTAATATGTGTCAGGCATGATTCTAAAGTCCTTTCATGTGGATTTTACACTGATTTCTCAAAACAACCCTATGAGATATGTCTTAGTATTATACTATTATTATTATTTTTTAAAATGTTTCCCATCACATTTTTTCAAAATCACATAATTCAAATTCGTATGTCACAGATATTTCTCATAAAATGATAGATTCTAGTATTATTATCGCTATTTAACTGATGAAGAAAGGGGGACCCGAGGAGGGTAAGTTGCTTGCCCAGAGTGATTCAGTGAGTAGCAGAACCAGAATTTGAACCCAGGCAGCTGATTCCAGAACCTATGCCTTAACCAATACGCTGCGGTGGCAAAGACTAGAGAGAGGAGACACAAGGATTCCTCGATTCCTACGCTCACACCCCATCTTTTCTTCACAACATTCCCCCATTCCCGTGAGTATATTTCTCTTTGGTAGTGCTCAGTGGTAGATGGTAGCTGATGTTTGCACGTGGACTTGAAAGAGCACTGGAAGTTCTGTCAACCTTTCCTTTGTTTTGATCATTGAGAATTTTGAACCTTGGCCTGAGGTGGGTGCTGAGCACTGGCAATACCTTGAAGGGCCTGAGAGGGTGGTTCTGGGGACTGTATCTCAGGAGATTTCCCAGTCGGTCCGGAAGCAGACTGCCCAGAGCCCATGTTACCAGGTCCAAATGGGGCAAGAAATGAAGGAAAAGCCGAGAAAGAAATGGTAGGGCCCAGAGCTTGGGGAACTCATGTTTGGGGAAGCCTGGATGGGGTGTCAGGAAGGTGGGATCTGGACAGATTCAGAACAGGAAGTTCTTAGCGTGGTTTCTTGGGACAGTGGGCAGCTTTGTGCTCGAAGGGCTTGGGAATGTAGCTTTGGAAAGGACAGGGAGATTCATTTTGTGGCCAAATGTAACTTGGAAACAACACTCTCTGCCCATCGCTGTTTTGCAGAAAGCATGATTGAGGTCAAGTCTGTGCTAGGGCTAAAGACCAAGAGTAGAGTAAAGTCTGCAGAGAGAAGGGCAATTAGCAAATTCCTTCATTAGAGTTGGGTTCTGATTTCTCCAGTCAATTCTAATCACTTGTTAGGTTTTAACTCATCTCCTTTGGCTGGCAATGTGCAGTCACAGAGTTCAGAAAATCAGGGCCCAGTGATCTTGGGAAAAAGTAAGTAAAGACCAGGTTTCCTCTTCTGTAAAAAGATTATTACAAAATACTTATTCCCTGAGACTGTGAGGATTCAAAACACTGACCTGTGAAAGTGTTGTCAAACTCCCAAGATTAGTTATTTATTACATTAGTAGTAACGATGCCTTATTAGTCATTAATGCCTGCTAGTAAATGATTCGGTGCTTAAATTTCATGCTCCGTTGAATTTACTGTCTTCCATTTCTCACCAAGGTGCTGTTCTGCCCTGACTCCTGTAATCAAAGCTTGGAGATTTACTTAGGCACCGTGCGATTAATCTTGACAAAATTCATTAAGTTTCTATTTTTTCCCCCTATTTACTGGGCATTAGCCATCATCCCGTGGATGTGACACCTTCCTTTTATTCTGATGGGAATTTGTATTTAAAAATATATTTAGAAAACATCTTGTGGAAAAGCTGCAGCAGGTCAACTGTGGGCAAAGGTCTTTCCTTGAACACATGTCTCACGCTGGAATGAAACTTCATGTTTTGATGCATAGTGCATCTGCTCTAGGTTGTGATTGAATATGTCCATCTTCCATTCCACACTTCCTTCCTTTCCTTCAGTCCAGATTTATTTGCAAGAGACCAAATGCATCTGTAATTATTCTGTTCTAAAGACGCAGACAGGAGTAAGACGTAGTTCTGTCCTCAACAAGCTCACTGCTTGGGAGAGAAGACAACTTGAAAATAAATAATTGTAATATGGTGAGACAAATGCCATTAAATAAATAAATACAGGGTATAGAGGTGGCATTTAACAGGAAGGAGCAAATGCATCTTGGCATTTTAATAGGAGGAAAATACATCTTGGCATTATCCCTACCTGAACATGCAACCCCAGAACTCATTCATCACTTAGTGAAACTGACTCTTGTTTGTGTACAGTGTTTATTTAACGATCTTTTAAATTTCAGAGATTAAGAAGTAATTTGGGTTTTTTTAGTCACCCTTTTCCTTCTTTCATCTCAGTGATCTTCTTAATCCCTAGTTTATGTATCTATAATGCAAAACACATTAGGTCATTCCAGCCGCCCCCATTCTCTCCAGTGGCCTGCTTCTCCATGCGTTGCTTTATTTTTCCATTGTACATCTTTAATGTGCGTAAATGTGTTCCTTTCTTTAAAATACAACCTTGGCTCATCAGATTTGCAAAAATTTGAAGCTTGACAATACACTTGTTAGCAAGGCTGCAGAGAAGCTGTTACTTTCATACGCTGTTGATGGGAATGAAAAATGGTACAATTCCTATGGAAGAAAATTTGATAATATCGAACAAAACTATACGTGCATTTATCCTCTGACCCAGCAATCGGACTTCTAGGAATTTATCCTGGTATACTTCAAACAATCTGAAAATAAAAGCACACAAGTTTATTATATTTAATATTCAGTTAAATTTAGTCACTCAGTAGTGTCCGACTCTTTGTGACCCCATGAATCGCAGCACGCCAGGCCTCCCTGTCCACCACCAACTCCCGGAGTTCACTCAAACTCATGTCCATCAAGTCAGTGATGCCTTCCAGCCATTTCATCCTCTGTTGTCCCCTTCTCCTCCTGCCCCCAACCCCTCCCAGCATCAGGGTCTTTTCCAATGAGTCAACTCTTCGCATGAGGTGGCCAAACTACTGGAGTTTCAGCTTCATCATCAGTCCTTCCAATGAACACCCAGGACTGGTCTCCTTCAGAATGGACTGGTTGGATCTCCTTGCAGTCCAATGGACTCTCAAGAGTCTTCTCCAATACCACAGTTCAAAAGCATCAATTCTTCAGTGCTTAGCTTTCTTCACAGTCCAAGTCTCACATCCATACATGACCACTGAAAAAACAATAGCCTTGACTACATGGACCTTTGTTGGCAAAGTAATGTCTCTGCTTTTGAATATGCTATCTAGGTTGGTCATAACTTTCCTTCCAAGGAGTAAGTGTCTTTTAATTTCATGGCTGCAATCACCATCTGCAGTGATTTTGGAACCCCCCAAAATAAAGTCTGACACTGTTTCCACTGTTTCCCCATCTATTTCCCATGAAGTGATGGGACCAGATGCCATGATCTTCATTTTCTGAATGTTGAGCTTTAAGCCAACTTTTTTTTTTTTTTTCAAGGAAACAGGCAGCAATGTATTTATTGGAAATGAACTAGACATTACATTAACCAAATGAAGATGTAACAATGCATGAAGCATAATTGGTGCAACATTTAAAAGATCACAAAATAAAAAGAAAATTCATTTTCAAAAGAAATATTGCATCCAAGGCAAGCCCTGAACACCATAATACAACTGATAATATTGACTGTGAAGATCCAGAATAAAATTTAAACCAAACAACTGAAAGAAAAAGTTTCTTTTCCCAACTTGAAGGTTCCCTGGCTACCATCTGTGTATCATACACACCAGGTAATTTTCATCACCAGACAGTAACCAATGATATTTATCATATTCCTCATAAGAAAATACCTCTCCTACAAATAGAGAAATCTGAGGGAAATCCAAGCAACAAAACAGTTGGTGGCCCCAACTGATTAGGTCAGCATTTTCTAGAATCTAGAAATTACATTAGCTTTACTAGTAAGACTTCATTTTCTTCTGAGAAACTGCCTGGATGAGAGGGCGTGCTGATTGTAACATTACATTTACTACACTACACTGAGTCACTACATTCCACTGAGTAACTGGTCGGTCCTGGGAGTGAGAGGGGATGTTCAGATCCTTATCCATTCATCAAATGTTTCTGAAACTTTTAGAGTTAAGCCAACTTTTTCAGTCTGCTTTTTCACTTTCATCAAGAGGCTCTTCAGTTCCTCTTCACTTTCTGCTGTAAGGGTGGTGTCGTCTGCATATCTGAGGTTTTTGATATTTCTCCTGGCAATCTTGATTCCAGCTTGTGCTTTTTCCAGCCCATCATTTCTCATGATGTACTCTGCATATAAGTTAAATAAGCAGGGTGACAATATACAGCCTTGACGTACTCCTTTTCCTATTTGGAACCAGTCTGTTGTTCCATGTTCTGTTCTAACTGCTGCTTCCTGACATGCATATAGGTTTCTCAAGAGGCAGGTCAGGTGGTCTGGTATTCCCATCTCTTTCAGAATTTTCCACAGTTGATTGTGATCCACACAGTCAAAGGCTTTGGCATAGTCAATAAAGCAGAAATAGATGTTTTTCTGGAACTCTCTTGCTTTTTCCATGATCCAGCGGATGTTGGCAATTTGATCCCTGGTTCTTCTTCCTTTTCTAAAACCAGCTTGAACATCTGGAAGTTTACAGTTCACGTATTGCTGAAGCCTGGCTTGGAGAATTTTGAGCATTACTTTACTAGCGTGTGGTATGAGTGCAATTGTGCGGTAGTTTGAGCATTCTTTGGCATTGCCTTTCTTTGGGATTGGAATGAAAACTGACCTTTTCCAGTCCTGTGGCCACTGCTGAGTTTTCCAAATTTGCTGGCATATTGAGTGCAGCACTTTCATAGCATCATATCTCAGGATTTGAGAGATCTATAACTCAACTGGAATTCCATCACCTCCACTAGCTTTGTTCATAGTGATGCTTTATAAGGCCCACTTGGTTTCACATTCCAGGATGTCTGGCGCTAGGTGAGTGATCACACCATCGTGATTATCTGGGTCATGAAGATCTTTTTTGTACAGTTCTTCCATGTATTCTTGCCACCTCTTCTTACTATCTTCTGCTTCTGTTAGGTCCAGACCATTTCTGTCCTTTATTGAGCCCATCTTTGCATGAAATGTTCCCTTGGTATCTCTAATTTTCTTGAAGAGATCTCTAGTCTTTCCCATTCTGTTGTTTCCCTCTATTTCTTTGCATTGATCATTGAGGAAGGCTTTCTTATCTCTTCTTGCTATTCTTTGGAGCTCAGCATTCAGATGCTTATATCTTTCCTTTTCTCTTTTGCTTTTTGCTTCTCTTCTTTTCACAGCTATTTGTAAGGCCTCCCCAGATAGCCATTTTGCTTTTTTGCATTTCTTTTCCATGGGGATGGTCTTGATCCCTGTCTCCTGTACAATGTCACGAACCTCTGTCCATAGTTCATCAGGCACTCTATCTATCAGATCTAGTCCCTTAAATCTATTTCTCACTTCCACTGTATAATATAAGGGATTTGATTTAGGTCATACCTGAATGGTCTAGTGGTTTTCCCTAATATTACTATATTCAATATTATCACATATATTAAATTAACAAGGCAGTGTTATTTAGTTATTATTATTGTTATTTTTAGTATTATTTGTAATCATAAAACACTGGAAACCACCTGAATGTCCAAACATAGGAAATTGATTGAAAAATCATGATAATTACACACAGTGGAGTGCTGTGTGGCTATAAACAAGAACAAGGAAGAGCTCTATGAATTGACATTGAGTGATTTCTAGGAGACATTGTTAAATGCAGAAGAAGATATATAGTATGCTACCTTATTTTTTAAAAAGAAGGAAAATCAGAAAGCATATATATTTGCTTATTTTTATAAAAGAAACACAGGAAGGATACATCAAGAAACATTAAAGTTGGTTACCTATAAAGGATAGAGATATTGCAGGAGTAATACTTCTCTGAGTATACATCTTTTTGCATAGTTTTGACTTTCAGGAGTGTTAATGTTCTACAGATTCAAAAATAAAATTAATAAGAATGGAAACGGGAAAAATCTCTAAAGCTGGAAGCAACCTGACAATCACCCAATAAAACTTCAAATGGAAAACATGACTGAAGAGAGAGAGAAAGAAAGAAATGACTAATTCAGGTTACTTAGGAACACCTCAGGCTTAGGTGGGAGCATGGGTGGGGGGAAATTTCACACAAACCCTGAACTCTTTTTAGTAGGCTTTTTTTTTTGTATGGTTAGGAAAAAGCAATTCTGAAAAAATTTTGTATGTATTATAGGATTGAACAAAGGAGTACAGGTGACTCAAACAACATAGGTTTGAACTGAATTGATCCACTTATGTACAGATTTTAAAAATAAATACTACAATGCTATCTAACCTGTACCAGAGCTTCCCTGTGGCTCAGACAGTAAAGAATCCGCCTGCAATGAAGGAGACTTGGGTTCGATCCCTGGGTTGGAAAGATCCCCTGAAAGAGGGTATGGCAACCCACTCCAGTATTCTTGCCTGGAAAATCCCCAGGGACAGAGGAGCCTGGCGGGCTACAATCCATGTGGTTGCAGAGTCGAACATGACTTAGTGACTAAGGACAGTACAGCATTATCTAATCTGATGTTGGTTGAATCTGTGGATGTCAAACTACAGATACGGAGGATTGACTACAAAGTTATATGAGAATTTTCAACTGTGTATTGGGGGGGAGGTTGACACCCCTAACTGTTTTGTTCAAGTGTCAACTGTAAATAAATTGTTATTTTTGGGAATCAGGGTTCTTGCTAGGAAAGAAGGGACATAAAATGGAATGGAAGAAGGCAAAAAGAACTCTGCTGAGTTGAATTGAAATTGGAGTATCAATGTGTACCATATTTCTAAAACATAGATAGTATTTTTGTATACATATATATGTATGCATATATGTGTATTTATAGGTATAATCTATCTACATGCGTATGTTGCCTACCTTTTTCTGATGATGGGGCCAAGAAACAATAACACCTCAGTTAGACTGAACACCTCTGGTGCCCAGTCTTGGTCTCTAAAGCCATTCCCTACTGAAAGAAACCAGGGCTCCTGAGAGAAATAGCTGATTCCAGGGCTGGGGCCGGGTAGGTACGAGATGAGCCTAGAGCATTTTGTTATGCTAGAAATTAAGGAAATACACTAGAAAAATGATGGAAGCATGTCACAAGGACACAGGAGCTAGCTTGAAAGGATTCCTGCTGGTTAAATCTGGGACAGCTCGAATACCAAAATAATTAAATAAAATAATCTATCGTAAACCATTAAAAATAGGAATTCATGAGTTCCCATGATAACATATGTATACACTAATAATGAATATATGGGGAGAAGGGAGAGCTGTTGCTTACAATGAAATGCTGAATGCCAGCTGATAAATTGGGAGAAGGTACTATAGTTGAAAAGTTAGCATTTTATAAACATTATGGAAAAGATTAGATCAAGCAAGAATTATCAATACATGCTAAATTTAGGGGGAAATTTAGATGAGGAGTAGAATATTTGTATGGTCTTAAAGTATCTCCCACAGATTAATCATTAGTTCTAAGAGACAGAAATCAGTTATTACACAGTGGCGAAATTCAGCACCAAGACTGATCAAAATTTACATCAGCCATGAGAGCAGATTAACATCACACCCTTCTGGGTGTGATACCCTGAGAAAGATACAACAACATCTGGGTAGTATTTTGGCCAAGATTGTGTAGCCTGAATCATGAGGAAATATTAAACTGCAAATGAAAAATATTTTATTGAGAATGGGGGCATGGGGAACTCTGTATTTAAAAAATGTCATCATGATGACCAAGAAAGGGTCTGGAAGTGTTCCAGATTAAAGAAGGATAAAGAGACATGACAGTTAAATGCAATCCCTGACCCTGGACTGGATTCTTTACTGAGGGGAAATGCTGTAAGGACATTATTAGAACAACTGACAAAAATGGGAAATGGACAGTCGATTAGATGAAGGTATTGTTCCAATGTTAAGTTTACTGAGGATGATGACCTTACTATGTAGCTTTGTAAGATAATGTCTATTCATAGGAAATACAATGAATATATTTGAGGGTAAGTGGCCATGGCCTTCCTTTGTGACTCAGTGGTAAAGAACTTCCCTGCCAGTGCAGGAGATCTGGGTTTGATCCCAGGGTCAGGAAGATCCCCTGAAGGAGGAAATGACAACCCACTCCAGTATTTTTGCTTGGGAAATCCCAGGGACAGAGGAGCCTTGTGGGCTACAGTTCGTGGAGTCACAAAGAGTTGGACAAGACTTAATGACCGAGCATGCATGCGTGGCCATGATCTATGTAATTTTCCTTAAAAAGATAAAGGGAAAGTATATATGAGAGAAAGAGAGAGCAAGAGGAAGTAATCAAGCCAGAAAATAATAAACCACAGGGGTAAACTGTCAGCAATAGGTGAGTCCAGTTAAGAGGAAATCAAGTATTCATTTACTATTTATATTCTCACACCTTTTCTCTAAAGTTAGTTCCAAATAAAAGGTTAAAAAATCTTGCATATCCTGCTTTAGTGCAAGAATATTTATCTCCCTACTACTCTGTTTTGGCTCTGGGGACCATGTTGAAGTCTGACTACTGTTAGAATAGATAATATTAGTATTTAAGATTTTTTTTTTTTTTTAGTGAAGCCTTTTCTTTGCAAATGAAATCTCATGTAGAACATATGCTGTAGAAGAGATGAAAGAGGTCTGCTCTGATTGAAGCATGTGTGTATTTTTTGGGAGAGCATTAGAACCCTGTCTGCCTGTCTACTTCACCTCCTGCTCCTTAGGGTAGGTAGCCCTAAGGCACCTCCAGGGAATAGAGTTTGACAACCACTGCTCTAAATTAAACAGGGCGTGGTCCAACTGACCTTAGTAACCATTGAATGAGAGTGACTGTTCTGAGATCGGGTGAAAACCTCAGGATTGCTTCACAGCATTTGACTTGGGCTTTTTGGATGTGTCCTAATGCATGCCTTCAGTGATAAATGACCAGTTTTTTTTTTCCTGTCTCTCCATGAGGTTATTCCATCCTTGGCCTGTAGTTGACAGTTGACAGGTATTCAGCAACAAAGCACTGTTTGTCAAGCCCAGTGTGGAACTGTTCCAAAGGACCAAGTCATTTCTGAAGTATGTATAGATAAGACTTGTATAAGCAGAATCACATTTTCTCATAGCTGATTCATGGCTGTTTGGGATTCATTTTTGAATGGCTGTGTTGTCTCACAGATGGGATTTATGTTTATCCAACCATCTTCTTCCTTTTCTTTCAAGCAGTTAAGGGTCTTGAATATATTTGGTGGAGAGGAACTTGGCATTGTAAGAGAACTTTGGCAAACCTTTTTGTAAACTGACTTAACACCTTCCAAATTAACTGCTCTGAAAGTTGGAAACTATATAGTTGACCTTTGAACAAAATGGGTTTGAGTTGTGATGGTCCACTTATCTGTGAATTTTTTTCAATAGGAAATATGACAATACTGCATGATCCACTGTCAGTTGAATCCTTGAGTGTAGAACCTCAGACGTGGAGGAACCACCTATACAAAGGCCTGACTATAAGACGCTCAGATTTTCAACTCTGCAGAGTCGGCACCCCTACCACTCATGTGTTCAAGGGTCAACTGTATTTGTATCTACTTTAAAACTCAAACCTTAGTCAAAAATTTAAGACTATTATTTGTTTAACAAGCCTTAGAAGATTGTATCCAATAAGTTCATTTTGTTTAAGATGCGGCCATCTTGGTGTGTGTTTAGTCACTCAGTTGTGTCTAACTCTTTGTGACCTCATGGACTGTAGCCCGCCAGGCTCCTCTGTCCATGGGATTCTCCAGGCAAGAATACTGGAGTGGGTTGCTATGTCCTCCTCCAGGGGATCTTCTCAATCCAGGGATGGAACCCAGGTCTCCTGCATTGCAGGCAAATTCTTTACTGTCTGAGCCACCAGGGAAGCCTGCTATCTTAGTAATTTGCTTCAAATCTCCATTAAGACTTTTTGTAGGGCTCAAGACTCTAATTGCAACCAATCACATTGTTCTTTTCATAGAAAGACAAGTCCCCCTTACAGTGAATGGCTACAAAGCTGAAGGTAGAGATGGCCTTCAGATTTAATCTGTTGTGACATTCCTGTCAATTGGTAGAGAGTACCTGGAGTCTGATGTTGTAAGGGATTCTGGGGCAGCATTTGGGCTTGGTGAGAATGAAATCATGATTGATTTGTGAGGTCTGCTTGGGGTATGGAATGGGGAAGTTATTCAGGTGTCTGCAGCATGTGTGATATTCCTGGCCTAAAAGTAACTCTCAGGGGCCCTGTTTTGTTGAAAAGAATACATTTCCCCATAGGCCATAAATGCTGGTCTATTTTATGTACTCTCTTACTACAAACAAAAAACTGTTGCTCACCATTCCAGTTCTACAAGGATCAAGTCATAAGCCGCTTCAGTTGCTGACCTACAGTACACCCTGGAAGGAATTCAGGATAAAGCATTCTGTGTTTTAGATATAGGAACCCCTAGATAGTTAAGATGCATATTTAAGGAAGAATTTCAATGACCCCAGATTCTTGCATCCCCCATATATATATATAAGCATTGAAGTCAATTAACCTGAGATACTTACTTTTTTGTGATTAGCAGTAATATTTTACTAAGATATGCGCTTGATTAAATGTATTTCCCAGCAAAATGAAATCATGTATATAGTTTCTTCTCTCATACCTCTTTGAAGCAGTTTCTCAGAGCTATCAGAGAGGTTATTTCCCAGGCTATAGTCTTCAGCAAGACACTGAGTAAAATTCTACTCATGGCTGTTACATTGTGTGTGTGTGTGTGTGTGTTTCCAGTTGGCATTACTAAACCTTGGATCTGGAGCCCCAGATTACATATGGGAGAAAATGAGAAGCCTCACTGTTAAACTTTGAACTGTTTCTCCTGCTCACATATGGCACCCAACTTCACAGAGGAATTCTTAGTGGAGGGTAAAGCAAAAGACAGGGCTAAAAATCTGCTATACCTTATTTGGGTTCAGTTGCTTGTCATGCTCATCTTGAGATTTTACAGTGCTAGCATTTTTTTTTTTTTTTTTTTTAAGATTTCAGGACCCTGACATTTCTCTACTGTGCAAACTCAGTGATGTTTGCTTGTTATTTAAGTGGCAAGCAAGGGTGATCCTGGGAAAGCCCAGTCTCTCTCAGAACCTTCCTCAGCACTGAGACCTAAGAAGCAAAAGAGAATGCAGAGACAATTTCTCTGTGAAGCTCTATGCTTGATCTCCACGGAGGGGTGCACTGTTTTCCTTCTTTAATTCCACAGCATCTGTATCACTCCCAGGGAGCTGTGTATTGCTGCTTCACAGCCTTGCCACTGAGATCCCCCTCATCCACCCCTCCCCTGAACATTGGTTGATAAGAACCTCTCAATAAACCTTTAAGCAGTCAACATTCTGAAGGCCATTTATTATGTCTTGCTCTTTGTTTTCTCACGATTCCTGGCAAGGATGCAAACCTCCTAAGACCTCGTTATGTGTTTGCAAAGTGGATTGTTTAAAAAAGACTTGTTTGTGGAATTATTTTTCAGCATAAGAATAAAAAGGCCATCTGAGTGTTGTTAATCCCAGCAACTCAGGGGGGAACTGTGCCTTCTGCAGCGTGAGCCTTTCTTCCTTCCTCTGGGTGTTCGGACTCAAGTTACTTTTGGAAATCCGCAAAGACAGCTTCCTGAAGCCCAGTAGTTGGAGGTGTTCTTACCGGGAAGCAGGATATTAAAAGCAGCACTCAAAATGATTCAATATGTGTTTTATTCACAAACAGCCCCGAATAAGGAAGACTTTGTGCGGGAAGATGTTGTCATACTTCCTAATAACACGTGCTTGAATTAGCAGGGTGACCCTCCCTTCCCTGTGGCAGAAAACAGCTCCCCATTCATGCCAGACTCTGTTTACATCCACACTTGCCAGGGCGGGTTCTAACTTTGGGGACAAATAAAGTTCAGCAGAGAAGCAAAAATACCTCTATCGAGAGAAGTCATGGATAGAAGTGGGTTCTCCTCCCACTAGAACAGAAATAGGTGCTGGGAACTGGAAAGCAGGAGGTTTAAGCAACATTGCATGCTAAGTCACTTTAGTTGTGTCTGACTCTCTGTGACCCCATGGACTGCAGCCCACCAGGCTTCTCTATCCATGGGATTCTCCAGGCAAGAATGCTGGAGTAGGTTGCCATGCCCTTCTCCAGGGGATCTTCCCAACCCAGGGATGGAACCTGTGTCTCATTATGTTTCCTGAATTGGCAGGCAGGTTCTTTAACTAGTAGCGCCACTGGTAGTTCCACTACTTAGGAGGAAAAAGGAAGGTCCACATGTCAATTTAAAAAATTGTATAAAATGGCTCTTTCCTGTCTCACTTCCCCTGTATCCTCCCCCCACCCCAACCTTGACTGAGGAATCTGTGAAGATCTTTTAATTAAAAAGTTGAAATTAGCAAGAAAAGATACTGAAATGACATAGGTAGTTATGCTTTATCTCTTTTAATTAAAAGAAACTGAAAACACATTAAAATTCTAGTTTCAGAGACTTTTCATGTAATTCTTCAACGTATTGTCCCAATTTTATTCTATCCTGGTGAGTTGTCTTGACATGAACATGGTTTGAAAAACTTTGAAGAGTCTGAAAAAACAATTTGGTTGTTTCTGAAAGATGTTAAAAAAAACAAACCCAACCCTGAGGTATTTAAGAATTTTGAATTCAGATAACTGTGGACTCTGAATTCTGACAGATGATTTAGAATGTAACTATACCTGTTGCATGAGTTTGAGTAAACTCCAGGAGTTGGTGATGGATAGGGAGGCCTGGTGTGCTGTGGGAGGCCTGGCACGCTGCAGTCCATGGGGTTGCAAAGAGTCGGACACGACTGAGCAACTGAACTGAACTGATGTCTGTTGCACACCTGCCTGTCCCCCAAACTCACCTCCAGTTTTTCTCCCCCTCATTCACCAGGCTCCAGGCCTTAAATGTGCTGTCCCCTTTGTCCTTTCCCACCTGAGAGTTGCCCAGGGGTGCCGTGCCCCATCTGAGAAGGCTCTGTTCCCCTCCAGTACCACTGCAGGCACCAGCCAACTCCTCTAACTTAAACCTCACCTCCTCTGGTGTGCCTGCCCTGGCACCCTCATTGAGAGTGAACCATACTGCACATCTTATTCTTCCTTTTAGTCTCCTTTTTATATTCTTCAAACTATCCAGCAAAATTCAAAATTATTTTATTGGTTAACCAGTTTGCGGTGTCCCTGAAATGTAACCTCCTTGAAGGTGAAGGCCGGGACTCTGCCAGTGTTGCCGGCCGCAGACACTTGTTGGATAAATGAATGCTCGATTGGTGGCAGGTCCCTCAGTGGAGCTGGCAGGAACAGGTCACAAGGGGCCACTTGCTGCCAGGGGCCAGGCCAGGACAGAGAGACCCAGGCCAGGCCAGGTTGGGGTGCTGGGCTGGGAAAACAAGGAGAAAAGCTGAGTTTTCGATTGGAATCCTTTTGATTCTGGATGCTCTCTCCACATTTTAGTGACAAGGTCATGTGAGTCAGCTCAGGTGTGGGCCTGGAGCTTTATCTTTTCTGGCAAAAGAGGGGATACAGGTCCCAATTACTGCTTTTAATATCAGCAATATAGCTCAGAGTTTTTCCTGGGAAAATGTGGCCATTCAATAGCAGACATTCAGCAGGCCGTGAAGATATCTGAAGCCAGGGGAGTCCCAGGGGACACAGGGAGGAAGGGCACGGTGACTCAGTGTCCACAGGGAAGGCTGATGTGTAAACAAAAGAGAACACAGAGTGACAAGCGCTGCTGCTGAGGGATGCAGAGGAGGTGCTGGCGTGTGTGGGGGAAGCTTTCCAGGACGGTCAGCCTCAGCTTGTTGCCTCCTCACTGGTTCCTTAAAAGAGGATTTGGTGACCTCTGCTGGGAGATGACACGGCCAGCCTGAACTGAGCCAGACTGATCCAAGGAGAGGGGAGATTTGCACAGAACCAAGGAGGCTTTCTAAAGTAAAACACTGGCTTTAAGAGATAAAGCTTGAAGGAGATTTGATGAAAGTGGAGGGACTTGGACCAACAGCAGACAGAAAATACTTTGTGAACAAGGCCAGAGAGTGGAGAAGGCTGGATGGGGGTAGGGATGGGGAAGCAAGAGGGGATTCAGCTCCCCTGGACAGGCAAGTGGACATGGAAGCCTAGCTGAGTGGGTTCTGCTGACTGGGGACTTGAGGAAGCAATTCTACTAAGAATTTGTTCTCAGGAACCAATCAGATACATGTGCAAAGACATCTATCCCTTCATTGACAGTAAACTCTAGAGTTGCCTAACACAGGGATCAATTAAATAATTTACTGTATACCCAGAATATGATAGGGTCATTAAAAATGATGGTGCAAGGAATTTCCTGTCAGTCTAGTGGTTAGGACTCTGAGCTTTCACTGCCAAGGATTCAGGTTCAATCCCTGGTCAAGGAACTAAGATTCCACAAGTTGTGCAGTGAGGCCAAAAAAAGAAAAAAGATGGTGCAGTTTTATTTATATTGAGATGAGAAGATATTCAAGAGCTAGTGAATAAGAATATATTGGGATGGAATGATATATTAGATGTGCCTGAGTGCTGAGTAGCTTCAGTCGTGTCTGACTCTTTGTGATCCCATGGACTGTATAGCTCACTAGGTTCCTCTGTCCATGGGATTCTCCAGGCAAGAGTACTGGAGTGGGTTGCCATGCCCTCTTCCAGGAGAATCTTCCCAACCCAGGGATCGAACCCCCCCTCTCTTCATGTCTCCTGCATTGGCAGGCAGGTTCTTTACCACTAGCGCCACCTGGGAAGCCCCTTTAATTATTAATGATATTGATAAGCAAAAAACCAGATTACAAAATAATTTAAAAAATACATAAAGATCTAGAAGTAAACATACAACATTCACAGTGCAGGGGCAGGGGGAGGTTTAAGAACAATTATTTTTTGCCCCAAATATAATAGAAAATATTATATTTACCCCACTGCAATGAGCAGACATTAAAGTTACAACTAGAAAATCAGTAAGGTTATTTCCATTTTGAAAGGAAAAATCCACAGGGTTTTAAAAGAGATGATTAGGGCTAGACTCCTGAGTGAGTGAGTGACTGCTAAGAAATGGTGAAATTCATTCAGTTTCCCAAGGAGATTCTCCCAACAGGCAGAGGCTCTGGATCCTGTAGTGTAGCTTCTGGGTGGAGAGATGAACGCTTCTTTGGGTTTGTTCTCCAGTGCTGACCTCGGGATGGGGATGTGCTCCCTCTTAATGCTCCACAATAGGCATGAGAAAGGAGGCACCTTCCCATGCTCCCTGAGTGAGTTGCACTGAATCACTAGGGGAGCTGAAATAAACACCTGTCTGTGCCGATGTCCCGCCCCTCGGACCATTAAAGCTACATCTCTAGAGCCGAGGCCCCCTGTGATGCTGTTCTACAGCCAGGATTGAATACCTCCTGATAAGAGAATAATGTATAAAATATGAGCAGAGAGTATCCTAAATTTGGAACTGAGAGTTCCAGCCCTGAGTGTGTTGATCCTTGAAAGAGAGATGTCTTGGTCAAGCACATGCACAAACAAAGGCTCTGGGAAGTCCCACAGTAAAGAAATCTGTTTGATTTGTTTCACCTGGTGTTTCCAATTGTACTTCTGATGGAAACCTTTGTCCAGGGTAACCCTTTATCTTGGGTTACAGTGGGCTGGCAGCAGTAGCCTGGAGTCTTTCTTGAAAGCCACATAATTTGGCCACCCCGTGAGAGTGCTCCTCTACAATGCCCCTAAAACCCTGGCAAGACCAAAGGGGATCTCCAGACACAGAGTTATAGAGGTGAATGCAGAGTTCCCATTCTGGAACTTCGGGATAAGCCTGTTGCCCACTAGAGCACCTGACCTGGGACAGTGGGTAAGGGGAAACCCTGGCTGCAGATTCAGGCGTACACAGGAAGAAAATGAAATCCAAAGAGATTATTGAGTGCCTGTTTCAAACCATACAGCTGAGCAGGAGCCCAAAAGGGGCTAAGTAAGACCCAGACTTTCCGCTTCTCAGTCAGGCCCTCCCCCATCCCCCACCAAGTTAAAGACTTTGTTTCAGGCATTTTATGATCTTTGAATAAAGGAGCACTACCCTGATTAATGGAGTTTCGGCTTTCTTATCCCATTTTGCCTTCCTATCTCCATCTGTTAAGAAGATACCCAAAGCTCTAAATATCATTTGGTCGTCAGGAATGTTTAGAATTGAAGAGCTGGTTTGACACAATTAAAAGCTTCCAGAAGGCTGTTATGGCGCCAATTATTTACTTAGTGATAGCAAGCTATTTAAATTTCATTATGGAGTAGAAAATAGGGAGATAAGGGCAAAATATGGTCAGGCTGACTGTGACCTCAAAACCCCTGCTCCTTTGGTTCTTAAAAGATAGCAGAAGCAGAACACTCTGACTCTTGGATCGTTTTTTTTTTTGTTAAACTGTGCATTCTCTTAAATAGAATTGTTTCTTAATCTCTTTGTGGGCTGCTAATGGGCCATTTATCGGGGCATTCCAAGGCAAAGAGAATCTGGACCAAACAGGGCTGTCGATGTGGGGAGGGGTTCTTTGTATTGCCGGTGGTTGAACAAAGACTTTGTAATTCCCTGCCTTGAGCAAAATGAGGTTTACTATAGTAAAAAAAATGTCAGAAACATCCCCGTCAACAAAGGCAAAGGAAGTAAATTTCACTCCTTTCTTCTCCTGCCTTCTTTTTATATACACCACTTTGATTGCTGAAGCTCTTACTCCTCTTCTCCCAGTCCCCTTTCAAGGTTATTCTTTACAATAACTTTAACCATAATATTTCCAGTGACACAGTTTCTCATTTTGTTCTTATAAGTATAGAAGGAAAGAAGGAGGGACTGGAGGGCAGAGCAGGGTGAAGGATCTGGAGATATATATATATATATATATATATATATATATCTATATTTGAGGAATAATTTACACACAGTAAAGTTCACCCTTTTTAGTGTATGGTTTTATGAGCTTTGACAAATGAATACAGCTTTATAACTACCACCCAGATCCACACATATAACAGCTTCCTTACCCCAGAAAGTTCCCTGGTGTCTCTTTGTTGTCAGTTTTTTCTTTCTACATCCAGTCCCTGGCAACCACTGATCAACTTCTTATCTCCATAATTCTGCCTCTTCCAGAAAACTGTATACATGGAATCTTACAGCATGTCATCTCTTGAATCTGGCTTCTTTCACTGAGTGTGGTGCATTTGATATTGACCCATCTTGCAATTTGCTTCTCCATTCACCAGTTAGAGGACACTGGGATTGTTTCTAGTTCTTGGCAATTATGAATAAAGTTGCTGTAAGCATTCATATATAACTTTTTCTGTGTATGTGTGTTTTCATTTCTTTTGCATAAATACCTAGGAGTGGTATTGTTGGATCATCTGGTAAGTTAATGTTTAACCTTATACGATCTTAAATTTTACAGAGATTTCTGTGTTTAAGTTTATAAGTAATATATGTTTTTTATTTTAATTGTTTTTTGATTTAAGTAGTTATATTGAAATAGATTGATTTAATTGTTTTAAATTTTATGAAAGAGTATCATGCTGAGCTAATTTTTTTCCCCTTCTCAGTTTCTTATTGTTAAGATTTATCTGTATTTTCACATCTGGCTGTGAATGTAATATTCTAGCAGGTTAATATACCATGGTTTATTCATCTCTTCTCCTACTGATGGGCATTTGGCTGTTTCCAGATTTTTTAAATTGTTTTGCTTTACCACTGACATTCTTGTTTATGTCTCTTGTTGTGTTAGTTTTCAATTGCTGTGTAACGATACTACCAAAAACTTAGTGACTTAAAATAGCACACATTTATTATCTCATAGTCTTTGGGAGTTGAGAACTGAGGTATGGGTTAGCTGGGTCTTCCACTTCCAGTCCTCATAAGACTGCAGCCAAGTTGTTCAAGGCTCTGGGCTAATCTTAGGGCTTGACTGGGGAAGGATTCATTTTTAAACTCCTGTGGTTGCCAGAAGGATTTAGGTGCAGGTTGTTGGACTGAGGGCTTCATGTCTTGCTGGCTGCCAGCCCTCTCACCCTTGAGTCTTCTCCATCAGGGTCACTGCATCAAAGCCAGCAAAGGCGAGCATCTGCCAGTGTGACAAACATTACAGTCTTGTGTAACATAATTGCTAAAGTGATACACCATCACCTGTGCCCTTTTCTCTTGGTTCAAAGCAAGTGTGGGTCCTGCCTACATTCAAGTGGAAGAGATTGCCCAGGGATACAAGTACTGGAGGAGGAATAGTGGGGGCCACTTAGAATCTGTCTACCTCATCTGTTGCTCACGTGTACACTTTTTCCTTGGCTTTATAGCTGGGAATGGAATGGTGGCATCCTAGGGAGCTCTCTTCATTTCTAATATTGTTCTTTACTTAAAGACTGTATTTTCTGGAATCAATATAGCTAAATCAGCTTTCTTCTGGTTAATATTTGTCTAATGTGTCTTTTTCTATTTTTTGCTTTCAATCTTTGCATATTTTTATGTTTGATGTATGTGTGCATGCTAAGTTACTTCAGTCGTGTCCAACTCTTTGTGACCCTATGGATAGCAGCCTGCCAGGCTCCTTTGTCCATGGGATTTCCCAGGCAAGACTACTGGAGTGGGTTGTCATGCCCTCCTCCAGGGGATCTTACCCACCCAGAGATCGAACTGGAGTCTCTTACTTCTCCTGCATTGGCAGGAAGATCCTTTACCACTAATATATCTTGTAAATAGCACATACCAGAGTTTAAAAGATAAATTCAGTCTCTCAGTCTTTAACTGGTGAGCTGAGTCCATCTACATTTGTTAGAATAGAGGACACGCATGGACCTAATTTTATCCCCTTAATTTTTCAACTTGTATCACTTTTACAAGACTTTCTTCTTTTCTTCCTTACTTTTTAAATTCTTTTTGACCATGTCTCAGGGCTTGCAGGATCTTAGTTCCCCAACGCCAGGATGAAGTTCGGCCCCGGTAGTGAAAGCAGTGAGTCCTAACCATTGGGCTGCCAGGGAATTTCCTTCCTTAATTTTATTTCTAATGATATAACTGTAATTCCCTAATTTTGACTAAGGTAAAAATTCAAGACTTCCTGCTCTCTGCTCCATCCACTCCCTATCATGCTAATATAATCTAGAGTTTAATTGTAGACTGTTATAGATGTAATTTCTCTTTTTCTTTGATCTTAGCTTGCTTTTTCTTTCTCTTTTAAGCAATAAGAAAGTTTATTAAGGTATTTGAATATCCTTGTTCTAAAAATCCCTTGTAGAATCTCTTAGATTTTTCTCTCCCATAGTACTTCAACCAAAATTATTTATAATGCATATATTTCTGCAGCATATCTTGTGTGCTTGAGAATACTTTTATTTGTTTTGTTTGAATATAAATATTAGGTTTGGTTGAATGTAAAATATTAGATTCTGTATTCTATTTTTGGGCTTCCCTGGCGGCTCAGATGGTAAAGAATCTGCCTGCAATGTGAGAGACCCAGGTTTTCTATTTCCTTCAATTTTGTGAAAACATTGCTTCTTCTTTTTTTCTTTTTTTGTTTTTGCATTTAGTATTGCTGACATCAATCTGATTTTTGTTCTTTTGTATGTGATCTGTTCTATGATAAACTTTCAGAACTTTAAAAAATTCTTAAATTTTATTATTATATCTCTATATGTTTTCTGGAATACACACAGATATATTTTAATGCAGAAAAACTGATCTCCATTAAGTCCTTAAATATTGCTTCCTCTCCATTTTTTTCTCTTTTAATGGAGTTCCTATTATCTAGATGTTAGCACTCTATGTCTACCTTCCTTAGCTTTAGCTTTTCCGTTATGTTATCTATTTCTTCCTTCTATCTTCTTTCTGGGCTGTTTCCTCACTCAGGTCTCCCAACTCACTAAGTTGTTTTTGTTGTTGTTGCTGCTCAGTCACCCAGTCATGTCTGACTCTGTGACCCCATAGACTGCGGCACACCAGGCTTCCTGTCCCTCACCATCTCCTGGACTTTGCCCAAGTTCATGTTCATTGCATTGCTATTTTTAGGCAGTATCAGTTCTGGCCTGTTTTTTTTTTTTATTATTATATTTATTACTGATATTTCTGTCTTTTTACATTTTCTTGCTTATTATTATTAATTCTTTCTTGTGTATTTTATGGGACCCAGGATATAGGATATGTTATTGATCAGACTTCCTAAAAACACTTGACCCATATATTTTAATATTCCTACTTCTATTGGAATGTGTATTCCAGGAGATCATTTTCATTTTGAAATAACTGTCCTCCTCAGATGTCTTGTTATTTTGTTTTATGTGCTCATTTCTTTTTCTAGGACACTGGTACTCTGTCAGGCAATGCCTATGGGGGAAGGTAAACCCCTCAGTGAACTCAGAGAATTAGGGGCAGATGAGCTCCAGGGTCTAGAAATCTGACATCGGAAGGCTATATCCAGTTCTACTTACCCCACAAAACGAGCCTTCTGGTCAGGTCTTCATCTTTTGTCCCCGAGAGAGAAGTACACTCACAAGAAACTCAGAATTCTGTGGTTCTGAATCTTGGCAGTACATCGAAATCACCTGGGAAGTTTCTAAAAGCCCTGCTGCCTAGCGCATGCTCCAGACCAATTTCCTTGGAACCCCTGGAGGTAGAATCCAAGCGGCAATGCTTTAAAAGCTCCCCAGGTGATTTCAACAGGCAGCCAGGTTTGAGACCTGTCATCAGGACTAGATTGTAATTCTCCATGTGTGCATGCTAAGTTGCTTCAGTCGTGTCTGACTCTTTGTGACCCCCATGGACTGTAGCCCGCTAGACTCCTCTGTCCCTGGGATTCTCCAGACAAGAATACTGGAGTGGGTTGCCATGCCCTTCCCCAGAGGATCTTCCCCACCCAGGGACTGAACCCACATCTCTTACGTCTCCTGCATTGTCCCTCTATGTCCACTATGTCTATATGCTATGTCCACAATGGATGTATGTCTATGTCCACGAGCGCCACCTGGGAACCCTGTAATTCTCTAGCCCTGGGTATTTGAAAGAGAAGGGATATGGAAATAACTTTTAAGAGTTATCTTGTTTCCCCTGGTTTTTCTTTTTTTTTCTTTTTTCTTTCTGAGGACATTTGCACCAGATTCCTATGTCTTCGCTGGAGGAGGGCAGGCTCTGTTTGCCACAACGTGATGAAAGGAGGACTGGGGGAAGCAGTAACAGAATTCCACCAGTTCTCCTATTTTATCCTTCCTCAACCTTGTTGGGCTGTGTCCTGCCCCAGGTTAAAGCCCACTACTCCACAAACACCAGACCAAAACAGCCGAGTAAACTCAGAAGCTTCTCACAATGTTCTCTTTACTCTTCTGTTCTTGTGGAGTTGGTAGGGAAGGGGCAGTGGAGGTGAGGAGGGTTTCCTTGTGGCTCAGACAGTAAAGAATCTGCCTGTAAGGCAGGAGACCCAGGTTCAATCCCTGGGTGGAGAAGATGCCCTGGAGAAGGGAATGGCGGTAGAAGTGAGGATCCAGCTGTCATGCTAGTTCAGCATCTTGGCCTGAACTGGAGCTACTCAGGGTCTGATCAACAGACTGGAATTATCAGCATTACCTGGTGGCTTGTTAGAAATGCAGAGTCTTAGGCCTCACCTTGGACCTACAGACTCAGAATCTGTGTTTGGACAATTCCTCTCAAGTAATTTCCGTGCATATTAAAGTTTGAGAAGCACTGCTCTACACAGCATAGATGCTGAATGCTGCTGCTGCTGCTGCGTCGCTTCAGTCGTGTCCGACTCTGTGCGACCCCATAGATGGCAGCCCACCAGGCTCCCCCGTCCCTGGGATTCTCCCGGCAAGAACACTGGAGTGGGTTGCCATTTCCTTCTCCAATGCATGAAAGTGAAAAGTGAAAGTGAAGTCGCTCAGTCGTGTCCGACTCCTAGTGACCCCATGGCCTGCAGCCCACCAGGCTCCTCCGTCCATGGGATTTTCCAGGCAAGAGTACTGGAGTGGGGTGCCACTGCCTTCTCCAAGATGCTGAATAAATATATTTAAATTGAATCAGGCACCTTTTTGACCAAATACCTCAGAGTTGGTTAGGTCATGTTGTGCCTATAAAATGTTGATTTTAGTTCTTTGATTTCAGCTTTTCAAAAAAGTTGAATTTGGCTACTCTGCAGATGGAAACAGAATTCTTGTTTCAGAAAAACAATGCTCTGTTAGCACCATCTACCTCTAGTTTGTAGCACTCATCGCTGTTGTAATTTTATATTTACTGGTGTGGATAGCTGACTGATGTCTGGCTTCTACGTGATATTATAAAGCTCTGGAAAGACAGGGAAGATGTCTGACTTTATTAGCTACTGTCTTCCTAATGCCCAGCACAGTGTGTGACATACCGCAGGTGGTTAATAAAGAGCAGTCAAATGAGGGAAATGACTTGAGCACTTGTACAGATCTACCTAATTGATGGTTGTTTATTGAATGCTCATAATAAAGATTATACTTGTAAAGGGTTCTTTTGTTAAGAAAGCAATATATATATAGTTTTGGGAATAAATTTCTTCCATTATTCATATTTCTCTATTCATATTAAATTCAACTGCTTGAATTTTTAGTCTTACGTTTGTTTAAAAAAATCTTGAATGCACACTGACATTTAAATAAATGCTAACATTTAGTACTTACTAATTTCTTAATTCAGTATCTACATTCTTTTCTACATGAAACAAAACAAAAAATGTTGCCTTCAAACAATTTCAGATCTCTTTAGTATACTTAGCAAAGAATGAATACATTTGTTACATGATATAAAGAAACAAGGAGGTGAGGGACTGAGAATGAAGCCCATCTGAATTATTTCTGCCACTGTTCTCTCTCACTCCAGTCTGGGCCCAGGACAGCAGCTTTCCCCTTCTCTGTCCTCTCTGCCAGGTCTCCAAAGAGGTGTTGACCGTAAAACAGTCTGGTGTCTCATCAGCCTGACAGTCATGGGAAGGTGTGTACGCTGACTTAAGAAAAGCATCTGAGAAAAGCCAGATTTTTGATTATGTAAGGCCTATAAATGTGCATTTCAATGAACACTTTATTTAATCTGAAATTAAAATTTATTGGTAAAGCTAGAGCATGTGTTCCCTTATACTGCATACTGATGTCTTTTATTGGTATGGTTCCCCAAAGATACATGATTCCCCCCAGATATAATCCAGTTTTTCTAATTCTGAATGGGATTCTGAGTCTGCTTGCCTGTGCGTCCCTGTTTCGTTTCCTCCCTCCAACAAGCCTGATTACACATACATAATAATTACATGTGCAGCAGCCTTAGACCATTAAAAAAATTAGGAGTTGAAAAGGCTCCTGCCTTGCTTTTCTCCAGAAAACTTGAAGTATTTGGCTTTAAACTTGGCAAAGCTAAAGACCAAAGTGGCGTCTATGATCAGGGAAAGTCTGACGAAGAATTGAAGACTATTAGAAAGCTGGTAGCACAACACAGGCTTTTTGCTCGTCAAAGGTGATGAAAGATTCTCAGAGAGGCAAGATCAGGCGGCATAATGAGGGCGCTATGGAAATGATTTGGTTTAGAGCGCTGCTGAACTTTAAAGCAAAGTAACTTGTTTTAAGTTTTTCATAAAGCATCAAGTTGTAACATGTAGATACTATTTGAACATGTTTAATTTTTAGTTCCTAAAGTGTGTATTTATCTGACAAATAAATGTATACCTTAATAAGACATTTGGGGACTGCGCTTTCCTTTATTCTAATTAGTCCCTACATTTCAAAATCGATTGCAAATTCATTTCATTAATGCAATATGTAAAAGCATAAAAGAGAAAGAAAGGAAACAAATTACTGAGTTCCAAATAAAAGTGTTCATTTTTTTCAAGAGAATGATTGTTAAACACAATAAAAGCCTAGTTGAATCTCATTTCTACACATCAATACAGAATTCTTCTTTTTTAAAAAAATTATTTATTTTTGGCTGTGCTGGGTCTTTGTTGCTGTGTGGGTTTTTCTCTAGTTGCGGTGAATGAGGCTACTCTTCGTAGCGGTGTGATGACTTCTCTTTTTGCGGAGCACAGACTCTAGAGCCCAGGCTCAATAGTGGTGGTACACGGGCTCTGTTGCTCTGCGGCATGTGGGGTCTTTCTGAACCAGGGATCAAACCCGTGTCTCCTGCATTGGCAGGAGGATTCTTTACCACTGAGGAAGCCCTGTTAGACTTCTTGAACCACACAAACCATGATCTTTTTCTGAAGAGATTGTAAGAATGACTAGAGTGGAAAAAATGATCATTTGTGCAGAAAGGACGTGGTCACACCCTTACCTTCTCCCACCTCTTTGCTCACTTCTTCTCTTTGCAGAGTTGGGAGAAAGAACCAGATTTAAAAAGGCTCATTCCACCAGCAGAGGTCACCCTTTCTCCTTTATCGTTCCCAACAAATGGCTTTTTAGCTGTGATTTCTTAGTCCAAGGAAATGCAGGAGTTTTCAGCTGGAAGCACAGCCAGAGGGCTGGTGGAAATATATGTGTCATTCATACTATCTGTATCTTCTTACATATGCACTGTTTAACTATATTATCTAGCTGTTCTCTTAAATGGGGCTTCCCTGATGGATCAGATAGTAAAGAATCTGCCTGCAATGCAGGAGACCTGGGCTCGATCCCCGGGTCTGGAAGATTCTCTGGAGAAGGAATGGCTACCCACTCCAGTGAGCTTCCCAGTTTGCGCTAGTGGTGAAGAACCTATCTGCCAATGCAGGAGATGTAAGAGACGTGGATTCACTTCCTGGGTCAGGAAGATGGCAACACACTCCAGTATTCTTGCCTGGAGAATCCCATGGACAGAGGAGCCTGACAGGCTACAGTCCGTGGGGGGTAGAAATGAGTTGGACACAACTGAGTGACTAACATTTCACTTTCACTTCTCTTGAATGGATAACTTGCATACATACGATAAGAACCTTTTGGTTATATATAGTAATCCTATTCTTTAGTTAATCCACAACATTAAGTATTATTCAGTGCTTACTAGTGCCAGTCCAAATTCTGATTCATGGATCAAAGAGTAGTTGGCATAACCCCCTGGAGGTGACTGGCACAAACCCTTAGAATCGCCTGGTGAGTGCTTTCAGGGGAAAAAGGGAGAACTAAATAGGATGATGATGTATTGAATATTGACCAAGCATGGAGCCCAGTGCCAGGTACTGGAAGGTAAATTGGAGAGAAATGAATCCCAGTCCTGGCTTCTGCTTTTTGTTTTGTTTTGGAAACAAAAGCATAGGTCTGTAGTTCATTTGAAGACTAATACTGGATAATAGAATGAAATTCTAAGTGGATTCTTCATGAGTGTCCAGCGTATGCATCAGTTGATAGGACTCATCTACAGAAGGTCAAAGGTAAGAAATGATGGGATTGGAATTCCTTTGTCCTGTTGCCTTGTGCTGAGGGTAGGGAGAGAGGACAAGGGAGGGGGTGCAGATGCACTCAGCACATGTCTGGCCAAATCCAGATGGATGTCAGGAATTCCTTTTCTCTTCCTCACTTTATGGGGGAAATAGGCGTTTTCTTTTTGCCTTTTCATACTATTCATGGGATTCTCAAGGCAAGAATGCCGAAGTGGTTTGCCATTTCCTTCTCCAGTGGACCACGTTTTGTCAGAACTCTCCACCATGACCCATCCATCTTGGGTGGCCCTACATGGCATGGCTCATAGTTTCATTGAGTTAGACAAGGCTGTATGCAGATGACACCACCCTTATGGCAGAAAGTGAAGAGGAACTAGAGTCTGTCAATGAAGGTGAAAGAAGAGAGTGAAAAAGCTGGCTTAAAATTCAACATTCAAAAAACTAAGATCATGGCATCTAGTCCCATCACTTCATGGCAAATAGATGGGAAACAATGGAAACAGTGACAGATTTTATTTTGGGGGGGGGGCTCCAAAATCACTGCAGATGGTGACTGAAGCCATGAAATTAAAAGATGCTTGCTCCTTGGAAACAAAGCTATGACAATCCTAGACAGTGTATAAAAAGCAGAGACATTACTTTGCCAACAAAGGTCCATATGGTCAAAGCTACGGTTTTTCCAGTGGTCATGTATGGATGTGAGAGTTGGACTGGAAAGAAGACTGAGCGCTGAAGAACTGAAGCTTTTGAACTGTGGAGATGGAGAAGACTCTTGAGAGTCCCTTGGACTGCAAGGAGATCCAACCAGTCAATCCTAAAGAAAATCAGTCCTGAATATTCATTGGAAGGACTGATGCTGAAGTTGAAGCTCCAATACTTTGGCCATCTGATGGGAAGACTGACTCACTGGAAAAGACCCTGATGCTGGGAAAAATTGAAGGCAGGAGGAGAAGGGGGCAACAGAGAATGAGACAGTTGGATGGCATCACTGACTCAATATATGAGTTTGAGCAAACTCCATAAGATGGTGAAGGACAGGGAAGCCTGGCGTGATGCAGTCTATGGGGTTGCAAACAGTTGGATACAACGGAGTGACTGTACAAAAGCTTTCTCTTGGGGTCCTTGGGAAATCTGGGTTTATTGGTTTCACAATGGTTAGTGAAAAATCTTTTCTAAATTGAATTCCTTCCCTCCTTACATTTCTTTCTTTCTGTAAATGCCAATAAAAGTTCTTGTTGGCATTTGGAAGTTTCAAAATGTGATGGGTTTGGGGGATTATCTGTGTCTGCTGCTTTTCCCTTGGATGCCGGGTAGTATGCTTGCCGTGCCCAGGGGATGAGAAAGCGCACTTGCCCCTTCTGAGGAGAGGATGGCCGTGACAGTGGGTCTCCGTTAATGCCTGTGAGGGGATGCATCCCAGAGAGAAGAATCTCCCCGTGTTCTTGACATCATCCTTTGGGGTCCTCCTCTCTATGTTCATAGGACCTCTGACCTCAGCTGGTTCTGTGCCTGGCTGCCTGCTACCTTCCTGCTTGGCTTACCTTCTAGTGGAAATCTACCTGCGCCAGATGGTGCTGGCTGGCCAGAGTGTGTGGATAAACAGGCAGGAATTTTGCAAGCTGATTTTTAAACCATTGGTAGCTTGAAATCAGCCTTGGTGAGAATATTTACAACACAGAAATTGGCAAACACTATACATGAAGCCCCATATTCTGCCACCTCACCAGTACTCCAGCTGCTAAGGGCCTCTTAATACCAGTGTACCTTAGTACTTCTTAGTACACATCACCTTATTTTGACAATGACACATTTTGGAATTTTTTGAGGCAAATATTTACCGGGTAAAAAGAGAAAAATAGCCCGATTTCCTTCTCCTCCTTCAAAAACTTTGAAACAAAAGGTTTTTCTTTAATCAAGTACAGATT
This sequence comes from Budorcas taxicolor, assembly GCF_023091745.1. Taxonomy (NCBI): domain Eukaryota; kingdom Metazoa; phylum Chordata; class Mammalia; order Artiodactyla; family Bovidae; genus Budorcas; species Budorcas taxicolor. The sequence continues at coordinate 152,246,563 of NC_068911.1, forward strand.
TCTGGTCTTAATTTTAGCCAGAGTTTGCTCAAAAGACAGGCAAGTTGTCCCAGCTTTCAGGGACAGTCTGATTCCTTTCTTTAAGCCCACACTAGTGCAAATTTCCTTTGAAAATCCCCCATTTTCCTCTTTCTGCCCCCTGTGGCTTCCTGAGGGTCACTGTGCCGACACTGTCCCTACCCCAAGGCCTCAGACTCTTTACTGGTCCTTTTTGGCTTGAGAAGCTCCTCCAGGTCTGCAGGCCCATCTGGGCTGCCCGGCCTCAGTGGGTTTGGGAGGGACAGTGACTGTTTCTCTCCACAGCATTCCCCTCTTCTTTCCTGACAGGGCAAATCTGCACCTGCTGAGGCAACACTTGGGAGGGAAAGGGGACTCATTCACTCCCTGCCTTCCTCACCCAGATGATGAGCTCTGCTTTCCTTGCTCTGAGGAAGGCACAGCTATGTAGGTCTGGAGGCACTGTGTTAGGAATAAGGATGTGGATTCTAGAACCCACTGGCTAGCGGCATTGTGAGGACACTGCTGGGAACACTATCGTATTTACTGCCCAAAACCCAGTGCCTAGAAAAGGAGTTCATCCTCATTTATGGACTGACTCAGTTTGTCCCTCTCCCTTAGGCAGAAACATATTATTCACCCGGTCTGCCGTAACCAGGGACCACAGACCAGGGGGCTTAAACAATTAACACATATTTTCTCACAGTTCTGGGAGTCTAGAAGTCTGATCAGGGTTCTGAAAAACTTGGTTTCTGGTGAGACTTCTCCTCCTAGCTTGTAGATGGTGGCCTTCTCATGGTGTCTGCACATGGTCTCTTTTCTGTGCATACTTGGAAAGAGAACTCTTTGGGGTTTCCTCCCCTTACAAGGACATCAGAAGATTAGGGCCCCACTCTTACAGCCTCATTTAACCTTAGTTACCTCCCATCTCCAAGTACAATCACATTGAGGATTAGGCCTTCAACCTATGAGTTTTGGTGGTGGTGGTGGTAGGGGGGACATGATTCAGGCCATAACAAATGGGAACAGATTCTCTTTCAAGAATATTTAAAGGGAAAAGAAATGTCCTCACAATTTCCTTTAATTCCCTCTTTCAGACTTAAAAACTCTCTCTTCAGGCAAGTCTTCCACAGGCAATGCAGGATGAAGCCATTTTCTCTTCTGGCCTCTGTGGGGAGGGTAGAGAGTGAATCCTAATTCTTTATATCTGTGGTTTCCATCTGTGTATCTACACTTATCCCTCAAAACTTATTCACTCAAAATTAATTTTTTTCTTTCAAATTTAAATAATAAACATGTGCAGTAATCTAAGGAGAGGTACACACAGCCAAGTCAAACAAACAGTGATGGGGCTTTATCACGCTTCTAAGTGAGAACTTTTATTTCATAAAAACCCTAATAACACAGTGGGTTTGAAAATTGCTCTTATGTGATCCCTCACCCTTCTCTTCTCCTCCAACTAATTCCTTCTCCAGGGCTATTTTATTTTTTGTCACTAGTTGTAAAGGGTGTAAAATAAATCAGGGTGGAAGTCAGGCAGAATGTCTGTTTATTCATCCCTATTTAGCTTTTTCTTCATAAATTTGGGTTTCATGCCTCTGTCCTGGTGGGGGAAGTTTTTGTGTTTGTCAGATGTTTTGGGGGGTCTGGGGAGTGGTAACGGGAACTGGTGAAGGTTAGTGAGGAGAGGGTTGCACTGGGGAAAAGAAACTCAAAGGCTGAGTACATGCTGCACTTTTGTGCACGTTTGCCTTTAACAGGAAACTTCTGGAAGCAAGATGCTTGACTGCAAAGAAACCTAGTGCCTGTGATGAGGATTTCAGGCAGGTCTGTGAGAGAGATGTTTTGTGGGGTGTGTGGGGACTTTCTTCAGATCACACCATCTAGACAGGCATCTGCTTCTCCCCCACTCACTGAAGAGTGTGGTCCAGGGACTGGGCGATGGGGAGGGGGCAGGGCTGAGACTCAGCTGTGGTGAAGTGTTAGAGGTATGACTGTATTTGTCACACACACACACACACACCTCCCAGTGGGTTATAGCTGGATTTTGGGTTACTCTGCCCACGTGTGGCCCCAGGTGCACAGGCTTGAAGGGAGCTGGACCCGGGCCATGTCAGGGGTGGGGCTGGCAGTTGGCCACCCCAGGGTGGGGCTTCCCCTTCCCTCAGTGGAATCTTGAATCCCAGGACTTCAGAGCTGGGAGGCACCTTGAAGCCCAGTGAGCGTTGTAAGCCTTTCATTTCACAGACGAAGTCACTGAGGCCCCAGAGGGCTCCACCCTTTTTCTGGGCTTGTCAGAGGCACTTAGGAAATACATGTTGACTAGACATGACCCACTGTGAAATAGGCGTAACAAAACTCCCCACATGGCAGCTGGATTAGTCCGCCAGCAGCTGGGAATGATTCTCCCTCCGCTGGTTAAGCCTCAGTGGAGGGGGAGGAGCAGAGGGGCATTGTGGGAAATCGGGAGGGTACAGCTGGAGTGGAGGTCAAGCTCCTCTCTTCACCAAAACCCTCCAGTTTAATAGCATGTCAGAGCTGGGAGGGACCTTCTATATGAATCATTAAGCTCAATCCCCTCAGGTCACAGATGAATAAACTGAGGCCCAGAGAAGGAAAGCAATTTATTGGCACAACTAGGCTTTGAACCCAGACCCCCGGCTTCCCAGTTGATGATCTTCCTGCGGTGCCACTGAGCCTTGGTTGGCAGCAAATTGCAAAGTTGAGATAAACTTTATTGTCTGGATTCACATGTACAGAAGAGCCGAGGAGGAGATGCAGGCCTGGTGGAGCGCAGCCTGGCTTTCTTTTACACCGCCATTTTGTGACTTAGGATGGAGCCGGAGTTATTGTCCCACCAGTGAAACAGAACAGTATAAATTAAACCTACAATGAACTGTCTGTTGAAGGTGTGAACAAGGCCGATAAATCCCTAGGAGCTTAGGAAACATCTGCTCCTTACCTCGAAGGCAGAAACTTCACCATAAAGCAGAAAAAGTCAGGACTGGAATCTCTCCCTCTCTCTGAAGGGATAAAGATGGGGCCTAAGCTGCAGGTAAACTCCATTGCTGAGGGAGATTTTGTGAACCCATGGGCTAGCTTCTCCCTTTCTCATTTACTAGTCTGGAATTTTCCCATTCTGCCATCCTTGTCTTTGTTCTTCAGGGATTTTTGTGCTGTTGTTATACAATCGTGGAAGGGAATCTTGACCTGGACGAGGTACTTTGTGCTGAGCCCCAGTGGGTGGATTGGTAAATTTGAGTCTGTGGAGAAATGACAAAAGGCTGCCAGACAGAACAGGAATCAGGAGTTGGGTCATGTCACCAGGCCCTGGTCAGAATACCTGGTCAGAGGTCAGGGTCTGAGGGTAGGTCTTGGGGACTGGGAAGAGCAGATAGCAATGAAGAATTGAGGTCAGGAATCCAGAAGGTCAGAACTGGGTTGCTAATCTAATATCAGGAATCTTGGAATCAGAGAAGTATGAGGAAGCACCATGATTTAATCCTAATACATGAAATGTGATTTCCAGCAAGAGGAAATGGTTATAAATGCAAGTTAAATAGGTGACATTTAAAAAATTTAAAAAAATTGTGCGCTTATTTGATTTTTGGCCACATCAGGTCTTAGTTGCATCATGGGGGATCTTTGCTGCAGTGCATGGGGTTCTCTAGTTGTGTTGTGCAGGCTCGGTAGTTGCAGCACTTGGGCTTAGTTGCCCTGTAGTATGTGGGATCTTAGTCCCCTGCATCCCTACACTGGAAGGTGGATTCTTAACTACTGGACCACGGAGGAACAGGTGACATTTTGCTTGCTGATTTTTAATGAATGTTGGTAGCCACTTGAAGTGTGGTATCTAGGATGGTCAGAATCCCTGGCTGGGTTCAAGGGTGCTATGTCCATTGATGATGTCTGCTGTGGACAGATCAAAGAAGAGCCTGGCTGGTGCCACATATTTTCAATTCCTCCTTTGACTGATGGACTCTCCAAACATTTCTTATTTCATCTTGCCCTGGTTTTCAGCTTATACCTTTGTGCCCTGTCCACCCACACTCTTTCAGTGTTCTGAATAGGTGCTATGCTGCTGGTCCAAGTCATGGAACTGCTTTAAAAATGAGCAGCCTCCTTCAATTTATCCCCTGGAGTATGGTCTAAAACTTGTTTTCTTTACTCATCACTATGTGGCTCAGACGGTAAAGCGTCTGTCTACAATGCGGGAGACCCAGGTTCAATCCCTGGGTTGGGAAGATCCTCTGGAGAAGGAAATGGCAATCCACTCCAGTACTATTGCCTGGAAAATCCCATGGACAGAGGAGCTTGGTAGGCTACAGTCCATGGGGTCGCAAAGAGTCGGACACGACTGAGCGACTTCACTTTCATTATACTCAGTAGCAAAGAATATTGCATGTATAAAGCTTCCAGATAGAAAATAATAGATGATTTCAAAACTTAGAGGCTGTCTTTAGCTATAGACTGCTCTCTGTGTCCTTGTGGTCATGAATTTTGTTTATTATGTTTTCTCAAAGGAGAGTTAGAACCTTGGAGTCTAAGTGGATGGTTATTAGTAAGGAAGCAAGGTGATCCATGTCATTCTTATGCTCATCCACCTCACTTCAGCGACTCAGATTCATTCCTTTTTATGGCTGAGTAATATTCCATTGTGTGTGTGTGTGTATATATATATCTCACAACTTCTTTATCCATTCATCTGCTGATGGACATCTAGGACTTTTCCATGTCCTGGGCTATTGTAAATAGTGCTGCAAGGAACATGTTCCTTGCTCTACCCTAGGATAAACTCTCCCATTTCCAGATTGATAAGAAGTGGACGGTTAGTAAACAGTTGGTAAGTGAAATGAACACTACTAGGTAGACCACTGGAGAAGGCAATGACAACCCACTCCAGTATTCTCACCTGGAAAATCCCGTGGACAGAGGAGCCCGGTAGGCTGCAGTCCATGGGGTCACTGAGAGTTGGACACCACTGAGCAACTTCACTTTGACTTTTCACTTTCATGCATTGGAGGATAAAATGGCAACCCACTCCAGTATTCTTGCCTGGAGAATTCCAGGAATGGAGGAGCCTGGTGGGCTGCTGTCTATGTGGTTGCACAGAGTCAGATGCGACTGAAGTGACTTAGCAGCAGCAGCAGCAGGAAGACCATCCCAAAGCAAGAATGACCCAGTCCCTGCCCTCCATGGGCTTCTAGTCTAGAGTGTAATGTCACAGTGGGGCGAGGAGGAGAAACAGCAAGAATTATTTAGTTCTTGGTGAGAAGGACCAGTGCAGTGGACTATTTTATGCTTTTGGTTGTAGTCATATAGACACAGTTGTACTTGGTGGGGGTCAGAGTGGAGGTGGGGTTGGGGACAGAAAGGGAAAAGTCAATATTTCTTCTTCTTCCAGCTGCACACATGAAATTGATCAGAGTTGCAACTTTGAACGTTTTGGTACTTCTCCAGGAACAAGTGTCAAAATCCACTCATCTCAGAAATAGTGTGCAGAGATAGGCACCTGGAATTGGACCTGGGGTTTCTCTAATTGCTTCATAGAGTGACTTTTGGCAAATTACTTGATCTCTTTGAGCTTTCAGTTCAGTTAAGTTGCTCAGTCGTGTCCAACTCTTTGTGACCCATGAACCGCAGCATGCCCCCCCCCCCCACGCCTTGTCCATCACCAGCTCTCAGAGTTTACCCAAACTCATGTCCATTGAGTCAGTGATGCCATCCAAACATCTCATCCTCTGTCGTCCCCTTCTCCTCCTACCCTCAATCTTTCCCAGCATCAGGGTCCTTTCAAATGAGTCCTCTTTGCATCAGGTGGCCAAAGTATTGGAGTTTCAGCTTCAACATCAGTCCTTCTAGTGAACACCCAGGACTGATCTTTAGGAGGGATTGGTTGGATCTCCTTGCAGTCCAAGGGACTCTCAAGAGTCTTCTCCAACACCACAGTTCAAAAGCATCAATTCTTCGGCACTCAGCTTTCTTTATAGTTCAACTTTCACATCCATACATGACTACTGGAAAAACCATAGCCTTGACTAGATGGACCTTGTTGACAAAGTAATGTCTCTGCTTTTTAATATGCTGTCTAGGTTGGTCATAACTTTCCTTCCAAGGAGTAAGCATCTTTTAATTTCATGGCTGCAAATTTGAGCTTTAGTTTCTTCTTTTTTAATCTGTAATGAAGGGTGGATAATAATGTTTTCCTTGTCACTTATTAAGATTTTAAAAACATTGAAGATTTTAAAAACATTAACATGTGTGACGTGAAAGTCAAAGTCTCTCAGTCGTGTCTGACTCTTTGTGACCCCATGGACTATACAGTCCATGGAATTCTTCAGGCCAGAACACTGGCGTAGGTAGCTGTTCCCTTTTCCAAGAACATGTGTGAAAGTATATTATAAATTTATAAAGCCCTATAAAAATGCAAAGTCTCATTGTTGTTGTTTGTGTTTAGTTGCTAAGTCCTGTCTGAGTCTTTGTGACCCTGTGGACTATAGCCCGCCACGTTCTTCTGTCCATGGGATTTTCCAGGCAAGAATTCTGGAGAGGGTTGCCATTTCCTTCTCCAGAGGATCTTCCTGACCAAGGGATCAAAATCATATCTCCTGCACTGACAGGTGGATTCTTTACTGCTGAGCCACCAGGGAAGTCCAAAGACTTATTATTATGGCTTTAAACATGAATAATTGCTAGGTACAAAGTGCATATATATGGCATTCAAATATGAAGAGTGGGGCCTCTTTTTAATGGGATATTCACTATAAAGATGTAAATATATATATTTAAACTGAAGTATAGTTGATTTACAATGTTGTGTTAGTTTCGTGTGTAATAACCCAGTGATTTGGTTATATGTAGGTAACTGAATATATCAATATATATTCTTTTCTAGATTATTTTCCCTGGTTATTATAGAATGTTGAGTTATTGCAGAATATTGAGTAGAGTTCCCTGTGCTATACAGTAGATCCTTGGTGGTTATCTATGTTATATAGTGTGTATATGTTAATCCCAACCTCCAAATTTATGCCTCCACCACACTTTCCCCCTTTGGTAACCATAAGTTTATTTTCTAAGTCTGTGGGTCTATTTATATTTTGTAAATAGGTACATTTATATGTATATAATTTAAGATTTCACTCCATATTTTATTTACCAATCTAAAAGCCTTAGGAGCCTTCTCTTCTACTCTTTGATGATGCTGGGATCCCACTTAATAGCGAGAACTTTGATTCGAGCTGTTTTAGCAAAGGTGGAGACGGTTCCTCCTTCCCTTTGATGGGCTGGTTATTCCATGCAGAGAAAAGGCTTGCATTTTAAGATGGATGACCAAGTAAGAGGTGCAATCTTGGATTGAAAACTTGAGTGGAACTAGCTGGCCCTCAGAGACCTTGGTCTCTTGGTTGGTTCTTGTTAACCAACTGGACCAACTGGACTAAGGAATGACAGGGGACACTAGGACAAGAACTAAGGTTGAGTGTTTGGAGCTTACTGTATTCTGACACCTGACTCCCTTCCCTGTGGCTTGGCCAGGACTCAGTTTTTGTTGCTACTGAAATGAAATTAGGGAGTTTCACTGAAAATTCTGTTTGGTTAATTTGGGCAGAAGAAGGTCTTGTCCCATTTGAGTTCAAGGCTCTGCTGCTGCTGCTCCTGCTGCTGCTGCTAGCGCTGCTGCTTGCTTCAGTCGTGTCCGACTCTGTGCGACCCCATAGACGGCAGCCCACCACGCTCCCCAGTCCCTGGGGTTCTCCAGGCAAGAAACTGGAGTGGGTTGCCATTTCCTTCTCCAGTCAATGAAAGTGAAAAGTGAAAGTGAAGTCACTCAGCCGTGTCTGATTCTTAGCGACCCCATGGACTACAGCCTAGCAGGCTCCTCCATCCATGGAATTTTCCAGGCAAGATTGCTGGAGTGGGGTGCCATTGCCTTCTCCATCAAGGCTCTGCAGTTTGGAGCAAATGCAAAGTGCAAATGAGTAGGGTGGGAGGTGGGAGGGAGGTTCAAGAGGGAGGGGGCATATTTAAACCTATGGCTGATACTTGTTGATATATGGCAGAAACCAACACAATATTGTAAAGCAATTATCCTTTATTAAAGGATAATTTTTTAATCTTTATTAAAAAAGATAAAATGATATGCTGGTGACTTGTTTTTACTTTTAATTTCTCTAGTTAGGAAAAAAAGATTTCAAATGTCATTTGCTGTAATGATTAGGGCCACTGAGGGACTCTATCTAAGGTTATCTTCTTCAAAAATTTGATTGGCTGAAACCAGTATATTTGATCATTAACAAAATGATCTCCTCGTTTCTACCAAGTTGACAATCTTTAGTAGAAATGCAGCTTTGATTTCTTTCTGGGCTAGGTTGCTATTTTTCTGGCATTGAGAAGTATTGGTTTAAGATTTTACCATGTTATGATGGCAAAATTCCATCTTGGAAATCTCCTAAGCTTGAGACAGATCAGAAAGATGGGACTGGAATGGGTATTTTTGGTCCAGCTGTGGGAAGCTGTTTGTTTAGCTCAGAATGAACCAAAGAAGTTGGCTTATGTGGAAACTTTATACCTGTCCCACATGTTTTGGGGACTTCAGAAAAAACAAACAGCTCCATAGTTGCAATTACAAGGTCAAGAAATTTCATGTCAACCCCAGTGACAATTTAGCTGACTGGGTCCTCAAGTAGTTGGCAATAATGTTGTTAAGTAAGAGGAGGTGGTGATCTCGTAACCAAGTTTTGCACCTGGAAAAAATAAAAAATACAACAAGAGAGCAAAGTGAATTTGAAACCAGAGTGGGCTATGGTGACAGTGTTCAGACTCTGAGCTCCTGAGCTGTCTTTGCATCCCACACCTGAGGGGATATTTGCAAAGCATGCCTCTGGATGGTCAGAACCTCCTTAATCCATATCTTAGGGGCAAGATTAGCAATGTGCAACACCCAGCTTGGACCCAGATTTCTGGAGCTACATTCTCATGACAAGTGTCCCATTGACCACGTCATCTTTTTCTTCCTCCTTTGTCTTGAGACAGCTGGTTCATCTGAAATTCAATATGCTCCCTGACTTCTTTTCAGATATTGCTGCACAAAAGAGGCTCATGAAAAGAAACAGCTGTGCCGATACCAGCAGGAGCTGCTGCAGATACAGATTCAAATCTGTGCACCTGCATGGAGATGGGTGACTGGAGATTTGTCAGGGGAGGGAATACCCTGGAACATCAGGGCTCTGAAGCCAGAGGGATGGATGGCTTTGGGGTTGGCCAATCAGATACCCCACCACTCACCTGGAGGTCATGGGATCACACCTGACTTGGATTAATCAAAAGGATTCCAGGATGGGGGTTAGTTGGTTGTTTATGAGTGAAATGATTAGCTGGTTGTAGCAGTTCCTAATAATAAAGTTGTCTATATCAATGACATCTATTCAGTGAGCCTTGAACAAGTGACATCTCTGTAGCTGTCATGCAGTAAGGGGCATAGTTGATGAGACTTGGAAGAAACCCATTAAGGCGGTGTCCTCATGTAGCAGTGAGTAAGCTGGGAGCTCCTAGGGGTGGGGTGGGGGTGGTTTAAGCAGAGGAATCACATGATCTGATGTATGTTTTAATATACTCATTCTGACTGCTGCATTGGAGCTAGGTAGTAAGGGGGCAGGGTAAAGTAACCAAGATCAAAATGATAGTGGTTTGGAGGATGAAGGTGTTGCTGGAAGTAGTGAGAAGCTGTTGGATTCTGAGTATATGTTGGAGGTAGAGTTATGGTTTTTCCAGTAGTCGGGTACAGATGTGAGAGTTGGACCATAAAGAAGGCTGAGCACCGAAGAATTGATGTTTTTGAATTGTGGTGCTGGATAAGACTCTTGAGAGTCCCTTGGATGGCTTGGAGATCAAATTAGTCAATCCCAAAGGAAATCAACCCTGAATATTCATTGGAGAGGACCGATACTGAAGTTCCAATACGTTGGCCATCTGATATAAGCTGATTCAGTGGAAAAGAGTCTGATGCTGGGAAAGATTGAAGGCAAAAGGAGAAGAGGGCGACAGAGGATGAGATGGTTGGATGGCATTACCAACTCAATGGACATAGTCTGAGCAAGCTCCAGGAGATAGTGGAAGACAGGGAAGCTGGCATGCTGCAGTCCATGGGGTTGCGAAAAGTCAGACACAACTTAGCTACTGAACAGCAACAACAGCAACAACAACAACAAGAGTTATAGTGTGAAAGAAAGGGAGTCAAGGATGCCTCAGAGGTTTCTGGTCTAAACAACTAGAAGGACTGAGTTTCCCAGCTACTGGAATGGGAAAGACTTTATGGAAGAATCGATTTTGAGGTGGGAGTATATCAGGATATCAGTGTTGGTTGTGTCTGTTAGACACCCAAATGGATTGGATGGGTAGGCATTTGGGTCCATGAGTCTGGAGTTCCAAGACAGGTTCTAGCTGAAGAAAAAAACCTGAGGAATTGTCAGTGGGGGATTGAGATCCACTGGGATGGGATGAGATCACCAGAGCAGTGGGGCATATGGAGAAGAGTTGAGCCCTGGGCCTTTTATCAAGAGAAATTTTTGGAGACCAAGAGGAGCTGGTGGAGGAAAATGAGAAGGAATGGCGATGAGGTAGGAGGGAAACTGCAAGATGTGATGCCCTGGAAACCAATTGAGTCAAGTGTTCTAAGGAGGAAGAAGGGAGCAGCCATGTTCAGTGTTATGCCGGACAAGCACTGAGCACTGGGGATTTGATTCAGCCATGTGGATGTCCTGGTGACTTTGACAAGAGCACTTTCAGTGGAGTAATGGAGTCATCGTTGGGTTAGAAGGAGTGGACAAGAGAAAGAAGGAGGGATTTGGCAAAGGAGTACTGACAGCTCTTACAAGGAGTTTTGTTAATTGGAGGGAAAATAAGAGTGAGGAAAGGTTTTCAAATTTTATAATATTTATTTGTTTTTTAAAGATGAGAGAAATAACATGCCAGCAGAAATAGTCCAGTAGAGAAGGAAACTTTTGCTAACTTGGGAGAGAGGGGGGAGGGTTGTTAGCACCATATCCTTGAGTGGAATCCATAGTACAGGTGGAGAGGCTGGTCTTCTGCAGGGACAAAGTCCATCTATAGAAAAAGGGTGGGAATCATTGTCTATGGAGCAGATGCCTGTGGGTGGGTAGAAGCGGAGGTGTGCGACTGTGGCAGTTCTTTTCTGAGAGCTTCAACTTTCTAAGTGAGGTAGGGAGCAAGGTTAGCAGGTGAGAGCAGAGATGGGAGAGGAGGTACTGGAGGCTGAGAAGAGAGGATATCATCTCCAGAAGGGTGGCCAAGTGAGTGGACAAGGAAAAGAAATGTGATGGCCAGGCGGCAGGAGGACCCAGAAGAGGTCATGAAGATGAATTATGTGAAGACTGTAAGTGTTGGTTGTATGATTTTCTCGAGCCATGTTCAGCTGAGGGGTACAGTCCAGAGGTGGATTGCAGGGTTTGCTAATGGAGTTCTACAAAGCAGGGGACATGCACCCTGAATATTTCTCTTTATTTTCTTTAATATAAAGATATAATCTCTTTAATATAAAGATATTTCTGGTTCCAGACTTACTAAATTGACTTAACAAACGAGTAATGTGTTGTGACCCGGCGTTTGAAAATCACGGATCTAAATGGCATACATTTTTATTTTCCTACTTGGTTTCTTAATGTAGAGACATAGTCACAGCCAGGATTCTCTGAAAACCCACCAGACGTTTGCTGAGTATCCTCGAGGAGCTTCGTACAGATTTCAGCACCACCGGGGGCGGACAGAAGGGAGATGAGACGTGGTTCCTGCCTTCAGAGAGAAGAGTTGATGAGGATGCAAGTCAGCGGCCCCTCCCTCACCAAGCACCTGGGTCAGATTTTACTCAAAGATGATCCCACACTGAAGTGCGCTACTACCTAAGGAGTTAGATGCCAAGGGGCCAAAATATCCATCTGAGAAAGCCTGTTCTCCACATGTGGTCAGATCACCTGACTCTAAGACTGCCATCTCCTTTCACCTGAGCAATAAGCTTTATTAATGCACCTGAAGATGGCAACCCACTCCAATATTCTTGCCTGGAGAACCCCAGGGACGGGGGAACCTGGTAGGCTGCTGTCCATGGGGTCGCACAGAGTCGGACACTACTGAAGCAACTTAGCAGCAGCAAGACAGTACCAGGCTTCCCTGATACCTCAGTGGTAAAGAATCCACCTGCTGAGGCAGGAGATGTGGGTTTGATCCCTGGGTCTGGAAGATTCCCTGGAGAAGGAAATGGCAACCCACTCCAGTATTCTTGCTTGGGAAATCACATGGACAGGGGAGCTTGGCAGGCTCACAGGGTCCCAGAGAGTCCAACACAACTTAGTGACTAAACAAGACAGTGCCTTTTGGGCAACCTTGGAAAATTGTTGGCTCACACTGAACTCATGGTCAAAGTTTACCCTCTGAGACTTAAAATATATCTTAGTTCTTACCAAGTCTTTACTATGTATTTGATTTTCAAAGGGATGTGAGGTAGGCTAAATGTTCTTTCTGTTGGAGGTTGGAGACTATGTGTTTTGGAGCTGGAGATACACACTTACTGAGTGGGGATAAAGTCTGGGTGCTGGTTCTCTCAAATTTTTGTCCATCCTAGAACGTATGGCCCTGCAGGAACCAGGTAGCAGGAGTCTTTGATACAAAAGGAAAAATACCTATTTTCTTCACCTTTTTATCCTCTTTGTGGTCTTTGAAAATGAGTTTGGACCAAGGTGGTATATTCAACCCCATCTTCTGATCATATTTTAATTCAACATTAAAGGAGTTCCTCTCTTTCCGGGACATTCAAGGTTTGTGGTCCCAGACATGGCATTTGCATTCTCTTTATGGTCTGGTTGCTTTGTGCTAACACACTGCCACTGATACAGTTGGGCTTGCCTTTCCAGGCAACAGTTAAACCAGCAGGAGACCACTTGTGTGCAATTTGTTGGAATGAAATCTACATTTTGGGATTAGATTACTTAGCAGTGTCATTTTGCATTGAGTCGACTTTGTGGGTGGTCTCCAATAAACCCTGCATGTACAGCAAGTGTCAGCCCTGATTATCTCCAAGCAAGCTTGTAATGACTGCATGACTTCGTATTTACAAGAAAAAACCAGCTTCCCTTAACCTTTAATTCAGGGAATGTGCGGGTGTGGATGAGCACCCCTCCTCCCCACCCCAGTGTGGCAGATGGCCCATTGTGGGCCCTTTCTTGAAGGGGTGCAACTTAACTTTCTGTTCTTTCAGGAGATCAGGGTAATAGCCACAAATGTCACTTGGGGCTCACCAGTTAGGACATTTGTCTTTAATGATGTCTTAAGGAACCATTTATCTTGGAATATAGAAGGACGAAAAGCTTAGTTGAGGAGAAAAGATGAGGGGAGTGAACCATATGGTTGGCTGAGGTGTGAATATGTACAGTAAATAACCAACAATGTTCCAGGACCACCCTCATGTCATCATGGTGATAGGAATTTTCTAGGGCAGTGGTTCTCAACCAAGCGTGATCTGAGGATGCTTGGCAAGTCTGGGGACATTTTTGTCATTACTACTGGGAGGGTATTACTGCATTTCATAAGGGATGCTCTTAACCATCCTGCAATGCACAGATCACTCCCTGCTCCTCCTCCAACAAAGATTTATAGTACACAAACATCAGCAGTGCCGAGGTTGAGATCCTGCTCCAGGGAATGGGAGAACCCTCACCCTGGAGCAGTGGGGATAATACAGTTTTGTCCTTCCCATCTTCTTCAATTTTTTTTTTAAACCATCATCTTCCTCTGGTCCATGTTGATTCCTTGTGCATACCTGCTTCCCTGTAATGCCTGGAGCTAACATATCACAGAGTTATGTCCTGGAGAATGTCGTGGAACTCGGCCAATCTGAATTAAATCCCAGACTAATGCTTTCAGTTGGGGTGGCTTTGGGAGCAAATTACTTAATCTCTCTGAGCCTCAATTAAAAACAAAATCTTAAACAATAGGGGCTGCAGTCCTTACCTCACTGGATGGTAGTGAGGATTAGGTTTGTGTAAATTTACTAGTACTTGGTCTGCTAGGGAGAAGATACTTCATAACACTTTAATCATTGCCTGTCCTTGCTTGTCATGACTAAAGTTCAGTTTGCCCCCTTTAAACATTATCCTGGCAATTTCTTTTTATTGTGGAAAATGTATAAAAAACGCAAACAAATCAGAAGAAAAAAGCAAATCACCTGTAATCTTACGCCTCAGAGATAATCAGTGTTAATGCTTTTTGTATGTGCATTTTAGACTCTGACTCCCTCCCTGCATCTTTCTCTGTGCGTGCGTCTGTAGGTTTTTGCTGTGTATACTGTTTTGTGACTTGCTTTTGTATTAGGAATGTCTCTTCATGTCGATAAATACAGATCTAGCATCATCTATATCATTGTTTCAAAAAGCTGCCTAGTACTTTATTGTACTGATGAACCATGATTTAGTCAATCAATCCCTTATGTCCTTGGGCATTTAGATATTAGGGTTAGTCTTCAAAGTCCAGAGAAAATCTCGCCTCGGTTGTCCAAAGTTCATGGCTTGTGGTTCTAGAAAGCCAGTTTTTTCTGTGCCCACTTGTTGCCATATCAACTTGTGAAGGTAGTTCATTCAGGAGGGCAGCTCTCTGCACAAGATCACGTCCTCTGCTCCCAATCTCCCTGGGCCACCCGCTCCCCTGTGTGTGTGTGGTGAGGGGCAGTTGAGCCTGTGTCCTTTTATATTTATGACACCGTATAGTACAGTGCCTCTGAGCTCAGGCTCTGGAGTCAGGCTCCTCAGGTTCAGATCCCAGTTCCCTTGCTTGGGTACATAACCTCACCTCCCTGAGCCTCAGTTTCCATATCTGTAAAAATGGTGATAGCAACTGTTCCTGCATCACGGAGATGTTCTGAGAACTAAATGAGGTAGGATGCATCAGGCATATGATGCAAGATCTGATATATAATAAACACTCAATGCCTTTGGAGTCCCAAGCACTTCCTGGACGTCTTTCTCCTCTTACTATGTGTGCATCGTTATGTAACATTAGCAAGTGTCTCCCATCCCTCCACTTCCAGGAGCAGCAGCAGGTGGAGTTTAAAGATTTTTACTTGCTGCCTCTCTCAGACTTTTACTTCCCCCGTATTGCTGCTAACAGATAACCACAAACAAAGTGACTCAACACAAATTTATTATCTTACATGTCTGCAGGTCAGAAGTCCAAAGTCAGTTTTGCTGGGCTAAAAGCGATACACTGGTGGGGCTTCATTCCTTCGGGCATAGGGGAAGGTACTATGGGACAACTTGTTTCCTTGCCTTTTCTGGTTTCCGGGGTTGCCCATAGTCCTTGGCTTGCAGCCATATCACTTGACTTCTGTTGTCACGTCTCCTCTGACTCTGACCCTTGTGTCTCATTCTTATAAGGACACCTGCGATGACATTGGCTCCACCAGATAACCCGGGAAGATCTCCCCATTTCAGTGTGCATTACTTTAATCACTTCCGTGAAGCTCCTCTGGCCGAGAAAGGTGGCGTATTCACAGGTTCCGGGGAGTAGGAGGAGGGCATCTTTGGGAGGCCATTATTCAACATACCACATGCTTTGTGGACCGTGTTCATGACTCCTCTTCCTGAACTCAGATGCTGCTGGTGGCTCAGCCTCTGGGGGTACCTGACAAGTATGCAGCACACCCACAGGTATCTGAGACCTGGCATCCTCGCTTTGGACCAAGTTTAGCATCTGAACAGTGCCTCTGCTGCAGGCAGTGGGTGGGAACAAGGGCATACTGCTCAGAGAACGGTCAGAAGCCAGGTACTGGGCTTGGCCCTCCCCTCAGCTTCTCTCCTTGACGCCCACGGTGCCAGAGTCTCTCCTGTTCGTGCTCTGCTGGCAGTCATGCAATTTTTTTCTCCTAGCCCCTGTCCTCTTGGCAGGCTCCCACTGACCTGGGACGAGCTCTTCTTCCTTTTCTTTCCCTTCACTATGCCTGGCTTGGAGCACCCTACGCTCCCACTCCCCAGGATGGATTCCTGGCTGCCTTCCACCAGGAGCTTTTGTTCTCCAGATTGTAGTTAGCAGAGCCCTGCTCACTGTCACAAGATCATCTGGCCTCCCCAACCAGAAGTGCCACAACCCTCATTCTTCCCATACCTCACCTCGCCTGTGCTGCCTTTTGCCCAGACCCTAATGGTCTCCATGTTCAGTGTGGCCCGAGGAGCCCCCTTCTGGCTTTCTGGTCCACAGGAGGACCCAGGGCCCAGGCAGGCCCCAGGCCCCACTGGACCAGCAGAGGTGGGCACTCTGAGGGCAGGTGTGCAGGTGTCCCCCAACACCTGGGGTGGTCAGCAGGTGAGGTCCCCTGGGCCATGGCTGGGGCGGGCTTTCCCTTGGCACCTCCCCACTAAAGCCCTCTTAGACAACCTTCCGGTGTGTGACCGTGGGAGAATGGGCCCCAGTCCAGGTCCTTCTTGTTCATCTTTCTCCCCAGTTCTCTCAGACCCCACCCACACCCAGCAGAAAGCTCTGTTCTTTTCATGTTGTTTTCCTGCCTTAGTGACCTTCAAGGCCCAATTAGGGAGGATGGATTCACCCTTTAGATGACGACCCTGAATTATTAGTAACATAAAGCTTGGCTTTCCCAGGCAGGGCCTGGTTAATTGCCTAGAAGCATGAGGCTCTGTTTTTTAAGTAGCAAGAAAACAAGTTGCATTTTGATATAAAAACCAGGTCGATGATTTCTATCCTGTAGCGATCCTACTTTCTCACCCTCAGGCAAACAAGAATGACTGCATAGCCTCGCCACTTTCATAACATTCTTAAGTCTTTTTTTCTTTTAGTTTTTCAAAATTTGCTCAATGTTACAGGATCTTTAGCCAAATATAAAGAGAGAGAAAAATTCACCCATGATACCACCGTCGTCCTCAACAAATTAAACTATTTTTATTTTTTTCCATGCTCCCTTCTGGTTTTTGTCCCCATGAAGATATAATTGAAATAGTCGTAATCATAGTGTAGCGATCATTTGGTGTTCTGCATTTTTCCACTTAGCATTAATTATATCATAAGCATTTTTTCCATGTTGCTGCAAAGTCATTGCAATTATAAATTTTAATGGCTGTATGAGAATTCATCAAGAGGGGAGTAGATTACTTAACCCTTATTCTGTTGCGGGGCCTCCTGCGATGGTGTTCTGTTCCTCCTTCAAGCTTGTCCTTGGTATCCTGTCCCTCTTCCGTCCTCTGGGTGAGGGAGAGAGCATTGACGGGCTGGGCGGGAGGAGAATTGGAATGAGTTATAAGAAGCCTGCTTTATGCAGACCCACAGTTAAGACTCCTAAAGGTGAGAACTGGAAGGAAACCCAGCCCTTACCTCCTTCAGGCCCTTCACTCATGGCTGCTTTTGAGAATGACTTTTTCACTTACGTTCTGGATGCCTTTCAATGCCCAGAGGAAAGGTAGGAAACTGATTTAGAAAACAAACACATGCTATCAGTTTTAACTCCCCTCGTCATCAAAATCAACTCCCAAATGCTATTCTAAATATAGAGATAAAGCTGTTATTAATCACAAATTTAGTGCTGATGAGAGCTAACATGATAACTGGAGAGGATTTCAACTATGACCATGTTTCTTGCAGTTCCATGAGCTCTAGGTCCACAAGTTGCTGTAAAACGAGGGCCCCTGGACAAAAAATATTTGGAAAACGGTGGCGCTGCATCCCTTTCTGGAGATTCACAATGCCCATTAACCTATTCAAGTCTCTGAGAAGGCCTGTAGGGAAGGGAACTCCCTGACTTTGACTGACCCAGAGCTTCTCAAGGTTGTGGGGGCACTTCTGTCATATGGTACTTCCACCAGTCAGAGCCTGCTTACGAAAATGAAACAAGCTAAGTAATCCAGAGAGCGTTTGCTACTGAGATCTCATTTAAAAAGTGTTGGGAGAGTTGAATGAGCTGAAAGATGTTATGACTCAGAGATTCCAAACTGCAGGAAGTGGCTGCAACCCCAAAGGTGGGTGTGGTATTCCCAGAACATGGGACCCACTTGTTTCTGCAACACTGGGGGTAACCCAGAGGGTGGATGAATATCAGGAGAACCACTTTGGGGAATTCTGGTACAGCACAGCTGGACTTTTGAGATGGGTACTTTGATACTTCCCATAAAATGAATGAAGATGATGGCGATGTGGCGTGTGCGTGTTAGTTGCTCAGCTGTGTCCGACTCTGTGATGCTATGGACTTAGCCTGCCAGGCTCCTCTGTCCATGGGATTCTTCAGGCAAGAATGCTGGAGTGGGCTCCCATTTCCTTCTCCAGAATGAAGATGATATATTTATGCCAATGAAATTGCGAAAGGGGTGAAGGGGTGTGTTGTGGAAAGAACCCCACAGGCCAGAGATCAAGTCCAAGCTCTGCACTCACTCCTTGGTGGCTGTGGGTAGTTTATCTTCCTAGAGCCTCAGCTTCTGCTTGTGTGGATTGAAAGGAATTGACTAAAGTACCCATCAGATCCTTGTAAACTCTGAAGTTCTCTACTGGAGAATAATTTTACCCTCGTTTAAACTGCGGATTCTCTGTAAATGATTGTCATTATATTTATGATTGATTTGTTGCTGAATTCTTGATTAGCATCAGAACTTCCAGTCATGAGATTGTCCCTAAGGGAAATTATGATCCAGCTTACAGTTATCGGCTCACCAATATGGAACCAATAGATTGACTCAGTAATGATAATCTTTAGCCCTAGGTAAATCAAGGGGCCTCCTGTGTAGACACAAGATGGATTGTCATTGTTATAACAAGTGGTAGCCATGCTGTATTACCCTTGCAACTGTGGGGGGAATTTAGAGCAATGGATTGTGGAACCTCTGGCTTCAGGGAGCTTCTGATTTAGTTGAAGAGTCAAGATGGACATAGGGAATGACTGATGATGATGGAGAGACTAGAACTGTGTTTTAAAGTACATAGCAGGTTTATGTCAACTGGATGTTATTTCACAGGGCGTCTTAGAAAGGGGTCTTTCACTTTATCTTTCTAGATCGTAGAGAGAGACTCATACCTCCGAGCAGCAGTGCCGGCCTTTGCATTTTTCCCTGGCTCTAACTGCGGGCTGCTCTGTGAAGCTGTGAGTGTCTTTTGTGACAGGTTCCCACAGGTATGAAGTGGAGCTTGCCACCCACCTTGAGCAGGTTGTTTTTGGAGGCAGTTGAAAGTAAGACAAAGTACCCTGCCATTAATGAAAGGCTAGAGTTTTCTATCTGCTTGTACTTCTGACAGGTTGGTTGATGCTGTCACCAGCTGTGTGTGTCTTTTCAAAATGCATGTTTTTAGCTTGTTTCTCTGGTGCGGATTAATTCCTAGCGTTCTTCTCTGATATGTCGTGATGCCATGTTCTTTATACAGCCTCCTAGGGGTGTTTCTCACAGTGTAGACGCAGCAGCTCTGCCTTCCAAGAACTTGCATATCTGCACAGGTGGCTGAGGTTTG
Source organism: Budorcas taxicolor (assembly GCF_023091745.1). NCBI lineage: Eukaryota > Metazoa > Chordata > Mammalia > Artiodactyla > Bovidae > Budorcas > Budorcas taxicolor. The sequence goes on from NC_068911.1 coordinate 152,266,057, forward strand.
CGTTTTGCACCCAGATGTTCAGGGATCGTGGAGGCAGAGCCTGAGCTTTCAGCCTCTTTGATATTAGAAGCATCTTTGTATGTTGCTTGCTCGATGTTTCTTTTTCTTCCCTAGGGGACTGTGTGGTTTTGGAAACTTTCAAAATGGGACATGGAGCAAATTTTGCCTTTTCAGTCATGGAGTCACTGTCTTTCTCTGATAGTGTGGAACAAGGGCATGGGACTGGGAGTGCTGCTTGGGTTTGAGTTCCAATTCCAGCATTTCTTTGGACAAGTTTCTTAACCTTTCTGAGACTCGTTTTCTCATATGTGAAATGAGGGGAAAACAACCGAATAAAGTTTTTGAGGATTAATAAGTGCTTAATACACGTTAGCTAACATTATCATTACCTTTATGATGGTGATTATCATGACCATCACATTATTGCCATTGCAATGCTTACCATGACTATCATCATCAAGATCTTCATCATTATTATTACCACCATCACCATCATCACCACCACCATTATCATCAAGATCGCTATGACCGTCATTGTCACCACCAACACCATTGTCATTATCATCACCATTACCATCACCATTATCACCATTAAGATCACTATCATCATCATTATCATCACTATCACCACCATCACCATCATTGTCATCATCTTCACCATCACCACCATTGTCATTATCATCACCGTTATCAATCACCACTACCATTATCACCATTAAGATCACTATCATCATTATCATCACCATCATTGTCATCATCGTCACCATCACCACCATTGTCATCAACACCACTACTGGAAGCAGCAACAGCAGCATCAGCAGCAACGTTCTGTCCTCCAAAAGACTCACCTGGTCCCTGAAGTGCAGAAGTATCTGTCAATGAGACAAAACTCAGGCTTCTGCTCTGCCCCAGCCTTGGCTGAAGCTACTGTCCCTCTGAGGAAGAGTGTGAACCCACTTTCCCCCCCAACCATGATGCATAACCTCTTCTTTGCTTTCCCTCCTTGCCCAGTCCTCTACTTGGCTGGAGTCCAGAAGGCCAGCCTGGTATTGACTGGTTCCCTCTTGAAGGAGGTTGCAGCTTCCCATGGTCCAGTTACTGGTGAGGATCTGGCTGTGTTATGGTTTTCTGAGCCTGTGGCCACTGCTGTTGAACTCTGAGAAGTCACGGCTTCCCAGACTCATATCACTGTGGATTTAGGTTGTACCTGTACTGACTTCACTTCTTTAGATCCTGGTTGTAGGGAGTTTGAGGGATTTGGGGCTGATCAAGGAAAAAGATATGACCACAAGGTGGCAGTAGCACACTCAGACTTCATTTGGGTGATGCTTCAACAGGTTTGCACGTGGGGGAAGTCCCTCCCAGCATGAGACTGTCTGGAGGCTGTGCAATGGGAGAGTCACAATTCAGAAAGGTGGGGGTACAAGGGAGCTCCCAGAGGAGAGGGGGATTGGAAGGGGGTTTAGGTGTCTAGATAATGTTGCACAGCAGCCTGACTTGAGTCAGAGGCCCCAAAGGGCAGCAGTAGGTGGGGGTCTTAACTATGGCTTGCAAATGTTGGGTGTGCAAAGCAAGCAGGCTCTGAATGGCTAAACACCTGCTTAGTTGGTCTAAATAAGTCAATTTGATGTGTAAAAATCAGTTGATGAGTTTGGCACTAGTGAGCTTTTGAACTGTCACAGACTGGGAGGCTTAAACTACAAACTTATATTTCTTGCAGTTCTACTGTCTGGAAGTGCAAGATCAGGGTGGCAGCAAGGTCAAGTTCTTGATGAGGGCTCTCTTCTTGGCTTGCAGATGGCTATCTTCTTGCTGGGTCCTCAAGTGGTGGAGGGTGAGAGAGAAGGAGAGGGAGAGAGAAAGGGAGAGGGGAAGAGAGAGAGGAGGAGGGAGACCTCTGGTCTCTTCTTCTAAAGTCAATAATCCCATCATGAGGACCCCACTCTCATAACCTCATTTAAACCTAATCGCCTCTCAAAGGCTCCACCTCTAAATACGATAACTTTTGGGGTTAGGGCTTCAACATGTGAAGTTTGGGTGGGGTGGGTTGTTGTTGTTCAGTTGCTAAATCTTACCTGACTCTTTGAGAACCCATGGACTGCAGCCCACCAGGCTTCCTTGTTCTTCACTGTCTCCCAGAATTTGCTCAAACTTATGTCCATTGAGTCGGTGATGACATCCAACCATCTCATCCTCTGTCACCCCCTGCTCCTCCTGCCTTCAATCTTTCCCAGCATCAGGGTCTTTTCCAATGAATCGGCTCTTTGCATCAGGTGTCAAAAGTGTTGAACTTCAGCATCAGTCCTTCTAATGAATATTCAGGATTGATTTCCTTTAGGATTGATTGATTTGATCTCCTTGCAGTCCAAGGATGGGGTGGGAGAGCACAAACATTCATTCCATAACACTTTGGATATAAAATTTTCTTTTCCCCACCAGAGACAATAAATGGAAATATATTTTGAAAAGTAAAGAGCATTATACCAATGAAAGAAATATTTTTCCCCCCACTACTTGGAAGGTTAACTTTCAGCTAATCACAAATGGTGTCTGATAGTAGGTTTTCTGACAATGTAGCCAAATGGTGAATTTATCCTATCTTTCTTCCAGCTTCTCCACTGAACAATGTCAAAGAATGCCAGCCACCACAATAAAACCCATACCCTCTGTCCCCTCTCCTTCTGTCTGGTAGGAGGAGGGGTGAAATCAGTGTGTCAAGCAGGCTGTACACATTCAAGCTGCTTTCCCTCAACTTTTGGAAGGGCTTTTTCAGGATGACAGGGGGACAAAGGGTTGCAGTGTAAATTACCATGCAAATTGCCTCAGCGTTTGAACTTAAGACACCTTTGCCTGCCGCAGATCAATGAAGCTTCTGTGACTCCCATGGAAGGGGAGCTGTGCAGTACCTTTCAGAGCTGAGATGCTGAATCACCTAAAAGCCTCATATGCTTGACTCCAGGGAGCTCATGTAAATACACTTGAGTGGCTGCTAAAATATGACAACCGAAAGGAGTATACCTTAAGGCATTTCCCTGTTGACATTTGAGTGGGTTTCCTCTTCAAAGGCCAGTCCTTGTAGGACAACCCTGAATGGTTTTGTAGTGCGATGCTCTGAGTGTCTTGGAAATGCAAGGATTGCCAACCACATTTTTTTCTTTTCCTCAATATTCCCTCGCCCCTTTGTGTCTCATTCCCTGGGTCAATGAGCAAACTGCTTGCTCCCTTGGGAGCTCTCCCTTATCTCCAAACCTGGCGTGCTTGATAGTTAGTCCTGTCTTGAACCTGTGATGGAGTGATGGGCAATGGTGGGCAATTGTCTCTGACTTTGTTGGTTTCTTGCCTTCATTCCCATGGCTAACATCTGCAGTGATGAAGGCTGAGGTCACCTCCAGAGGTGCTGGCTTCTTTGGAGCTCTTGATTCATCTTTTATTTGTAGGAAATGACTCCATGAGCTCATGATCATCATTTAGGGACAAATAGGGGATAGGAAATGTCCTGAGGAATTTCTATGCCAAGGTTATAGGGCAGTTTCTAAAGAGACATTGGATCTGGTCTTGGTCCTGCTCTTTCCCTCTGTCCACTGTGGCTTAATAATAACTCACATTTGTAGTCACATTTTTTGAAAAACACGACCACCATAGTTAATGCTTATTAACTTTTTTCTTTAGTTTCAGGTGTACACCACAATGATTAGATATTTTTATACTTTATAAAATAACCACCACAATAAGTTTAGTTACCATCTGTCACCATCCAAAGTTGTTACAATATTATTGACTATATTCCTATGTGTGCATTACATCCTCAAGATGTTTATTTTGCAACTGGAAACTTGTACCTCTTAATTGCCTTTATCTATCTGGTCCCATCACCTCATGGAAAATAGATGGGGAAACAGTGGAAACAGTGGCAGACTTTATTTTTTTGGGCTCCAAAATCACTGCAGATGGTGATTGCAGCCATGAAATTAAAAGACGCTTACTCCTTGGAAGAAAAGTTATGACCAACCGATAGCATATTGAAAAGCAGAGACATTACTTTGCCAACAAAGGTCCGTCTAGCCAAGGCTATGTTTTTTCCTGTGGTCATGTATGGATATGAGAGTTGGACTGTGAAGAAAGCTGAGCGCCGAAGAATTGATGCTTTTGAACTGTGGTGTTGGAGAAGACTCTTGAGAGTCCCTTGGACTGCAAGGAGATCCGACCAGTCCATTCTGAAGGAGATCAACACTGGGATTTCTTTGGAGGGACTGATGCTAAAGCTGAAGCTCCAGTACTTTGGCCACCTCATGTAAAGAGTTGACTCATTGGAAAAGACTCTGATGCTGGGAGGGATTGGGGGCAGGAGGAGAAGGGGACGACAGAGGATGAGATGGCTGGATGGCATCACGGACTGGATGGACGTGAGTCTGAGTGAACTCCAGGAGTTGGTGATGGACAGGGAGGCCTGGTGTGCTGCGATTCGTGGGGTCGCAGAGAGTCGGACACGGCTGAGTGACTGAACTGAACTGAACTGATTTTGTCCATTCCCTCAATCTCTTCTCTGGAAGCTACCAGTTTGTTTTCTGTGTCTCTGAGTCTGTTTGTTTTGTTCATTCATTTACTTTGTTTCTGGATTCCATATATAAGTGATAACATACAGTATTTCTCTTTCTCTAACTTATTCCACTTAGTGTAATACCCAGGTGGCTCAGTGGTAAAGAAAAGGTGGTGCTAATGGTAAAGAACCCGCCTGCCAGTGAAGGGGACACAAGAGACTAGGGTTCGATCCCTGGGTCAGGAAGATCCCCTGGAGGAGGAGGTGGCAACCCACTCCAGTATTCTTACTGGGAAACCCCATGGACATAGGTGCCTGGCGGGTTACAGTCCATGGGGTCGCCAAGAGTCAGACATGACTTAGCAACTGAGCACACACGTAGCCTTATAGGAGAGAAGGACTGGGGACAGGAGGAGGAAGCGTTAATAGACATACAAGTCTCCACTTTTTATTACTGTGTGGCAGGCACTCTATAAATATCAGTGTGTTTATTTCTACCAACCTTCCTGGATAGCAGGTACTATTGTTTTCCTTATTTCATAGTTGGGGAAACTGAGACCCAGAAAGGTTAAGTAACTTGCCCCGGGGCACACAGCTAGCGGGGGGCACAGCCAGGGTTGAAGCCTGGATCTGTCTCCTGCCGTCATTTCCTCACACTCTCTTCATGACTCTTGCTTCCCAAGGATCTTCATCACAGCAGCAGCAGGAGAAGAAATGTTGGTTAAAAGCTGTGGAAAACTGAAGACAGGCTCCCTGTGTTCTTACTTTTCTTCCCAGAAACCTCCATCTCGGGTGAACAGGCTGCAGATCCAGGGGTTCCCACAGCGTCCTCTCGGCACTCATGCTTCTGTAGTGGAGGAGCCGTCCGTCTGCCTGGGTGGCCTTCCCCTCTGCCTCTTGCCTTTTCCTTTTCCATCTCAGCACTTTGGCTGGTAGTATTTGGGCACCCCTCCTGTGCCACTTTTTTCCCCCTGTGTTTTCCATTTTTACTGCTGCTCTTTCTCTTTTATTCTTTGATTTTGGCCACCCACAGAGGAAGGATGAAAACAGCAGGAGGGAAGGGAGCAGAGGGTGGGCCAGGCTTCCCAAAGCCAGGCTTCCACGGGCACCCGTGAGTTCGTGTGTACAAGCTCGGGGGGTGCGGCCAGGCCAGGTCCCGCCACCCCATCGGCTGTGCATCCAGGGACTGACAATGACCCCTGGCATCCAGGGGTGATGGGAGACCCAGCTCTGATTTGAGCAGCCCAGTCTGTGACTTAACAGAACAGGTTATCAACAACTTTGATCTAAAAATACCACATTTATTTTTGAAATGACTTGTTTTGGCAGTTATAAATACTCCAAGCAGCCTGCTTAGGAGGTAGTCTAGCAGCTCTCTGACAACTGAATAATATTTTAGAGGCACATGTTATTTCTATGCAAAATGCAACGTGCAATTTCTAGTCAGTGCTTTGCTCTCCTGAATGATGGAGGGGAGGGACTGGGTGCAGATAAAACCGGTGAAGAATCGGCTTGGTGTGGGGTTATGGCCCAGGTTGCCAAGGTGAGAAGCTTGTTTTGGAATAGATGGTACAGGAAGGCATGTTCAAGGAAGTTTTCTTTACCTGCCAGGAACCCCTTAGTCCTTGGGTAGCAGAGAACTGAAGTGAATTATCCTAACTCCCTCCCTCCATCCCTTTCTTCTTTCTTCATCCATCTACCCTTCAATTACTGAGCACCAACTTTGTGCCTGACTGGGTGCTGGGGAGATGGTGATAAACGAAACCAACTCGATCTGTGCACCCCTCTTCCTCAACACGCAGCTGAAGGTGCACTGGGATGGTAATTGTAAGTGGGCAATGGAATAAATAATTACAAAATGTGATCCCTGCTCTAAGCAATGACTAGGAAGGAGGAAGAGAGGTGGGGAGTGACACCTCCTTAGTGTGGAAGGGATGGCTTCTCGGAGGGGGTGGCATTTTAGCTGAGTCTGAAGGATGAGGAGCCCCCCTGAGGGTGGAGGTGGGGGATGTTCTAAGCAGAGGAACAACCGCATTGGGGAAGGCCTGGGAAAACGACCGGTTTGAGGAACTGGCTTGATACTCTTATTTATGAAGTTTCTACAGAGAGTTGGAGATGTTGAGGACATTCTCCTCTTTCATTACCACCCATCCACTTTCCAGTCCCAGCTTCTTCCTTAGTAGGAACTGTTAACATTTTAGTCTACACCGGGCTGCTTGCCTGGTGCTCTTAAGGGCTTGGCACTGATTTTTTATTCAGTCTCTGCCTCTTTCCTTCCCTTCCCCCTCTCCCTGGGGGGACTGTCTCCTCTGCTGAAAACTCCCCTCGCACCATCACCTCCACTCACCACTGCACCTTGCTCTCTGCAGCTCTGCATCCACCAGCACCATCTCGGCTGCATCCTCCACGCTCCGGCCTCAGAGGTGCCCAGATGTGCCGATGAGAAAGAGACTCCTCCCCCTCACCCCCATCACCCCCAGCGTGTTTGCCATCACGCGCTGTCTCCAGCCTCACAGCACCAGCAGGAGCGCTGGGACTGTCCTTGTGGCTGCAGTGCTGTTCGGCCACCTGGCCAGGCCACCAACAGCCATGGCCATCATCTCCATCCCTCCCGTACCCTCCTGCCTCTTCAGGCTCCTCGGCCTCCCCTTCCCTGGCACAGGCGGCAGCTCTTCTTTCCCCTTTCACTTGTCACCCCCAGGGTGTCCCTGCTCTGCTCACCCCGGGAGGAAGCCCTGAACAGAAGAAGAAGAACTCTGCAACATGTTGTGGCAGAAGGAACATGGACTTTGGTATCAGGCCTAGACTTGGGAAAGTCCCTGACCTTTGGGCTATGACGGTTGGTCCACAGTTATGATGAGGATGGTGGACATGATGGATGTGATTGTGTCTGGCATTTTGGGGGTGCCTAGTAAAAAGGCAGTTTCTTCTCTCTCTATACTCCCTTGGATGCTGGGGACTCACAAACAAGAAATGAACCAATATACTGTCACGGGCCCCCACTCACAGCACCTCCACTGCTGGAAACAACTTGAGGACTTCCCAAATGCCATAGCAAAATTTTGGGTTAATGATGCTTAATATTGTTTAGAATCACACAAGTAGCACATTAATATATTCTTGTGAAAATATAAAGAACAGAGAAAAAGGGAAGTTCTCTTCAACCATTACCACCCATCCACTTTCCAATTCTAGCTTCTTCCTTAGGATTAACTACTATTAAGTTTAGTCTACAGTATAACCTTCTGAACTTTAAAAGATACATTTACATGGATGTGTGTATATGGTTTCAGGCTTTTGTTTCTTAATTAACTGGCATCATAATGTAATATGCATTATAATGGAATATCATACTGCAACTTGTTAGTTCACTAATGTGTTCTTTCCTTGATAGTATGCATACAACTATATCTTTGTATAGAACTTGTGTTTTTCATTTGGGAGATGATACTTTATTTTTAACGTTTTATTGTGGAAAAATTTAAATACATGCAAAAGTAGACAGAATAATATGATGAATATGTACCCACTACCCACTCAACAATTCTCAGCTCACTCAATCTGGAAAATCTAATACCACTTACTTTCTTCTCCTTTATTATTTTAAAGCAAATCCCAGTTATAGCATTCCAACCATAAATATTTCATTATGTATCTCTAAAAGAGAAGGGGTATTAAAAATATAAACACAGTACCATTGTTACAATGGTAAAAAATCAACAATTCCTTGATAACAGGATTTATCTAGTTTGAAAATCATTTATTTAAACCAGGATCCAATTAAGATCCTATATCTCTTCAGTCTCTTACACTGTAGGTTCCCCCTCCATTTCTCTCTCTCATTGCAATTTATTTGTTGAAAAGATCTACCTTTTTACCTGCTACATAGTATTTCCCAGTAGGGATCCTCATGGTATATTTTCTCATTCTTCTATTGGTGGGCGCTTAAGTTGTTCTCAAACTCCAGCTGTCATGTGTATGCTCCAGTGAGCATCTTAGCAGAGGATCTTTGTGCAAATGTGCCAGCATTTCTCTAGGGTAGCTACATAGAAGTGGACATGCAAAGTTGAAGGGTGTGTACACTGTATTTGGCTGAACCATATCAAATTTTTATAGGTCAAAGGCAGTGGAATATGGGCAATTTTTTTTGGTTCAACCTAAACATAAAATAGATTTTAATTGAAATTACCGAACTGTCCTTCATCATCTTGTATTGATTTCTGCTTGTCCTGAAAGTTTATATTTGTGCCCATTTTCCTATGCCATCACCACATTAAAAATGATCAGTGTTTTAAATATTCTATGATTCTGATGGGCAGTGATAAATAGATTCGAGGGATTAGATCTGATGCAATGCCTGAAGAACTGTGGATGAAGGTTTGTAACATTGTACAGAGGCTGCAAGAGTAACATGGAAACTTATATTACCATATGCAAAATAGATAGCCCAAGGGAATTTGCTGTATGGCTCAGGAAACTCAAACAGGGGCTCTGTATCAACCTAGAGGGGTGGGATGGGGAGGAAGATGGGAGGGAGTTACAAAAGGGAGGGGGTATATGTATACCTATGGCTGATTCATGTTGAGGTTTGACAGAAAACCACAAAATTCTGTAAAGCAATTATCCTTCAATAAAAAATAAATTAAAACCAAAACAAACAAACAAACAAAAAATCCCAAAGAAAATGAAATGAAAAAAGGCAAAATGGTTATCTGAGGAGGCCTTACAAACAGCTGAGAAAAGAAGAGAAGTAAAAGGCAAAGTAGAAAAGGAAAGATATAACCATTTGAATGCAGAGTTCCAAAGAATAGCAAGGAAAGATAAGAAAGCCTTCCGTGAACAATGTAAACAAATAGAGGAAAACAATAGAGTGGAAAAGACTAGAGGTCTCTTTAAGAAAATTAGAGATACCAAGGGAACATTTATTTATTTATTTATTTATTCATTTATTTGGCTGTGTCAGGTCTCAGTTGTAACACATGGGTTTAGTTGCCCCCCAAGGGAACATTTCATGCAAAGATGGGCACAATAAAGGACAGAAATGGTATGGACCTAAGAGAAGCAGAAGATATTAAGAAGAGGTGGCAAGAATACACAGAAGAACTATACAAAAGAGATCTTCATGACCCAGATAACCATGATGGTGTGATCACCCACCCAGAGCAAGACATCTTGGAATGTGAAGTCAAGTGGGTCTTAGGAAGCATCACTACAAACAAAGCTAGTGGAGGTGATGGAATTCCAGTTGAGCTATTTCAAATCCTGAAAGATGATGCTGTGAAAGTGCCTCACTCAATATGCCAGCAAATTTGGAAAACTCAGCAGTGGCTACAGGACTGGAAAGGGTCAATTTTCATTCCAATCCCAAAGAAGGGCAATGGCAAAGAATGTTCAAACTACCACACAATTGCACTCATTTCACATGCTAACAGAAGAATTCTCAAAATTCTCCAAGTGAGGCTTCCACAGTACATGATCCAAGAACTTCCAGATGTTCAAACTGGATTTAGAAAAGGCAGAGGAACCAGAGATCAAATTGCCAACATCTGCTGGATCATCGAAAAAGCAAGAGAATTCCAGAAAAGCATATAGTTCTGCTTCATTGACTACGCTAAAGCCTTTGATTGTGTGAATCACAACAAACTGTGGAAAACTCTTAAAGAGATGGGAATACCAGACCACCTGAACTGCCTCCTGGGAAACCTGAATGCAGGTCAAGAAGCAACAGTTAGATCTGGACATGGAACAACAGACTGGATCAAAATTGGGAGTACACCAAAGCTGTATATTGTCACCCTGCTTATTTAACTTATATGCAGAGTGCTTTGTTGCTCAGTCGTGTCCGACTCTTTGCAACCCCATGAACTGAACCCTGGCAGGCTCCTCTGCCTGTGGGGATTCTCCAGGCAAGAATATTGAAGTGGGTTGCCATTTCCTTCTCCAGGGGATCCTGCAAACCCAGGGATCGAACCCAGGTCTCCCACATTGCAGGAGGATTCCTTACTGTCTGAGCCACCAGGGAAGCCCTATATTCAGAGTCCATCATGAGAAACACCGGGCTGGAAGAAGCACAAGCTTGAATCAAGATTGCTGGGAGAAACATCAGCAACCTCAGATTTGCAGATGACGCCATCCTTATGGCAGAAGGCAAAGAGGAATTAAAGAGCCTCTTGATGAAGGTGAAAGAGGAGAGTGAAAGCGCTGGCTTAAAACTCAACATTCAATAAACTAAGATCATGGCATCTGGTCTCATTACTTCATGGCAAATGGATGGGAAAACAATGGAAACAGTGACAGACTTTATTTTCTTGGGTTCCAAAATCACTACAGGTGGTAACCGTAGCATGAAATTAAAAGACGCTTACTCCTTGGAAGAAAAGCTATGACAAACCTAGATAGCATATTAAAAAGCAGAGACATTACTTTGCTGACAAAAGTCTGTATAGTCAAAGCTATGGTTTATCCAGTAGTCATGTATGGATGTGAGAGTTGGACCATAAAGCAGGCTGAGCACCAAAGCACTGATGCTTTTGAATTGTGGTGTTGGAGAAGACTCTTGAGAGTCCCTTGGACTGCACGGAGATCAAACCAGTCAATCCTAAAGGAAATCAACCCTGAATATTCATTGGGAAGACTGATGCTGAAGCTGAAGCCCCAATACTTTGGCCACCTGATGCAAAGAGCCAATTCATCAGAAAAGACACTGATGCTGGGAAAGATTGAGGGCAGGAAGAGAAGGGGGGAACAGAGGATGAGGTGGTTGGATGGCACCATCGACATGATGGACATGAGTTTGAGCAGGCTCTGGGAGATGGTGAAGGATAGGGCGGCCTGGTGTGCTGCAGTCCGTGGGGTTGCAAAGAGTCAAACACGACTGCAGGACTGAACAACAACTGATGGTCGAAGAATGGCTTTTTATTGGGCTCCCATGATTCTCAAGAGCCATGTGCCATATGCATTCCTAGGATTATTCTTCTTTTGGAGACAGACTCCAAAGGACGGCGGTGGTGGGGGGGCTTATGCCTAACTGAAATAACTCATTCAGCTGAATCTCCTTGGCTCACAACTTTTGGCTATGTAGGTAAACTTCACCCACTCTGAAGGTACCCACCTCGGCTGGTGGAGAGAGATGACAGGCCAAAGGCTTAGAAGAACACCTGGACTTTGAAAAGCCTGCATCCCTGCCCAGTTTTGCCCTTTCTGTGTCTAAGAAGTTTCTGGCACCTATTTCCCTTGTCAAGAGATATAGAGGGGTGGAGGGGCATGGGGGTGCAAGGGTGAGTGGGGGGGACTGTGTATTTGGTGGAAGGAACACCAGATTGAAAGTCAGGAGATCTTGTTTCCAACGCTGTTTGGCCCTGCAGAGCATGGTCACCTGCTCAGTGGGTCTATGCCACTGATGTCCCATCTGGAAAGTGGGGACACGACAGCATGCCATGCTGGCTCCTTCCAGCATCATCAGAGTGAAGGCATTCTGAACGCTTCTGTGCGCTCTGCAAAAGCAAGACTCAGTGCAAACCCCACATTTCTCTGCAAACTAGAGAAATGTCCCTTTTCCCAGCAATTATTCAGTAATTATTCACATAAGAAGGATTTCATTGTTATGTTTCATATATTCGTCGCAGTTGATGGCCTTTTAATAGTGGCATTGAGTTTGTGTACAGAAAGGTTATTTATTTTAAGATTTCTGGGCCTTAATTGTTATTTGTTTTGCTTGGTTCCAGTGCACTATAAATTAGTGATATCCACACAGCATATTTGTCTTGGCCCCACGGCGTATTGTCTGCCCTGAGCGCTGTTTGGCCTGGCACCAGCCTGGATTTCCCCATCTGTTTCTGATGTTTACATTGTTAAAGATACGATAGGCACAGAGGACACGGCCACATGCAGAGAGGGAACTTTTTTCCACTCCAGTGCATCAAACAAGGTCTGAGCCTGTAATAAGCACAGCCCTAAATTACACTTGAGCCTGCTAACGGTGGGCCCGGCCCGGTGACGGGAGGGCTTGATTGCTGGGGCCCTGGGGTATTCACTCCCAGGAATGCTTCTAGCTGGCACAGCGGCACAATCTCGAGAAACTCATTTGTGTCTTGTATTTGAAAAGGGAGACACACACAGATGGCCTTCCAAATGGTACTCCGGAGTGGGTGACAGCAAGGAGAAGGTCATCTGCCCGTTGAGAATCTCAGTGCTATGCCCTGGGTGGGGGCGGGGAGTGGGGGTGAACCTGTCCTGGAGGCTGGGGACCCAGGAGGAACAGATGCCTTTGTCAGCTCTGTGGAGTGACTGGTCCTAAGCTCCGAGCAATTCTCCCACATGGTCATCCCCAATTTGCTAAAGTGGGGGCCACATCTTTGTGTGAGGAGATCTTAAGTTTTCCTTGCTGTGCACGAGACCACAGGAAGGGAAGAAAGAAGAAGAGGGATGAAGAGGCTGGGTGGGGAGGGGCATTTGGTGTCTGTAGAGAGCAAAGGCTTTGAGCAGAGAGGAGATGGGGGCAGGGCTCTCTTTATGCTCCCTAAATGAGCATGTGTGTGTGTGTGTGTGTGTGTGTGTGTGTGTAAAGGATGGAGAGAGAGCGTGGCTGGAGGCTGTGTGTGGTGGGGATGTGGTTGCTGGTGGGCGCTGAGGGTGATTTTGTCGTCTGCCGTCCCATCATTGTTTTCGCTCTGGGAGTTCTTCCTCTGAACGGACTTGAGTGGAGTCTTTGGGTCAGAGAAAACCTGCCCACTCTTGCTAAGCCTTCCTCCCCTTCCAGTCCCCTGAACCAAAGGAGCTGATGGAGAGACTGGCTGACTTAGTTCCTCCCCATATATCCACCAGGGCACTGAGGTTTTTAGAACTCAGAGAGGAGACAACAGCTTCACATCCTCAGCTTCTGTTGGAGTAGAAGCCCCGTCTCCTCCTTCCTTTGCCTTCCACTTGCAAGTAGATCCAACCAGTCCATCCTAAAGGAGATCAGTCTTGGGTGTTCACTGGAAGGACTGATGTTGAGGCTGAAACTCCAAAACTTTGGCCACCTGATGCGAAGAGTTGACTCACTGGAAAAGACTCTGATGCTGGGAAAGATTGAGGGCAGGAGGAGAAGGGGACGACAGAAGATGAGATGGTTGGATGGCATCATCAACTTGATGGACATGGGTTTGGGTGAACTCCGGGAGTTGGTGATGGACAGGGAGGCCTGGAGTGCTGCGTTTCATGGGGTCACAAAGAGTCGGATATGACTGAGTGGCTGAACTGAACTGAACTGCATTCTTTCCTAATCCAGAGTCCTGTTTGGCTAAATCTAGCTCCCTGTGGAGTAGAAGAGGGTGGCAAATCATGAACCATGGTTTGATGTTGCAGGCCCGTTCAAATATCTGCTCACTGCCCACAGAAAAACCCTAATTCATCCATCTTGTGCCAGAAGCTCTGTCTCCTAAACCGTTTCCCAACTCCTGTCTCCAATACTGCAGTTAAGAAGAACTTTCTAGAATATTCGTGGAAGGATAATACTCTGAAGTATTCAGTGGTGCTTTGTTCTTGCTGTATTTTCCCATTAATAGGACTCCTATCCCTCACTTACCTCCGAAGAAGGACACCAGACCCTCAGCCCTGGGAGAGGTTTGTGTTTCCTGGGCAGAAAGTGGGAGTGACCTGCAGAGAAGCCAATACCCTTCCTAGGCTGTTTCCCCAGAGCTTGAACTTCTTGTGGGGCTTATGCAAGGCAGGATCTTGGGCTAGGTGCTGGGAGAGGGAGGAGGGGGAAGGGTGGAGCACTGGGAATCTACCTGCTTCCAGCCTCTCTGCTTTCTGTCCTGCTGTCTCCTCTCCCTGGAAACACTCAACCCTCCCCTGTACACCCCCACCCCACCCCTCATCATTCTTCAACATTGAGGTCAGGTGTGATCTTAGGAATTCATCCCTGATTCCTCCTTCCCTGGGTTGGTCTCTGCTCCTGAGAATGCCTATAATCACTCTGTCTGTCTCCATCACAACACTTCTCACACTGCGTTCCTATTATCTGCCCTCCCTCTCCAGGGCTGGTGACTTGCTCATCTTTGATCCATGGCACCTGGCAAGGTGCTGGGCACCCAGGAGGCAGGATTGCACTTGCTGTGTGGCTGGCCTTCTCTCCAAGGTCTCTGGGCTGTCCTGGGGTGCCCTCTTATTTGCTTGGTGACATTGGGCAAGATCCCTTCATTCCCATTGGCCTGTCAAACAAGGGGGTAGGTGCTGGGTAATCTCCCCAGTACTTCCCAGTGCTAAACACTGGGAAGGACTTATCCCAATCCTTATCCCCAGGGGAAGAGGATGTAGGAACTTGATCCAGTAGAAATGGCCACACAAAGTGGCCTTTTAAACTCCATCATCTTTTCCACTTCAGCTATGGTTTCTGGTGGGTGGTACTGTTAGGGAAGGGCAGGCATGGACCTATCAGCCAGAGATTCAAAACCTTCCCTTTTGTGTGTGTGTGTGTTTAAGACCACACTGTGCAGCATGTGGGATCTTAGTCCCCTGACCAAGGATGGAACCAGAGACCCCTGCATTGGAAGCCCAGAGTCTTAACCACTGGACCACCAGGGAAGTCCCCAGGAGCTTCCGTTTTTAACTGGGCTTCTTCCAGCATCTAAAAAGCAACCTCAGTTTGCGGCAATCCCCTCCATCCAGTTCTACAAGCCAGAAAACCAAGAATATCTACTGACACTTGGTTTGTGTTCACCACTGTTCCCATTCAAGCTACTCCCTTCTAGACAGCTTCAGAGCAGCTCTTGAATCCAACCACTTCTTTCCCCCTCTACCCCAGCCAACCACCAGCACTCCGCCAACATTGCCTGCCCCCTTTCTCTTGCTTCTACCATCTGGCAAATACCTAGCAGGTGTCGGCACGTCCATCCTGCCCCCCACCATCCCATTTAGACTCCACACTGTAGCCAAAGTGAAGTCACTCAGTCGTATCCGACTCTTTGTGACCCTGTGGACTGTAGCCCACCAAGCTCCTCCGTCCATGGGATTCTCCAGGCAAGAATACTGGAGTGGGTTGCCTTCTCCAGGGGATCTTCCCGACCCAGGGATCGAACCCAGGTCTTCTGCATTGCAGGCAGACGCTTTAACCTCTGAGCCACCAGGGAAGCCAAAGTAATCCCCAAATTCAAATCTGACCCTGTCACTCTCCTTCTTAAAACCATTTGCTGGCTTCCCGTTGTTCCTAGGAAATGATGAAACTCCTGCTGACAAGCTCCTGCGTGCCTCTCCAACCTCATCTCCCGCCAGTCCCTCCTCAGGCTTGTCCCGGTTGCTCTAGCTCTCCGCACCTCTCACTGCATGCTCCCAGGCACGCTCTGTCACAGGGCCTTTGCACATGCTGACTTATCCCCCTTTTCAGTGGAGATTTTCCATTCACTAGTATGATGGTTTGATTAGTATCTGTTTCATTTACATAGCTGGACTCAGGAAGGCAGGATAATCTCTATTTCTGTTCATTAGTATATCTCTAACCATGGGAAATAGATGGGGAAACAGTGGAAACATAGTCAGACTTTATTTTGGGGGCTCCAAAATCACTGCAGATGGTGATTGCAGCCATGAAATTAAAAGACGCTTACTCCTTGGAAGAAAAGTTATGACCAACCTAGATAGCATATTCGAAAACAGAGACATTACTTTGCCGACTAGTCAAGGCTATGGTTTTTCCAGGAGTCATGTATGGATGTGAGAGTTGGACTGTGAAGAAGGCTGAGCGCCGAAGAATTGATGCTTTTGAACTGTGGTGTTGGAGAAGACTCTTGAGAGTCCCTTGGACTGCAAGGAGATCCAACCAGTCCATTCTGAAGGAGATCAACCCTGGGATTTCTTTGGAAGGAATGATGCTGAAGCTGAAACTCCAGTACTTTGGCCACCTCATGAGAATAGTTGACTCATTGGAAAAGACTTTGATGCTGGGAGGGATTGGGGGCAGGAGGAGAAGGGGACGACCGAGGATGAGATGGCTGGATGGCATCACGGATTCCACGGATGCGACTATGAGTGAACTCCGGGAGTTGGTGATGGGCAGGGAGGCCTGGTGTGCTGCAATTCATGGGGTCGCAAAGAGTTGGACACGACTGAGCGACTGAACTGAACTGAACTGAACCTTAATGTGGTACTTGACACTCAATAAACATTTGTTAAATAAATAAATGAAAGACGGAAGGACAATATACTCTGGTCAACATTTGTACACTTATTTCATGGGAACATATCTGGTTTGTCATACTAGCTGATAACTGCTAATGTTCAGTAAGAGGAAATTTTACTTGGGCAACCCTGTTCTCTGCATTTTATTAGTCAAAATCTTAATATTTTAAAGAGAATGAAGATTTGCTTCATTGTAAGAAGGTTCCATATGGCCCTATGAATTAGTTCTAATAAAATGATGAATGGTTCTTCACTCCATTAGCAAATGATCATTAATTTTAATTTATATGTCTGACATCTGTTCCTGATCTTTATCCTTTCAAGTATAATTAAAATAATTGTAAATATGCAACCCATCACTGAAAGTTACAGGTGATTGTATTGTGCTATGTCTTTCTCCAGCCAGTGAGGCTGTATTTCCTTGAGGGTGGGGTCCATCCCAGCTGGGCACACAATCAATATGGGGGAAATGGTAAGTGTTATAAGGGAACAGAGATGATGGTAGTCTGTGTGAGAGGCAACTGTTTAAAGAGACGGCTTGAAAATAGATTTCTTTCAGATATAACCATGAAGCCATTCTCCAAAGGATAATTCTATGTCTGTGGTCTTTTTGCTTTTGGGGCCATGTTTAACTTCTGGCCATCCATTTCATGGTGGCATTTCATGGAGTAGGAAGAGTCCTCTTTCTCACTCTCTCCCCCCAAAAAGTCTAATAAAATATGCTTGAGATTTTCTCAGAAATAATCTTTCTCACAATTAGAAGGGTTATAAATTAACATGTGTATGGAAGAGGAGATATTTGAATTTTCACTAAAGTGTGAATGACTGACATGAGGTCATTTCCTGAGAAGTTTTGATATGGATAGTGTCCTGACAGCCTAGAGTAAGAAAAAGGACTCCCCAAAGGGAGGCTTAACAATACTCTGTTGCTTGAGCATTTCCAGAACTCTCAGGTTTCATATGTTACTGTGTCCTTCCAAAATCTGGTGCAGATAGTGTGTGGAAGAGGTTAGCTCTAGGGTCAGAAATTTGTGCTAAGGGTGTCCCTAGGCTCAGTTCTAGGATGATTCGTGAGAAATCCATGGGAGATGACCTTCCCCATGACTGCTGAAGTTCCTGGTCCCTAGTGCACTAGAGAAAACTGGCCTCCATAAACTGAGTCAGCAATACTGCAAAGCCACTCCCTTATTAAACCTCTCATATCTCTTTCTGGGAGAAAACAGTCTTTATTGTGGATAAAATAAAAATTTTAATACACTTTGGAAAAACTATACAAGTGAAGTGTTTTCCATATACCTGGGTTTAAATTGTTACAGGGAAATTTTATTGTCATAGGTCCCATGATCTCAGAAACCAGGTTTTTATCCGGAGGCTATTCTGCTTTTAAAACCACATCAAATCGGTGGAACATATGAGCTGATGACAATTCTGTTTTTCAGATCTATGGCGTTCATGAAGCCAGTTTCTGCTCTTGATAGAGATTCAGCCATGATGTTGCTGGAGCTGTACTGGAGGGAAAGAATGGATGTCCTTCTTCTTTTCCCCTCTTCTTTCCTCCTTCTCTCCCATCTCTCTAAGGCACCTAACCAGTATGAGAATTTGTTTTCTGAGAACATTTTCTCTTTTTGGAGATGCTGGTTCTGGGAACAGAGGAGAAAGCTCTTTCATTCCCTTCCCATCTTCCACCCTCCCTGTGCTTTCTTTTTCTCCCCTTGCATTTATACAGTGGTGATGAGAGTGGGTAGGAGAGATTCCTCCACTGACCACAGCCCACTCACAAGCAGAAAACGTGGCTGTGGTGTTGTAGTAACCATGGCAGAGTAGTTGGTTTGAATGAAGAGAGATATGAAGCCCAGACCATCTTTTCTGTTTTCTCCTGGGCCCTTTTGGATACAGTGAATCTGTAAACTTCTCTGAATTAAACTGGCTATTTCCAAGTTAGTGACTTAGCTGTTACATTCTTCTAAGATGGGATTTTCTCCACCAATTGCATTGCAAATATTTCACCTAAATGTTTAAAATATCACCTTTGGCTGTCTCTAGGCATACTACATTTAACAGAAAGGGACGATTATTTCTGGCCTTAAAATTGACTATCTGAACCTATATTAGAATCTTCCTATAATGCCAACATTGTAATAGATGAAACACACCTTTTAGTTGGTGGGAAGAAATAAAATTCTGTATGTGGAAAGTTGGATGGCTGGGTGGAGAAGTTACTGTATTTTCCTTTGCAAAAAATGTATCTCAGGGTATTTAGTTATATGTTCTGGAAAAAGGAACAGAGTTTCTGTAAAAGTAAGTCATTGCTATAAGAGTGAGAGCTGGGGAAAAATGCTCCTGCTGGGAACTAACCACTGTTAATGTTCGTCTACACTCTTTTCCTATGGAGGGATGCATGCTTGCGTGCTCAGTCGTGTTTGACTCTTTGAGACCCCATGGACTGTAGCCCGCCAGACTCTTCTGTCCATGGAATTTTCAAAGCAAGAATACTGGAGTGGATTGCCATTTCTTCCTCTGGGGGATCTTCCTGACCCAGGGATCAAACTCGCGTCTCCCGTATCTCCTGCATTGGAGGCAGATTCTTTACCACTGAACTACTGGGGAAGTCCCTTTTCCTAAGCATGTATCTTTACATTTTTCAAAAGTCATCCCATGTTACATATACTAGTGTCTGGTCAACTGTTTTCATCACTTAGTAATATTCTGTGGATATGTTTCCATAAGAATATGCAAAAATCTACACCCTATGTTTTATTTATTTTTAAAAGAATTTTACTTCTATATTTACTTTTATTTTTGATTGTGCCGGGGCTTCACTGCTGTGTGCAGGCTTTTCTCTATTGCATCACGGGGGAGCCACTCCATTATGGCGCTTGGGCTTCTTGTGGTGCCTTCTCTTGTTGCAAGCTCAGTAGTTGTGGCTCTTGGGCTGTAGAGCAGGGGCTAAATAGTTGTGGCACATGGGCCTAGCCACTGCGCGGAAAGTGGGATCTTCCTGGACCATGCATCAACCCATGTTTCCTGCATTGGCAGGTGAATTCTTCACCACTGAGCCTCCAGGGAAGCCTACACGTGCGTTTTAAACGGTTACATAGAATCTAGTTGTATGGACGCATATTAATTTACTTAACTGGTCCTATTTTTCGCTGTTATCAGTAACAAAGAGGGGATTTACATCATTTAAAAAAATTTGGCTTATTATTTTCATAGAATGAATCTTAGAATTCCTGGGTCAAAGATATCTACCTAGAATATATGACTATTTCCCTGTTACACAAATTCAAGGAAAATGCTCCTTCAAGCCCAGCCCCTTTCCTCCTCATATTTGCATGTGTTTGTTAAGCTGAGGTTTTACTAAAGATGAATGAGACCCAGGAAGGATAACTTCCCATTAAAAAATAACAACATCAACAACTCCTGTTAGTGATTTTCCTTTGACTCCTCTTCTCTGGTTCCCTACCCTTTCCTTCTGGGATCACCCATTGTCTCCCTTTGGTCTAGTCTCCTTTGCTGTTGGTTAGTCACTAAGTCGTGTCTGACTCATTGCGACCCCATGGACTATAACCCACCAGGCTCCTCTGTCCCTGAGATCCTCCAGGCAAGAATACTGGAGTGGGCTGCCATTTCCTCCTCCAGGGGTCTTTCTAGGGATACAAACCTGCATCTCTTATCTCTTCCACTGGCAGGTAGGTTCTTTACCACGAGCACTACCTGGGAAACCGTTAGTCTCCTTTACCTCCTTGATTTCTCAATCTTTCTTCTTCTATTTGGAACCCAGGTGCCTACTTGTCCTTCAAACATTTAGCAAGTTCTCCTGAAGTATTACCCAGATCGTGTCCTGTTTGAAGCTCTAGGTGTTCAGAAAGGAGCCATCAAACTTTAATCCTCCTACAGATAATTTAGGGAGAGAATAAGAGGGGGAGAAACCATACGCTAATAACCAGATACAGAGATCTATTTGTTTGTTTTGAACCTCTGGCATATTGTTTTACTTGTTGCAACTTTATAGTACATTTTACTATTGGACAGGGCAACACCCTTAGGAGTATTTGTAAGGGGATCAGTTAAGCAGAGATACAGGGTAAAGATCAGAAGAAAGGAGGGACCTAGAGGGATTTACTGGTAGGGTTTGGAAACTTTCTTCTGGTTGGCAAAGATTTGAGTACCCAGCGATTTTTTCCCAACCTCCTATGAGGGACTCATGTTGACTGCACATAAAGAAAATCTGAGGCATCCTAAAGTTCTGTCAAAGCAAGCTGTTTCCCTCTCTTGTCTAAAAGAAATGGGTGACAACAGCAATCTTTGTGACTAAATGATAAGGTGGCTCAGACAGTAAAGCATCTGCCCTATGTGGGAGACCGGTGTTCAATCCCTGTGTCGGGAAGATCTCCTGGAGAAGGAAATGGCAACCCACTCCAGTATTCTGGCTTGGAAAATCCCGTGGATGGAGGAGCCTGGTAGGCTACAGTCCATGGGGTCGCAAAGAGTTGGACACGACTGAGCGACTTTACTAACTCACTCACTCACTGGAATGGGCAAGAACATTAGCCAGAATAACAATCAAATTGAATTGCAACATCCTCAGCGTAGTGCACAGAGGCAAGGCTGATCAAGATAAGAAGAAAAATCATTCAGTTATTCAGACCAGGGCTAACCTGGTTCCCTGAATGTAACCCAAGTATGAAAACTCACATTTCCTAGGCAGCTTTTCCTTTCAGTTTGATTCCTAGCAAGTTCTATTTCCTCCTAAAATTCAAATAAATATTGAGCTTTTATTGTTACTATTGATGTATAATTTGTTAGGTAGTGTCTTCCCACTCTTGAGTTTTAACTTACTACTGTACTTCCTAGCCTAACTAGAAATTGATTTCGGAGAATCAAAGGATACAATTCTGTTGAATGATTTTCATTTTACAATGATAGTGTGGTAGTAAATGAGGATATTAGAATAAACACCATGAGGTCCTGGCTAAGAGTATCAATAGTGTTTTTTAAATAGCTACTAGAATTATTGAGTTTTCCATTTTATACAACCATTTGTGATTATGCTGGAGTGAGCAGAAAAGAGGAAGATCTGGTAATATGCATTATTTTTTGATGCATTAAGGAGGCATGTTGGATTCAGAATTCAAGCATTCGGTGTTAGATACAGTCTTATGAGCTATGTTTCCTCAGTACGCCATTTCTCTTCTGTGAATCTCAGTTGTTTTCCCTATAAGGTAAAGCAAGACCTGCTTTTCCCATATACTTTAGGTTGTTCAATGGACTTAAAAAGATAAAGCATGATCAGTGTTAACATACTGTTTTAGAGATTATGCCTATAAAATGCCAAGCAATTATCTAGGGACACAAAACATTGGTGACATTCCTTCTGAGTGGTACTTTGTAAATAATTCACTTGTTGTTGTTCAGTTGCCAAGTCATGTCTGACTCTTGGTGACCCCATGGATTGCAGCACATTAGGCTTCTCTATCTCTCATGATCTCCTGGAGTTTGCCCAAGTTCATGTCTGTTGAACTGGTGATGCCATCCAACCGATCGGCATTAAATAATTCATTTAACCCACTAATTAATTCTTGAATCTGATTCAAACAGTCTCAGCCCATCCTGCCTTATGATTTGTAGTGTTTATAATATCATGGGTAGATGTAGGCTCTCCTCTAGGTTTGTTAGTTTGTTTTTCGAAGAATAATCAATTGTCCTTTGGTATCTGGGCATGGACAGATTAGTGATTCCTAAACCTGGATCTTCATCCGACTCACAGGAACTTTAAAAAATGCTGATCCCAAGTTCTCAAACAGAATCCTCAGAGCCTTCAGTGCCCGCTTCTGTTTCTAACTAGTCCCCCAGTGCTTTGAATACACAGCAGGCCTGGTGTGGAAACCAGGAGGTGAAGGTTCCAGTTCTTACTCTGGGACTAGTTGAGCCTTTCTGGGTCTCACTTTTGTCATCAGTCAGATGACTGTGTTTTTAAGCTGTAATCAAAATTCAAGAGTAGCAGAGCTTCAGCTATTTCAGATCTGTAAACAGTGAAGCATTTAAGGAAATCTGAAGATCTGAACTGTCCTTAGAGCCCTTCATTGCTTTTGCTTAGTATTTGGGATTTTGAACGCTTCTGTCTGCAATGAGTTCCATAGCTAAAGAAATTTGGAACCCACTAAGCATCTACTTCATGATGGTGTGATCACTCACCTAGAGCCAGACATTCTGGAATGTGAAGTCAAGTGGGCCTTAGAAAGCATCACTATGAACAAAGCTAGTGGAGGTGATGGAATTCTAGTCGAGCTATTTCAAATCCTGAAAGATGATGCTGTGAAAGTGCTGCACTCAATATGCCAGCAAATTTGGAAAACTCAGCAGTGGCCACAGGACTGGAAAGGGTCAGTTTTCATTCCAATCCCAAAGAAAGGCAATGGCAAAGAATGCTCAAACTACCGCACAATTGCACTGGTTTCACACGTTAGTAAAGTAATGCTCAAAATTCTCCAAGCCAGGCTTCAACAGTATGTGAACCGTGAACTTCCAGATGTTCAAGCTGGTTTTAGAAAAGGCAGAGGAACCACAGATCAAATTGCCAACATCCACTGGATCATGGAAAAAGTAAGAGAGTTCCAGAAAAACATCTATTTCTGCTTTATTGACTATGCCAAAGCCTTTGACTGTGTGGATCACAATAAACTGTGGAAATTCCAAAAGAGATGGGAATACCAGACCACCTGACCTGACTCTTGAGAAACCTACATGCAGGTCAGGAAGCAACAGTTAGAACTGGACATGAAACAACAGACCCTGCTTATTTAACTTATATCCAGAGTACATCATGAGAAACGCTGGGCTGGAAGAAGCACAAGCTAGAATCAAGATTGCCGGGAGAAATATCAATCACCACAGATATGCAGATGACACCACCCTTATGGCAGAACGTGAAGAGGAACTAAAGAGCCTCTTGATGAAAGTGAAAGAGGAGAGTGAAAAAGTTGTCTTAAGGCTCAATATTCAGAAAACTAAAATCGTGGCATCCGGTCCCATCACTTCATGGGAAATAGATGGGGAAACACTGGAAACAGTGACTTTATTTTTTTGGGCTCCAAAATCATTGCAGATGGTGATTGCAGCCATGAAATTAAAAGTTGCTTACTCCTTGGAAGGAAAGTTATGACCAACCTAGATAGTATATTGAAAAGCAGAGATATTACTTTACCAACAAAGGTCTGTCTAGTCAAGGCTATGGTTTTTCCTGTGGTTATGTATGGATGTGAGAGTTGGACTGTGAAGAAAGCTGAGTGCCGAAAAATTGATGCTTTTGAACTGTGGTGTTGGAGAAGACTCTTGAGAGTCCCTTGGACTGCAAGGAGATCCAACCAGTCCATCCTAAAGGAGATCAGTTCTGGGTGTTCATTGGGAGGACTGATGCTGAAGCTGAAACTCCAGTACTTTGGCCACTTCATGCAAAGTTGATTCATTGGAAAAGACTCTAATGCTGGGAGGGATTGGGGGCAGGAGGAGAAGGGGACGACCGAGGATGAGATGGTTGGATGGCATCACCATCTTGATGGACATGAGTTTAAGTGACCTCTGGGAGTTGGTGATGGACAGGGAGGCCTGGCGTGCTGCAGTCCATGGAGTCACAAAGAGTCGGACACGACTGAGCGACTGAACTGAACTGAACTGAAGCATCTACGACCTCTACATTACCTTCTTACTCTGACAATCTTTGGTTATATGGCCACAATTAAAATGCTCTCGGAGAAGGTGTTATAAAACTTCTTTCTTTTGTTTCGTGCTCTGGTTATTAAAAGTCAGCACAAATCTCAGCAAGGTTGAGACCAACTTTTAGGATAATTTGGATCTTCA
This sequence comes from Budorcas taxicolor, assembly GCF_023091745.1. NCBI lineage: Eukaryota > Metazoa > Chordata > Mammalia > Artiodactyla > Bovidae > Budorcas > Budorcas taxicolor. The sequence continues at coordinate 152,290,607 of NC_068911.1, forward strand.
AAGAATACTCTTTTGCCTCCTTGAAAAAGTTATGTTAAAGCAATTAAATGCTATTTGAAGGAAAGAAAAAGTGCACACTGACTACTGAATAACAGGAATGGTGTTAAAAGATGAAACAATTCTTCACCCTGGGATCAAAGCCAGAGAGAGGCAGAGGGATTATGTATAGGGGGTAAGGGGAGAGGGGAAGAGAGGGAGGTGTTAGAATGGCCTCAGCTCAATTAAAGATGTGAATGTGCAGTTTGAGGATAGTCTTCTGAATTCAGAACAATAGTTGGCAAGTGAAACATAAGTGAGAACTCCCAGTGAAAGAAACCCTGGATTATGCATGTCTACTCAGACAAGGGGCCACGTAAAGGAACAAAACAAACAAGTGGACATAATTGTTTGCCATTCAAGGGAGCCACACAGGCCCCTCGGCATATGGTGTGGGGGAGATTCTGGAATGCACAGGAGATCTCACTGGGAACGACTATTCTTGTTCCAGAGACCTGGGGGCCAGATGAGAATGGAGCTGACTGAAGTATGAAGTGAATTGTATTCTCCATTTTTAATTTGGAATCTTATTTCTCAACTTCACTGCCCAAGTCATTCACTAAACTTGGCTCCAAAAGACATTTATTGTTTCCAAAACTCAAATCTCTCCCACAGAGGGCAAGGATATGCCATTTTGGTGCAGTGGTAAAGAATCTGCCTGCAATGCAGGAGACACAGGAGACTCTGGTTCAACTCCTGGGTTGGGAAGATGCCCTGGAGTAAGAAATGTGAACCTATTCCAGTATTCTTGCCTGGAAAATTCCATGGACAGTGATGCCTGGTCGGCTACAGTCCATGGGGTTGCAGAGTCAGACATGACTGAGCACACACACATTCAGGAAAAACAACAACAAAAAGTGTTCAAATGCCATTCCTGAAGATATTTTTGAAACCATGCTACAGATGCAAAGCTCCTTTGAGTAACATTGGGACTACGTGCATTGGGAGTCCCTGTGTTCCCCTGGGGACCTGTGATGCCTGGTCCTCTGCTCCCCTGATGGTGGAGTTTTCAGAGAATGGTGAAGATTGAGTTGTAGCATATGGGGGCCTGCACAGGTCTGTGGGACTTTTGGGTTTAGATGGAAGCAGTCACAGAGCACCATGTTCTCTGGGTGCAGGGAAGAGTACAGAACGTTTGTGCATGTTAAGTCACTTTCAGTTCAGTTCAGTCGCTCAGTCGTGTCTGACTCTTTGCAACCCCATGAATTGCAGCACACCAGGCCTCCCTGTCCATCACCAACTCCCGGAGTTCACTCAGACTCACGTCCATTGAGTCAGTGATGCCATCCAGCCATCTCATCCTCTGTCACTTTAGTCGTGTCCAACTCATTGCGACCCTATAGACTGTAGCCTGCCAGGCTCCTCCGTCTTGGGGATTTTCCAGGCAAGAATGCTGGAGTGGGTTGCCATGCTCTCCTCTAGGGAACCTTCCTGGCCCAGGGATCAAACCCATATCTCTTACATCTCCTTCACTGGAAGATGGGTTATTTACCACCAGAACCACCCGGGAAACCCAGAAACAGGACAAATTTGTTAAAAAAAAACCTAACTCTCCAAGTCTGCATGTATTAAGGGAGTTAGTACATCAGAGGCAGAAAGAGAAACTCTTAGGCCAAATACATCTGGGAAGCAGTTGAAGCAAAACTTTTTTAAATTGCAGAATGTCTCATAATTCTTGATACTCTAAGGAAGAGATATTGTATGCAGCATTTTCCAAGTGTATTTGCTCATGGAAACATTTATTTACATAGCATTTCTTAAGACGAGTTGTCTGTGGAACACACATAATAAAGAAAAGAAATGGGGTCAAAGAATCCTAGGGATTTTAGAATCTGGTTCCTCATCTTAGAAATCAGGTTATAGATCCTAAGAGAGAAAAGGATTTTCCCAGGATCACACAGATGGTTTTTGGCTCTCAATGGGTGAGAAACCAGGGTATCATGCAGAAAGTAACAGGTCTTAGGAATCCAGGCATATCTGCTTTTACTGCATCACATGGCTCTTGTCACTGCCCCTGTGTACAGGGGTTGAATGCTATTCTCCAGTAAAGCTGAGATGAGGAAAGACAGACCATCAGGGGTCAGGTTCTGCAGGGGTTCACATGCCAGATACCGTTGGATTTTCCCCTGTTGTGTTATAGTTTCATCTTGGCCCTTATCACGCAGTGTCACCATTGTCTCCAGCTGCAGATTATATTATTTCACTCACAGTTCTTGCTTCTCTTCCTACCTTTGCTATGGTGACTGAAATCTACACCCCTGTCCCATTGATGTTGGCTTGGCCACGTGTTAGGGACTGAACTATATTCCTTCAAAATCCATATGTGGAAGACCTAAACCTTAGCACCTTGGAATGTGACTATATTTGAAGAGAAGGTCTTTAAAGAAGTTATTAAGTAACATGAGGTCATTGGGATGGGTGCTAATACAATATGACTGATGTCCTTATAAGAAGAGGAAATTAGGACACAGATAAGCCCAGAGGAAAGGCCATGTAAAGACTCAGAGAGAAGCTGGCTGTCTGTAAGCCAAGGAGAGAGGCCTCAGAAGAAGCCAGCTCTGCTGATACCCTAATCTTGGATCTCTAGCTTCCAGAACTATGAGACAATATATTTCCATTGTTTCAGCCACCCAGTTTCTGACCTGTTGTCACAGCAGCCCTAGTCAACCATCCAATGTTTGAGGTTGTGTTTATGATTGGTCAGTTCAGTTCAGTTGCTCAGTCATATCTGACTCTTTGCGACACCATGGACTACAGGACGCCAGGCTTCCCTGTCCATCACCAACTCCTGGAGCTTACTCAAACTCATGGTTATTGAGTCAGTGATGCCATCCAACCATAGCATCCTCTGTCATCCCCTTCTCCTCCTGCCTTCAATCTTTCCCAGCATCAGGGTCTTTTCCAATGAGCCAGTTCATTGCATCAGGTGGCCAAAGCATTGGATTTTCAGCTTCAGTATCAATCCTTTCAATGAGTATTCAGGACTTATTTCCTTTAGGATGGACTGGTTGGATCTCCTTGCAGTCCAAGGGACTCTCAAGAATCTTCTCCAACACCACAGTTCAAAAGCATCAGCTCTTTGGTACTCAGCTTTCTTTACAGTACAACTCTCACATCCATACATGACCACTGGAAAAACCATAGCTTTGACTAGATGGACCTTTGTTGGCAAAGTAATGTCTCTGCTTTTTAACATGCTTTCTAGATTAGCCATAGCTTTTCTTCCAAGGAGCAAGTGTCTTTCAATTTCATGGCTGCAGTCACCATCTGCAGTGATTTGAAGCCTCTCAAAATAAAGTCTGTCACTGTTCCCACTGTTTCCCCGTTTATTTGCCGTGAAGTGATGGGACCAGATGCCATGATCTTAGTTTTCTGAACGTAGAGTTTTAAGCCAACTTTTTCACTCTCCTCTTTCAATTTCATCAAGACACTCTTTAGTTCTTCTTCCCTTTCTGCCACAAGGGTGGTGTCATCTGCATATCTGAGGTTATTGATATTTCTCCTGGCATTCTTGATTCCAGCTTGGGCTTCATCCATCCCTGCATTTCGCATGATGTTCTGTGCATATAAGTTAAACAAGCAGGGTGAAAATATACAGGCTTGATGCACTCCTTTCCCAATTTGGAACCAGTCTGTTGTTCTATGTCCAGTTTTAACGGTTGCTTCTTGACCTACATACTGATTTCTCAGGAGGCAGGTCAGGTGGTCTGGTATTCCCATCTCTTTAAGATTTTCCACAGTTTGTTGTGATCCACACAGTCAAAGGCTTTGGCATAGTCAATAAAGCAGAAGTAGATATTTTTCTGGAACTCTCTTGCTTCTTCGATGATCCAACGGATGTTGGCAATTTTATTTCTGGTTTCTTTGCCTTTTCTAAATCCAGCTTGAACATATGGAAGTTCATAGTTCACATACTGTTGAAGCCTGGCTTGGAGAATTTTGAGCATTTCTTTGCTAGCGTGAGATGAGTGGAATTTTGTTGTACTTTGAGCATTCTTTGGCATTGCCTTTCTTTAGGATTGGAATGAAAACTGACCCTTTCCAGTCCTGTGGCCACTGCTGAGTTTTCCAAATTTGCTGGCATATTGAGTGCAGCACTTTCACAGCATCATCTTTCAGGATTTGCAATAGCTCAATTGGAATTCTATCACCTCCACTAGCCTTGTTTGTGGTGATGCTTCCTAAGGCCCGCTTGACTTCGCACTCCAGGATGTCTGGCTCTAGGTGAGTGATCACACCATCGTGATTATCTGCATCATGAAGATCTTTTTTGCACAGTTCTTCCGTGTATTCTTGCCACCTCTTCTTACTATCTTCTGCTTCTGTTAGGTCCTTACCATTTCTGTCCTTTATTGTGCCCATCTTTGCATGAAATGTTCCTTTAGTATCTCTCATTTTCTTGAAGAGATCTCTAGTCTTTCCCATTCTATTCTTTTCCTCTATTTCTTTGTATTGATCACTGAGGAAGGCTTTCTTGTCTCGCCTTGCTATTCTTTGGAACTCTGCATTCAAATGGGTATGTCTTTCCTTTTCTTCTTTACCTTTAGCTTCTCTTCTCTCAGCTATTTGTAAGGCCTCCTCAGACAACCATTTTGCCTTTTTGCATTTCTTTTTCTTGGAGATGGTCTTGATCCCTGCCTCCGGTACAATGTCATGAACCTCTGTCCATAGTTCATCAGGCACTCTGTCTATCAGATCTAATCTAATCTTATGATTTGTAGGTGGTTGTTATGCAAGGGGTCATCAGGAGCCTAGAGATTTCCTATTGTGGGGCTCTGTCATCTTCAACCTGTGGTTTCCATGGTCACTGTGCTTGTCTGCAAGAAGATAGTAGAAGGGGAGGAGCATGGAGGAACACAGTGAAGAAAGGTTTTCCAGAGTACATCTGGAAGAGACATGTATCACTTTCACCCACTTCCCACCGGTTAGAACTCAGTCACATGGGCATACCTAATGCAACGAATGCTTGGAACTGTAGTCTAGCTGTGTACCCAGGAAGAAGAAGAAATGCATTTGGAGATTAACCAAACAGGCTCAGCAATGTCTCTTAACTACCCCATGGGGTAGGTAGCATGAGATAAAGGAAATAATTTGTCTCAGATCATAGAGCCAGAAAGTGGCATGCACACTGTAGCCCACCTGGCTCACCCGTTCATGGGATTCTCCAGGCAAGAATACTGCAGTGTGTTGTCATTTCCTTCTCCAGGGGATTTTCCCGATCCACAGATTGAAGCTGGATCTCCTGCATTGCAGGTGGATTCTTTACCATCTGAGCCACCAGGGAAGCCCCAGAGGAAGCTTGCATTTGTAAAAAGTAACAGCACTGTTGTGCCTCCTATCCCAAAGCCAGGTCCCAGGGGAGACCTGAGCACCAGTGCTTTGGCCTCATGTACAGCATCCTCCATCTGCCAAGGTGGGTTGGCAGACTTGAGGGAGGTGAGGATTCATCTGACGCTCAAACAGTAACTGCACAGAGTGTATGTCTCTTCCCGAAGACAAAACTTAACCCTGCGAGTGCCCTGATTGGAAAATCACTGGTTGCTACCACAGAGAACCTAATGGCTCTTTCATTTCTGACCAGTGTTGATTTGGTGGGCACTGATTGAGACTCAGGCCAGGTCAGGAGGTCAGGAAAGCATCATCAGCTCATTCTGGCTGAGATGAGTTGATTGTTAGCTGGAGAAACAACCTAGATGCATACTCAAGAGTGAGAATTCTCATTTCTAATGTTGGTGGCCTGTGCTGATTTTATTTGTAAAATTAAAACAGAATCTTTTTTTTTTTTTTAAATTTTGGGGGACTGTGTCAGGTCTTAGTGTCGCACAGGCTCAGTAGTTGTGGTGGGCAGGCTTAGCTGCCCTGTGGCCTGTGGGATCTTAGTTCCCTGACCTAACCCCTGTCCCCTGCCCTGGAAGGTAGATTCTTAACCCCTGGACTGCCAGGGAAGTCTGTGAGACAGAATCTGACAGAAGCTCCAAGTTTAATATGACAGTGGTGTTTTGACTCATTTGCGTTTCTTCTTCCAATGGAAAACATTGATGCTAACTCAGCCCTGTTTAAGCCTGAGGCAATTTAAGGTTTTCTTTTCTCACATTAGGCAAAGAGGTGAATTTAGTTGGATTATTACCAAGTCATCTCTTATGGGGAGCATTTGCTCTGTGCACAGGGACACCCCTCTGGCTCAGCTCCCTGACACTTGCTACACCCACTCTGGTGTTTTGCTGCTCAATTCTCCTGGGTGGCTCTTATCTCCCTGGAACACTTGCCTTGTTGAAGTGCTATTGCATTGCTAGAAAACAGGTTCTAATTCTTTTAAGGTGAAACATTGCCCTCATTTACTTTTCATTCGTTCAACAAACATTTATCAACTGCCTTCTAGTGCCAGGTCCCCCAGGTACAAAAATGAATCAGACAGTCCCTGCCCTCTAAAACCCAGGGTCTAGTGGGGTTGGCTCTATTGTCGTGGACACTTGTACTGTGTGTTGTGCGAAGCCTGATTATCTTATCCTGTGTTTCATGGGCAGTTGAACACACTGAATGAAAATACTGAACATCATCTTGATTTCTTAAAATTCTAAAATGTGCTTTCCTAGAGTTATACATAAATATAAATAATTTCCCTTATTATTATAAAAGGTACTTGAGCAGGAAGTGAAGGTGGCATTTCTGGAAAATACACATTACTCAAAAGTGACATGGAGTGAATCATGGACTTTTACTGTATTAGCTAAAGCTCTCTGTTAAATAAATTATTGAATACATTAGGAAAGAGCTTAATAGGAAATAGTCTCTATTCTGCCTTTTCCTTTTGTCCTTCCTTCCCTCCCTCCCTCCATCACTCCTTTTTAAATTTCTTTGTTAATTTAACATTTTTTGAAAACCTGCATATTCATGGAGGTTCTATGTCTAGGATATTCCAGTATAGACTCAATTTCCTATACTTTCATTCTTTTAAAACAATAATTATAATTATTATTTTATTATAATTTATTAATATTATGTTATTATAAAACAATAATATTGAATATTTAACTAAATGTGATTTGATTTCTATACCTTTGTTAAACTTTTCAAATAAAAGAGCCCACCAAATGAAAAATAAATCCTTACCAGGCCTTGAGCTTCTCTCTCTGGTTTGGACAATATGGCCCCTGGGTGTGTTTTGGATTCAAGGGGAGGCCCAAATGGATAATGTGTGGACACAGATGAGTAGGGCTCAGCCCAGCTCTGATCCAACAGGAGATGGAAGGTGGAAATCCACATCTCTGTCATAAAGGCACGATTTGGTGCATTCACCTCACACCCTCACAACCTCATAGATTTTTCCCAGCCGGTCTTTCAGGAAGAGTGTGAAAAGTGAGGAATTACTTCATCTGCCTGAATTTATCCCTGCACATTTATGTTCAAAACAATCCCTCTTGACAGTGTGTTTCCTAAGAAGGGGCTTTTTGTAGATTTGATAAAATGCAAGTCCCTCAGCTCCTTGGGAGAATTTCTGACTTCCTCTGTGGCATATTGCAGGGGTCAGCAAACTGTGGCCATCTGTTTTTGTAGGGCCTGTGATCTAAGAACAGATTTTGCATTTTTAAATGGTTGAAAGACAAAAAAAGAGTATTTCATGACTTGAGAAAATCACATGAAATTCAAACTTCTGTGTCCATAAATAAAGTTTTATTGGAACACAGCCATGCTCATTAATTGATGTATTCTTATGGCTGCTTTTGCTACAATGGCAGAGTTGAGGAGTTGTGATAGAGGCCATATGGCCGAGAAGCAAAGCTGGAAATATTTATTATCTGGTCCTTTAAGAAGGCTTGCTAACCTCCTGATATACTGTTTTGTTTGCTAGTGGAGAAAAGTATAAAAAAGCATCTTCACACCTGGCCCCAGAGTCTCTTCTAGAGAAAAAAATTGTCTTTGTTTAGAAAAGTCCTCTGACGGACCATTTGGATGTGAAAGAACAGGCCCCAGGTTAGGTGGGAGTAGCATCCAGCTGCTCTGTGCAAAAATGGAGGACTGGGCCCCTGTCCCTGGACCTCCTTGACCAGATGGAAAGAAGACGGCCCTTGGAGTGAGACATATTTAAATTTGAATTCCAGTTCTGTCTGACTTTGGGCCAGTCATTTAACCTTTCTAAGCTTCAGATTCTTGATTTGTAATATGGGAACAATAATCAAATTGACCTCTCAGGTTTCTGTGAAGATAAAACAAATTAATGTATATAAAGCACTTGGTACAGAGCCTGGCAACCTCTTTTAGCTTTGAGTTACAATAATTGTTATTATATTTATAGGATATAGGAGAATTGGATGAACTAATACATGTGAAGTACCTGCAATACTGGCTAGCGAAATCCCTTTTTTGTTCCAATGGGAAATCCCCGATGTATAATCCTTGTTGGACCCAGGTCTGCAATCCCGTGTGCTCTGCAATGTCAGCAGCGTTCAGTTGCTCAGATGTGTAGAGCAACCAGGGCTGGTGACAGGGATCCCTGGAAGAATGGGATGGTGTGGCCCTTGGATATGAAGGATGCCAACTACAAACTAGCACTTGCCATCTACCTCTACAAGTATTAAATAAGGAGTCTCTGCAGCTGCCAACCTTCAAAACCTCCTGAAAGGAGTTCAGGATAGAGATTAGGAAGGAGGCCCTTTGTGTTCTGGGAAAAACTAGCAGAACAGGTCTTCAGATAGATGTTTTTAGGAGAAGATTTTATGAGATCTATTCTTGCATTTCCTCACATCTCTGTGTGTGTGTTAGTTGCCCAGTTATGTTCAACTCTTTGCAATCCCATGGACTGTAGCCCACCAGGCTCCTCTGTCCATTGAATTCTCCAGGCAAGAATACTGGAATGGGTTGCCATTTCCTTCTCCAGGGGATCTTCCCAACACAGGGATTGATCCTTGGTCTCCTGAATTGCAGGCAGATTGTTTTACCATCTGAGCCACCGGGGAAACCATCATATTCAGAAAAGCACTAGAAACATTAACAGCGACATTTGGCAGCAAGCCTCTGCCAAAACATGTGGCCTGTGGGATCTTCATTGCGTCATGCGCGATCTGTCATCACGGTGCATGGACTCTCAGACTCTCTAGCTTAGTTGCTCTGTATCATGTGGGGTCTTAGTTCTGCAAGCAGGGATCCAATCTGCGTCTCCTGCATCGCAATGCAGATTCTTCACCACTGGACCATCAGGGAAGTCCCTGAGCAGTTTCTCAGAGCTATCTGAAATGCTGTCTCCCAGGCTATAGTCTTCCTTTTGCCCCAGATAAAACTTAATTCACAACTCTCACATTGTGCATTTTTTTTTTTTTGAGTTGACAAGTAAAAGTGTGCTTAACAACAGATGTTAACACACGTAGCGTCCTTACATAGAGCGGACAGTGGTTAGAGGAATTCAGTCTCAGAGTTTGAAGCAGGAAGAAGTGTATCAGTGGTGCAATGTGAGGTACAACACCTAGCAAGAATCTAGTAGTATTGCAGGCTGTTCTCTTGATTTTCTGAGTGAGTAAGGAATTTCCAGGAAACAGGAATATTTCCCTCCCACAGCAGAGGCCAGGGGACACAAAGGAGAATTTTTTGGTGATACTGAGTAGGTCAGATCTTCCATCCTCAGCCAAGGTTCTCTATCACCTATGAATTTTTTTCAATTAAAAATATTTATATTTATTGAGCTGCACCAGGTCTTAGTTGTGGCCCACAAGACCTTTAGTTGGGGCATCTGGGATCTTTTTTGTTTGTTTTTCGTTGCAGCATTCAAACTCTTAGTTGTGGCATGTGGGATCAAACCCAGGCCCCCTGCATTGGGAGCACAGAGTTTTAGCCACTGAACCACCAGGGAAGTCCCCTCATCTATGAATTTAGAACAGACATTCCTGGCTGGTCTATAAGCATATGTTAAATGGTTCACACATTTTGTGTGTGAGTAGTTGTTCAGAGCTTGGATTGTAGAGACAGAATGTCCGGCTAGATTCCAATCTTAGCTCTTCCATTGATTAACAGTGACCATGGGCAAGTGGCTTCATCTGTCTTTGCCTCAGCATCTGTAACTCAGGAATAATAATACTCACCCATCAGGCTTTCAGTGATCCCCACCTACAGGTATTCACACTGTTGTGTAGGCCCCTCCTCCATTGTGCCAGAGTCATCTGTGTGACCAAGTACAGCAGAAGTGATGGTATATTGCTTCAATATGATAAAATACACTGTGGCTTCAAAGAGACTATTCCCTATATTTCTTCTCTGTCTGTACTGCCCCCCTCTCTCTGTGCCTCTCCTTCTTAAAGGCTAGGGGAAGCCAGATGTCACAAAACAAGGATACTCAGGCTGTTTGTTGAAAGGCTCATGAAAGGAGAAAGAGGCCTGTAAATACCACATGAATGAACTTGGAAGTGGACCCTCCAGCACCAGGTGACGGCAGCTCTGGTCAAGAGTTTGATCCTCATGAGAGATCCTGAGCCAGACCACCTAGCTAAGCTTCTCCCCAAATCCTGACCCACAGAAACTGTGGGATAACAAATGTTTGTTGTTTTAAGCAAATAAATAATGGATACCTTATAGGGTTGTTAGTCTTTATAAAGTTCTAGAAGAATACCTGCCACATAGTAAAATACCATGTATGTGTCTGTCAAATATATGCATTTATACATACATACCTAACCTGGGGGTTAGTGGAAGGAAAGTGGCCTTCCAGTTGGTCAAAACCCAGTCAAGCCTTAGCTGTTTTAAACTCAAAAGCTCTTGCTTTCTTTGAGGCAGTCTTGCCTGTTTTCACAACAGTCTGAAATAAGGAAGAGACCCTGATTTATATTTCCCACAGAAGAGAAGAGAGATTGAAATGGTAAGTGCCAGAGAAATTAAAAGTAATTTCGGTTTTTCAATTCATTACTTCTGGAAAAAAAATTTGAGCCCAGCTTCATTACTAGTGCTCTGTTTTAGTGCTGATGATAATTGCAAAGGCAGTATTTTAAATTAGAATGTATAAGACCACATGTAATTAACCTGTACAGAAGGGCTGAGACTTCATATTAGACTATTAAATCAATCCCAGCAGAATCACTAATGCTGAGCAATTGATTTGAAAATACTGTAAGGGCAGAGTAAAGAAGCAGGATGCTAATTACCATCCAGGAGCATTTAGCACACTCCTCCGTTATCGTTAGAGTGGCAGACTTTTTCCTCTGGCCCTTAACCCACTCAGAACTGAGGATGCAGATCCGTTCAGAATGAATACTTAAAACAATCTGGAGTTTAAGGCAAGAGAGGGTTTTTCTGCCACTCTGTGAATCTGATGCTCATAAGGGGACTCTCAGACTGCCTGAGTGCTGGAGGACCTGGCTATGTGCATGTTTCAAGCTCCTGGAAGAAAGTTCCAGGAAGAGTCTGCCTGTAGCATCTCCTGATGCAGGGGGCAAGAGCTGCTCCCTCTCCAACTTGCATTTTGTGTACCAATCCTTTACACATTCCTCTTTCAACTCATCTCTCCTCTCATTTCTTCCCTGCAGCGTTCACTTTATTTTTTTATTCTTCTTCCCTTTTACTGACTCATTCAAGCAAGCAGCAAATACCTACTGGCTTACCAAACACAAAGAACAATGACAACAACCGCTTGTGTTTACTGAGTTCTGGGGGAGAGAATGCAAACTGGTTATCAGAATTCAGCCCTTGCTTCCCCACAGTAAGATGGCTGTAAACAGGCATGTGGCTAAATTGCGTTTCCCAGCCTTTCTTGCAGTGATGTATGGTCATGTCCCCCTGCAGCACTTGCGGCAGGGAGGTGGGGGGCGGGGGGAAGCGGGACTGGGAAGTGATGCATGCTCCTTCCAGGCTGAGCTTTAAAAGAATGGGTATGCATCTTCATTAGCCTCTCCCGTTGCTGCTGGATGCATATGATAACATGGCCCTAGCGCCACAAGATGGAGTGAGCCTGGGTCCTTGAATCACCATGTAGAGTTAGATAAATGTCAACCAGGTTCACATTCCTGGGTCTGTCATGTGAAAAAGAAATACATTGTGTCTGAGGCATTGTAAATATCAAGGCCTACTTTCCTATCCCTTTAGCTTACCCCTTCTAATGTTTACATGCCTTTAATCCTTATAACAACCCTATTAAGAATACTATTATTATTCTATTTTACAAAAGAACAAACAAAGGCTTAGAAGATTAAATAACTTGTCTAAGAGCACCCAAAGAGTAAATGACAAATCTGGGAGTATTTTAACTTGGCACTGGGCAAGTGACAAAGAAGTTTAAAATATTGTCTTGAAGCTCTAATAGCCTACAGCTGTGGAGGGTTATCTTCTTTATGACCAAGAATTGGAGAACCCAGGGATACTGATTGTTTACAGCTGCCATCCATTCCATTTGGTTGGTACCTGTGCCATGCTGTTGTCAAATATTTTGAGTATTATTCTGCTTAAGGCGACTGGTGCTTCTCTCCTCTGTGGCTGTGGAGGTTCGTTCTATGGGGCTCCAGAGTGAAGAGGACAATGACATAGGCAAGAACTTCATGGACATCAGTCTTAGTGATGATTTTGTGGATCTTTCTCCAAAAGCAAGGGAAATAAAAAGAAAAATAAATCAGTGGGACTATGTCAAAGGAAAAAGCTTCTGCACAACAAAGGCAACCGTCATAAAAACAGAAAAGCAACCTACAGAATGGGAGAAGATATTTGCATGTCATATATTTGGTAAGGGGTTAATATTGAAAATATGTAAGGATTCATACAACTCAACAACAACAAAAAGCAAACAACCTGATTACAAAATAGGCAGAGGATCTGAACAGACATTTTCCCAAAGAAGACACACAAATGACGAAAGAACACATGAAAAGATGCTTAGCATCACTAGTTATCAAGGAAATGCAAGTCAAAACCGTAATGAGGTACCATCCTGCATCTGTTAGAATGGCTATTGAAAAGATAAGGAATAACAAATGTTGGAGTGGATTGGAGAAAAGGAAACCTTTGTATGTTGTTAGTCAGAATGGAAACTGGTGCTGCCACAGTTCATGGAGATTCCTCAAAAAATCAGAATTAGAACTACCATGTTGTTGTTGTTTTGTCCCTAAGCTGTATCTGACTCTCTTGCAACCCCATGGACTGTAGCTTGCCAGGCTCCTCTGTCCATGGGATTTTTCAGACAGGAATACTGGAATGGGCTGACATTTCCTTGTCCAGGGGATTTTCCTGATTCAGGGAACAAACCTGCTTCTGTACTGGTAGGCAGATTCTTTATCACGGAGTCACCAGGGAAGCCCATAGAACTATCACATGATGCAACTGTTCCAATTCTGGTTATTTATCCAAAGAAAATGAAAACACGAATTTGAAAAAAGATAGCTCTGTCTTCACTGTGGCATTATTTACAATAGCCAAGATATGGAAACAACCTAAGTGTTCATTGATATGAATGGATAAAGAAGCTATGGTACATATACACAATGAATACTATGCAATCATTAAAAGAATGAAGTCCTGCTATTTTGTGACAACATGAATGGACCCAGAGGGTATTATACCAAGTGAAAAATTTGGATGGAGAAAGACAAATATCACATGATTTCACTCATACGTAAAATAATAATAAAAAAAAAACCCAACAAAACTCAACAATCAAAATCCTCTTGAACCAAAGAATAAACAAAATAAAACGAAAACAAACTCATAGGACAGGTTAGTGGTGACGAGAGGGGAGAGAATTGTAGGGTAGGTGAAATGGGTGAAGGGGGTCGACCACATGGTGATGGTTGGTAACTAAACTTGTGCTGGTGATCAGTCTTCAGTGTATACAGATGCTAAACTCTAATGCTGTAAACCTGAAACTCACATAATAAAAATTAAATTTCAAGTAAAGAAAGTTAAAATCTGAGCCTTGGTTGGAAATTTCATAGAGGGACAGAGAGAATCACTCTCATTTTGCTTGGACTGGATTTTACTTAGGTCTAATTAGTTTAGGAAAAGTGCACTCCACATGTGGAATTTAGGGTCAAACTGTTGGGTAACAATAAAATGTTACTTTACTTTGCCAAAAGGGTTTTGTGTTGAGGTCTGGGTGTAGAGAATACAAATTTTCAACAAAACTCCATGGAGTTGCTTCACTGGTTTACCTGTGTTTTTGCCTAGATATTTTCATGTTTATAATTTTTGTGACATTTCATAACATTTGAAGCTGGAAAGGATCAGATGCTAATGGGTTAAATTTAGAGGCCACTGTAGGTTGCTTGTATTGTAAGACAAACAGCTTTATTAATAAGGTTTTAATATACCTTTTAATTATTTGCAGTTGATTAGATCCATCTGAGGAATGTTGCATACAAGTGTCACATTAAGGAAAAGAGTAGGAGAAGAAAAGAAAGAAAAATTAAAAAAAAGCCTTAAATTATTTAAAGGAGTCTGATGTTACTGTTTATGAAACTTCTTGGCTCAGACCCCACTGAGTTGTGCTCCTCAGAGTTTGTAGCTATACGCTGATCATCTAGAAAACTTCCACGGAACCTGGAGATTTGGAGGAAGACAAATGAGAATCCCATCTGCAACTTTCAGTTACCCCCAAGTTGCCAAGATGTCTGGGGATCAAAGTTGAGCAACTTAGTTTTCTTCCTTTGTCTGTCCCAGACTGAAAACCAAAAGTGGGATTTAGGGATTCAAAGAGATTATCACCCAAAGAGAATTTATGTTCGGTTTGTATAAACAAGTACCCCTCAGGAAATTAATGAAGCCTGTTCAGCTTTAATATTTGATAAGCCCAAACTTAACGTGTTTCAAGATTTATTTGGCATAGTTCTCACGCTGGAGGTATGGTCATTGGTGTGTTCTAACCGCCTGCTAAATTAGATAGCCTGTTTCTGTTTGGCTGATTTAACATGTCCTCTGAGGTGGGGAAGGGCCACTGGAGCTCAAATATTTGGACTTTGTTAGGTACATGAGTCATGACTTAGGGATTGTCTCAGAGTGATTTATTGAGCTCTGTTCTTCAATTTCCAGGTTACACCATGGTTCTACACATGTTTCAGAAGACCAGTCTTCCTGCTTATTAATCCAAGTGGGGGACAAAAGCAAGACACAGGAAAATGGAGCAGTACAGGGAAATGGGGTTGAGATGGCGAATTTCAGTTATTTTTGTTCCTTAGCTCCCAGGGCAGCAGTGGATACAGGCCTACCAGAGGCAACAGGCAGATTCAGTCAAGTTTGTCTTCTAACCTTTTCAAGAACCTATTGGTGCTGTTTTTCTTTAATCTTTCATATTTTCTTCCCTTTTCCCCTTCCCTCCGTGTTAGTTTAACTGAGGTCTGGCTTTAAGCATAGACACTTAGATGTGTCTGGTGCGAATTACACTTTACAGCCTTGCACTTAGAGGACAAGAGGTCTCAGCAAATGATACGAGGTGATATCAGGTTGGGCCCCAACATGAGGGATGTTGATGTTGGTTACCAGCCTGTCCAAGTAGCAATCCTACAAGTTGGCAGAAGCCTTAAAACTGGGCTTTCCCACATTCCTGGGCTCCCACCCATATTGTGTAGAACTTAAAAAATTTCCCTAACCTTATTATTTGGTTGCAACAACTGCCTTTAGCAAACCATTTTCTGGGATTTATTACAGCTTTGGGTACAAGGTCATAGCAGGCTAAGAGTGCTATATATTTCTGCATTAGCCACAGGGTATATCACAAGTGAGAATTACACAGTTGGTCTGTGGGCATGCTCATTTACCTGCTGGGGCAGGACACCAGAAGGACTGAGCCTGGTGTGACTGACCTTAACATACCACACTGTCCTAGCTTCTTCTACCCAGTGGTAAACACCTTCCTTAGAGAAGAACATTGGCTCATGAATGAATGAATTTAACAATATCCATGCAGAGCCTATTATACCCTGAAGGATTCTGCTGGGCATGGGCATATGTTAGGTGAGCAAGGTGGACAGGATCTCTTTCTTCAGGGAGCTTAGAGTTGAATGGGGGTGATACACACTCACACCAGAGACCTGACTCCATCACAGAGCGGGTCGTGGAGGAGATGCAACGGCAGCCACCATCACATTCACAGGAGGTACTCAGTATAGAGTAGACAGGGAAGGCTTTTCTAAGGGATGGCGTTTAACCTCCAGCATGAAGGATAAAAGGGTACCATGGTTGAGAAGGGGAAGTCAGGGGGTGAGGGAAAGGGGCGGATGACCTCAGTGAGGCGTGGTTTGTACTTTACAGAGAATGTTGAGGGTGATTTGTAATATTACATCCTCCCTAGTGTACTGACTGAGTCTTAGCTCTCATGGGGAATTTCAAGACTCAGTGGACAGAGAGAAGACATTTAACTGGGGGCTGAGGGTCCTTGGGGACCACATGTGCTCTTACCATTACAGGCAGTTTGAACTTAAGGTGGTCTCCTGGGAGTTCCTGGACGTAACCCAGACCCCATCCCCTCTTACTGCCACTCTTCACTTGAAGGCAGTTTCCCACTCTATTGGAGAAAGGAGCCAAGGAGCTGTGGGGCTGGGGGTCTGGACAGGACATGGTTTTGCCAGGTCAGAGAGACAGGGGGCTGGGCCTGGGCTATTCAGCCACCCCAGAGGATGACGCGGTAGGGTGTAGTCCTCCAAGTGTGAAACGCTGGCTCTGGGCCCCCAGAATCCATCCACTCCTCCTCCCAGGGTCCTTGCCATAAAGGCGGGGCAACGCAATGAACCACAGAGGAAGAGGTGTGGTCCATGGGCCAGTTCACGCAGGCACGCTTGCGCACTCACTAATCCAGCGGGGGTGGGGTGGGGTAGAGAGCCTTTCTGCAGATTCTCCAAGCTCATTTAAAAATCTTAAGAAAATTTCTCAAAGGCTCCATTTATCTGTTAGAAGGTCAATTTCTTTCAGAGGTGTTCTACATCAAGGTTATTTACATAGATTTTGCTGTAGGGAAGGGTATTGCTTATCCAACAGAAAGCAAATCCATGTTTCTTGTGCTTTTTTCTTTTCTTCTCAAGAGCGTTTGCGGCAACTCAGCATCTATCTTTTTGGAATCTGACTCTGAGCTCCAGTGCCTCATGTCCCTGATTACAGTGGCTTCTAAACCTTGGCTCATCAGAATCTCTCACGTCCCAGGGTATCCTGTGGGGACTCACAGGACATCTTATTGAAAGTAATCTCAGATAGTTTCACCAACTATAAATCAATTCCCAAATCCTTGAAGCTTTGGGAATATTCCTTCTTGTTTTCTTCTCATGGAATTATGCAGTTTAGTCCCCCTGAGTATGGCTTAGTAAGATCTCAAACTAGAAACTTATTGAAAGTAATCCCCAATACAACTTCAGACTTTCTTGAACATTTCTGTCAGCAAAAAGCATAAAGTCTAGTTTCCCCTCCACCTAATATATGCATATATTTTACAGTTCTCCTTCCTTCCCCAATGTAGGAGAGAATAAAGTGTTATAACACTAGGCTGAAGTTGTTACTTTTTGTCTCTGTAAGGTCCTGGGATTCACTAAGCCATCACTGAGCTCCGTAGGACTTGATGGGCACCTGCTGTGTGTCATGCTCTATGCTAGGCGTTGGGAATATAATGCCGTTCAGGATACAGCCTCAGACTTGGGGTAACTGAGATCTGCCTGAGGAGAGAGACACGCAGAGAATTAATCACAAAATGGAATGACAAAAACAAAGGGAGACACACACACACACACATAAAAATATAAAATACAGGAATATAGGTTGTTCTTGTTCAGTTACCAAGTCATGTTGGACTCTTTGAGGCCCCATGGACTGCAGCATGCCAGGCTTCCCTGTCCCTCACCATCTCCCAAAGTTTGCCAGAGTTCATGTTCATTGAATCAGCGATGCCATCCAACCATCTCATCCTCTGTTGCCCTCTTCTCCTCCTGCCCTCAATCTTTCCCACCACTGGAATCTTTTCCAATGAGTCAGCTGTTTGCATCTGGTGGTCAAAGTATTGGAGCTTGAGCTTCAACATCACTCCTTCCAAAGAGTATTCAGGGTTGATTTCCTTTAAGATTGACTGGTTTGATCTTCTTGCTTTTCAAGGGACTCTCAAGAGTCTTCTTCAGCACCACAGTTTGAAAGCATCCATTCTTCAGCACTCCACCTTGTTTACGGTCCAGCTCTCACACCTGTACATTACTGGAGAGACCATGGCCTTGACTATATAGACCTTTGTCAGCAAAATGATGTCTTTTCTTTTAAACACACTGTCTAGGTTTGTATATATATAAAATATACAATATATATTACATATGAGTCAGACATGACAGCAACTGAACAACAATAAAATATATTATATATAGGCATATATATGTAATAGAAATATACGGATGGAAGAGGAAATCCTTCTGCAGTAGGCTGGAGAAGGCAGTGGAGTAATTTGTCCCTTAGGAGACATGTGGCAGTGTCTGGAGACATTTTTGATTGTCAGACTTGGGGGAGGAGGGGCCACTGGCATCTAGTAGGTAGAGGCCAGAGATGTTGCTAAGCACCCTGCAAAGCCCAGGACAGTCTGCTCCAAAGAAGAGTGATCTGGTCCCAAATGTCAAGAGTGCCAAGGTTGAAAAACACTGTTTGAGTGTTTAGGGTGCTGTTTGAGTTGGTCCTTAAAGATGACTGGAGTGTGCTAGGCAGCAGCCAAGGAAGGTTGTTATGCTCAAAGGTTTCACTCCATCCCCATCTGTGGGGACCCTGGAGGTGGCAAGACTGAGAAGAGTTGAGGCTCTGAGTTTGAGGGGGTGGTCAGCTCAGAATGGAGGGTGTTCCTGGGTGGTGTCAGAGCTGGCTCCAGGTGGCTCCTACACCCACCGTGGTGCAAGTCAGGGGTACCTGAGCAGGAGAATGTGTTTTCTCCTTTTGATGGCAACTCAGAAGGGAGAACTGAGGACTTCATCATCCTCTTGGCCCCAAAGAGGGTGGGTGGTCAGCATGCCAGGGGAAAACAAGAGCAGGGAAGATACCTGCCAGAAGTGACTTCACTTGGGCTTGTGGTTCACTGCAGTGTGTGAGGTGTCAGACCACTGGATACTTAGAGACTTTTAGGTGCCAGCTGTTTCATTAAACCTGTTCTACCCCAAAATCTGGAATGAAAGGACGGTACTATCAAGTCTGCAAAATGTCTTTGGATTGATGCCAGGGAACTGTTCATAAATGAGATGAAACAGCATTATCTGAATGGTCCTTCCAATATCCCCATGTGTGCTCAGTTGCTTAGGGAGTGTCCGACTCTTGGCAACCGCATGGACTGTAGCCCACTAGGCTCCTCTGTCCATGGGATTTTCCAGGCAAGAATACTGGAGTGAGTTGCCATTTCCTTCTCTAGGGGATCTTCCCAACCCAGGGATCGAACCCGCGCTTCCTGAGTCTCCAGCATTGCAGACAGAGTTTGTTTTTTTTTTTTTTTTTTTTTTTTACCACTGAGCCATCAGGGAAGCCCAATATCCCCAAAAGCTTGGCCAAAATTGGTAGTGTAACAAAGGCAAATGAGACTCAGAGCAGGTCAGTGTTGCTTTGCTCAGAGTGCTGTTGATTGTGACAGTGAAGAAGCCAGAGTCCCAGTCTGGTTGGTAGACCAAGGCTGGGCTGTTGGCTGAACGTGTCCATAGTTGATCAGCTCTGCCCTTTATCCCTCTGACTGCTGTTTTCATCATGCTGGCCTTTGTTTTAGTCTCTCATTTATCACCACCGTGAGAACAGTCCAAGGTATAAGGAGAATGAGATCTCCCACAATACCTCACCCTAAGACAGTTTTTTTTCCTGCTGTTATCCATACAAATCGATAGGTGCAAAAATAATATAACTGGCCACCGAGTTCTCTTTCACAGATGATGTGTTTGTCCATGTTCTCCCCTAGACCTCATGACTCATGTTAATGAGCCCGTGTTATTCCATCAAGGTGATGTGCCATCATTTACCTATCAGGTTCCCTCTTTGGTCATTTCAGAGGCTTCCAGAGTTTCAGTATCACAAATAACATTGTAGTGAATATATTGTGTAAATAGATCTTTTGCTCCTTTTCAAAGATTTCTTGAGGATACATCGTCAACAGTGGGATTAATGTGTCAAAGGCTATGAACGTCTTCATGGATCTTGATATATATTGTCAAATTGCTTTCCAAGAGTGTAGCAGTTTACATACCTGGCATGAATACATGAGTGTAGCTGCTTGGCAAAATATTGCCAGCAATGAATATTATTATTTTACTTTCAAGCCTCTTTTGCTGATATAATAGAGGTAAAAGGATCCCATTAAAGATAGGTAAGCCACCTAGCACGATGCTTGACACATGGGAGTTGTTTTTGCTAGTGTTTCTCTTGCAGCTTTCCTTTGATACCTTTCCTGATCCTTGGATCACAGCCTAGACCTTCTGTCTGTCCTACCCCCCAACTCGCACCCTCTAACCTTGATTGCCATCGGTCTCCAGTGAGTGCTTGGCCTTGGCTCGGCCCAGCTGCATATAAATGTCAGCCATTCGTGAGAATATGGAGCATCTGGGTTGAGTCGACATGTAGCACAGTGATGAAAAGACTGGTTATTTTCATCTCTTGTCTCCTCAATTTATCAACTGTGTGAGTTTTTCGAAGCCTGAGATTGAGAAAATGTATGTTAAGCAAGTAACACCATGCCTGGATACAGAGTAAGTAATGTTAGTGTTAATAATAGTAATAATCTATTTTGATAAGTCATGCCAATCTTTGAGATAGGTGACATTCATACGCTCATTTTAAAGATGAGATGCTGAGGCTCTGAGAGGTCCAAGTACTTTGGTGGTTGTGGACCCTGACGCAGAGTGACCTCTAGTGCCTCCCCTCTGCAGCACTGGGGAGAGGGCCCTGTGGGTAGTAGGAAGAATATTCATGAAAACCCTTTCTACACCAGCATAGCCAGCACTAACCTACTTTACATGGTAATGACTGCAGAGTACATACATACAACCCTCTGAATCCAAAGTAAATGTGTTTCAAACTGCCTCTTATTCAGAATCCACAAACGCCAGCAGCCACTCCAGTGCTACCCAGTCTGAGGGCAAGTAGGGTAGAGGAAGAGTTAGAATGGAAAGAGAGATGAATCGTAACCAGTTGTGGTTCACATGTCTTCAGAAAAATTTACAAAAGCATGTGACCACATGAACCGACTGCTTGGGGCCTTGAAAAGAGCCAAGAGGAACATGGGCAACAGAGGAAACTTGAAGCTGAAGTCTCATTAGCTTCACAGTCCGTTAGCCACTGGCCTGATGACTTGACTGGCAGTTAACCAGGAATCGTGTGGGCTAGTTACTTTTGATCGCTTGTCGCTTTTCTCTGAATCAAAACTTTGTCATTAGCATAGTTTCAGTCAGAGTTACAGCCGGGGTGGAATTACTCTAATTAAGAGGAAAAGAAAAATATGTGGCTAGTCATTAATTTTTCTTGATTAGAGGGTGACCCAGTTTGAGGTTAAGCGAAGAGGACTGAGGTAGTAATTTAGCACTCTGGGAGGCTGGTGGAGATTTTTTTGAGCTGGAAAAGTAACAGCTGGATTCCAAGATTGCCATCTGATCTGAATTCTTAGCTCCTTGCCAAATAGATGTGTACGGGATCTTTGGGAATGGCGTGCTAATTTCTAGAATGAACTCAAGTAAGGAGAGGGTTGGAGTCTATAAACTGAATGCGATCGACACAGCACTCAAGTGGCAATAGAGGAAGTTTTTCCTGTGTGAAAGCATCATATTTTCATATTTTCTTGTTTTGAGGATCCAGGCCTTGACTTGTCAAATTCTGAGAGGACAAGAATTTGCCGCAGCGCTTTCTCAGCACTCCACATCCTCTTTCACATGGGCTCTTTTTAATTCCTGTAAGGAGAAATGGGGCCATAAGATTTGGTGGAAGAGAAGGAATTGGTCATCTAACTGGTCTTACTGCTTCACTAAACTCCATCCACGTTATCCCCCATCAGCAATGCCCTAAGGGTCATGCCAGAGTCTTGAAGGGAATGCAGTTTTAAACAGGTTCTTCTTATGAGATCCATTCAATAAGTGTTTACTGAACGCCAGCTTTCTAATTTCTGTAGTTAATTCCAGTGCAGAAAGTAGACAAAAAACTCTGGCTTTGGGAGCTTACAGCTGGGAGTAGAGCAGAGAAGATAAACAAAAGAAATAGCTAAATCATATGTTTTAGATGGTGATAATTGCTATGGAGAAAAAGCAAAGTAGTGGAGGGAGATGAGGAATGTGTGTGTGTGGGCACTGAGGGGTGGGGTGGGGTGGGGTGAGGGTTGCAATTTTATTTATTTATTTTTTATTTTTAATATAAATTTATTTATTTTAATTGGAGGTTAATTACTTTACAATATTGTATTGGTTTTGCCATACATCAACATGAATCTGCCACAGGTATACATGTGTTGCCCATCCTGAACCCCCCTCCCTCCTCCCTCCCTGTACCATCCCTCTGGGTCATCCCAGTGCACCAGCCCCGAGCAACCAGTATCATGCATCAAACCTGGACTGCTGATTCATTTCATATATGATGTTATACATGTTTCAATGCCATTCTCCCAAATCATCCCACCCTCTCCCTCTCCCAGAGTCCAAAAGACTGTTCTATACATCTGTGTCTCTTTTGCTGTCTCACATACAGGGTTATTGTTACCATCTTCTAAATTCCATATATATGTGTTAGTATACTGTATTGGTGTTTTTCTAACTGCCTTATGACCCAGCAATCCCACTGCTGGGCATATAAACTGAGGAAACCAGAATTGAAAGAGACACGTGTACCCCAATGTTCATCGCAGCACTGTTTATAATAGCCAGGACATGGAAGCAACCTAGATGTCCACCAGCAGATGAATGGATAAGAAAGCTGTGGTACATATACACAATGGAGTATTACTCAGCCATTAAAAAGAATACATTTGAATCAGTTCTAATGAGGTGGATGAAACTGGAGCCGATTATACAGAGTGAAGTAAGCCAGAAAGAAAAACACCAATACAGTATACTAATGCATATATATGGGTTGCAATTTTAAAAGGGCTGATCGGGGAAAGTCTTGTCCAGAAGGTGACGTGTGTGTAAAGCCTTAGAGGATATGAGAAGGTGACCCTGTTGGTATCTGGGAAAAGGTATGCGGAGGGGACAGGGGTGCAGTGGCCCTGAAGCAGCCACTTGCTGGGGTGCTGCAGAGATGAGGTTGGGGGTCAGCCATGGGGCCAGGGGCGTGGGGCCTCCAGGACCCTGCGTGAGAGCTTGGGCTTGGACTCTGAGTGAAGCGGGGAGCCCCTGGTGGTGACTGAACAGAACTTCTACGAAGGAAGCCCAGGGCTCTCTGCAACCTCTGCTAAGCTGCATGCACCCTTTACAGACTGTGGTGGGGGTGAAATGGGCCCATGTGTGGAGCACTCCCAGTGTGGGTGGGGCTGACTCAGAGTAAGGCCTCACTGAATGGAAGTCGTTATTATGGCCAAAAGTCAGACACTTTATACTGAGGTAAGTTACTGACTTCAGGCATTCTCTCTCTCTCTCTGTCTTTAAACTGTATTTATTTATTTAACTACCCTGGGTCTTAGTTGTGGCACCCGGGATCTTTAGTTGCAGCATATGGGATCTAGTTCCCTGACTAGGGATAGAACTTGGGCCCCTTGTCTTGGGAGTGTAGAGTCCTAGGTACTGGACCACCAGGGAAGTCCCGACATCAAGTACTCTCTTTAAGGCAGATTGGAAGGTGACACACATAGAGAGTCTGAGTCACTGAAGAGAGGAAAGGAGAGGGAGGAAGGGAAAGACACTTAGTTGTGTCCAACTGTTTGCGACCCCATGGACTATACAGTCCAAGGAATTCTCTAGGCCAGAATACTGGAGTAAGTAGTCTTTCCTTTCTCCAGGGGATCTTCCCAATCCAGGGATCAAACCCAGGTCTCCTGCATTGCAGGTGGATTATTTACCAGCTGAGCCACAAGGCAAGCCCAAGAAGACTGGAGTGGGTAGCCTATCCCTTCTCCAGCAGATCTTCCTGACCCAGGAATCGAGCCAGGGTCTCCTGCATTGCAGGTGTATTCTTTACCAACTGAGCTATTAGGGAAGCCCGAGGGAGGAAGCAGCCCCAAAAGGGGGGCAAAGAGAAACTGGGCTGCTCCCCACCTGCTCTGTTCTTACCACATGTCTTCCAAGGGCCAACGCCAATAGCCTTTTGGAACTTCATGCTACTCAGAAGTCCTTCTACTATGTGGAGTATTGTGTAGACGTTGATATCAAGTGTAACCTTCATAAATCAGTGTTTAAGAGAGAATAAATGGCATCCAGTTTGCAGCATCTTTACTGAGCTAGTCACAGCAGGTATCCCCATCCCCTCCCCAGAGCCCCTGAGTCACTGCTGACTGGAGGACAGCTGGAAAAGGATTGATATCTCCAAGATCATGGCTGAGCACCAGGAGCTCGCGATGATGGTTGTTACACCTTGGTTCTCTTTGAGTCTGAATATCTGTTGGTATTTGTCAGCTTCTAAGTTTCATTTTAAGGGCGAAGCGGCAGGAGTTACAAGATGTGGAGGTGCCTCTGGGCTGGTGGGAAAGGCTGTCTGGGCCCAAAGGGAACACACACCTTCCTCTTTCATCTGCTAAGGCTCCCTTGGCCCTGGGGACTGTGCACATTTTGGAGAGATGTAACTTCATAATTTTTTTATGGTCTACGGCTGAGTTTAAGGAAGAGGTGGCAGCTTGTAAAATTTTTATTTATGGTGTGGTTTTTAGAATTCAGTGCTTGCAAATACTAGCAAGGTGGGATTTATGAAAGTGGAGCCTATTTTAATATGTTATCCACGCAGTTTCAAATGTTACTCTGATGGAGATGTTAGGATTTGGCTGCAGCAAATGACATCCTGGGAGCTGCTTGTCCTCAATGGACACTTTCCGGTAATTGTTAGGCCTTGCAGTTGAAAGGCTGAAGGCCATGCATTCAACTTGTAACTCACATATAGGTTTCAGTTTGACTGAAGAAGGTTCTGTTTTGCTAGGTGTATTCCTAATTAGTAATTCGATTCAGGTTTATTAACACTGTCGACTGTTTTTGCCTCCTTAGCCTTCTTTAACCTATTAGCTTTGAAATTTGAAGTCACTATCTCAAGTGGGTAAAGAGTAATCTTTTTTTCTTGAGGAGTTTCTTACATGGCAAGATGGTAGTGCACAGTTATTTGCAGTTGGTATTAACAGGTGGAACAGGGGCCAGGGGTTGGAGTAGAAGTTGTGACGATGGGCATTGCACCAGTCCCCAGAGACCCCTGCTTGTTGGTGCAAATGCAGGGTTGGGCTGACTCATTAAACCAAAATCTTGGGCCACTGTGTGAACATAAAACCTTCCTAGACTATTTTTGAAACTTAAGCTGTGTTTTGCAAAAGAGGTCTTGCATTTATATTTTTAAGGGAAAGACTGAGTGTCTATGAGCCATGGATCATTTTAGAGACAAGAGAAAAAGACTGTCATATGTTCAAGTTTTTCAGAAATGTGTAGAGAAGCCCAGTGATGATAGAAATGATCAATAGTTCCCAGAACGAGAACTGGTGTTTCTTAAAATGGGGCATATTTGAAAAGAGGAACCTAGAAAAAAAATTCATTCGCCTGATGATGGATTTCCCTAATGCAAGCCACGGTGTAGCAGAGGTATTGGAAGAAAAGCAACTTCTGAGTGGAAAGGAGGTTGTCCCAGCGGTTCAGAGCCTCTTAGCAGACATTCTCAGAGGCCTTCCTTCAGAAAGCAGAGGTCAGCTAATACACTCGAGCTTGAGCCCAATGGCTGGACCACTGGTGACCTCCTGTGCTCTGTCAGGTCTTAGTGATTTAGTGAGGAGCTCAGATGTGGGTCAGAATCCTGGCTCAGCCCTGGCTGGTCACAGGACCTTGGTCAAGTCATTCAGTCTCTACATCTGTAAAATGGGCATAACAGGCATGTGTTGCTCTCAAGTGGGGCTTCCCTGGTGGCTCAGTGGTAAATAATCCACCTGCCAAAGCAGGAGATGCAATTTTGATCCTTGGTCTGGGGAGATCTCTTGGAAAAGGAATGGTAACCTACTCCAGCATTCTTGCCTGGAGAGTTCCATGGACAGAGGAGCCAGGTAGGCTATAGTCCATGGGTCGCAGAGTTGGACATGACAGTGACTGAACACCACCACCACTCACTCTCAAGTGGTTGTTGGGGTGAAATGAGACAGAGTGTGTCAAGTGCCCCAGTGTGTGTCAAGAGGCACTTCTCTCCTAGCCTTAGCCCCTTGGAGCACGGCCAGTCTTTAGGGGCTGTTCTCAAGAGAGATAGAATAAGTCAGCCTGCGTAGGAGACCCTCATCCTTAACTTGGAGATGTTTGTCTTGGAAAGTCCCCTCTGTCTTTCTTTTGGCTGAACCGGGCACCTGTGATTACAGGAGAGCCTTGCGCTTGGACTTGCAGAGTGTCCTGGCTCTCAGGTTCCTCCTTGGTGTCCAGCAGACAAATCTTCATGCTCCTCTAGGGCCTGGGAGATGAATTCTGAGACCAGAAGTGCACAGGGGATCACTGAGACCCCGGGCAGCTCTGGAGGATGGGTGAGTGTGGGATGTTGTTTTCACTGAGCGGTTCCTCTGGTCTCCTTAATTCTGCTTGAGGGATTAGGAACCCCCTTTAAAGACATCATCAACTCTCCCTGGTGAGGTGTGGTCATCTGGTCTAGCCTGCTGTTGATTTAGCATCAACCCCCATCCCCTGCAGGGCTTTCCATGGGGTATAGTGGTAAAGAATCCACCTACCAATGTAGGACACAGGAGACTTGTGTTCAATCCCTGGCTTGGGGAGATCCCCAGGAGAAGGGCATGGCAACTCACCCAGTATTCTTACCTGGGAAATTCCAGGGAGAGACGAGGCTGGTCAGCTACAGTCCGTGGAACTGCAAAGAGTCAGACACGACTGAGTGGCCAGTCACACATGACATTCTGCAAGTGGGTCGTGGAGGCTGCATCTTGCTTTGTAGTGAGTGATATGAGGAGTTAAAGTCTGCTCACATGTAGTGAGTGAGCATCGGGAGGAGTTAAAGTATGAGCAACAAAGAAGTAACCGAGAGTTAAATATTGAAAGACCTAATTCTGAGTTGTTTTATAGGCAGAGAGTAGATGTTTAGATGTATACTGTTGAGTTCTGGGTTGATTTTCCTTCTCTGCCCTTTCTTTACTCCTGTTGGTAAGAAGTGGTAAAGAATTTTTTTGGTGCTTTCCATTTTTTTTCTGATTTCATCTCCCCATGAATTTAGTTTTTTCTTTTCAGAAGCACACAATAGTCTAAGGTGGGGGTAGAGATTGTGTTTCTCTATGTGCCTTTCCTTCTCCCACAAAATGAATGAAATGGGAGTCCCCAAGTCAGGTTCTTCTGTGTATTTCTGCCACCTCTTCTTAATGTCTTCTGCTTCTGTTAGGTCCACACCAATTCTGTCCTTTATTGTGCTCATCTTTGCATGAAATGTTCCCTTGGTATCTCTAATTTTCTTTAAGAGATCTCTAGTCTTTTCCATTCTATTGTTTTCCTCTATTTTTTTTTTTTTTTTGCATTGATCATACCAGAAATGGTATGGACCTAACAGAAGCAGAAGATATTAAGAAGAGGTGGCAAGAATACACGGAAGAACTTTACAAAAAAGATCTTCATGATGCAGATAATCACGGTGGTGTGATCACCTACCCAGAGACAGACATCCTGGAATGTGAAGTCAAGTGGGCCTTAGGAAGCATCACTACAAACAAGGCTAGTGGAGGTGATGGAATTCCAGTTGAGCTGTTTCAAATCCTGAAAGATGATGCTGTGAAAGTGCCTCACTCAATATGCCAGCAAATTTGGAAAACTCAGCAGTGGCTACAGGACTGGAAAAGGTCAGTTTCATTCCAATCTCAAAGAAAGGCAATGCCAAAGAATGTTCAAACTACCACACAATTGCACTCATCTCACATGCTAGCAAAGTAATGCTCAAAATTCTCTAAGCCAGGCTTCAACAGGATGTGAACTATGAACTTCCATATGTTCAAGTTCGACTTAGAAAAGGCAGAAGAACAGAGATCAAATTGCCAACATCCAATGGATCGTTGAAAAAGCAAAAGAGTTCCAGAAAAACATCTATTTCTGCTTTATTGACTATGCCAAAGCCTTTGACTGCGTGGATCAACAAACTGGAAAATTCTGAAAGAGATGGGAATACCAGACCACATTACCTGCCTCCTGAGAAATCTGTATGCATGTCAAGAAGCACAGTTAGAACCAGGCATGGAACAATGGATTGGTTCCAAATTGGGAAAGGAGGACAGCAAGGCTGTATATTGTCACCCTGCTTATTTAACTTATATGCAGAGTACCTCATGTGAAATGCTGGGCTGGCTGAAGCCCAAGCTGGAATCAAGAATTCTGGGAGAAATATCAATAATCTCAGATATTCAGATGACACCACCCTTATGGCAGAAATCAAAGAAGAACTAAGGAGCCTCTTGATGAAAGTAAAAGAGGAGAGTAAAACACTGGCTTAAAACTCAACATTCAGAAACCTAATATCATGGCATCTGGTCCCTTCACTTCATGGCAAATACATGGGGAAACAATGGAAACAGTGAGAGACTTTATTTTTTGGGGCTCCAAAATCAATGCAGATGGTGATTGCAGCCATGAAATTAAAAGACACTTGCTCCTTGGAAGAAAAGCTAAGACCAACCTAGACAGCATATTAAAAATCAGAGACATTACTTTGCCAGCAAAGGTCCATCTAGTTAAAGCTATGGTTTTTCCAGTAGTCATGTATGATGTGAGAGTTGGATTATAAAGAAATCTGAGTGCTGAAGAATTGATGCTTTTGAACTGTGGTTTTGGAGAAGACTCTTGAGAGTCACTTGGATTGCAAGGAGATCCAACCAGTCCATCCTAAAGGAAATCAGCCCTAAATATTCATTGGACGGACTGATGCTGAAGCTGAAGCTTCAGTACTTTGGCAATCTGATGGGAAGAACTGACTCATTGGAAAAGACCTTGATGCTGGGAAAGATTGAGGGTAGGAGGAGAAGGGGACAACAGAGGATAAGATGGTTGGATGGCATCACTGACTTGATGGATAAGAGTTTGAGCAAGCTCTGGGAATTGGTAATGGACAGGGAAGCCTGGCTTTCTGCATTTTATGGGGTCACAAAGAGTTGAACATGACTGAGCAACTGAACTAAACTGAACTGAAACCAGGTTCTCTTCATATAAAGTCTACCAAGAAGGGCAAACAGAAGACTTGACCAGAAGCAGCATCCTCGTTGCTTTTTCCTTTTCACCTTTACTCTCAAAGGTCTCATATTCCAAGATGCGATCAAGGCACAGCAAATCCCAGCAGTCTCCATGCTCTTCCACACCATAACAAACTGAAGGGAATGGGCAAAGAACAGGGGAGCAGGACAAAAGCTGATGGTGAGTGATTGGCTCCTGTCCCTCCGCCCACCAGATCCCACTCCTCTGCACCCAGGAACACCTTCTTGAGGCCTGGGAAGTAGGGAGCAGGGAGTCCAGGGCACTAGAAACCTTTCTGTTAAAAAGCTGAGTTTTGTCCTTTGAAAGTGGGAAATGGTTTCAAAAGAAACCACTTTTATGGCAGAAATCAAAGAACTCAAGAGCTTCTTGATGAAAGTGAAAGAGGAGAGTGAAAAGGGTGGTGGAAAGAATGGTTTCACACTTTCATCAGGGTCAGACTGGAGAGCCTACAACCTTAACAGAACTTTAGAATTTCAGAGCCAAATGGATTTGTCCAATTTCATTTTTCCAGGGAGGGATGGAAGGCCCAGGGAGACACAGTGACTTCCGGCATGTACCGCAGCACCCACCTTGTGCTATAACTGGAGGTACAGTGGGAATCTGACAGGTGGGCTGCAGAGAAATAAAAGAGGGCAGGCTCAGAACCAGAATTCTTTGTTCCTTTTATAAGGAGGCGATTACTTTTGTTTCACTCACACATCATCTTGGTGGTTTAGTTGCTAAGTCGTGTCCAACTCTTGCAACCCCACGAACTATAGCCTGCCAGGCTCCTCTGTTCATGGGATTCTCCAGGTAAGAATACTGGAGTGGGTTGCCATTTCCTTCTCCAGGGAATCTTTCTGACCCAGGAATCAAACCTGGGCCTCTTGCATTGCAGGCAGTTTCTTTACTGACTGAGCTACGATCAGACTCAGAATCAGAATTCTTTATTCCTTTTAGGAGGAGGCAATTACTATTGTTTCACTCACACATCATCTTACAGGTGGAAAAAAGTCTTTAAAAACCAAATTTGGTCATTCGTAGCTGTATCTCTGTTACCTCCTTAGTGGAGTAGATCAATGAATGCAGTTTGATGGCAAAGTTCTGAGGCTGGAAGTGTGAGGGGAGGAGTCAGAAGACCTAGGTCAAGTCCCAGATACATCATATGTACCATGAAGGGCTGGACTGGATCCTGTCTAAATTACATGATAAGGCTAAAGTTCTGGAACTTCATGATTGCACAAGCAACATTAGTTAGGACATAGTTTCTGCTGTCTGAAATGGAAGTAAAAAAATAACAGTGGTTTAAAAAGACCTATTTCTCACATATATTTCTTACAAAGAAGGTCAAGTTGATATGGTGGCTTTGCTTTCTGACATTATTAGGGAACCCAGGCACCTTGTGTGCTGTTGCTCTGCCAAACTTAGACTGTTCCCACAGCTTCACAGTCCTGAGAGAGAAACTGGCCACCTTGTCCATGTCCATGTTCTAAGGCAAAGAATGAAGGATGGAGAAAGAAGAGAGGGAGAACCCTTTTCCTTTATGAGGCTGGCTCATAAGTTGCACTTAGCACTTTTGCTCAAACCTCAAACCCTGTTGGCCAGAATATAGTCCAATGGCCGTACTTGGATACAAGAGAGCCTGAGAAAAGTCACTTTTATTCTAACTGGCCATCTGCTTAACTACAAGTTCTAGTTTTATAGGAGAAGAAAATAGAGTTTGGGGATAGCCATCAGTTTTTGTCACGCATCGTGTCTGAGACAGTGTAGAGGACAGGACCTCCTCCTGCCTGCGTCAGTGCTCAGTGAGGCCTGGGGGGAGCCAGGTGGGGAAGTCCTTGACATTCTTGACAAAGGCCCAACTTGGGGGAATAACTGTGGGTCTCAGAGACCTGGCTGCTCAAGCTCTATTCTTCAAATAAGTGAGCACTGGTTAAAAACCCCTTGTGGGAGAATCTGCCCACTCCCTTACGTTCCCCTTTCTCTGAGCTTTACTCCTTGCTCTCCAGCATGGTGGGCGATGGTAGCTGTGTTTGTACCTAACAAACATGTAGCCAGGTTTCCCATCAGGGGCCACAGACTAAAACCGGTGTGGACAGCTGACCTAGGCTGGGCCCTTACCTGCTTTCTCTTGGGTATTCAGAGCTGTAGCTGAGAGACTCCTGCTAGTTGGGGGCCATTTGCTTGAGCTTGAGTGTTATCAACTCAAAAGTGGTGAGCACCATCTTTTGCCATTTGTGTGGGGAGTCAGAGAAAGTCAGTCCTCAGAGAAGGACGAGACAGGGTTTGGAGAGAGCAGCTCCTGAACCTGTAGGGCCTGAGAGAGAAACTGGGAGCTGGTGGCTGATTCCTGTTGGTGCCACAGTTTCACATAAGGCTGAGATGCATTCACTTCTGTTGAGTTTATTAAAAATACATCATGTACTTATTAAAAAAAAGAACTTCTAATATGACCAGTTTTCTTTCTTTTTTTAAAATCAAATCTTAAAATCTCATGTATCATTTTAGCAGCTAATGGCTTGCAAATTTCAATTTTCTGCTCATCGCTAAGAGTGACAACTCAGAAGGGACTATATAAATTGATTCACCTAGCCAAACTTATCCAAATTGGGGAAGCTAAATAGGTCAATCAATGGGAACCATAAACCACGGTGTCTTTTCCCAAATAAAACAGCAAGAAATCCACATAGGAAGGGATGAAATGCAGTGCATTTGTTCAGAAGGGAGACTGAAAACAACCCCTCTTTATTTTTAAATATCTCCCTCTCTAACTCCAGGGAACGTGGTTTTGAAAAGGATCATATATGTAGGTCTAAGAGGACAGAACTCACTCTACATTTATAACTCAACTTCAAAGGAAAAAAAAAAAAGATAGGCAAGTCATCAACTTGCTTAAATAAAATTTAAGAGTGGAAATTCAGATGAGGAATAGAGTCCATGCTGAGAAACTCCCCATATGAAATATGAAATCCACTAACAGAAATATGTTAGTGTAAGAGTTCCACTAACTGGAACCTAATTAATCAGAGCTTTCAATGATTATCATTCTTGAAACCTTAAATCAGGGGTATAATAAAACAAATGAAGTCCTTGGGAGTGTCATAACTTTAGGCTTAAAAATTGTTTTTACTTCCAATACTTATCTAGAGCCAGAGAATTGACTAAATACTTGCATTTTAGAGCTAGTAAGACCTTAAAGGCAGTCAAGTGTATGGGTTTTCATCCTTAGCTGCATATTACAGCCCCTTGGGGAACTTTTAAAAATCTGGATGTTCAGGTTGTACCCCATACCAATTAAATTTAAATCTCTGGTTGGGGGGATACTGGGCATCCGTAGTGTAAAAAAATCCCCAGGTGATTCCAGTGGGCAGTCAAGTTGGAAAACCAGAGATCTTCTTCTGTAACTGTCCCTAGAAAGGAAGTGATTGAGTCAGATTGCCAGCGGATGCAGAACCAGGACTGTCATCGAGGACTTTCCAAACTAGTGCGGCCTCTTTCCCATTTAGTCACACAGGCTCCCAGCTTCACAGGGAACCCCACTCTGACTGCTAAGCTAGTGCTCCTGAGACTTTGATGTGTCTCCCAGCCACCAGAGATCTTATGAAATCCAGGTGGTGCTGATGCTGCTGGCCCGGGTACCACACTTGGAGAACCCCTGCTGTAAGCGCCTGTAGGGCTCTCCCTTCACCCGCAGGCACACCTGCCAAGCACCCAGGGCAGAGATTTGGACTCTTCCCATCCTCAGTCCAGTACACAGTTGCTGTATGTTGCAATATCTCCTGGTTCCCCCCAAAGCCTGTGAAGCTGCTCTGTTCACTCAGAACCCAAGAACCATCCATAGACGAGGTGTCCTTTCATGGCAAGGGATTCTATAGCCGGTGTGCTTTGCTGAAATGCGACATTCGGCTGCATCATTCCAGAGCAGGACTTTTCCCTTTGTTAGCTTATCCCCAAGAGAGTGAAAGATGTGCTTCATAATGGGCAGCACCAAGGAGGTTAAAGTTCATAGACAAGGACCATTCGTTAGGCAGGATGAGTGCCTGAGCTCCGCTTATCAGCCTACACATGTGGCCCGTGATGGAAAAACTGACAGGCAGTAGAACGAAACCCGGGCACCTGCGGAAATCCAGGCCTAATCCCATCCCATAAAACAAAGTGGAAGATAAGTGAAAACGGCCGAAACCTGAAAGCAGATGGCTGAGTTCCTTCACACTGGGCTGTAAAGGGGGACCTTTGTGACAGTGTATTTATGGGTTTGGGGAAACCTGACAAGGTGTTACTGAAAATGCCAGAAATACACAGAACAGTGATTTTGTTATTTGAACACATCTCATGGTGACTGCAGCTTTGGGAAGATGGAGAAAGATAGCCGCTCTGTCTGATGTGCGTGTGCAAGTTAGTTTAGCTCACATTACTATAAGCAAGACTGGGTGGGTGGATGGGGAAAAGGGCTGCCAAGGGAAAGTCCTTGCAAGCGCAAGTAGAGGCAAGCTGACCATTTGTTCCCAAGGGAGTCAGTGTGCGGGTTTGGGAAAGGGGGCTTGTAGTGTTCTCCTTAAAGAGCTGCACAAACCAACTTGGGTCCAAAAAGCCACCAACTCAAGCAAGTATATTTGACTATTCCTGTTCCAGGGCATTCCACTGTTCCATGAGGCCACAATGTTGTAATATTTTTGCATTGTGCATTTTAGCATCGGTACCTAGAGCAATGCTGCATTCTTTGTGTAGGTATCAAGCAGTGATTAATATCATCACTGGTCAACCAATAATTTCTCATCTTTTAAGGTTCTGTCCTTGCTCCTGACCTGACCCACAGAGTCCTTTTGCTAGATAAAAGGAATTTTTAAATTGGCAAAGCAGTAGCTAACTGGACATTTGAAAGCTATTCTCTCTGAAAAAAAAAGACCATATGTATTATTTAGAAATCCATTTTTAAAATCCAGAGAGCCTTTTCTAATTGCAGTGCTGAAACAAGCCTTCAGAACTGTGGCTGGGGGGAGGGGAGGCCCTTTGTCTCCCATCCGAAGAACACGTGCTCTCTGTTTCAAAGTGGGTGAATCAAGCAGGAAGGTTTTCAATTGTTGTTTAAACCAAGTGGACCCCTTGGATTTTCCTGGAGCTTGTCGGAATTCTATTTCTGGGAAACTGCATTGTGATAGAGAAAGACAGGGAGGGGGGCAGAGAGGAATCAGAATGAGAAACATGCAAAGGGAAAACAGATGTCTGGAAGTCACATGCCGGGCCCCTCGCGTGCAGTGTGTTCGGGTAAACGGGGCCGAGTGTGGGGCAGCAGAGTTGGACATGAAGAGACTCCGTGAAAGGAAGGAGGCAGTGGTCCTGGAGCCCCCTGCTTGGGGACGCTCCACCTGCCATGTCCCAGACTCCAGGGAGAAACCACAGCTGCCTTCCCGCCTGGGGGTGGTGGTGGGCTAGCAGTGTGTCCTTCTGATGGAAAGGAGTGAAGGCCCCCTCACTTCCCACCCTATTCCCCACGGAGTTCTTCCAGGCCCACAAAATCCCCCTGGTCCTCCAGTGAGACTCTGCCCCCTACTAGGCAGTGCCCTTCGCCTGAGATTACCTTGCCTGCTTCCACTGTTGAAATTCCCAACTGTTCCCAAATGCATCCTGTCCCTTCATAAGAGGCCCCCTGCCAAGTGGCAGATGCCAGGCTCAGTGAAGGCA
This sequence comes from Budorcas taxicolor, assembly GCF_023091745.1. NCBI lineage: Eukaryota > Metazoa > Chordata > Mammalia > Artiodactyla > Bovidae > Budorcas > Budorcas taxicolor. The sequence continues at coordinate 152,325,547 of NC_068911.1, forward strand.
GCAGCGGCTCTCCATGCAGACCTGCTATTCTCAACAAGCGGTCCCTGGAAACGGGTGTGTGTGTTCAGTCTCTAAGTTGTGTCCAGCTCTTTGCGACTCTGTGGATTATAGCACACCAGGCTTCTTTATCCTTCACTATCTCCCAGAATTTGCTCAAACTCATGTCCATTGAGTAAGTGATGCTATCTAAATTCTTAGACCCCGGATCTGCCCTGAGAGTGGGCCAGCACCTTCTGATTTTGGAAGCCCTTCAGGTGACTCTTGCTGAGGTTTGAGAACCACTGTTATAGACTTTTAAGAGCCATACTTGTGTTGGAGCAGAGAAGGTCATCTCTGTGGACAGAGGTGAATTTCTTGGTGGGAATTTGGGAAACTGTGGCAAGTCAGTGGAAGAGGTAGAACTTAGGGGTGCAGCTGGCCCCCCCTTAGGCCTCTAGGTGGGTCCCTGTTATGCCCACATGGGAGACCCACCCTTGTCCATGTTTGCAGAGTTGGGCTTGGGTAGGTGGTGTGGTTGCTGCTAACAGGGTTATTCTCGCCTTGAGGGAGCAGATGGCTCAGCCCACTCCTTCCCATCTCTCCTCATTATTATCCAGCAGGGTTTGAATGCATCTTCTGTTGGGGCTGTCTTTTCTTTTCTGGAGTGGTTCTCACTCTTCCCTGACACTGTACCAACACACACACACAAACACACACATACACATAGGGCATCCCTACATGCTCTTTCTTCTCTCCTGGGAGATGAGCCCAAGAGAGGCAGGCAGCAGAGTTTCTTTGATGAAAACTCTGTAAAATATTGCTCACAGAGCTGCTTTCCACATGTTCTGGCTGTAGAATTTCCAATTGCAGATTAAATAGTGCATATGTCTATTTAAATTAACTCCTCCTTGCCTTCAGTCCTAAGTTGACTATACGGTGTTTCTGACCTCTGCTTGCTGACTGCATGCCAATGCTGATTTAAGAGGCGTATTTAGCTGAGTTTTCGGCTGGACTCCTCTGGCCCATGGTGATCTCTTCCTCTTTGAGAACTGGGGTTGGGGTTTGGGTGTTTGGTTGTAAGGGACAAGCTTCCATTGGGTCACCTGTACATTCTGGGTCTTCTTATACATGTAAATAGAGGAGGCTGACTATATCCTCTTCATTTCACACCCCTCTCCTTGGCAGGAGAAAACACAATGTAATCCTGACCTTTCTAGAATGATCAATCCCAGTAATCAAGGGACAGCCTTTAAAAGGCACAAAGGCTTCTCTCTTGAATTTTTTTCCCAGGATGGAGCTGAGAAGAACTGCCGTGCCCTCCGGCCCATATTGCATTTTGAGGGGGATCATGCTGGGAAAGGATTAAGTTTCTAGGAACTTTACCTGGCTTTCTCCTGTGTTATCATTCCTTGATGCAATTTGTCCCAATGCTTCAATAAAGAACTTCATAAATACCTGTCCAGCCCTGTGTCGAAATTTTGGGGAGACTGAATAGACAGAGGGTAAAGGGATAGTGGAGTCCTTGCTGATTTCAGTGAGGAGGGCCCATCCTAATTGTTGAATGACCTACATTCAAGCTTAGAGGTGGCCCTAGGAGGAGTTGGAGAAAGACTGCAGTTGGGGAGGAGAGCTTCTCAGTGGGAAATCCGAGAGGAGCAGTCCAGGTGGCCTGTGGGTCATGGATCTCTGGGTCCTAAGGGAACAATTGCCTGGAAATCCAGGCAGAGCCATAGAGCCAGCCTCAAGGAGGGTGGGATTGGAGGCTGGACCCAGAGTTCCCAAGGTTGCTTTGAGGACCACAAGGGTTTGTGAACTTGGCCCTTTGTCCCATCACTTACTCCAGGGACTCTTCTCTCCACTTGCCTGCTCCTTAGTTGCTTTCTCTGTTGGCCTTTCTCCCCAGCATTCACTCTGAATAGCTTTGTTTACCCCTCTAGATCCATTTTCCATTCTTCCCTACCCTGCTTTGTGGGCTTCCCTGGTGGCTCAGCAATTAAAAAACAAAACAAAACACAACCATCCACCTGCAATGCAGGAGACTTGAGTTCGATACCTGAGTCGGGAAGATCCCCTGGAGAAGGAAACAGCAAGTATTCCACTCTAGTATTCTTGCCTGGAAAACCCCATGGACAGAGGAGCCTGCCGGGCTACAGTCCCTGGGGTTGCAAAGAATTGGACACAACGTAGCAACTAAATGACAGCAGCCCTGCTCTGTGCCCTGGGAGGCACAAAGACCATTAAAACATAGAAATGGAATTTTTAAAAAAACTTGCCAGGTAAATGAACAACACCCCAGTGAGTTAATCCTCTGCGTTGTTCCCAGAGGAAGAAAAGCTAGGTTTAAAAAAAGACTCAGTAAGAAGGTTTCAGGGTGGTAATGGATCAGAAATGAGCCCTCTCAATAGGTCAGAGCCCAGTCAGTTGAAACTAGTCTCATTATTAATTGGTGAGGAAGCAGACAGCAGTAAGGGTTCAGTAAGGACCCAGCCTCCACTCAGAGTTTATATTCAGTGGACGACTTCAGCCGGTCAGAACCAGCCTTGACACCACGCAGATTCAGTGTTGGTCTCCTCTGGGGCAAAGCACCCTTACAGGGAGGACTCTTTCCCTCCCTGCTTGAGTGGATCACCCACTGGCTTTGGTTTGTTTTGGCCAGTGGAGGTGGGGCTAGGGAGCCGGGGGCTGGAGGAAGATGGAACTGAGGACTCACTCCTCCAGCTCCTTTCCTTCTAGGAGGCTGGGGGTGGCTGACTGCCTCCTTGGCCCTAGAGAGCCTCTCCGTGCAACTCCCCTCTCCTGGTTCTGATGACGTCAGGCCTGAGGGTGGCAAGAGTCCCGCTGTTACCAGCTCTCAGGTACTGCATCATCGTTTGTTAATTTCCCTTCACCCTGCCCCCCGCTTTGAAGATGATCTCTTTATCCAGTCTTTCTCAAATTACTCAGCTTGAGTGTAGAATCCTTTTCCTGCCAGGACCTTGACAGGTAGGTTGACAGATACAACCTACACTGCTTGATTTTTTTCCTGCCTTCTTACTCACATTTTTTACATCCTCCCAACTTTAGCTCGCATGCAGTTTGCATCATGGCACTGTTATTTGCCTTAAAACTTTTCAGTGTTAGCTTCCACTGCAAAGGGCCTTGGTCAGTTAACATTTCTGAGCAAGTATCAGATGGGCTGAGAGCCTGTTCTTATATCAGGGCCACATCATTCATGCCTGGCAAACCTTTAAATCAGCTCATTTGTTCAGATACTCTCAGTTCCATCTCCCATGGCTAAAGGTGGAAGGAATTCTACGGTACAAAGAGTGCAGTGTGGGGACTGGGTGGGGTCAGATGCTGTGATTGATACAGAACTTTTCATACATTTCTGTCTCCTCTCCCTTACTTGTAGGCCAGGAGCATGTCTTAACTGCCTGTGTATCTACCCAAGTGTCTAGCCTGGGGCTTGCCAGGTGGCACTAGTGGTAAAGAACCCACCTGCCAAGGCAGGTAGATGTAATAGATGTAGGTTTGATCCCTGGATTGGGAAGATCCCCTGGAGAAGAGCATGGCAACCCACTTCAGTATTCTTGCCTGGAAAATCCCATATATAGAGGAGCCTGATGGGCCACAGTCCAGGGGGTCACAAAGAGTTGGACATGACCGAAATGACTTAGAACGCATCCCAATGCAGGAGACGTAAGAGACACAGGTTTGATCCCTGGGTTGGGAAGGTCCCCTGGAAGAGGGCATGTCAGTCCATTCCAGTATTCTTGCCTGGAGAATTCCATGGACAAAGGAGCCTGGTGGGCTACGGTCTATAGGGTCCCAAAGAGTCGAACACGACAGAGCACAGGCAGTTAAGACATGCTGTTTAAGCGACTCACACAGGACTAAGTGACTTAGCACGCAGACAAGTATCTAGCCCAGTTCTTTGTTCGGTGAGTCTGAGCTCTTTGGGTGGGTGAGGGGCTCCTTCTACAAACCCTCCTGTCCTCCTCAGAGAATCAGCAGGCTGCCTAGTTCAGTAACAAGGGAGGAGGAATGGCTTTGCAAAGTGTCTGCTCACGTTCTCTGTTCAATTTCTGAAATGCCTCCGTCGTCTTTCCCAGTGTTGGATCCAATTTCTCCCACTCCCCGGTGATTCTTCTTCTTCCCTGCTCTGCAGCAGTGAGCAGGTGAGCTGACAGGGCCAGAGTGGACAGAGGAGTTTACCCTGCTTGCTGTTCCACGTGCCCTCCTCCTTGACACGAGAGTGTGGAGGAGAGAGTTCGTGTTTTTTCCCTGCCAAAGACCATGAAGAGAAGGGGAGGTAGCTGATATCAGTCAGCACCTACCTGGTCTGAGGCATGTTCACAGCAGTTTATATGTTGCATCGTTCAATCTTCCACGAAACTGCTCAGGCTAGTCATTCTCTCCCCATTTTACAGATGGGGGAAACGGAGGCTCAGGTCAGTTACATTCCCTGCTCAAAGTGAGGACTTGGGACACTTGTTTCTGTGACTATAAACCGTCATTTCCGCTCAGCCACACTGACAAACACCTGTGGTGTGAATGGCCACCTCTCCTTGCTGACTGACTCCCCCCTCCTCCCACTTGCGGTTACCAACCGCCTCTCCTTCACCCACATGCTAGACAGTTTGGAGTAACCTGAGGTGCAGACCTGTCTTAGGCATTTTCCCCTATAGACCCCACAATGCTTAACACATAGTAGGTGCTCATAAATCCACAATAAATTGAGTTACAAACAGTGATGGAAGGTCATTTTGATTAGATAATTTCTTTTCCAGTGGGGCCAGGGTGGAGGAGACATGGCTCTAACATAATTTACCTTGGTGCTCATCCTGGCATCGTTTCTTGCTTTTCATCTCTTTGGCCCTTAGATGACTAGATGTTTGATGGCTCCCATAAGTTAGAATCCAATCGAAGCACTGCAGAACTCAGCCCCTTGATGCCCCCTCTCAGCAGCCTATAATTTTTAGAATTGCTTTCTTGATTGGCTATTGTAGCTAGGTAAGAAGGGGCTGATGCTCAGGTAGAGATGCTTCTGGAATTTCAATGTAGGTCTGCTTTGGATGCTGCGTACTTATTCATGAGAACTCTTCTACACAGAATCACACTTCCCTCACAAATGAAAATATTTATATGATGGTATTCATGCAATTTGAAAAAAAAATCACAGCCTGCAATCCCTGCCCTGCCTCTGTGCCCCAGCATCTTGGAGTATTTTCTTTTCCTCCCCCAATATTAATGAAAAAGAAATCAAACTTTTGCAGGCTTCACTTAGTTCCTGACTTTCAATCAGATAAATTTGTGACCTGAATATTTCCTTCTCCTGTTTCAGTATTCATGACAGATCGCTTGTGGCCTGGCTGGTGGATGTAAGCATTTGTCTAGTTCAGGAGAGACAGATTTATTCCTCGGGAGTTGTGTGTAACTTACAGCCAACATATTTCTTGCCCCTCCTCTGCTTCCCCATCCTTTATTTCTGTTTTTAAATTTAGGGGGCATCACTTTTTTTTTTCTTTCTTCTGGTGTGTTGTTAGTACAAAGTTAAGGAGTTTGGGCTTAAAATATTGATCCGGCTTTTCCTACAGAAACTGAGGTCTCTGAGCTGGCAGCTTGGATGGCTGATTGAGAGCAGTCTGGGCTGAATTTGCTTAATAGAATGTCGTACTCCTCTCCTGGGTCAATTTTTATCCACTTTATCAAGTTACTTATTGATTACAGCTCTTGTCACATGCACATTAGTTTGCTCAGAAACTTAAAGATATGTTTTGTTTCTTGCTTAGAGTAAGCCAGAAATGTTGTGGACTCTAGTTCACTAGGGACTCCAGATACCCCAGTTTTAAAACTGACTACATTTCCTCTGGGGGCTTCCTAGGTGACTTAATGGTAAAGACTTTACCTGCCAATGCAGGAGACCCAAGAGACATGGGTTCGATCCCTGGGTTGGTAAGATTTCCTGGAGTAGGAAATGGCAACCCACTCCAGTATTCTTCCCTGGAAAATTCTGTGGACAGAGGAGACTGGAGGGCTGCAGTCCTTGGGTTCACAGAGTCGGAGACAACTAAGCGACTTAGCTCACTCGCGCACGCGCGCGCGCGCACACACACACACACACACACACACTCCCTCTTAAGCACTTGGCTCAGAATTGTGAAAATGATACTGACTTGAAAATGGGAAAACAGAACAGATAAGAAATCCCCACCTCCCCCTGCCCCCACCGGTTAATTTTCTGGGAAAATGTTTTGTTAATCTTATCTTGAGTAAAGGGAATAAAAAGGAAGTCCTGGGATGGAAGGGCTCCCTAGGTGGTGCTGGTGGTAAAGAATCCACCTACCAATACAGGAGACGTAAAGGGACGCGGGTTCAGTCCCTCGGTGGGAAAGATCCCCTGGAGGAGGGCATGGCAACCCACTCCAGTATTCTTGCCGGGAAGAATCTCTTGGACAGAGGAGCCTGGTGGACTACAGTCCATGGGGTTCCAAAGACTCAGACACCACGGAAGTGACTTAACACCCAACGCACACACACTGTGATGGGAACTGAGACTGGAGGGGAGGAACAGAACAGATACAATTCAAGCTAAGTCACTGAGTCCAGGAGGGGATGGCTGAGTGTTTTCATGCCTATGAAAGAAATGATGTGGAAAAAGAAGAGGAACATGCTTTCTGCTTCTCTGTGCTTTGGGCCTGTCCACCCTTCAAGATATTTGCTGCTTTTCATTTGCAACCAGGTACAGAAAAGTCCATCATGAAAGGCAGAACTCATTATGAGCCTGATTCTGAAGATTTGGAACCCCTTGGCAGGTCATGGACTCCTCCCCCATTATTGGGATGTCACTGCCAGGGGAACAAAGCATACCTAGGAACACACTCAAAATGTAAACATATATTTTCCTTATTTGTGCTCAGTTGTATCTGACTCTTTGCAGTTCTTTGCAACTAGCCCACCAGGCTCCTCTGTCCATGGGATTTTCCAAGCAAGAAGACTGGAATGGGTTGCCATTTCCTTCTCCAGGGGATCTTCCCAACCCAGGGATCAAACCCTTGTCTCCTGGATTGCAGACGAATTCTGTACCGACTGTGCCATCTGGGAGGTCCATTTTCCTACTGAATCTCAGTTTTATATGTGCAAGTGGTTATTTCTGGGGCCACGTTTAAAAAGAACTGTGAAATTGTCTTCAGTAACATTTTACTAATAACCCAATTCAAAGCAGTGGATAATGTTACCCAGAGAAGATATAATCCGACACACTCATACCACCAGGGAAGCCCAAGAATACTAGAGTGGGCAGCCCTTCTCCCTTCTCCAGGGAATCTTCCCAACCCAGGAATTGAACGGGGGTCTGCTGCATTATAGGCGGATTCTTTACCAGCTGAGCTAGCAAGGAAGCCCAAACGGAGATAGTATTATTTTATATGTTATAAATATTTTCTTCTATCAAAGTGTCAGCAACCTAGAAGGCAGACTCTGTGCCTAGATGGTACTTGCAATGGCCAGTAACTATTATGGGCTTCCTAGTCTCTTAACACCTTTCCTAGTTTTGGGGAAACCGAAGTGTAGTTGCCAGGCTCCGGGGTAGCCACTAATGATCCCCGTTGCCTGTCTTTATGCCCTTCTGCGGTCCCTTCCAACATCATGTTAGGGTTGGTCCATGTGAAGGATAGGATACAGCAGAAGTGATGGTGGTATGTGATTATGAGGCTGGGTCACAGAACACACAGCAGCTTCTGCTTTACTCTAACTTTGGATCCCATGCTCTAGGGGAAGCCAGCTGCTCTATTATGAGCACACTCAAGTGGCTTGATGGAAATCTATATGGGAGGCTTCTTGCCAGTACTAGTTGGCAATGTGAAGAAGCCTCTTGGAAGTGCATCCTTCAGCCTCTGTCAAGCTACCTGGCTAACATCTTATCGACACCTTCACAAGAGTCTCTGAACCAGAACACCCAACTGCTTCCAGATTCCTGACTCTCAGAAACTGTATAACACATGCTTATTTTTTTAAGCTGCTGCATTTGGGGATTATTTGTTACACAGCAATAGCTAAATAATACCGGAAGGGAGGCATGCCCTATATCCTAAAGTAGAAGCCAGAGTGGGGTAGACAGTTCTCTCAGGTTCCTGGCAGTTTGTGTTTAGCCTGTGACCTCCACTGAGCCAATCAGGTGCTCATGTTTGGGCTTACAATCTATACCTTGAGTCTGATGAGAGTCATAATCAAGCAGAATCTGCTTTAGAATTAATTCCTTCTGCAGCAGCAGTAGCAGCAAACGGTATCTTTTGTTGGCAACAGTGAGAATAAGCTTCTGTTCTCTGAGCCTGGCCAGCTTGGGGGGCCACACTGAAAGGTGAGTTGGCCACCCTTGGGGGGCATGTGGTGCCTGTAGCCTGACTTTTGCCTGATTTGGGGTGTTATTCTGTCTGTTTGGCTTCCCTTGATTCCTCCCTGTTTTCAAAGAAGTCCTCTCTAGTCTTTGTAGAAATTCTTCCAATCTGATATTCCTCCAATGAACTCTTTCTATTTAAAAGTTAAACTAAATTAGTTTATATTTTATGCAACCAGGAACCCTGACTAGGACATCACTCAAATAAGGGTGGTGCTATCTTCTTTTTAAATATGTCCATTGCCCTGAGCAAAGCAGATGATGAGTCGATCTTTATGGACTGAAGAACTAATTAGTGAGCCTCTTATCTCATAGGACCCTACGTTCTATGAACAGCTTTGTGGAAATGGCAATGTTAGGGGCAGTACCTGCCATTGAGGAGTTTATAATCTGGATTAGAAACAAACCATTTCACCTCCCTACCCTCAGTAGTGACCTGAGCCTCCCCACCCTGATGTTGTGGAAAGAGGTCTGTCTTTGGAGGTTATGCCATTCCATCTATTAGCTGTGTAATTTGGGAAAAGTTATTTGACATGTTGGAGCCTCATTTATCTCATTGACAAAAATCATAGCCCCTACTCTGCTAGTTTGCTGTGAGATTCAATTAGATAGTGAAAAAAACCTGGCATCTGTAGGGTATGGGAAGGTCATGGACATGCATCCATGCTAAGTCGTGTCTGATTGCTTGTGACCCCATGGACTGTAGCTTGCCAGGTTCCTCTGTCCATGGAATTTTCCAGACAAGAATACTGGAGTGAGTTGCCATTTCCTCCTCCAGGGAATCTTCCCAACTCAGGGATTAAACCTGTGTTTCTTGCATCTCCTACCTTGGCAGGTGAATTCTTTAGCACTGCACCACCTGAGAATCTCATAGGAATGTCAGGACTGCACACTTATTACCTGAATCTGGCTCAGGGCTGGCTGGGTGGGTTGACCCTGACCTGTGAATAGTGGGGTCCTGATCATCACTGGCCTTTAATTCTGATCAGTTTCCTCATCTGAAACATGAGCGGGTCGGATTAGAGCTGAGGCTTTCAACTCTTTTTGTTTTTCTTTTGGAAATCTAAAAATTAAAAATCATATCTGGACTTGAACATAAAATAAAGAAATAGTATTCTGTTAGCATGAATTTATTCAGTTATAGAGAACAATGGAGCTATTCCAATGAATATAAACATTTGAAATCAGGGCTATGAGTAACATTTGCATCCAGGCTGAAGTATCAAATTTAGTTCTGCATATTTTTTTGGACGTACATCAATGAGAAAGTCCTGTTTCATATACATAAGTAGTTGCAAGTGGTAATTCTTTTTGATAGTGTATCTTGCAGTCTAGGAAGATTTTTAGTTAAACAGAGAGGCTTTGGTGTGAGGCCTGCATGAACATGAGCTCATTGAAGTGCAAGTTAATGTGCTTACGTGTGGTTTCTGCCACATGTGGTACCTGTGGAACCCTCAGGAAACCAGTTTATAAACTCCCAGAGCAGGTACCACTAAGGTTCCTTGCAGCTCTCACATCAGTGGTTCTAAGCTATGACACAGGGGTGGTGTCTGCATGACATTAGCCAGTCATGTTTTAACTTGTGAAAGTAGTATGTGAACACATGCATGATATGAACAATTCAAACAGCATGGGAGTGTTAGGGGAGCCACTGATTAAAACCACCCACTCTGGTCAGGCTCCATAGTAACCATTTGGATGAGTTACTTTATGACAGGAGGTCCTGGTAAGGAACATGGAACTAACAAGCCACCACCAACAGGAAGAGTTCGGGAAAGGTCAGCAGGAGACAGGAGATGCCAATCTATATGTCTTCCCCACATCCTTTTTGTGGGAACCCATGTTGGTTGAGCAATGTGCGGCTCACCAGGAAGGACCCTGAGTCAGAATGATTGGCCAGAGGCAAACTGGAAACTCATCCTACCACCATAAAACGGGAGACTGTGAGCCACGAGGCAGAGCAGTCCTCTGGGGGTCCCTTTACCTTTCTGCCCACCACCTGGGTGCTCTTTCCTGATAAAGTCTGTGGCTGTGTCAGCATATGTGTTTCCTTGGACAATTCATTTTGGAGTGTTGACGAGAGCCCACTCTCAGGCCCTTGGAGGGGTCCCCCTTCCTGTTACAGGAGCGTATAGAATTAAAAGTAAGCGCTTCCATTCGGCTGTCTTCCCTATGGCCCTGTTCCCCCTCTTTTTCTCCCAAGTAACTCCTCTTAGCATTTGCTATCTTTGTTCCTCAGTCACTCAGTCAGATCTGACTCTTTGCGACCACATGGACTGCAGCACGCTAGGCTTCCTCGTCCTTCACCACCTCCCGGAGCTTGCTCACTCATGTCCATTGAGTCAGTGATGCCATCCAACCATCTCATCCTCTGTCAGCAGCCCCTCTCCTCCTGCCCTCAATCTTTCCCAGCATCAGGGTCTTTTCTAATGAGTTGGCTCTTTGCATCAGGTGGCCAAAGTATTGGAGCTTCAGCTTCAGCATCAGTCCTTCTAATGAACATTCAGGATTGATTTCCTTTAGGATTAACTGGTTTGATCTCCCTTCAGTCCAAGGGAGTCTCAAGAGTCTTCTCCAACATCCTATTGCTCTTCATTTACATATACAGGCATGTAGGTCATTTCTTTTTCACATAAATGAGATCATACTATCCATATTGTTTTGTGACTCTCTTCTCTCTCCCTCTGGCTTAAGTCTTAGCAGGATTTCTGTGAATATATAGCTCTGTCTTATCCTTTAAAACACTTATTTAATATTTTATAATGTAAATATCAATAATTCATGAATCATTGCTCTATTTAACAGACATTTAAAATATTCTGTTTTCCATGATCCCAGATAGTGCTGAAATAATCACCTATATGCATGTACCTTTTGTTGGCCTTTCAGCAGGATATGTCCTGAAAGTTGAAATTATCTCATCCCAAATGAATAAATATTGATAAATATGGCCCATTTCCCCTTTCAAAAGCTATGTCAATGCATACCCCACCAACAATTTTTGTTATTCTAATTTACATTTTGGTGATTACTAGTGAAATTGAGCATCTTTTCATGCTTATTGGCCACTTATGTTTATATTTTGATGCATTGCCTCTAACTATATTTTCCTGTTTTTTTTTTATTGGCTTATAATAATATTTTTCCTTGCTAACTGGTAGCTTACATCTTTCAAGCAGTATTTGACATGAAACTACTCCAGAGGAGCACCAAGCCCAATGAATTTTTTTAGCAACTTGTTGCAATAGCAATTGATCCATATAAATAAATGTTTCTATCTATTCATTGACTCAACAAACATTCAAGAAGTGTTACTGTGTGTCAGGTATTAGAAATACAAAAATACATGTTGTGCTCCTTGTAGTCAAGGTGCCCACATTTTACTTGGAGAAGAGGGATATGTAAATAGTTACAGTTCTCAGTGACAGGTGCTCTAACACAGCTGTGTCTGCAGAGCTGTGGGGGCACCAGACTACCAGGCATGTGCTATTTGTACAGGGTGTGCTCTCTGGAGCAGTATACTCCATTAACTCTGAAACCCAGTGGTGGAGGTAGCCAGACACTGCCTATGCCTTTTAGGGAATACATTTTAGAAAGTTGGAATTTCAAGAGATGTTTAAAAAGCTGGAAAGAGAAGCTTAGCTGACTTAGGAAAAGAAAATAGCATCAGAGAAAGCTTTGAGCCTGTGATGGGGAATTACTTGAAGACAAAAGTGAACAGAAGGGTTTGGGATGAGTGGAAGGAAAAGATGAGGAATAAAGAAAAAGGAGAGAGACGATGAATAGGGCTTGATGTTGAGTCCCTTATTGTAGACGTGCCTGGAGTTTGGGGACAGGGAATCATAATGTCAGACAAGCCAGGAGAGAAAGATTCCGTGACTCCCACTTAAGGCTTCCCAATGTGGCTTCCATAGGAGGAGGATGCGACCCTGAAGGGAATTACATCAGCTCTCCTGGGGGAGAGTCATGAGCCTGGCTAAAGAATTGGGTTTCAGGGTCAGAGAGAAACTAATGTACCCACAAATATTTGTTTTGGTTTTGGATAGTGGTGCATGCTAAGTCGCTTCCATTGTGTCCATCTCTGTGCGATGCTATGGACTGCAACCTGCCAGATTCCTCTGTCCATGGGATTCTCTAGGCAAGAATGCCGGAGTGGGCTGCTGTTCCCTCCTCCAGGGGATCTTCCTGATCCAGGAGTGGAATCTGCATCTCTTGTGTCTTCTGCATTGGCAGGTGGGTTCTTTACCACCAGCACAAGCTGGGAAGCCCTGGATAGTGTCAGGAAAAGCATTAAAACTGGGAGTCAAGACAATGACTATCTTAGCCTAGAGTAAAATACTAGAGTTCTCTAGAATTTTCTAGAAAGGAGGTTAAAGGGCCAAAATTTTATTTAAGAGACCAAGCGTAGGGCAACAAGGGTGAGAAAAAAGAGGCAAGGAGAGATGGGAAACACTGGACGCATAGTGTGATTACAATGGTCATCACTTTCCAATGAACCTCAGGGAAATACAGCAGGCCACACAACACAGGTGTTTGCCTGGCACATGGGGCTTCCCAGGAAGGACTGGAAAGGGGGATCACACTTGAATGAAAAGTCACACCTCCCAGTTATCCACAGAAGAGGTGAAGTCTGGGGAGTTCAATGGAGAAGGGGGAGGAGGGGGAGGGGGAGGACATTCTTTAGTCTTAGTCGCATAAAACTTTTTTTTTTTAAGCCTGGAGTTGATGATTATAGAACAAAACAACTCAGCTTAAACTCTGTTTTATAGAAGAGCTTAAACTCTGGTTATATAACAACAGAGTATCCTGGTTGAGGAGAGTTTCTCCTTCTTGAAAACCTTCGGACTAATCCTGTTTTCTTAAAATGTATATTATGGGAGTGAGTCTCTTAAAATCTTTACAACCTTGAGACATTCTTTGGATTTATTGTAATAACTACTTGAAAAAGTATATAGTTCCCTTGCTAAAACTAGCCTGTGGAGGCACTCTGTGTCCCCCTTCTGATGTCTGTATCAGAAGCTTTCTCTGTCTTCTTTCATTTTAATAAAACTCTGCTACACAAAAGCTCTTGAGTAATGAAGCCTAGTCCCTGGTCCCGAAGCTAAGTCTTCTTCGGAGATCATGAATCCGACACCATTCACTGTAAGCTGCATTCCCCTGATCAGATTTCATTTCCATGGGGAGCTGATTGCCCCATGCTCCTTTCTGCTTAGAAGAGGCAACTTCTGCTGCTTGCAGTACAGGACCCTGACAGACCCCTCCTGTTGTGACCTGCTTGGGTTCCCATCTCCGTGGCTTACCTCTTTCTGCCCGTGACTCAACCTGTTAGAGGGTGTCATTAGGAAACTTACTGAGCTCAGGGAATTCACCATCAAACTGCTCATTCTTCCAGCTACTCCCATTCTGACCACAATCTCTCTTCCTAGTAACTTCATTTTTATCTCTTCTATGATCAAGTCTCCATCCTATGTACCAGGCCCATAATTGGCTCTGTGTCTTCATCCCTGCCTCTCTTCCCTTATGACCTGAAAGGGATTTACAAGGAAGTAGATTAGAAATTAATGTACTTGTATAATCGGCTCCAGTTTCATCCATCTCATCAGAACTGATTCAAATGTATTTCTTTTAATGGCTGAGTAATACTCCATTGTGTATATGTACCACAGCTTTCTTATCCATTCATCTGCTGATGGACATCTAGGTTGTTTCCATGTCCTGGCTATTATAAACAGTGCTGCGATGAACATTGGGGTACATGTGTCTCTTTCTATTCTGGTTTCCTCAGTGTGTATGCCCAGCAGTGGGATTGCTGGGTCATAAGGCAGTTCTATTTGCAGTTTTTTAAGGAATCTCCACACTGTTCTCCATAGTTGCTGTACTAGTTTGCATTCCCACCAACAGTGCAAGAGGGTTCCCTTTTCTCCACACCCAAACTGGAGCCGATTATACAGAGTGAAGTAAGCCAGAAAGAAAAACACCAATACAGTATACTAACACATATATATGGAATTTAGAAAGATGGTAATGATGACCCTGTATGTGAGACAGCAAAAGAGACACAGATGTGTAGACCGGACTTTTGGACTCTGAGGGAGAGGGAGAGGGTGGGATGATTTGGGAGAATGGCATTGAAACATGTATACTATCATGTAAGAAACGAATCGCCAGTCTATGTTTGATGCAGGATACAGGATGCTTGGGGCTGGTGCACAGGGATGATCCAGAGAGATGATATGGGGTGGGAGGTGGGAGGGGGGTTCATGTTTGGGAACTCATGTACACCTGTGGTGGATTCATGTCAATGTATGGCAAAACCAATACAGTATTGTAAAGTAAAAATAAAAACTAAAAAAGAGAGAAATTAATGTACTTGTAAGTCAACTCCAACCTGGATCTCATGTGGTCTAGCCTTGTGGAGAATTGCTCAGGAATTCTGAACAGGGAATACTGTCTTGACTTTCAGGAATCCTGTCCAACAACCAAAAGCAATTAAGTTAAATTAAAATTTTACTGGTGGGTTTGGGGATAATGTCAAAGGAAGTAAATATATTTTTAGTGTATAGCAAAATGTGTGAAACTTTTTCTCTTTTCTCATACTTTCTATATATTCTACTCCCTGCCCCACCAAACTCCTCTCTTCTTCACTCCTATTCTATAACAAGAGTTTTCCCCAATACCCTGTCTTTATGAATTCCTTGTTTTCTTCCTTTTCGGCTTTCCTTCTGCCTTTATTGTTTTATGTGAACATCTTGTACATGTTTCCCAGTTTTGCATTTCCATTTCTGTCATTTTTTTTCTCCCCTTTGCCCCAGAAACTGAGCTGACAGAGACAGAATTCTCCTTTAAAAGGGTAAAGGAGAGGAACACTTAGACATTAATCATATTTATTTTCATCTCTGACAAAGAAGTTGCTAATCATCAGAGCAGTTCAGCGATGGAATAGATTGCTTCGTTAGGTAATGACTTTCCTGTCACGGGGATGATTCAAGCAAAGGCTGGATGATTAGTGCTCAGGATGCTGGGAAGGCCTTCTGGTTCTGGATAATGCTGGGTCGGATGATTTATAAACTCTCGCCATGTCGGAAATTCTAGGTTTATACTTGTGTTGTCTAAACTCTGCCATAGAATCGAGGCTAAATCCTATAAGCCTCTCCCCCTTTTTATAAATCTCTATTCCAAGGATTGGGAGAAATTAATGCTGAGCTTGATCTAACTCTTGTCTTGATTTTAATTTCTTTTGAGATTTGTTGTCTGGTCGCTCAGTCATGTCCAGCTCTTTACAAACCCATGGGCGGCAGCACACCATGCTTCCCTTTCCTTCACCACCTCCCAGAGCTTGCTCAAACTCATGTTCATTGAGTCGGTGATGCCATCCAACCACCTCGTCCTCTCTTGTCTCCTCCTCCTGCCTTCTTTGAGATGAAAGTGAAAGTGAAAGTGAAGTCACTCAGTCGTGTCCTACTATTTGTGACCCCATAGACTGTAGCCCACCAGGCTCCCCTGTCCAGGGGATTCTCCAGGCAAGAATACTGGAGTGGGTTGCCATTTCCTTCTCCAGGGGATCTTCCCAACCCAGGGATTGAACCCAGGTCTCCCGCATTTTAGGCAGACACTTTACCCTCTGAGCCATCAGGGATAAGCTGATGTCTCAACTTTGAGATAAGTTGTCTAAATTATCTTTTTAGCAGCCTGATCATTCCTGCTACAGTCAGTGAGCATAGTTATGTGTGCTTTCAAACAGTTCAGATTTCCCACAGTTGTGTCAACAGAGGATGAGATGGTTGAATGGCATCACTGACTCAATGGACAAGAGTTTGAGCAAGCTCTGGGAGTTGGTGATGGACAGGGAAGCCTGGCATGCTGCAGTCCATGGGGTTGCAAAGAGTTGGACATGACTGAGCGACTGAACTGTGACTATGTGTGTCAACTACACAGTCTGGCTGGGCCAGGCCCTCATTTAATGACTCATTTTCCAGGGGAAGAGTGGGTGTGGCAGACGTTGAACTGGTGGGAAGACAGAGCCCGGATCTCCCAGGTGGGTGTGACTGTTTCCCATACCCACCATGATCTAGGGAGGCAGTGCGGTGTGGGAGGAAGGGCTCGCACTTGCGAGTCGGATGGACTTGATGTGAATTGGCTGCTCATACACAAGGAATGTTAGCCAGGATCTCTTGGGTTTTAAGTGGCAGAATTCATGCTGGCTTGAATATAATAAAAAGGGTGGTGGCGGCCATGGGGACCCACCAGCTTCCAAAGCTGGAAGCACAGCCTTGGCTGCGCACAAGGGCCCAAGGAACTTGAGAGGACTTGCCTCGTCCTCAGTCTCTGTACCTGTTTCCCCACCCTCAGCTCTCCCTTTTTGTATGTTCATTCATTTTCCTGCAGAAAGAATTCCTCTTTCTGGATGTTTTGAACTGAATTCTCAGGGTGGAGTCTCCTTGCCCTGGATGGGATCATGTATTTGCCCTGCCTCCGTCTCGGTTCCTGGGGAAGAGGTGCACTGATTGGCCAGGAGAGGGTCTTCCCTAGGGGGAAGGGAGCCTTGGTTACCAAAGAAGAGGGTATAGATGCTGGGTGGACAAAATAGCTCACAGTTATTACAGCCTTCAGTTACTTCTCCAGTACGGCCTCCAGTACAGACGTCGTTATTTCTCTGCGCCCAGTTTCTTCAAGTGTAATATTCCTGCTCCCTAGAGCCATTGTGAAGATTGGAAATAATACATGCACAGCACCTGTTATGGAGCAGGCCTTCACTAACTAGAAGCAATTTTTATTGTTAGGTCCAGAGAAGCAGATGGTGAGAGGGAGACTTGTACCCAACAGGAGGACGTGTGTGTGTGCACATGCGTGTGTGTGCACATCCATGCGTGTGCATTCCTGTGTTGCTATCAGGGAGGCACAGGCTAATAAGACCTATTCCTACCTTTCCAACCTTCCTGTCCTTTTCCTTTCCTCTTCGCACTCTGACTCACTGTGTTTCCATCTTTCCTCCCCTCTCTCCTCTTCTCTCGTTTTCTTTTGTCTCATGGGCGGGATGTATACATGTACAGTAAGTCCCCTACATATGAAAACCTTCAGTCGCAAACTTTCAAAGATGAGAATGGACACCATTAGCTTGTTTTTTCAAGAGAGTAGATAGAATCGAATCCAGCAAAGAGCCAGAACCTGTGCCATCCACGTCAGGTGTGAGTGACATTGTAGCTTGCCCTCCATCTCCTATTGCAGATTATCCTTCAGCCCTACCATCTCCCATCTCCTCTCTCTCCTCCAGTCAGTAACTCTTCCTGCCTGTTCACTCGATGCCAGCCTCTGTGTGGCAGCCGCTGTACTACAGTACTTTTCAAGGTACTGTAAGATTAAAGATGTTTTCTTTATTTTGTGTGTTTGTTTTTTTTTAGTGTATTATTTGTGTGAAAAGTATTATAAACCTATTCCAGTCTAGTGCTATACAGCCGATAATGTTAGTTGGGTACCGAGGCTTACTTTGCTGGACTTATGAACAAATTGGACCTATGAATGTGTTCTTGGAATGGAACTCATTTGTATGTGGCGAACTTAACTGTATTATAAAACCCCAGTATTTTATTTGTGACATGGATCAAATTTATTTATGTGATTTTTACATCTTGACTTAAAAGAAATGACTTGAAATATCTCACCCAGGTTCATGCCACAGGATTATATAAATAGTTGAGGGAATTGAAATGGAAAAAATAAAGAGAAATGAAGTCAAATTAGAACACAAAATGGAGGCTGCCATATCTTGTATGATTCCTTGAGGTGGGCTGTATTTACTGAAAATAAAGTTTCACATTCCTTATTCTGAATTAAAAAACTAAGCAAATAGATTTTTTTTTCTTTTCTCCAAAACAAGCCAAGCAAATGAAATCAGCTGAATGTGATTGTTATTTATGGTCCTTGATCTCATCCTTTGAGTAGTGGATCTTGAGAGTGAAAAGGTTCCACCCATTTATAGCGACCAGGGGGGAGTGTTGAAGACAAGGCAGGGTAGGGGGATGCCAGACCGTCAGGCAGACAGGAGAAGGGAGACAGCAGATCCGCATCTCAGGACCACTGGCGTGGAAAGAGATCAGTAGAGCGGGGGTATGTTTTGAAAGGGCAGTGTAAATAAAAGTGGAAAACCTGCCTTGTTAGCACCCAGCTTCCTGAAGAATTAGACTGACAGGTTTACCTCTGGGCTGGGGTCATGTGTAGCCACTAGGCTGGCTATTTTCTGGCTGATGCTTTGGGGAAGGGTGGTTCCACGTTGGAGTAGTCAACAGGACGTGGCCATCTACGCGGCCATCTACGTGGACAACTACGTAGAAACCAACTTCAGTCAGTTCAGTTCAGTTGCTCAGTTGTGTCTGACTTTTTGCCACCCCATGGACGGCAGCATGCCAGGCTTCTGCTTCTTTAATGCCACCCACAAACACAACTGCCTATGATTTCATGTTCGTAGGGGCCCAGCAATCCTTGGGAAGATGGGAAGGGGAAGGGGCGTTAGGGAGAGATGAGGAATTCTGCTTGTTTCATGCAGTTAGTGGAGAAGGGCAGAAAGTAATAGTTGAGAAAGCTTGATATGTGGTGTTGGCCATGTGGGGAGGCTGTGGGATTTCAAGAGACCTTAACCTGGCTCTAGAGAGGGGCCTGGGCTCATGAGAGTACATGGAGCTGTATGTGGTGTTCGTAGGTCCAATGTCCTCACAGGGGATGCAAAACTCACCAGACCCCTCACATCCTGGTTGAGTCTGGGGGCCCTTGTGTGAGCTGCGCCCTCCTCCTCTGTAAATGTGATTCATGTCACATTAGGAACTGTAATTCTTGCCTCATGTCCTTCCTGGGCCCATCCCAGGGATTCTCTCATTTGGAAAGAATTTACTGAGTGGCGACCACACATTCTGCACAGGGTCGGACACTTAAGGGAATAGGGAACAAGGTTAATTCCCAGCCTTTATCCTCAAAGAACTAACAGATGTGAGTGGCTTTATAGAGCTGTTAGGGATGTTTGTGGATCAGTTATGCAGCCTGGAGAGGGTAATCCAGCTGGCTGGGCCTCCAGCTCAGTTCTGCTCTGCCCATTACTGACCCGGCGAGGCTCCCCATCCTGGAGCCTCACATACAAACAAGGAGGTGGAAGTTGTTGCTCTTGGAGGCGGGGGGGCGGGGGGGGGGATCTCTTCCACTTCAGCTTCAGTCTCCTGACTGCTCAGATCTCTGGCTTCTGAGGTTCAAAGTGGAGGCCTGGAGGTGCTAAGCTTTTACTTACAGCAAAGCCGGATCATCTACCCTGTCCCCCAGCCCAGTTCTGTGAAATGCCATGACCCTCCAAAGTTCAAGTTGCAGGGTAGCAGGCTGATTATTCTGACCCTTGGCTGTGTGTCTGGGAGGGTGCAGGGTCCGTGGGTCTGTCCTGACAGGCAGGGGTGGGAGCCAAGGCTGCTGGTTTCCACCCCAGAAGGACAGGAGAGCTGGCTGGTGCTTCTCCCTGGGGTCCCAAGGAGGGGTGTCTGATGGTTACCTCTGGTCTCGGCACAGGCACTGGCATTGTTGGTCTTCTCCTCACGGGTCCCATCAAGGCAGCTTTAGACTGGCAGAGCCTCTCTGAGGCCAAATGTTTTCATTTTTCTCTTGGCTGGACTCCTGGCGCTGTCATTCTCGGTTGCCATGGGCAGGCTTGTGTTTCAGGAGCGTTTTCTGCTTCACTCTGTGGGTCTTCCCTGAGAGCCATCTAAGTGCACAGTCCAGGCCATTCCCCAAACAGGAATCCGCATTGCCACTGAGCCACAAGCCAGAGGCGAATTCCTGCACCTAGCCTCCTGACAGCTTTTGCAGTCCGGTGAAACCATAACCTCCCCATGCTTCCCCATTTTTAAGATAGTATAAAGAAAAACAGGTGCCCACTGGTCTCGTCACACCCTCTATAAAACGACTGGTGTCTCTACTTTTTATTTTGTGGGAAAATAGCAGAGAGGGGCTGGGGACTCTGATTAAAGGAAGGCTGAGCAGTGTGGGAAAGCAAAGGGAATCGCCATCCACATCTTTCTCTGTAGAGCTGAGCCCTTTGTAAGTTGAAGAGGCTGCATAGAGGTGGAGTGAGCCTCTCGGCTCAGGCAGTGATCAAGAAGGGGCAGGGCGGCTGCTCGGAGGAAGAAAGCACATTAAGGTGACTGATGAACTTGGCAGAGGTTGGAGTAGAGGATCCCGAAATTTTACAGTGAAGCTGAAGTTGCCTTTCAAAAGCTGAAGGACAGGGGAGTGGGCAGCGTTGTGTCTCTCTTCTTTCTATATTTTTAAAAACAGGTTTTTGTTGGTGGTAAAATACACATGACATAAAATTTGCCATCTTAATAATTTTTAAGTGTACCACTTAGTGCTATCAAGTACATTCTCATTGTTGGGCAGGTATTGCTAAGTCACTTCAGTCATGTCCGACACTGTGTGACCCCATAGATGGCAGCCCACCAGGCTCCCCCATCCCTGGGATCCTCCAGGCAAGAACACTGGAGTGGGTTGCCATTTCCTTCTCCAATGCATGAAAGTGAAAAGTGAAATTGAAGTTGCTCAGTCGTGTATGACTTAGCGACCCCATGGACTGCAGCCCACCAGGCTCCTCCAACCATGGGATTTTGCAGGCAAGAGTACTAGAGTGGGTTGACATTGCCTTCTTGCCACCATAGAACTCCAGAACTGTTTCTTCCCAAACGGAAGTCCCACATCCATGAAACAATCTTCCCCAGTCCCTCCTTCCCCCAGCCCCTGGCAACTAACATTCTCCTTTCTACAAACTGGACTACTTTAGTTCAGTTCAGTTCAGTCGCTCAGTCATGTCCGACTCTGCGACCACGTGAATCACAGCACACCAGGCCTCTCTGTCCATCACCATCTCCCGGAGTTCACTCAGACTCACGTCCATCGGGTCGGTGATGCCATCCAGCCATCTCATCCTCTGTCGTCCCCTTCTCCTCCTGCCCCCAATCCCTCCCAGCATCAAAGTCTTTTCCAATGAGTCAACTCTTCGCATGAGGTGGCCAAAGTATGGGAGTTTCAGCTTTAGCATCATTCCTTCCAAAGAACACCCAGGACTGATCTCCTTTAGAATGGACTGGATGGATCTCCTTGCAGTCCATGGGACTCTCAAGAGTCTTCTCCAACACCACAGTTCAAAAGCATCAATTCTTTGGTGCTCAGCTTTCTTCACAGTCCAACTCTCACATCCATACATGACCACTGGAAAAACCATCGCCTTGACTAGACAGGCCTTTGTTGGCAAAGTGATGTCTCTGCTTTTGAATATGCCATCTAGGTTGGTCATAACTTTTCTTCCAAGGAGTAAGTGTTTTTTAATTTCATGGCCGCAGTCACCATCTGCAGTGATTTTGGAGCCCCCCAAAATAAAGTCTGACACTGTTTCCACTGTTTCCCCATCTATTTCCCATGACGTGATGGGACCAGATGCCATGATCTTCGTTTTCTGAATGTTGAGCTTTAAGCCGACTTTTTCACTCTCCTCTTTCACTTTCCTCAAGAGGCTTTTTAGTTCCTCTTCACTTTCTGCCATAAGGGTGGTGTCATCTGCATATCTGAGGTGATTGATATTTCTCCTGGCAATCTTGATTCCAGCTTGTGCTTCTTCCAGCCCAGCGTTTCTCATGATGTACTCTGCATATAAGTTAAATAAGCAAGGTGACAATATACAGCCTTGACGTACTCCTTTTCCTATTTGGAACCAGTCTGTTGTTCCATGTCCAGTTCTAACTGTTGCTTCCTGACCTGCATACAGGTTTCTCAAGAGGCAGGTCAGGTGGTCTGGTATTCCCATCTCTTTCAGAATTTTCCACATGGAAAAGAAATGCAAAAAAGCAAAATGGCTGTCTGGGGAGGTCTTACAAATAGCTGTGAAAAGAAGAGAAGCGAAAAGCAGAAGAGAAAAGGAAATATATAAGCATCTGAATACAGAGTTCCAAAGAATAGCAAGAAGAGATAAGAAAGCCTTCCTCCACGATCAGTGCAAAGAAATAGAAGAAAACAACAGAATGGGGAAGACTAGAGATCGCTTCAAGAAAATTAGAGACACCAAGGGAAGATTTCACGCAAAGATGGGCTCAATAAAGGACAGAAATGGTCTGGACCTAACAGAAGCAGAAGATATTAAGAAGAGGTGGCAAGAATACACAGAAGAACTGTACAAAAAAGATCTTCATGACCAAGAGAAT
Organism: Budorcas taxicolor; assembly: GCF_023091745.1. NCBI lineage: Eukaryota > Metazoa > Chordata > Mammalia > Artiodactyla > Bovidae > Budorcas > Budorcas taxicolor. The sequence continues at coordinate 152,348,116 of NC_068911.1, forward strand.
TACAATGGTATGATCACTCACCTAGAGCCAGACATCCTGGAATGTGAAGTCAAGTGGGCCTTAGGAAGCATCACTATGAATAAAGCTAGTGGAGGTGATGGAATTCCAGTCGAGCTATTTCAAATCCTGAAAGATGATGCTGTGAAAGTGCTGCACTCAATATGCCAGCAAATTTGGAAAACTCAGCAGTGGCCACAGGACTGGAAAAGGTCAGTTTTCATTCCAATCCCAAAGAAAGGCAATGCCAAAGAATGCTCAAACTACTGCACAATTGCACTCATCTCACATGCTAGTGAAGTAATGCTCAAAATTCTCCAAGCCAGGCTTCAGCAATACATGAACCATGAACTCCCTGATGTTCAAGCTGGTTTTAGAAAAGTCAGAGGAGCCAGAGATCAAATTGCCAACATCCGCTGGATCATGGAAAAAGCAAGAGAGTTCCAGAAAAACATCTATTTCTGCTTTATTGACTATGCCAACACCTTTGACTGTGTGGATCACAATAAACTGTGGAGTACTCTAGCTAGATACCTTATATAAGCGAAATCATGCGATATGCATCCTTTGGTGACTGGCTTGCTTCCCTTGTGGCTCAGCTGGTAGAGAATCTGCCTGCAATGCAGGAGACCTGGGTTCAATCCCTCGGTTGAGATGATCTCCTGGAGAAGGGAAAGGCCACCCATTCCAGTATTCTTGCCTGGAGAATTCCATGAACTGTATAGTCCATGGGGTCGCAAAGAGTCAGACATGACTGAGCGATGTTCACTTTCTACCTTTTTCTTCACTTTTGTTTTACTCAGTGTCAAGTCTTCAGGGTTCATCTATGTTGTAGCACATGTCAAAATTTCATTCCTTTTTTAAGACTCATATCCCATTGTATGTATATAGCACGTTTTATCATCCATTCTCCCTCCTAAGTGATGAAATTCGGAGTAGTTTCTATCTTTAGGCTATTATAAATAGTGCTGTTGTGAACATGGGTGTACAAATAACTGTTCGAGTCCCACTTTCAATTACTTTGAGTATATACCTGGAACAAGAATTTCTGGATCATGTGGTAGTTCCACATTTAATATTTTGAAGACCTCTGACACACTGTTTGGGCTTCCCAGGTGATGCTAGTGGTAAAGAATCTGCCTGCCAATGCAGGAGTTAAGAGATGGAGGTTTGATCCCTGGGTCGGGAAGATCCCCTGGAGAAGGGCATGGCAACCCACTCCAGTATTCTTGCCTGGAGGAGCCCATGGACAGAGGAGCCTGGTGGGCTACAGTCCGTGGGGTCGCAAAGAGTCGGACGGGACTGAGGTGACTTAGCGCACACCCACGCATGCCACACTGTTTCCCAGGACAGCTGCACTTTTTACCTTCCTACCGGCAATGCATGAGGGCCCAGTGTCTCTGCTCTTAACAAGTCACTTCTTTGTAGTCTCCCAGCACACAGAGGAAGCAAAAGATGTGCCATTGTGCTTGCCTGGCCTGGGTCATCGAAGGAGAGTAGAAAGGAGGGTCTCTGCCTGCACTCATAAATGCCCTGAAGCTGGAAATGGAAATAGCCCTGGAAGCTGCCAGTTCTAATCAGTAGTTGGGGTGAATTAAGCATTTAACCAGAAGGATCCAGTCACTATTACTAAAGTAGAGTTGTGGAGATCTGGGCCTTTGTTATAAAAATCAGGGTTGAAGGAGGGTCTGCCGCAACTTAAGGCATGGTTTGTGGCCTTCACGAGTCTCTTTCAGGGTAGGTACCAGAGTTTTGGTTTCTCTTACCTCTTCCAGACCCCAAGAGTCAAATGAACCTTCAGGAATCAACATTTATTGAGCGCTCACTATGTGCCAGGCATTTTATAGGTACTTTATGTTCATTTGCTCATTAGCCCCCTTTAACATCTGGAAGGCTTATGTCCTTCACCAAATTAAAAGTCACTGCTGTAGCCTAGCCTCCCTCCCCATAAAGTGCAGCAGAGCGTGACCAAGCATTCGAATGAGTGCTAAAGACTTTAATGAGCGTTTCTGAGAATGTGACAGTAGCGGGACAATAAACTTCCATGAAGATTTGGAGACTGAGCCCGGGCTCGGTCTGACCCTAGGCTCTGTGCCTTTTATTTTGCTGCTTAACGAATCTTCACTGATTATCCTGCCTCTGCAGTGACTCAAGGTCCTGTCAATTAGCCCTTTCCTAGCCTAATTGTCAACTCAACTTCAGACAAAACTGTAAGTAATGAGTTGATTCTGATTTTCTCTTGAGTCAGAAACAGGAGATGGAGCTGTCTTCCCAGGTCCAAAAGGGAGAAGGGTTTGTCTCTGGTTTTTGGACAAGGATGCCTGTTGCTGGCACTAGCAAAGCTGAGGGGTGTGGTTAAGTTCTTCCTTCTTCTGCAGCCCTGACCTTCACTCTCTCTCTTTGACTGGGTTTTCCTAGGACACTAAACAGCTGGGTGCCTAAGCATTGTGCCCTCTCCTGTGCTCCTGGGTGTGGGAGCATCCTGCCTCCCAGAGCATTCAACCTTTGGCATCCTCTCTTGGTCACCCCACTCAGAATGGGCTGGCACTTCTATCTCCGGGATCTCACCTTCTTGAGCCATTGACACAGCCAAGCCTCCCTCGGCATCCAGGTTCTGATGGCCTCACGTGATGGTTTCTGCTGCAGCCTCCCTCCTCGCTGGCCTTTCCACCTGCAGCCTCACCTCTCCCAGTCCTTTCTCTAACCAACAGCTAGGCTAATTTTCTCTGTTTTAATTTTGTCACTTGTCCATTCAGAAATCGGCAGGAGCTCCCATTCGCTTCCCACCTTTAATCTAAACTCCTCAGCATGTGTTTTAAGACCTTTGCAAACTCACTTTTAACTGCCCTCATCTTTGGCCACCCTGGCGTCTCATCTTTGCTCTGGCCTGACACAGACCACTTAAGTCGCTGGCTTCAGGGCATGGCTCTGCCCTCACCCCTCAGATTCCTGTCTGTCCCTATGAAGACACAATAAAGACTTGGAGCAGGACCTCACCAGGCTCCTTTGACACTATAGCCCCACTTCCTGGGCCAGACCTTTCCCATTGTAGGTGCTCAATAAATGTTTGTTGAATGAATGGATGTTTGTTGAAGACATCCCCTCTTGGATAACATTACTTTGGGTTGATTAGCAACCATACAAAGACTTTATCTTCAGTGTTTAGGAAATGAGGAAACAAAATGAGGAAACTCATAGCTCAAGGAGCTTGTGGTCTCGCCTAGGTGTGTAAAGGAACAGCATATTTTCTTGTTTATATGATAGACTGATCATGAGATGTAGTATTAATTTAAAAACAGCTTTTGGGAATGAAAGAAACTCTACTACTTTAAAGATACACAATGTGTGCTGAACTTCAATCTCAGAAACTTTGAAATGTGAAGAAATGTGCTTCTGAAAATGGAGAAAATAAAGTGCAGCAATAGGGGGCTTTAGGTGTGACAGTGGAGGGATGTGCAAAGTGCCACCAAAGGATGCTGTTGACTGGATCTTAGCTGGGCCTTTGTCAGTTTCCCAGGTGGATTGGGGAGGAAAGTAGATGTCAGTGGGCTTTGAACACACATGTCCTTGGCTTTGCCAACCTGTGAGGCCTGAGACTGATGACTTCATCTCTTTTAGCCAAGTGAAATGGAGATAATAAAAGAACCTACCTAGCTACCTGTTCCCACTACTTACTGAGCATTGACTGTGTACCCACCCTGGGGAAAATGCTTGAAATATATTATTTCATTGTCAGTTGTTGTCTTGTTAAGCCAACCCGGGGCACATAGTAAACACTCAACAAAGGGATGTGCTTAGTGAATATCCGCTTTGATAGTGGTCAGGGTCACAGTGTCTGCCTGCCCTGTGTGTGTCCCTCTTTTCCTGGTAGCAGCACTCACTGTTCCATTTGGGGAAATGCTTTTTCCACTGTTGGTTCATCCTGGTGTGACTGCTCAGCCCACCCCTCCCTGTGGGACCCAGGGGTGGGCATACGGCCCAGGCTTGGCCAGTGAGACCACTGTATCCCCTGGTGGCAGTGACTGGCTCAGAGATGGTGACCCCAGCCTGCTGGAGCTGTAAAGTGGACCCCTCTTATGGTGGGGGCTGCTGGATGGGGGAGGGATGTGAACTTGAACCAGGAGGTGGGCCTCTTCCTGTGGTATCCTGAGCACCTGTGTGGGTGCAGGGCTGGGAGGGAGGCATTGACCCTGTTTCAGCGTTTGGCTCCAGCTGCACCTTTTTATCCCAAGGCTTCATCACACCTGCACATCTCAGTTACTAGAGCCAAAACATTCCCTTTTAAAGTTCTAGCCAGTTTTGGTTGGAATTCTATATTTTACAGTGAAAAGTCTTCTTTGACCCAAATAAAAATTGTGATTATAATGATGTTTAGTATATTCTGGGAGGATGGAGAAGCTTATGGAGCTGGCACACAGTGGGGTGTGTATGTGGCAAGTGGAGGCCACGTTAGGCACTTGGGTATCTCACTGCACAAGCCTGAAGATGTGTGTTAAGAGAACTGGGCGCTTGATAGGAACTAGAGGGAGGCAGCTTGCTGGGGTGGTATGTGCGAGGAGGGCTTGGGAAGGGTCAAGACTTGAACTTGTTGGGGAGACTGTGGCCAGCAAGGAGGAAGGGATGGGTCCTCAGGCAGAGGATGGGCATCCTTGTGGTAGCTGGCAAGGCAAGGTGTACTCGGGCCGAAGGGAGTAGATCAGCCTGGCTGTTTCCATCAAGGGGAGAGGACACAGGGCAGGCAAACAGTCTGGGAGTCAACACCTGGGGCTTTGGGCTCCAGACCTGGAAGGCGAGGTCAGTACCTCCCTCGCCAGCAGCCCTGTTTCGGAAGCAGCATGGGTTCACTCTGTGGAGCAGGACTTCTAAGCAGCTACATGCTTGTTTTGTTCAGTCTTCCAGCGTGCCTTTCACCTTTCTGCATTAGTACGTGGGCTTCTTCCCTTGAGGAAGCTCTCCTATTTCCTCGGTTTGTATCATTTAGCACGGCAGTCCCACGCAGTCTGCCTGAGTTTGAACCCTGGCCCAGCACTTACCTTCTATGACCCAGGGGGCAAATCACTCCTTCTCTCTGCACCTCAGTTTCCTTGTCTGTAAAATGGGACCATTAGTAGTAACTACCTCAGGGGGTTGCTGGGAAGATGAAATGAGTCAATGAATGCACAGTGTTGAGTGATTTCCCTGGGGCAAATCATTCATTCTCTCTATGCCTCAGTTTCCTCATCTGTAAAATGGAACCGAGAACACTAATTACCTCAGGGGGTTGCTGGGAAGATGAAATGAGTCAGTGAATGCACAGTGGTGATAACTGTGCCTGACACAGAATAAGGCTATATATGGGTAAGCTATTTATTATTATTTTTATTGTTATTCATTGCTTTTCACAATGCTCACTGTAGACTATTACATAAAATGGGTGCTCAGAAGCATAGCTTTCCAAATGAGGACCGCCCCCCCCCCCCCCCCCCCGCTGTCCCCCACTGCAGTGTGGTTAAGTGTCTCCCCCCAGCACGAACTGATTTGGGAGAATACACATCATCGCTGTAACAGAAGGACTGTGTGTCTCTAATCAGAATCTCTCTCTGTGTGTATTTGGCTGTTTTTTCTTGGCCCCCCTGCCCACACCCCCTTTTGGGATTTCACGACTGGCCTCATCTTTTGGGGCTGCTGATCAGGCAGAGGCTCTGACTGGTGCGGCAGTGAAATTCCCTGCTTGCTGCAGTCTTGTCTTGAGTTTTCTTTGTTACTTAGGCTTCTTTTTATTTTGATTTCAGGAGCATCTGCTCACAGGATCTCCGACACTCCTGGGCTCTCAGAGCAATGGGGTCTCGCTAACGTACGGCCCCTCCGTTACTACATTGGAAGACGATTTACCTAACAGATGGGATCTTTTGAATATTTATGTCTGGACACATCTGTTCTGGACTTGAAAGTTTAATAAAGCTTTTCATTTTCTGAAGCGCGAGTGAAGCCTGTCTGTGGTGAGCTGACAGCCCCACGGGGTCAGCCCCTCAGTGGTGACTCTGGGGCAAGGGGTACGGCTTGAGACACCCCAGTTGGCAGGCAGCCATCATCTCCAAACCCCTCCTCCTTCCTGCACAGGTTAAGGGGCAGGGGCAGGTGGTGAAGGGCTAAATGCATGGACCAGTTGAATGTGTTTACAGAGAGAAGGCAGCAACAATTATTTGCCAAAGGAGGAAATGTTTTCTTTTAATCTTTGCTTCCCTGGGGAAGATGGATCCCTTGGTTTGGGTACAGGATAGAGCAGTCTGGCCTTGTCTGGATCTTTGCCCCCATAAACCACTGGGACTATTGGGAGACTCCAGATGGATGTGTAGAAGGGGGTTTTCACAACAGTTCCCTCAGAGTTAGGATGTAGGGAGGGATTTGTCTTGAGGATCTTCAATTTCTTGGTTGTTACTGCTGGTTCTCTCCTCTCCTCATCTTGGTGGCATTTGCTAAAATCCCCACTCCTGGGATCTCCCTGGAGGCCCAGAGGTTGGGACTCCACACTTCCACTGTGGGGAGCACAGGTCTGATCCCTAGCACAGGTAAGTTCCCACATGCCAAGTGGCCAAAAGAACCAAAACATAAAACAGAAGCAATATTGTAACAGCTTCAATAGAGACTTTAAAAATGGTCCGTAAAATGGTCCACATCAAAAAATCACTGCAATGAGAAGGCCTTGCACCTCACTGAAGAGTATATATGTAGCCCACGCTGGCCACTTGCCGCAACTAGAGAATGCCTGCACGCAGTAATGAAGACCCAGTGCTGCCAATAAATCAATAAAAGCCCCACTCCCTTAGATTCTGTTCCAGCCCACACAGACTCTCAAGAAAGAATAGTAATAATAGTAATAGCAGGAATAACAATAATATGCAGTGCAAACATGCTTTGAGCCCTTCTGTGTGCCAAGCACTGTGCTTCAATTTTTATCTTTATTTTCATGCCTGAATATTCCCACAACACCAAAGTGAGAACTCTTATTTTCACCATTTTATAGATGAGGGATACTGAAGTGGTTTGCCATTCCCTTCTCCAGTGGACCACATTCTGTCAGACTTCTCCACCATGACCTGCCCATCTTGGGTGGCCCCACACGGCATGGCTTAGTTTCATTGAGTTAGACAAGGCTGTGGTCCATGCGATCAGACTGGCTAGTTTTCTGTGATTATGGTTTCAGTGTGTCTGCCCTCTGATGCCCTCTCGCAATACCTACCCTCTTACTTGGGTTTCTCTTACCTTGGACGTGGGGTATCTCTTCACGGCTGCTCCAGCAAAGTGCAGCCGCTGCTCCTTACCTTGGATGAGGGGTATCTCCTCATGGCCGCCTCTCCTGAGCTTGGACGTGGAGTAGCACCTCTCGGCCCTCCTGTGCCCATGCAGCCGCCGCTCCTTGGATGTGGGATTGCTCCATGAACAGTATGAAAAGGCAAAATGATAGGATACTGAAAGAGGAACTCCCCAGGTTGTTAGGTGCCAATGTGCTACTGGAGATCAGTGGAGAAATAACTCCAGAAAGAATGAAGGGATGGGGCCAAAGCAAAAACAATACCCAGTTGTGGATGTGACTGGTGATAGAAGCAAGATCCGATGCTGTAAAGAGCAATATTGCATAGGAATCTAGAATGTTAGGTTGATGAATGAAGGCAAATTGGAAGTGGTCAAACAGGAGATGGCAAGGGTGAATGTTGTCATTCTAGGAATCAGTGAACTAAAATGGACTGGAATGGGTGAATCTAACTCAGATGACCATTATATCTACTACTGTGGGCAGGAATCCCTTAGAAGAAATGGAGTAGCCATCATGGTCAACAAAAGAGTCCGAAATGCAGTACTTGGATGCAGTCTCAAAAATGACAGAATGATCTCTGTTCGTTTCCAAGGCAAACCATTCAATATCACAGTAATCCAAGTCTATGCCCCAACCAGCAACGCTGAAGAAGCTGAAGTTGATTGGTTCTATGAAGGCCTACAAGACCTTTTAGAACTAACACCCCAAAAGATGTCCTTTTCATTATAGGGGACTGGAATGCAAAAGTAGGAAGTAAAGAAACACCCGGAGTAACAGGTAAATTTGGCCTTGGAATATGGAATGAAGCAGGGCAAAGACTAATAGAGTTTTGCCAAGAAAATGCACTGGTCATAGCAAACACCCTCTTCCAACAACACAAGAGACACATGGACATCACCAGATGGTCAACACTGAAATCAGATTGATTCTATTCTTTGCAGCCAAATGGAGACACTCTATACAGTCAACAAAAACAAGACCAGGAGCTGACTGTGGCTCAGGTCATGAACTCCTTATTGCCAAATTCAGACTGAAATTGAAGAAAGCAGGGAAAACCACTAGACCATTCAGGTATGACCTAAATCAAATCCCTTATGATTATACAGTGGAAGTGAGAAATAGATTTAAGGGACTAGATCTGATAGATAGAGTGCCTGATGAACTATGGAATGAGGTTTGTGACATTGTATAGGAGACAGGGATCAAGACCATCCCCATGGAAAAGAAATGCAAAAAAGCAAAATGGCTGTCTGGGGAGGCCTTACAAATAGCTGTGAAAAGAAGAGAAGTGAAAAGCAGAGGAGTAAAGGAAATATATAAGCATCTGAATGTACAGTTCCAAAGAATAGCAAGAAGAAATAAGAAAGCCTTCCTCAGCGATCAATGCAAAGAAATAGAATAAAACAACAGAATGGGGAAGACTAGAGAGCGCTTCAAGAAAATTAGAGATACCAAGGGAACATTTCATGCAAAGATGGGCTCGATAAAGCACAGAAATGGTATGGACCTAACAGAAGCAGAAGATATTAAGAAGAGATGGCAAGAATACACAGAAGAACTGTACAAAAAAGACCTTCATGACCCAGATAATCATGATGATGTGATCACTCACCTAGAGCTAGACATCCTGGAATGTGAAGTCAAGTGGGCCTTAGAAAGCATCACTATGAACAAAGCTAGTGGAGGTGATGGCATTCCAGTTGAGCTGTTTCAAATCCTGAAAGATGATGCTGTGAAAGTGCTGCACTCAATATGCCAGCAAATTTGGAAAACTCAGCAGTGGCCACAGGACTGGAAAATGTCAGTTTTCATTCCAATCCCAAAGAAAGGTAATGCCAAAGAATGCTAAAACTATTGCACAATTGCCCTCATCTCACATGCTAGTGAAGTAATGCTCAAAATTCTCCAAGCCAGGCTTCAGCAATACGTGAACCATGAACTTACAGATGTTCAAGCTGGTTTTACAAAAGCAGAGGAACCAGAGATCAAATTGCCAACATCCGCTGGATCATGGAAAAAGCAAGAGAGTTCCAGAAAAAATCTATTTCTGCTTTATTGAATATGCCAAAGCCTTTGACTCGATCACAAGAAACTGTGGAAATTCTGAAAGAGATGGGAATACCAGACCACCTGACCTGCCTCTTGAGAAACCTATATGCAGGTCAGGAAGCAACAGTTAGAACTGAACATGGAACAACAGACGGTTCCAAATAGGAAAAGGAGTATGTCAAGGCTGCATACTGTCACCCTGCTTATTTAACTTCTATGCAGAGTACATCATGAGAAACGCTGGGCTGGGAGAAACACAAGCTGGAATCAAGATTGCCGGGAGAAATATCAATCACCTCAGATATGCAGATGACACCATCCTTATGGCAGAAAGTGAAGAGGAACTAAAAAGCCTCTTGAGGAAAGTGAAAGAGGAGAGTGAAAAAGTCGGCTTAAAGCTCAACATTCAGAAAACGAAGATCATGGCATCCGGTCCCATCACTTCATGGGAAATAGATGGGGAAACAGTGGAAACAGTGTCAGACTTTATTTTTTGGGGCTCCAAAATCACTGCAGATGGTGACTGCAGCCATGAAATTAAAAGACGCTTACTCCTTGGAAGAAAAGTTATGACCAACCTAGATAGCATATTGAAAAGCAGAGATATTACTTTGCCGACTAAGGTCCATCTAGTCAAGGCTATGGTTTTTCCAGTGGTCATGTATGGATGTGAGAGTTGGACTGTGAAGAAGGCTGAACACCGAAGAATTGATGCTTTTGAACTGTGGTGCTGGAGAAGACTCTTGAGAGTCCCTTGGACTGCAAGGAGATCCAACCAGTCTATTCTGAAGGAGATCAGCCCTGGGATTTCTTTGGAAGGAATGATGCTAAAGCTGAAACTCCAGTACTTTGGCCACCTCATGCGAAGAGTTGACTCATTGGAAAAGACTGTGATGCTGGGAGGGATTGGGGACAGGAGGAGAAGGGGAAGACAGAGGATGAGATGGCTGGATGGCAACACTGACTCGATGGACGTGAGTCTGAGTGAACTCCGGGAGATGGTGATGGGCAGGGAGGCCTGGCGTGCTGCGATTCATGGGGTCACAACACAGACACGACTGAGCAACTGAACTGAACTGAACTATAGATGAGGAAAGCGAGGCACAGAGAATGTAATTGACTTGCCCAAGGCTGCACGGTCACTAAGGGGGCAGCCTGGATTTGAACTCAGGCCATCTTAAACCAGAGCCCAAACTCTCAATGCTTTATTGCTTGTTGATTGGGATCTGTCAGCCAGCATTTTCCAAAATACATTTTTAAAGAACTTATGGGACAATGATCAAATAATTTCGAATGTAATTTCCCCTCAGGCCAATATAAACTGCACATCAACTTCTTAAAGGCTCCGAGGAGTCCCACAGCAAAGAAACTGTGTCATTCAGTGTTTTCCAAATTTCTTTAACCAAGAAAGATTCCTTTTCCTTAACACCTATTAACAGAAGTCTCATAAATCTAATATACCGCAAGCCACTTTGGGAAACACGACTGAAAATGAGTGTTGGCTTGAAGTATTACCTTTCCCAAGGATGCTAGCCTTTTAACAAAGTTCAAAGTTCTAAGTCTCAGAAAGCAGAGGGTGGTGGTGAGTAAAACTGCATTGGTGGAACCTTAGGTATCATCAGCTGGAGAGAATTTAACGGGGAAATTTCAAAAAGCACTGGATTACTGTTTTATATAAAATTTTAAAAGATTATATTTTAAAGCTGTTTTCCTGTTTATAGAAATTTATGAAAATAGGACAGAGATCTGTGTAACTTTTCTCCAAGACCCCAGTATGTTTTGCCAGTGTTCTGGTAACATCTTCTGCTGGGGCCAATTCGGGATCACACATAGCACTCACTTGTCATGTCCCTGTAGGCTCTTTCAACCTGGAGTGCTTCCTCCTTTTTCTTTGATTTTCAGGCCTTTGGAAATTTTGAAGTGTATAGGCCAGTTATTTTGTTGAATGTTTTCCAGTTTTTGTTTGTCCATTGCTTTCTTGCTGCTAGTCCCAAGAGGATAAGCCTGGTGGGCTGCAGTCTATGGGGTCCCAAAGAGTCAGACACGACCGATCGACTGCACAACAAATGTATTTTAGCCAGAATATCATAAATGTGGTGTTCTTTTCATGGAAATCCTTTGGGTGGTAGGTACATGTTTTTCCTGTTAGGGCTGTTAACTTTGATCCTTGGTGCCTGTAGGTTTCTCCACTTAAAGTGATACTTCCTCTCTCTCTGCATTTAACAAATGTTTCACAGGGAGGTGCTTTAAAACGTTGTAAATTCTCATTCCTCATTCCTCCTGGGGCCGCTTGAGTAGCCTTCTCTTGCTGTTTCTTGCCTGAATTGTTCCTATGGTGGTTGTCAAGTCGTGAATTTCTAATTCCGTAACACCTACATTTAGTAGTTGCCTTGCTATTACAAGGAAGAGCTTTCTTTCCCCTCATTTATTTATTCACTTAAAATTTTACACTTGTGTAAATTTATAGGGTCTTGTTTTATTCAATGTCTATAACATTATTATCATTTCATTTTGATGTTCTAATTCTTCCAGATTTGGCCAGTGGGAACCCCTTTAAACTGACTCCTACATGGTTTTGACACATTTCCGTCAATCTCTGAGCATTTACTTTATGGAAGCACAGGGTGTTCCAGAGGCGTCACCTGCTTTTCCTGTTCTAACCCTAGAACAGCCACTTCTCCAGAAGCTCTGGTTCCTTTTAGTAGAGCTAGTGTTTCAAAACCAAGATTTGGGCAGTAAGTGTGCTCATTGCTAGCGGAATGTCACAGTTCTGGCCTTATCAATGAACAGAGCTAGGAAATTATACATTATGTAATATACACACATTTGAATCCATATTGATTGAAAACCAATGAGTTTTCACTGAAAACTCGTTGAAAACCAATGAGTTTCACTGAAAACCAATGAGTTCACACTGATGCTTCCAATTCTAGTACAATATCATAGAGTATTTCTGTTTCTCTCCCTTTTCATACTTCTACATCCGTTCTGATTGTGAGAAGCCCGTATTTGAACCCCCTCTAGGTAGTCAGTCTATGGACCTTCTGACTCCTGCCCTCTTGGGTGTGGACTCTGACACTAGCCCGGGTCTGCTTGCCCCAGGCCTCTTGTCTCGTTCAAACCTGTCTGATGGCGTTTGGATGAAGAAAGGAAGAAGGGAAGCAGGAAGGGTGGGAGGAAGGGAAACAGGGAAAGGGAAAGCAGGGAGAAGGCTAGTAAATGTGTTTTAGAGAAGGGAGAGAGAAGAGTAGGGATAAGGAGAGCCATAGGAGTTTTGGAACTTGGTTTCTGTACTCAAAGTGAACAAAATCTGGGTTTGTGGGAAACAGGATTAATTAATTTTATTCTTAGTATTCCAATGGACAGAACCAAGGTCAGTAGGTAGGAATTATATGGTGACAGATTTCAACTCATCATAAAAATATTTCTCCAGTCGTTTGGGATTAACAGACACACACTATTATACTACAGACAAACAACAAGTACCTACTGTACAGCACAGGGAGATGTATTCAATACCTTATAATAACCTATAAGGGAAAGGAATCTGAAAAAGAATGTATATGTGTAAGTACATGTGTATGTATATGGGTTTCCCTGGATGTCGAGACAGTGAAGAATCTGCCTGCAATGCAGGAGACCCAGGTTTGATCCCTGGGTTGGGAAGATTCGCTGGAGGAGGGCATGGCAACCCACTCCAGTATTTTTGCTTGGAAAATCCTATGGACAGAGGAGCCTGGCAGGCTACAGTCCACGGGGTCCCAAAGAGTCAGACACAACTGAGCTCAGCAACTAATGCTAACACACACACACACACACACACACACACACACACACACACACACACACACATGTAACTGAGTCACTTTGCTGAGTACTTTCCCAAAGCATTGTAAATCAGCTATAACAGTGATGGTGCTGTGCTCAGTCATGTGCGACTCTTTGGGACCCCATGGGCTGTAGTCTGCTAGGCTCCTCTATCCGTGGGATTTTCCAGGCAAGAATACTGCAGTGGGTTGACATTTCCCACTCCAGGGGATCTTTCCAACCCAGGGACCAAACCTGCATCTCCTGCAGGTGGGTTCTTTACCACTGCACCACCCAGGAAACTTTCAGTAAAAAAACTTTCTCCAGTTGGTGCTTCCCGACACTGAATGCTCTTGGTTGCAAAGGTGTGAGCTCCTCATCAATTAAAGCATTCTTATAGAGGCTGTAGGACCTCTAGTCAGAGACAGTGGAAAGATTTCTTGTGTTGGGAGAGAAATGTCTGCAGAGTTCAATGCTGACTCAGTGATAGCACCATAGCGGATGACCAGAAGTTGACTGAGGTTCCCAAGGACCAGTGACATCAGACTCCTCCACTGATAGCTGAGCAGGCAGGTGGGGCTCCAGAAGGAGGCTCCTCCCCGCTTCCTGCTGGTGTTTGCAGAGCCCTCTGAGGACGTAGTATTGGAGCGGGGCAGCCCAGGGTTGCACCACTGTGAAAAAGCTGTAAGCGTGTTTGCATGACGAATTTGCATCTCAAGATAAAACGTAGCTCCAGATTGAGACAGCCTTCAGTTCTAGTGCCAACAATCTAATATTGGCTTCAAAGGAGAAACGAGAAATGTCTTCTTGGAACCAGTTCTGGCACTCATAGTTCTTTTATTGCTCCCAAATGGACCACATACTGGGGATCTCTTGTGATTGCCCTAACAACAGTAACCTGTCAAACACAACAAGCAAAATCCTAAAAGGGTGTTTTCTTAAGAAGAGTTTTGAACATCAGATGTTTTTATATTCAAGCCTCTTGGTTTTTACAGCCCCCACCCAGCCAATCTACCTATAACTGTATTATTAAGAATCTGGAGTTTTAACATCTTTTCAGATGTTGAAACAAACTTAAGACAGACTTCTACACAATACCAGCAAGCTTACCTCTAAACACCTGGGACCAGTATCAGTTCAACTGACATTAATTGAATGCCTTTTTTTTGTGCCAGCGACTGAACTACAGAACAACTAACATAACATCACTGGTCCCATTTCACAGGTGAGAAAACTGAGGCAGAGTGGGTTAAAAAAAACTTTATCAGGAGCAATAGCAACCTCCAGGGTCAGGCTGTATCTTTCCTTTCTGCTTCCCAGAGTAGAGTGGTTACCTCGTTAATGGGAAGGTATGGGTTGGGGGCTCACACACCTTTCCCCAGGTAAATGGCAGTATTCAAAACTGTGTTATGTTTTCTTGATGAAACTGCTGTCAGTTCAGTTCAGTTCAGTTCAGTCACTCAGTCGTGTCTGACTCTTTGCCACCCCATGAATCACAGCACGCCAGGCCTCCCTGTCCATCACCAACTCCCGGAGTTCACTCAGACTCACGTCCATCGAGTCAGTGACGCCATCCAGCCATCTCATCCTTGGTCGTCCCTTTCTCCTCCTGCCCCCAATCCCTCCCAGCATCAGTCTTTTCCAATGAGTCAACACTTCACATGAGGTGGCCAAAGTACTGGAGTTTCAGCTTCAGCATCATTCCTTCCAAAGAAATCCCAGGGCTGATCTCCTTCAGAATGGACTGGTTGGATCTCCTTGCAGTCCAAGGGACTCTCAAGAGTCTTCTCCAACACCACAGTTCAAAAGCATCCATTCTTTGGCGCTCAGCCTTCTTCACAGTCCAACTCTCACATCCATACATGACTATTGGAAAAACCATAGCCTTGACTAGACAGACCTTAGTTGGCAAAGTAATGTCTCTGCTTTTGAATATGCTATTTAGGTTGGCTATAACTGCTGTAAATCAGCACTATTTGGGGCCATCAGGAGGACCAGGGATGGAATCCTGATGGGATTCTGCATTTGGGCATTTCTTTAATATTTTCAAATACCAGGGAGCAAATGCTTGCTCCCTGACTTGTGTTAACATGTATGAAGATGTGTGTGTGTGTGTGTGTGTGTGTGTGTGTGTGTGTGTGTATCTCAGCATGAGATGTTTGTGCTTTGGGTGTGACTTTTGCAGATAGACCCACACTTGAGTCACTGTGAATCCTGAAGCACTAGGTCTTCCTTCAGGGAAGAGTAATAATAGTGACTGTTGTGTGAGCAGATAGTTGCCTGCTGGGTTTGTGTGTATGTATCTCCTTAAACCTTCCCAGCGACAGAGTCAGGAAGATTAATCTATAGAGGAGGAAACAGCCTCACAGAGGTTATGTATTCCATCCAGAGCTCCCCAGGTAGAAAGTGGCAGACGTGTGTGCCAAGTCATTTCAGTAGTGTCTGCCTCTGTTCGAGCCCATGGGCTGTAGCCCGCCAGGCTCCTCTGTCCATGGGATTCTCCAGGCAAGAATACTGGAGTGGGTTGCCATGCCCTCCTCCAGGGGATCTTCCCAACACAAGGATGGAACCTGTGCCTCATAAGTCTCCTGCATTGGCAGGTGGGTTCTTTACCACTAGCGCCATGTGGGAAGCCCAGAAAGTGGCAGAGTCAGATGTTAAGCTCAGACTTGTCTGATTCCAAAGGATGGTAGCATCCGTCATGCTACGATGCCCCTCGCAGGGCACTGCCCATAAAGCCAAGTGGACAAATGTTTGGTGGCAGCGGGCCACAAGAGGATCTGAAGAACTAAGTTATGTAAGAGTTAAAAAGAATCCTACCAGGGAGGTTTTTTCATGAGTCTTCTCCAAAGGCCAGAGCTCAGATTTATGATGTTGGAATATTCATGAGTTGCCGCAGTATGCAGTACTAGAGGGAAAAGTTGCCTGTGATAGAAATTAACCTTAAGGAAGAGCTCTTTTGAATGAAGGTTCAAATATGGAAGATGTGATCAAGCAGGCATACAACTCATCTGGGAGGCTTAAAATGATGATGATTGGGAACGTGGCAGTATCTATTTTCATGTATCCATCCATCTATCCATCCATTAGCTGCTGTTTGCGCAACCCCTATTGAAGCCTAGAGAGTTGTACCAAAACCAAAGCAAAGCGAACCAAACCCTCATAAGTGGCTTTCAGTCACAGTGGGGAGAGACAGATGCATGTAAGAATAGACAAACCACACGGCAATGAGGTGTCCAGTTGAGTATCAAAATGGGTGGTCCAGACGCTGGTGTTTCCTAGTGACCCAGAAGAAGGAGGTCTTGCAGGATGTGGTATGGCCCGTCTGGCCATATTGGTTGCCTTCAGGGACCATTGTGAAACCCGTGAGACTGCCAGGAGTCCAATTAATTCTAGTCTTGAGACAGGCTGAGCTGCAGAATTGGATATATAGTCTACCCACTGCTGAGATACAGTTTGGGTCTCTGTTGCTCTCTGTTTGAAAATGAGATGTCACCTTTAATCTTAAACACCAGTATGATGGTCTTGCAGGACTGAAAGAAGATGAAACAAGCCAGGATTCATTTCAGGAAGGACTGTTTCTCTTCACTCCCTGGTTTCACCGTGAAAATGTAGGGAGAGTGTGTTTGGATGTCCGAAGCCAGAAAAGCCAGCAACAAAGCCAGCTCTCCAGCCTCAGACTCCCCTGGCTTTTACGACCTCCAGGGCTGCAAGGCTGACAGTAGGGGACCCAGGCGCTGAGGGGGCCGTGAATGTGAGGTGCAGACATATGTGAAATAATTAGTCAGCCTTTATGAGGAAAGCAGAGAGAAGTCATTAGGACTGCTGTTTAACAAAGGGCTACTTCCTCTCCCACCCGCCCCCATAAAAGAGTTGCTTTGCGACTGTGTTGCCTTTTTTTGATCCCCAAAGGCTCGTGATGTTTCTCTCACATCCTGTATTGATATTTAATGATGCCTCACATGTGCGCCGGGAGTGCGCCCGACTCAGCATCCTTTGGGGAGAGGCATGGTAACATGGCAAGTTTTTGATGTGGTTCCTTGCATGGCAAAGGTGAGTGAGATGGCTGCACACGCTAGTGAAAGCCCTGATTCTCGGCGGTGGAAGCGGGTGAAAGGACTGATGGAGGGAACAAAATTCTGCCGAGTTCTCTGGCAGAAACTTTGTTTACTATGGGGCCTCTAGCATCGGCTGGTGCAATGCTCAGGAGAAGAGAGAAAGAATGTGGTCTTGGATGGTCTTCTTTCAAAAGGCGGGGGAATGTTTCAGAAAGATGGATCTTCTTCCAGCCTATTGTTCCCTGTGATCATACACACGAACAGCTGCTAAAAGGAAGATTAACAGGCCCATAGGGACCCTCCAGCCCATTCCAGATCTGTGAATCCTCCTGCAAAGTTCCTGGTGGGCAGCCTTCCCCTGTCTGCCTGAATGCCTCCGGAGGTGAGGAACTCCCCACCACGAGGTCCTCGGTGCACTGGAGCTGGTCTCACAGTTCCAAAGTCCACTCCATTTAGCTGTCTCTTGCAGCTTTTAACACTGTTCCCAGCTAGGCGCTTCACAGCTATGCAAAACAACCGAACTCCTGTTTGGGGTAGTTCTTCAACTCTCAGCCCTCCCCACCCCACAGCATTCTCTTTTCCAGGCTAAGTACCCCATTTCTGTGACTGCTCCACCTATATGCCCTGGGTTGTGCTGTGCTGATTCACTTTAGTCATGTCCTCCTCTGTGAGACCCTATGGCCTGCAGCCTGCCAGGCTCCTCTGTCCATGGGATTCTCCAGGAAAGAATACTGGAGGGGGTTGCCATGCCCTCCTCCAGGAGATCTCTCCGACCCAGGGCTTGAACTTGCATCTCTTATGTCTCCTGCTTTGGCAAGTGGGTTCTTTTCCACTAGCGCCACCTGGGAAACCCAAATCCTGGTTTCTGCACCCTCAAATCTGATGGTCCTTCTTGGAATGTTCTGGTAGGATATCACCATTACCCTTGTTCTCTGAATGCTGGTTAAGTTTCCTTTGACCTCTTTGGTAGCTTGAGGTCTGAAATGGAGCAATAATCTCAACATGCAAAGGCAATAATTTGGGTTTCCCCTGGGAGTCCCTAATGGGTCCAAGTTCATATTCCAAGGGTTGGCTTGTGTGAACATTTCCTTTTTCTCCCTGGCAATTCAGATGAAAAGCATGTCAGGGCTAACTGCTCAGGCCTGCCTTTTTTTTGTGATCTCACTCGGAGGACAGTCGCAGTGCCCCACAAATGAACGCCGTGGGATTGAAGTGAGCCACTCCTCACTACTTCTTAGTGGCAATGCTCCCAATCCATCTCTCCTCTCCATCGGCATTGGTACCACCTTCTCCCTGCCCTGTCACTTCTCTCCAGGATGACAGCCAGAGCCTCCGAATGATCTCCGGACATGTTCCTGTCCCCGAAAACACACATTTCTGACAATGTTTCACTCAGCTTCCTCTTGCTTGTTTCATAAGACCCACTTGCTTCTCCAGGATCACCCTGTACCTGTCTTTCCCTTGACCTTACACTCCATCCACTCACTCTGGCCCCCTTTCAGTTCCTTGAATATGTTGGCTTCTTTCTCCAACCTGGGCTGTTACCTGTGGTCCTCTCTGCCTGTAATGCTCCTTGTGCCCTGCACTTTGCCTGCCTGGGCTCTTTCCCATCTCCAGACCTTAAATATTGTAGGCCTATATAGTGCGCCCACGGAGAGAGCCTCTCTCCTGGGGCTCAGATTCCCTGTTACCATTGTCTGACCCACTCTATTTGCTTTACAGAACTGATCACAGTGTGTAATTTAAACTTGTCTCCTTGCTTACTTTTGATCTCCCCTTGCCTTCCCCGCTGTCTCCTGTTGCCTCCTCCCACCTCCGGGTCCTCCATCAGGCCAGGGTCTTGTCTTCTCTGACCTCCAGTGTATCCTCAGTCCCAAGCTCAGCTCCCGGTGCATGATAAAGGCTCCATGCCTACTTGTTGAATAAGTGGACGGATGGACAAATGCAGTGGCATATTTGTCTCCAGCTGTCCATCAACCCCAATACAAGATTCATTCTTGAGTTATAAACTATATGTTTTAGGAGAAACTTTTAAACCTTGCTGGAGGAAACATCCCTTTCGCTTTCTTTATTCTCCACATCTCAACAAAGTGGAGTTTTACTAGAATCTCATCACAATGTAAATGCAGGCCCCTGATTGTCCTGGTTGAATTATATAGATCTTCCAGTTAGATTTAGATTGCTGTTATTTTTGACAGGTTGAAAATATTTTTAAAATAGTCCTTTCTTCAATGTCGTAGTGCCTATTCTAGATGAGAAAAGGGAAAACACTGAAACTTTAGTACCATTCCTCACTGTAATCTCAAAACAAAGGATTCACGTCTTTATTTTTTAATGTGAATTGAATTTCCCTGCAACTCCACCCCAAATCACAGAATGGAGAGAACTGACACTGAACAAACTGATGCTTTCAGGTGTAACCTCTGAACTGGAAAATCTGTTTTAGTTTCTCAGGGCTGTCATAAAAAAGTACCATGATCTGTTGTTGTTCAGTTGCTAAGTGGTGCCTGACTCTTTGTGATCCCACGGACCGCAGGCTTCCCTGTCCTTCACTACATCCCAGAGTTTGTTCAAATTCATGTCCATTGAGTTGGTGATGCCATCCAA
Source organism: Budorcas taxicolor (assembly GCF_023091745.1). Classification (NCBI taxonomy): domain Eukaryota; kingdom Metazoa; phylum Chordata; class Mammalia; order Artiodactyla; family Bovidae; genus Budorcas; species Budorcas taxicolor. Next base: position 152,367,928 of record NC_068911.1, read on the forward strand.
CCATCTTATCATTTGTTGCCCCCTTTCCCTCCTGTCCTCAATCTTTCCCAGCATCAGGGTCTTTTCCAGTGAGGCAGCTCTTTGCATCAAGTGGCCAAAGTATTAGAGCTTCAACTTCAGCATCAGTCTGGGTGGCTTAAAGCTACAGAAATGTATCCTGTCCCAGTACTGGAGACTTGCAGTCTGAAATCAAGGTGTCAGCGCTGTTGGTTTCTTCTGGTGGTGCTGGGAGAATCTGTTTCATGTCTCTCTCCTGGCTTCTGGAGGCTGCCAGCCACACTAGGTGTTCCTTGACTTGCAGTGTCTCACTCCAGTCTCTGCTTATCTTCCCCTGGCCTTCTTCTCTCTTTGTCTCTATGTCCACGTCTCAGATCTCTTCCTTTCTCTTAGAAGGACATCAGTCATTGGATTTTGTGTGTGTGTGTGTGCACGCGTGTGCACGCGTGTATGCACACTCAGTCATGTCCGACTCTTTGCAACCCTGTGGGAGCTCTTCTTAAATCCAGGATGATCTCTTCCTGAACCCTTAACTACATTTGCAAAGACTCTGTTTCTAAATAAGCTCACATTCACAAGTACCAAGGGTTAGAACTTTGACATATCTATTTGGGGGACACAGACTGGATGGTGAGATCCAGAGAGGCAACATGACTTGCCCAAGACATACAGCTATTTATCGATGAAATCAGAACTACAACTCAGACCTTTTGGTCTTTTCACTCTAGTGAATTGTCTCTCGAAAGAATACACCTTGGGCTTCTAAGGCATTGGTTACTTAGATCTTTGTTTTCCTGCTGTAGAGCCCCTTTTATGAGCTGGCAAGTGACTGTGTAAGTTTATACCAGGCCAAAGTAGTTTGTCAAAATAGTAATCACACTGGTTTGTGCAGGTGATGTTCCTCTCAGTTTGGAAAAGAAGATAAAGGATCAGAAAATACACTTTTTTGTTGAGTTGATTAAATCTATCTGGCGTAGTCATATTTGTTGATGTTCAGTTGCAGCCATTCAGGCTTTTTAAAATTGAAATGATAACTTCCCCAGCTCTGCCAACTCTGTTTTTTACCACATGAGCTAGAAGCATTTGGTAGAACCCAGTGAGTAGCAGCCAGGTCAGAATGGTAGCTTGACCACTTGCCTGGGCAGTTGGTCTCCATCACGTTCAGCCTTGGTGCATACCTTAGTTAATGGTCGTACACATGATAAATGGCAATGAATCTACCTAGGTTTCCACAGAATCCAAGCCGTCTTGCAGGAAAATGAAGCGGGTAACACCACAACCATTTCCTTTCTCTCGCTCTCTCTCTCTCTCTTTTTTTTTCTTTTGTGGAGGAGTGGTGTGAGAGGGAACTTAATATTCATGAAAGCATTTTACAAGCATGTGAGTAATAAAATCCATCTTTTAAAGATGTAATGTATTTTACAGGCTTTCTTAATCTATCCTTGCATTCCTTCTTCCATATAAAAAATTTAGCAGTGATTAAATTAAAAGGAAAATGGAAGTCACAATAAAATTAAAACACACCAGTACCATGGTACTTTGTAATTGCCACAAGTATTAATGATACATCCCTAGCTGGCATGCATGACTCCGGTGACTGAGATAGGCCAGGATACACATGCCTGCGAATTTCTTGTATCTAGCTGCTCTACCATCCCTTCCTCTCCACTCCAGAGAGCGTTTGGAAGGCAAATGGCTGGATAGATAACTACAAGTAGCCCATACTTAGGGCTTCCTGGGTGGTGCTAGTGGTAAAGAGCCTGCCTGCCAGTGCAGGAGACTTAAGAGACACAGGTTCGATCCCTTGGTCAAGAATATCTGGAAGAGGCCACAGCAACCCATTCCAGTATTCTTGCTGGGAGAATCCCAAAGACAGAGGAGCCTGATGGACTATGGTCCATAGGGTTGCAAAGAATTAGACATGACTGAAATGACTTAGCATGCATGCATGCACAACCCATTCTTAAACTATAAAACTAAAGTTTATCATTACATGGCCCTATAATAGAGAACCCAGCTTGAAATTCCTTTGATACTGTGGATTTACCAATGTGAGCACATTGATCTGGTCCTCAGACCAGATCTCATGGTTGCAAGATGGCTGCTGTAGCACCATATAAGGGACATTCAAGTATGAGGAGAGGATATTCAGAAGGGGAAGCAAACTCTCCTGTGTCTTTTTTCCTAAAGCAAGGAACTTTCCCTAGAAGTGCCCAGAGGATTTTGCCTCCCACTTAGTCAGCAGATTTTGGGTCACATTTTTACCTTAAACTAATCCCCAGTGGCATCCGGTCCCATCACTTCATGGCAAATAGATGAGGAAACAGTGGAAACAGTGGCTGACTTTATTTTTCTGGGCTCCAAAATCACTGCAGATGGTGATTGCAGCCATGAAATTAAAAGATGCTTACTCCTTGGAAGGAAAGTTATGACCAACCTAGATAACATATTCAAAAGCAGAGACATTACTTTGCCAACTAAGGTCTGTCTAGTCAAGGCTATGGTTTTTCCAGTGGTCATGTATGGATGTGAGAGTTGGACTATAAAGAAAGCTGAGCACTGAAGAACTGATGCTTTTGAATTGTGGTGTTGGAGAAGACTCTTGAGAGTCCCTGGGACTGCAAGGAGATCCCAGGATTGATATTCATTGGAAGGACTGATGTTGAAGCTGAAACTCCAGTACTTTGGCCACCTGATGTGAAGAGCTGACTCATTGGAAAAGACCCTGATGCTGGGAAAGATTGAGGGCAGGAGGAGAAGGGGACGACAGAAGGTAAGATGGTTGGATGGCATCACTGACTCAATGGACATGGGTTTGGGGGCACTCTGGCAGTTGGTGATGGACAGGGAGGCCTGGGTGCTGCGGTTCATGGGGTCACAAAGAGTCGGACACAACTGAGTGATTGAACTGAACTGAACTGAATCCTCAGTAAGGAAATGTGACTACCACCATTAGTTTAACTAATCACATAGTCAGTGTAGGGGTTTAGAATGCCAAACAGGGCTTTCCTGGTGGTCCAGTGGTTAAAAGTCTGCCTTGCAATGCAAGGGACACAGTTTTGATCCTTGGTTCAGGAAGATCCCACATGCCATGGAGCAACTAAGCCCGTGCACCAGAACTACTGAGCCTGCTCACCTAGAGTCTGTCCTCCATAACAGAAGAAGCCACTGCAATGAGAGACCCATGCAATGAAACTGGAGAGTAGCCCCCACTTGCCGCAAGTAGAGAAAGCCTGTGCACAGTAGTGAAGACCCAGTGTAGTCAAAATAACTAACTAAATGTGTATGTGTTAGTTGCTCAGTAGTGTCTGACTCTTTGCAACCTCATGGACTATAGCCTGCCAGGGTCCTCTGTCCATGGAATTTCCCAGGCAAGAATACTGGAATGGGTTGCCATTTCCTTCTCCAGGGGATCTTCCTGACCCAGGGATCGAATCTGGGTCTCCTGCATTGCAGGTAGATGCTTTACTGTCTGAACCACCAGGGTAATAAAATAATATGTATATATTTTACATTAAAATTATATATATATATATATATATATATATATATATACACTAAATATATGTAAAAGAATCCCAGACAAAATTGGAATTCTGTTCCAAAGGAACAAGGGGGTATATTAAGACAAGTTTTTGTTACAAGTATCAGGACGACCAAATAAATATGGCCTAAACAATAATGGAAGTTTTATGGTCTTTTATAACAGGAAGACCAGCCTTAGGTGGTTCCAGAGTTGATGGATTCAGCAGCTCAGGGATGTTGGCCCCTCTATATTTCTCCTGGCTTTATCAGTGTGATTGGTTTTACTGTGGCTGCCACAGCTCAAAACACTTGTCTGCAGTCAAATGCAGGAAGAGGACAAAGTCTTTGGCTTGTGTCCCTTTTAAAGGACACTGGGAACTTTTCCGGTGACCCACAATGGTCATGTCCTTCTGTCTTATCAGCCAGGGATATAGCCGATGCCTGGGCCTATGTCTGTCACTGGCATATAAACAGGATCAACACGACTGGCTTAAACTGATCATCATTTACTATTGATCCCTGATGGGATGTGTGCTTGACTGAAGACACCAGGAGGAAGGGAGAATATGCAGACATCTGCCAGCAACGAGAGAAGTGGTTGAGAAGACCCTCTGGTAGCCCAGCACTATGAATTACCTGGGAACTTAACATACATGAGGAGCATCCATGTTTGATTAGAAAGATTTGGGGACCACAGACTTCTCTGTGAGTTGTCGTGAATACCTCATGGGAGCAACCAGCAATGCTGCCGTCAAGGTTTCTTTTTCTGGGGCCAGAACCAGAGAAGGGTGGAAATCCTTTAGGCTACATGAGAGTTATGAGCTGGGTTCTCATGACATACCCCTCTCCCTCCCTGTGGAACTCTGTCATGTAGGAACCAGTGGCAACACAGACCTCCTCCCATTGCTCAACTCTGATTTACAGTGGGGAAGGAAGGGAGATTCAACTCTCACACCCCAACACTGCCAGTAAGGAGGTCTTTTCTCTCCCATTCCCCCCGAGTTGTCAAGAAATAGTTCTAGGACCTACGGTTCTTCTTTCTTCATTTTTCCATAGGACATCACTAGAAAGTAGCCAAGGTGAGTAGAGGGGTTGTTGACAATATCTTTTCATCAAGATATAAAATATCTGGTCACTTTCTTTCTGGAGCTCAACAGTTTTTAAAATTTTATTTTTAATTGAAGGATAATTGCTTTACAATATTATGTTGTTTTTTGCCATTCATCAACATGAATCAACCATAGGTATACATATGTCCCCTTCCTCTTGAACCTTCCTCCCACTGCCCAATCCATCCCACCCCTTTAGGTTGTCATGTCACAGTGCAGCTTAAATCTTGAAGGCATCTAATTTGACTCAAAAGTCTCAGATCCCTTACCGTCTATTAATAGTTTCTTATCTAACTTGCTGTCACTGGCTGGCCTGCGTGCAGAAGGCAGGCAATGCCTCATCATTGAGGAAGGGGAAGGACCTGAATAAATCTTCTGACAATTGTGAGGCCTGTTCTCCATCCCTCAAACTGGGGTAATTACTCCTGCCTTGAAAGAGCCAGGCATGCCGTATTTGTGCTGTGCAAGGATCTCCTTCCCCTTCCTTCCTCTCAGCCTTGCTCTCTCACATCTGTGTTTTATAATCTGCCTGTTTGTTTGGTTGTTTACTTATTTATTTGTAGCAGTGAAAGCTGGGCCCCTTTACCTGATGGCTGAAGGTTCAGAAACCTCTCCTCTGGATTCCTACTTCATTGACATTCAACCCAGTCCCTTGCAGATGGCTCTGGAGGCCTCCTCTTCCTGGGAGCTCTAATGTGGCAGTTATGAAAGCAGCTCAGACCAAGCTCGATTAGCATAATAATGAAGCTTCGGCTGCAATGTTATCATCCTCAAAGGGGATAGCTGGAGTGGTCACAGAGCCCTTAACAAGTGCTGCTTTAGGATAAAAGAGGACAGGGTGGGAAATGATAGATGGCAAGTGGGGAACACTGGGGGAGATTAGGAGGGGTGGGAACCAGCAGGGGAAGTGGGGAGGGATCTTGTCGGCTGGCCTCTGCCTTGTTTCGAAGAGATGTCACTGAAACCACAAAATTTCCTTTACAATTGGCCTTTTAGAAATGCTCTCATGTGAGCATTTCTAGAAAAATTTAATATCTGTCTCTTGTGGCTGTAGAAGGAAATAAAATTGATCTGCAACAATCGCAAGCTCTTTTGGATGCTCAGTAACCAGTGAAAATAGGTTGGGCATTATTACCTCCCTTTCACAGATGAAAGTCCATCCATCCATTCCTCCATCCCTCCATCCCTCTATCCATGCATGCATCCATTCATCTTCTATCTTGTTCTGTCATTTAATGTAGTTGCCAGATGAAATAACTGCTAGCAAGAGACACTGGGCAGATATGAACTCAGATCTGACTCCTGCAATCAGTTAAAAATCCAAACCAAAGACCATATGTCCCAACTCTGGTGGTTAATTGTAAGGAAGCAGGTTCAGCTGGATCCTTGAGGTTGATCTGTATTTACTGCCTCTCAGTTGTCGTCTCAGCTGAGGAATCCAAACATGTGTATGACCAGTGCCTCTACCAGAGCCATTTTGATGGCCACTGGCCCAGTTTAGGCTAGTGTGATAGCTTCAGTTTGTACATTTAAGCCACTGGTTATTGTGCTGGATTTAAAAACAAAACAGAAATCTGCTATCCCCTAGTTATACAGGCAAGAAAAACAGCAGGAAAGCTGAAGCACATCCAGGCTTTCTTGTGCCATGTAAAATTGGGCACTAACTGGAAGGACTAGTCTGGGTAATTCAAGAAAATCTCCCCAGGCCCCACCCCTCTTCCCCAGCATGCAGAGGGCAGGAGGAAGGAAAATCTCTGTTGTAAACAAGGACCAACTACGACTGGTCCAACAGACGAGGCCAGTGGCACACTTACACGAGGGGAGAAGGTTCTTGGTTTAGGAAACTGCCCTAAAGGCATCTTTGGTGTGAAAAGTGAAGTCCCCACCCAGCCTCCATGATTTGGAAGGAGGGTGAGACGGAGGAGATCAGAAGTATCTGCATAATGAAGATGAGAGAACACAGAAAAGCAAAAGAGGGGGAGTGATGCCAATTAGTGAGGGAGTGAGGCGCTGAGGAAAACAGCTGTCCAATGCAGGAGACACCCGGGCGGAAATGGCCCAGGAGCCCTGCTTTTAAGTTGCTTATGGTTCTGTGATATAGTTCCCTCTGGAATCCCCAGTCCTTAGGATGAAAGCCTGTTTGCAACATGTAGCCATTTTAATGTGGGGTGGAGCTTTGGAAATTGAAGAGGAAAAGGGAGGCACCTCACATTCATCTGACATAGGACAGAAAGACAAGAGTTGACCCCAGAGGGGGAGATGTGACAATTTGAGAGACCCCCAGAAACAGGAAATGTGATCAAGGGCTGACTATGCAAGAGTCCTGGGAATCCACCCCAAATCTTTCGGTATGTGGAAAGGGGCTTAAGTCAGGTTTCTTCCCAGATTTAAAGAAAATGGGACCACAGAGGTTTACCTAGACAGAATATATTTGTTTCCATTGTCTTGAAGTGTGAATAGAAGTCTGAATGATCAGTTCAGCAATTATGAGAGTTGCTTGAGACCTCTGCATCTTTTTATAGATTTTGCCATCCAAGATCAATGACCAGAGATGTTGCACACAGTTCTTAACAGTTGATAAACACTTTGCATTACTTCACTTAATCTCCATAACCACTTGGGAAGGGAAGCTGAAAACCCATGTCATCCTGGGAGCATTGATTTATTGTCAGTAACTTAGAGTTTACACACTTGAAGTGACTCAACTCATTGTATATGCAAGCACAATAGTCAACCCAATGGCAACATGGGGACATTGCAAGGCTCTTGATTGAGGGAGGTGGGGGATAAAGAGTAGAGTTTGCAGCTCTAGAGCAATTTCTCTTCCAGTTTGCTTTTTAAGTTTTAAGTACAAGCTAAGAAGTATCAGCCTGTGCAGTTCTGTTGAGGTGATAGCTGCATGAGGTCCCATCTCATAGTCAAAGAAATCACCCAGAAACCAAAAACAATTTTATAATATCTGTAGTTCTTATCTTTGTTTCCATTTAGCAAAATTTGATCTAATTTAGTATTTCTTCCTTCTGGTATGCATTATAAGGCAAAACGGAATCTAGCATAAGTCAAGGAAATCCATTCATACTTCAGGCCTTATGATCTTTAAACATCATAAACTGGATACCAAGTCCACAACAATGCTTCCAAAAATTTGCCTGATTTACTTGATTAATTCTCTCACACTCCCTTCATTATTCAGAATGGGTGTTCTCTGAAATCATTCCCTTGAGGTCTTGCCTTGGTGGCATCTCTGTTCCTTTTGTCCTTTGCTATTCCACTGAAACCTCACAACCTTTCCAATTCTGCTTCACAAAAGCACCATTAAATAACCTTGGCAATGGCAGAGACTTCCTCAAAAGGAGAGGAGGAGAAGAAACTAAGGGAAGTTAGAAAATGGTTTTGTGGTAGGGGGAAGAGAAAGACAAAGAATACATTTACATAAACATTTCAGGGTTGTAATAAATAAATGCTGAAAGTTAATCTGGCAATATGCATGATTATTGTTTTGTTGTATATTAATTAGGCAATAAATGGTAATGGTTTATGCAAATGATAGCACTTATTTATTTTTAAGGAAGAAAGTGTGTTTTTATTGTTCTTCTCTTCTGGCTCTGTGAGTTCTTCAGTGTTTTTAAATAAAAATAACGGCTATCTTGTCGACTCTTTATCTGACACCATGGATATAGTTTAATTCTCATCTGAGACAGACTTGTCAGAAGACCAATACTTCAGTCTGATTCCTCAGAAATATTTGTTCCAGAGGAATATTGTTTCCAGTAATTCCTCTACTAATCCTTTATGACTCATGGCTGTAGATTCTTCAGCAAATGTTTTTTTTCTCCCCAAAATATCTTAAAATAATTAAAGCTGATTTGCCTACAAGATCAACCTTATGGTGATCACTCACACAAGTGATGTGATTTGGGGAACAAATAAAGGTCCTCTTGTCCCCTGCATCACCAGCCCCTGTTTGCCAAAACTATTTGCTAAAATGATTTCACTATTCTGAGCAATATATTTTCTTAGCTCAGGAGAGAAAACACTTTGAAGTCATTCACACATCTCCAAGGAAAAACTGAGTGGGGAGGTGTTTTAGGTGCTAAAAGGGTTTAGAGGGACATTCATGTGTGACTTTCTAGGAATTTGAAATCCAGGCTTTTGCTGGTTCTAGAAGGTAGGCATGAAAGGACCTGACAGCCACATTGGGTTGTGTAGGTCACAGATCAACTGGTGGACTGGTAAGAGGAGAGAATTTGAGTGGTGTTTTCTATAGTTTGTAAGAGAGACTTCTTCCAAGGCATCCCACATCTGTGGGTATCTTGCTGGCCTTGGGGACTGCTCTTTTCCTTGAAAGAAGGGGAGCCTGTTGTCCCCTTCCAGGTAGGAGATGTTCTACATCTACCATGATATTGTGGGGTTTCGTGTTCTATCATTTCCCACTACCTGGAGCCAGAAGAGATGGACAGACAGTTGAAATTCTTACCCAAGGCTCAGGCTGACTGTGATATTTCTCACTTCTTAATCTTTAGCTTTTCCTCTTTCTCTGCAAGGAAACCAAGGCTGATTCTTCTACCCCAACCTCTTCCTCTCCCAAGTTGTTATTTAAAGCCCAAGCGTTTCTGGACAGCTCCTCTCTGCCTCGGAGCTGCTGGAAGGCAGGCCAGGATCACAGGGCAAGTGCTCACTGTCCTTCTTCCTGACAAGGTGGGGGCAGATTTTCTCCTCTGGAGCCTCAGAGCTGGGCCAATAAGCAGCCACACCAACCGCTTTTCCACATCTGCAAAAAGGAGACCATATCAACCCTACCATAGCTTTTAGGACTATTAAATGGTTGCAAAGAATGAGACATGACTGAGGCAACTTAGCACAGCACAGCACAAATGAGATACTGTATTAGAATCACAGAGCATATTGCACGCCAAGAACTTTGACTATTACCCAAATCTGATGCAAATTTTTAAGAGCCAGCTTGAGTCCTACCCCCTTCATGAAAGTTTTCATTTCCCCCACAGCTTGAAGTAGTCTCTATGTGCTTCTGAGGTATTTGTTAGCTGTGCAATTCATATGGAAATTAAAAATGCATTGTTTCATGACTTGCCCTTTGTTGTTGTCTTATTAATTAACCTGTGTGGTTATTTAATTAACTCTTCATATCTTTATTCTTTCCCCTCCATGGATCACAGCCTTGTCGTGGCTAAGAGGCTTGTGTAACTCAGTGAAGCTATAAGCCTTGCTGTGCAGGGCGACCCCAGATGGATGGATCATAGTGGAGAGTTCTGACAAAACGTGGCCACTGGAGAAGGAAATGGCAAACCATTCCAGTATTCTTGCTGCGAGAACCCCATGACAAGTATGGAAAGGCAAATAGATATGACACTGGAAGAATGAGCCACGCAGATTGGAAGGTGTCCAATATGCTAGTGGGGAAGAACGGAGGGCAATTACAAATAGATCCAGAAAGAATGAAGCGGCTTGGCCAAAGCAGAAATGATGCTCAGTTGTGGATGTGTTTGGTGGTCAGAATAAAGTCTGGTGCTGTAAGGAACAATATTTTATAGGAACCTGGAATATTAAGTCCATGAATCAAGGTAACCTGGACATAGTCAAGCAGGAGAAGGCAATAGTGAACATCGACATCTTAGGAATCAGTGAACTAAAATGGATGGGAATGGGTGAATTTAATTCAGATAACCATTATGTCTGCTGTGGGCAAGAATCCCTTAGAAGAAATGGAGTAGCCCTCATAGTGAACAAGAGTCCAAAATGCAGCACTTGGGTGCAATCTCGAAAAAGAGAGGATGGTCTCAGTTTGTTTTCAAGGCAAACTGTTCAGCACACTAACCCAAATCTATGCCCCAACCACTGATCCCAAAGAAGCTGAAGTTGAAAGGTTCTGTGAAGACCTACAAGACCTTCTAGAACTAATACCAAAAAAGATGTCCTTTTCATGACAGGGGATTGAAATGCAAAAGTAGGAAGTTAAGAGATACCTGGAGTAAAAGTTTGGCCTTGGAGTACAAAATGAAGCAGAGCAAAGGCTAACAGAGTTTTGTAAACAGAACACACTGGTCATGGCAAACACCCTTTTCCAACAACACAAGAGATAACTCTACATATGGACATCACCAGATGGTCAATATCGAAATCAGATTGTTTATATTCTTTGTAGCCAAAGAAGGAGAAGCTCTATACAGTCAGCAAAAACAAGACCTGGAGCTGACTGTGGCCCAGATCATGAGCTCCGTATTGCAAAATTCAGGCTTAAATTAAATAAAGTAGGAAAAACCACTAGGTCAATTAGGTATGACCTAAATCAAATCCCTTATGATTATACGATGGTGGTGAGAAATAGGTTCAAGGGGTTAGATCTGGTAGACAGAGTGCCTGAAGAATTATGGACAGAGGTTCACAACATTGCAAGCACAAGAGGCAGTGACTAAAGCCATCCCAAAGAAAAAGAAATGCAAGAAAGCAAAGTGGTTGTCTGAGGAGGCTTTACAAATAGCTGAGGAAAGAAGAGAAGCAAGGGAGAAAGGGAAAAATATACCCTACTGAATGCACAGTTCCAGAGAAAGGTAAGGAGACATAAGAAGGCCTTCTTCAATGAACAATGCAAAGAAGTAGAGGAAAAAATAATAGAATGGGAAAGACAAGAGATCTCTTCAAGAAAACTGGAGATATCAAGGGAACATTTCATGCAAGGATGGGCACGATAAAGGACAGAAACGCTAAGGATCTAACAGAAACACAAGAGATTAAGAAGAAGTAGCAAGAATATACAGAACTACACAAAAAAGTCTTAATGACTCAGATAACCACAAGGGTATAGTCACTCACTAGAACCAGACGTCCTGGAGTGTGAAGTCAAGTGGGCCTTAGGAAGCATTACTATAAACAAAGCTAGTGGAGGTGATGGAATTCCAGCTGAGCTATTTAAAATCCTAAAAGATGATACTGTCAAAGTTCTGCACTCAATATGTCAGCAAATTTGGAAATCTCAGCAGTGGCTACAGGACTGGAAGAGGTCAGTTTTCATTTCAGTCCCAAAGAAGGGCAGTTCTTCTTTGGGAACAGTACAATTGCACTCATTTCACATGCTAGCAAGGTAATTCTCAAAATCCGTCAAGCTAGGCTTCAGCAGTATGTGAACTGAGAACTTCCAGATGTGCAAGCTGGATTTAGAAAAAGGCAGAGGAACCATGGATTAAATTACCAACGTCCACTGGATCACAGAGAAAGCAAGGGAATTCTAGAAAAAAACATCTATTTCTGCTTCATTGACTATGCTAAAGCCTTTGATTGTGTGGATCACAATAAACTGTGGAAAATTCTTCAAGAGAAGGGAATACCAGACCACCTTACCTGTCTCCTGAAAAACCTGTATGCAGGTCAAGAAGCAGCAGTTAGAGCTGGACTTGGAACAATGGACGATTTTGACTAGTTCAAAATTGGGAAAGGAGTACATCAAAACTGTATATTGTCACCCTGTTTATTTAACTCATATGCAGAGTACATCATGCAAAATGCCAGGCTGGATGAGTCACAAGCTGGAATCAAGATTGCCTGAGAAATATCAACAACCTCAAATATGCAGATGATAGCACTCTAATGGCAGAAAGTGAAGAGGAACTAAAGAGCCTCTTGAGGGTGAAGGAGGAGAGTGAAAAAGCTGGCTTTAAAACTCAACATTCTAAAAACTAAGATCATGGCATTATGTCCCATCACTTCATGGCAAATAAAAAGGGAAAAAGTAGAAGCAGTGATAGACTTTATTTTCTTGGGCTCCAAAATCATGTGGATGGTGACTGCAGCCATGACATTAAAAGACGCATGCTCCTTGGAAGAAAAGCTATAACAAACCTAGATAGCATATTAAAAAACAAAGATATCACTTTGCCGACAAAGGTCTGTAGAATCAAAGCTATTGTTTTTACAGTAGTCTTGTACAACTGTGAGATTTGGACCATGAAGAAGGCTGAGCACTGAACAACTGATGCTTTCTAATTGTGGTGCTAGAGAAGACTCTTGAGAGTCCCCCTGGACTGCAAGGAGATCAAATCAGTCAATTCTAAAGGAAATCAACCCTGGATATTCATTTGAAGGACTGATACTGAAGCTGAAGCTCCAATACTTTGGCCCCCTGATACAAAGAACTGACTCACTGGAAAAGACCCTGATGCTGGGAAAGATTGAAGGCAAAAGGAGGAGTGGGTGGTAAAGGATGAGATCATTAGATAGCATCACCAACTCAATGGATATGAATTAGAGCAAACTCCAGGAGACAGTGAAGGATAGGGAATCCTGGCGTGCTGCAGTCCATGGGGTCGCGAAGAGTCAGAGACGACTTAGCGACTTAGCGAACAACAACAGCATCTTTAATATTAATCTTCACAACTTGGCTTTAAGGTCTTTGAGGAGGGAAACTGTGTCTAGTACTTTATAGCCTCCCCAAGATATCCAGAAGAGTGTTTCATAATAAATACGGATCATGTTTCTCTCCATAGATTTAAAGGCAGGAACACAGGACATCACTGAGCCCTCCTTAGTGGTCATCCAGACCATGGAATATAACTGCATGAGGAGCTTATACTGTAGCAAAGTACCCCCCTCCATCCCTTTGTGCTCATACCCATGTTTTCTGTCTTACAAATTCTGTTTTAATGCATAGCAATAACGTCTAATGTTAGCCCACCGATTTCAGCAGAAGTTAATATCAGTAGGCACAATAGTCTTAGAAAATAGATGAAGAGGTGGACAAAGTCTCCTTAATTAGATCCTGCTTGTTGAAAAGAGTGGCATTGAGACTTAGCACACTCTGCACCTCTTTACCTGATCTTTACCTTGAGAGACCCACTGTTCACCTCTTCACCACTTTACCTTAACTTCACCCCATGAAGCCACAGTCTTAGCTCCAGGTCCCTATGTTTCAGGGTTGGAGCACTGTCATGGCAGAATTTATCTTTTCCCTAGAGTAGACCAGGTAATCCTAGGTGTAAAGATCAGGAAATCACCTGTCCTGCTGTGCTGCTTAGCACTCTGGAGAAATCTTAGGAAGCAGATGAGAAGCTTAAAGTAAAATCAGTCAGAGTTTTAAACAAAGAGATACACCCAAATTTTCCCTCACCATACTCTGATTAACAGGGTTATCTTGTGGTTAAAGTGATACATTCTACATCTGGGGTCACGTTTATTGAACAAGGCCTCTTATTTTCCATAAGTTCCAGCGTGAGAACAGAAAATGTGAACAACGGTAAGAGTTTCATATTTCTCCCAGGGTCATCATAAGGATGAATGAAATCTGCCAGAACTTCGGTTAGAAAATAATAAATGCAAAAGTAGGTTCAGGAAAACTAGAGGTTTTCCTTTTTGAATGACATGGTTACTGCTAAATACTCGATGTGCCCTTGCTGCATTTGCATATAAATATGGGTTTGTTTGAGGATCTGGGTGACAAATTCAGACTAAAGAACGAAGTTCTGTTGATAAATCTGGTGTCCTCTGTATTTTGTTCCTGGATGGCTGTCTCCCTTCCTCTCCTCCTGGATGTATGGTTGGTACCAGGTCTCAGGCTGCTGCCCAATGAGTTCATTTTCTGTCTTTGCTCTCTTTCTCCTTGTTTTGCTCACTTTTCTCTTATTTTACTCTTTATCAAGTCTTGTCTCTTCCCCCCCCATTTCATCTTTCTTCATCCACCTCTCCTAACCTTCCACCTATATCTACGCTTTTCCTTCCTTAACCTTGACTTTTTCCCCCAGTAAAACACCATTACATTATGCATTAAATAAGTGATACTTTCCAGGCTCTTTATTACTAAAAAGTACTCTATGGTATAAATAAACAGATTTCAAATCAAATAGACTTCTTATAAAAAGGGAATAAAAGGTGAAAACAATCATGACATCTGGGTGAGGAAGATCCCATGGAGGGGGAAATGGCAACTCATTCCAATACTCTTGCCTGGAAAATCCCATGGACAGAGGAGCCTGGCATGCTACAGTCCATAGGGTCACAAAGAATTGGACTTGATTGAGCGACTGAGCATGCACGTACTCTCCGGTATAAGTAAACAGATTTCAAATTGAATAGAGTTCTTTGAAAAGGGAAAAAAATGCTGAAAATAATCATGACATCTAGAAACAAACTGTGCACATATTTCTCCTATAGTAGAATTACAGAAAGGAGTGATTTTTTGGGAAATGAAAGCTGTGCAGTGGGCAGTGCCTGACGTTCATAGAGGGGCAGGTGGAAGGAAACTGATTTAGCTTTTTTCCCTTTTCTGTTGACTGAGCTCAGGAAAGTGCTGGGAAAGAGGAAATCTGGATCTGGGACCAGAAGGAGACCCCAAAGAACCCTGGAGTCTTTTCCCTGCTGTAAAAAGAATTGTTCAGTTTTTCCGATTAACCTCTGGGGAATGTTGGTCTGACAACAGTTTGTCATTGCCAGAAATGGAACTCTCATAGGTGTGTGTGATTATCTCAGCAATTCCTCACAGTAAGGAAAGTAGTAAGGAAAGAATCTGCCTGCAATGAGGAAACCCCAGTTCGATTTCTGGATTGGGAAGATCTCCTGGAGAAGGGATAGGCTACCCACTCCAGTATTCTTGGGCTTCCCTTTGGCTCAGCTGGTAAAGAATCCACCTGCAATGTGGAAGAATTGGGTTCAATCCCTGGCTTGGGAAGACCCCCTGGAGAAGGGATCCCACACTCCAGTATTCTAGCCTGGAGAATTCCCTGGACTGTATAGTCCATTGGGTTGCAAAGAGTCAGACACAACTGAGGGACTTTAACTTCACTTTAAGGAAAGTAGTACAGATTTTCCTGCTGTCTGAAAGAAGAGCGTTCTTATGAAACATTTCATAAGCAGAAATGATGTAAAGTGGAGAAGTAATTACCTTGGGACACATCTTGCTAACGGATGCACAGAATAAATCAGGATAAAGCATAGATGCTCAAAGATGCAATTTAAAGCTCTAGTGCCTTGATGCTGATATGCTAAATGTAGTTCCCGGGGAGGGAGCTTGGTGGTGCCAGTCTCACTGCTCAGGGTGTCCACTCCCTTCAAAACAAATGATGAATGCAATTTTTGCTTTTTGCCTTTACTGTATTATTAAATTGAAAATCCTTTTTGGATTTCTTTCAGTTAGTGAAAACGAGAGTTATAGTAGGTCCTTTGTAAAAGCAAAGTGCTGTAAAGTGAACTTTCCAAACGCTAGACTTTTTGTATAATTATTCATCATTTTACAGATGAGGACGGTGCTCATCGAGGATTTGGTCAACTGCTAAGATCACTTGATGAGGAAGTGATGCGGCTGGGAATCAAATCTGGGTAATCTGACTGGGGAGCTCCTTCTTAACTTGCCTCAAACATACTGTCTCTGGACACTGTAATCAACAGTGTCTGCTTGTATTTATTCCACCTGCTCTATTTTGCACTTTACGTTTCCCCTTTATTAATACCGGTATTGCTTGTCCTATCCATGATATCCAAATGATGTGTATTCATCAGAACTAAACTGATGTCAGACAAAATTCTGTTATTGGACTCCTTTTTCCTTCTCTACCTTCTCTCTTTTTTCTTTCTTTCCTTCTAATGTTTAGTCATTTCCATTCTGGAGGTATAGGTCAGATAGCTCTAGTTTTGGTGGTTAGCTTTATCTGATTAGAAACAAACAAACCATGTTTCAAGCCTTCATTCCAGGTCCTGATAGAAGTCTGGAGCTGTACTTCTTTTTCAGATTTCCAAATGGTTGATGTTCCTGTGGTTGCCTCTCACTGATTTCCTGCGCCTGCTGAAATTACTCGCATGCATGTCTTGCTTTCTGAATATCTTTTTCTGCTCTGTATCATCTTGAACATAGCAGGAAGTCCCTGTTCCTTTTCACAAAGTTCCTCCCACCACAGGCTCTTGCATACTGCCGATGTTACCAAAGATTTTGGATCACATTGCAGAACTAGATGTTTTATTGAAGGTCATATACCCCTGTCCCAAAATGTTTTACGCCTTTCCATCATGGGGGTTCGGAGAAGGAAATGGCAACCCACTCTAGTATTCCTGCCTAGAGAATCCTGTGGACAGAGGAGCCTGGTGGGCTGCTGTCCATAGGATCGCACAGAGTCGGACACGACTGAAACGACTTAGCATGCATGCATGCATTGGAGAAGGAAATGGCACCCCACTCCGGTATTCTTGCCTGGAGAATCCCAGGAATGGAGGAGCCTGGTGGGCTGCCGTCTATGGGGTCGCACAGGGTCGGACATGACTGAAGCAACTTAGCAGCAGCAGCAGCAGCAGCAGCATGGGGTTTTCTTTCTAAGCTTCCTTTTTAGTCTCCAGATCCTCTCATTCAGTGCCACCTCTCCTTAACATTTTTTTCCTTTTCCTGTTTTCCAAGTCTCTTCCTTCAGTTACCAGTAAGCAGCCATTGATAACCAACCCTCTCCCTACTGTTGGCGGAGTTTCTAATTTCCTCAGGTCTGTCTCATTGCAACAAAAATTTGAAGCGATAGGCCAGTGTTACAGCCCTTGGATGGACCAGTGTTACATCTCTGTGTTACAGCTCAGTTTTATTTAGAAAATAAAGGAAAATACATCCTGAGGGCATGCCGACTCAAAAGACGTGAAGAGAAGAGAGGCTCCTCTTTCTATGTTTTTTTCTCCTCCCCCTGAGCCTGCCCTGTGTAAATTGGTCCAGCCAGGAGTGCTGTTTGTTTTACCTGAGGTCCTCACTCTGGTCCTTGGACCTTCCTTTGTTCTATTTTCGTGGTCTTTCCCTCTTTCTTGTCTTTTAGCCACCACCATTCTGGACTCCTTTTTCCTATTCTAACTATCTAACACTACCAATTTCTGTTACTTATCCAGCCAAATGATTTATCTTCTCTTTGTCTAAACCTTTCCAGGGTCCTATCTTCTGTAACCAAATATTTTAATATATTTTTCTAACCAAAAGAAAGTTTTCTAAGAGAAATCCTGTCTTCCTCCTCAGTTTACTGGCTCAAAGTGCACTCCACTTATAAAAATGCCAGTTTTCTTCTTTCCTTTGACATCATCTGTATGAGATCTATGTCCATGCTGTATTTTTATTTTATTTTCTGTTGGTCTCTGGAAATCAGGTGACTTGATGGTATAAACTCTTTTTGATTCAATTGGTGTTTAACCCTGTTTGTGCATTATTGTGTTTTTCTTTTAAAAGTCCAATGAATTCTTCTACCTTGAACAAGATAAGTATATAAAATCACTTTCTCTTAATATTAGGTTGAAATTCACACCATTCACTTTAAAGATAACTCCAAGGTGAAACCATTAACTGAAACAATCAAGTTTTATAGCCCTTTTTATTCATTCTTCATTGTTTTTCAGTCCCTAAGTCATGTCCGACTCTTTGTGATCTCATGAACTGCTGCATGCCAGGCTTCCTTGTCCTTCAGAAGTTTGCTATCTCCTGGAGTTTGCTCAAATTCATGTCCCTTGAGTCAGTGATGTTATCTAACCATCTGATCCTCTGCCACCTTCTTCTCCTTTTGCTTTTAATCTTTCCCAGCATTAGGATGTTTTCCAGTGAGTCAACTCTTTGCATCAGCTGGCCAAAGTATTAGAGCTTCAGTTTCAGCATCAGTCCTTCCAATGACGATTCAGTGTTGGTTTCCTTTAGGACTGACTTCTTCGATCATTTGCAGCCCAATATTACGTTCCTTTAAGTGTGGAAGAGATTTCAGGGGGAAGTGAGACAGTGTTATCTGATTATGAACTCACATGGGTATATGTGAGTGTATGACATCTCTTTACTTTTGCCATCAGTTGGATTTTCGGTTACACGGATTAATCTTGGGTGAGAGCCCAGAGTCTCTTCTCTCTCTGGCCTCCCTGTCTTTCCTCTCTGTTTCCCTCATGCCCATACTCAAGTTCTCTCCCACCCCAGGGTCTGGGTGTCATACTGGCTTAAAGGTAAAGTGCCTTGGGATGTTTCTGGCTCCATCTTGGTGGCTGTGGCTTCATAGAGTCTACTGAATTGAGGAGGGGAGAGAATAAGTCAGTGAAAAGGACAGAAAACCTCCTCCCTCCAGGCATGAGTACATTCACGAATCAGGAGGGTTTCTAGAAGGCTTGCAGTCAGCTCACAGAAGAGGTGGTGGGAAATCCAAGATCTGGGTCTCTGGAGGAGCTCAGAGTTGGGGATGTATTGAGAACGCTTATGTGAGAGCGGTGTGGAGGAGCGATCCTGGTTGAAGTGTCTGCATTCACCAACTCCCCATTTTTGTAACATCCTAACAAATTTCCTTTCTCTACTGGTGATTACCAGGAGGGTCCTTCTTTTGCGGAGGGTCCTACTTTTGCTTGGTGTCCAGACTGGCTTCTTCCCCTCCTGGGTATTGTCTGTGTTTGCTGTAATTGGATGATACCACACAGCCCACTGCTGTTGCCAGATTTCATTATGACTTGGCATTTTCTGTATTAATTTCCCCACTTTGGGGCTGTTTCGAAGCAAGTGAGGCCAATTTCCTTTTGAATAGCACAAATCTGGAGGCCCCGTTTGCACTGGGAGCTAAGTGGGTGCATTTGTGCCGCTCTCATTGACTGACAGTGCGCTCTTTGTTTGATTTGATTTTTCTTTTTTTTTAAACAAGAGCTTGATCCTGAGAGGCAGCTGGCATTTACTGGAAGTTGGAGGACCCATCTTTGAAACACCAAAGAATATATTGGGGCAGCCGGTTTTATCCAGAATAATTTTTTGCTGAGGAGTGAGACCACAGGCCTGCTGTTCTGAGCCGGTACTGCTTCTTGGCGGCACCCACTCTAACTGACCCCTGGGAGACTTTACAATCTGGAGGAATTTGGAGTCACAAGGATGTAGGGGGATAGGAACAGATTTGCCAGATAAAATGCAAGAGGCCCAGTTGAAATTTTTTTCAAAGATTTTCTTTTTTTGATGTGGACCGTTTTTTAAAGTCTTTATTGGGTTTGTTACAGTACTGCTTCTGTTTTAACCCCAAGGCATGAGGGATCTTAGCTCCCTGACCAGGGACCGAACCTGTAATCATCCACATTGGAAGGTGAAGTTTCAACCACTGGACCACCAGGGAAGTTCCAGGCCCAGTTAAAATTGAATTCCAAACAAACAACAAATATTTCCTAGTATAAGTATGCCCTTTGCAATTTCTGGGAAATATTTCATTTATCTGAAATTCAAATTTAACTGAACATCTTGTATTTTTATTTGTTAAATCTGGCAACCCTAGATACCTATGAAGAGGTAAGGGCGGTGGTAGTTACTGTAAAAAAATCAAGAAGATGAAGGATTCAGATCCAAAGAGGAGGGGGAAAGAAGGATAAAATATATCACTTGAAAAAGGAGCATGCCACAGGAAAACTTGTTTAATTGGCACAAAAATAAAAACGAAAAAGATATTTCTTGGGAGCCAAATGTGCTATTTTAAGCTCCCTAGCAACAGGAAAACAGAGAGTTTGTTTTTTAAAAACTTATATCCCCCATTAGACATTGGTGGTTGTATGAATTGAAAGCATATTAATAATTTCTGATTTGGCAGCATGTAGACCAGTGGTTCTCAAACTCAAGTGAGCATCAGACTCACCTGGAAGGCTATTTATTTATTTATCTATCTATGCTTTGGGTGTACCATGTGGATCTTAGTTTCTTGACCAGGGGTCGAACCTGCAACCCCTACAGTGGAAGTGTGGCATCTTAACCACTGGTCTGCCAGCAAAGTCCCTGGAAGGTTTAAAAAAAAAAAAAAATCACTGGGCTACAGTCTGAGTCTGTGACTTGGTGGGGTGGGACATGAAAATTTGCATTTCTAACATGTTTCCAGGAGATGGTGATGCTCCTGGTCTGGGGATCAAACTTTTCAAATCAAGAAATAAACCTGAACTATTTAATATGGCGGCCACTGGTGCCTGAACTGTGGCTTGTCTGAACTGAGATGTATTATTTATGTGTAAATACATATTAGGTTGTCAAGACAGTGTGAATAAAGAATGTGCAACATCTCATTAGTAATCTAAAAATATTGATTACATGTATTTTGCATACATTGGGTTGAATAAAATTATTAGTAAATTAATTTCACCTCTTTCCCCTTTTTCAAAACTAGGTCTACTAAAAACATAAAATTACATCTGGACTCATGTTTGTGGCTTGTATTATATTTCTATCAGATAGTGATATTTTAAGCCATTGTTTGGGTCTGAATTTGGGCATCTGTGAATTAGTGAGAGGGAGGAGGGTGAAAATGCTTTCAATTTTTGTGACCTTTTTTTTTTTTTGGCTGTGCCAGGACTTAGCTCAGAGAAGGCAATGGCACCCCACTCCAGTACTCTTGCCTGGAAAATCCCATGGGCGGAGGAGCCTGGTAGGCTGCAATCCATGGGGTCGCTAAGAGTCGGACACGACTGAGCGACTTCACTTTCATTTTTCACTTTCCTGCATTGGAGAAGGAAATGGCAACCCACTCCAGTGTTCTTGCCTGGAGAATCCCAAGGACGATGGAGCCTGGTGGGCTGCCGTCTATGGGGTTGCACAGAGTCAGACACGACTGAAGCGACTTAGCAGCGGGACTTAGTTGTTGCACATGGGACCTTCGTTCTTCCTTGTGGCATGTGGGATCTAGTTCCCTGACCAGGGATGGAAACTGGGCCTCCTGCCTTGGAAGTGCAGTCTTAGCCACTGGACCACGAGGGAAGTCCCTTGTGACCTGTTCTTGAGTGGAATAGTATCTCGTCCAAGATTTACTAAATCCTCTCACTTGGGTGTAGCTTTTGCTCCAGTGTCTTGGTGCTTGATGCTATTAAGATTTGGGGTGTGCCCTGAGTGAC
Organism: Budorcas taxicolor; assembly: GCF_023091745.1. Lineage (NCBI taxonomy): Eukaryota > Metazoa > Chordata > Mammalia > Artiodactyla > Bovidae > Budorcas > Budorcas taxicolor. The sequence goes on from NC_068911.1 coordinate 152,389,380, forward strand.
TGAGCACACGCACACACACACACACACACACACACACGCATGCACTGGTGATAGTAGAGCTGTCTGTGAAAGCAAGGACTTCTACTGGGGAGGTATAAGAAATGACCAGGCTGTCACTGATGGTCAGGAGTCTTCTGCTCCATCTTAAGGGGTGATGCCCACAATCAGAAAGGTGGCTACTTCTCTTCCTACAATCAGCTCCTTGCCCCATATTGGCTAGTGGGTGGATTGGAAAGAGAACCTGTAATAGTGAAATTGATTAAAAAAAAAATTTAATCGACAGATCTTGAGACCCCTTTTTCTTCCCTGTTTTCTCTGCAGTCAAAACTCAGTGAAAAACCTGGACCCAGGTCTGGATCCTGAAGCGAATAAGGACATGTAGATCTTGGACAAGGTTAGAAAGAAAACCCCAGAGAAGTTTAAAGCATCAGAAAATTGAATTTCTGACAAAAGGTCAACCTAACTTGGACTATTTCCTCTGGAGAAGAAAAGCCTTCAAGTATGTGAAAGGTTATTCTATGGAAGGTTGTAGATAATTGCTATGTCCCCACTAAGAATAAAGCTGGTAGAAAAATAAAGTTGGTAGAAAAACATTTAAACTCCTACATGGGGGATTTGATTTTCAGGGAGAGAAGAATTTCCTGACATTGAACACAGTTTATTATTAGAAGAGTTTCTTTTAATGTCTGAACAACACTTTCTCTCTAACTTCTTGCCCTGACAGCAGTGACATCTGTGGATGACCTTTGCTCCCTAGCTGGGGGATCAGGAATTATCCTCAGAGAGGTAAGAGGAAGGCTTAGGAGTCATTTTGGTCAGAGAAAGAGAACAGAAGTCATATTTATGATGCCAGACTTTGGTATTTGTCCAATTCCTGATTCCCAACCTGTGTAATCTTCACTGTTGCTATCGATTTTGTTGTTTAATCGCTCAGTTGTGTCCAACTCTTTGTGACCCCAGGGACTATAGCCTGCCAGACTCCTCTGTCCATGGGATTTCCCAGGCAAGAATACTGGAGTGAGTTGCCATTCTCTTCTCCAGAGGATCTTCCCCACCAAGGGATTGAACCTGGGTCTCCTCCATTGGCAGGAGAGTTGTTTACCACTAAGCCATCTGGGAAGCTTTCATAATCTTCCCTCTTGCCATTGATTTTCATTGCTTAGGTTTTTAGTTGAAAACATGAAATTAGTTTGAGCAGAAAAGGGCTTTCTGAAAAGATCTTAAGAAAGGGTGAGCTGGATACAACTCATACTGATTCTTGACAGCCAATAGTTAAGTTTTCAGGAACTCCATGAACTGGCCAATGTCACATTGGTAGCTTGCAGTCAGACATGGTTGGAGTATTTTCACTACGGACGTTGGCAAACAATACAATTCAGAGCCCTTGCTCCATCCTTCCCCTGGGGAGCCTGCTGTTAAATACCAGCACCTGGCTGGATGTTAGGTAGCATAGCAAATGCTTTCTGTTCTCACATCTTATTTATCTACATGGACCACTTTTGATTCCTGCTAGGGCTGTAGTGGTTGGTCCCACTGCACACATTGCATCTCACCTCTAGTGTCCTCTGCTTCTATCCTCTTCTTTTGATTCAGGGATTCTCCTGGTGATGAGGTTCACCCAGCTCTTACATAGGACAGCCTAGTAGCATGGAGGAATCAGTGTTTCTAGGTGCAAACCTCAACAAATGGAGCCTGAAAACCAGAGGATGGATACCTCTGACACTCATCCTTTGGAGAGATGATTAATTCTGCAATGCATGATTCCTCAGTGGGTCCCCTGTAGCACAGAGTGCCAGTCACTCATACTTACTGACTATTCCTCCTTCTCTGTCTATTCTCCTTCACTCCTGATTTCTGAAACCATCTCCAAGTAAACTACTTGCACTCATATTGTTACCTTAGGCTCTGCTTTTGAGGGAACTCAAACAAGGACAGGTTGCTCAGAGTCTCTAGGAAGGTCAGAAAACCAGGCTGGGAGCCCACATAGCCTGAAATGATGTTACAGGTTGTCTACAGAGCTGGTTCATTGTCCATACCACTGCTGTCTCGCTGGACCACGAACACGTCAGTGCTGATCCTGGCCACTGGACATCCTTTTTAGATTCTTTGCACTGCCCCTTGAAATCCAGACATAGTTGACTCTACTATTTTCAGAGTGCTTGTTCAAACTGCTAACTTCTGATCAAGTGAAAGTATTAGTTGCTGAGTGTCCGACTCTATGCAAACCAATGGATTGTAATCCACCAGACTCTTCTGTCCATGGAATTCTTCAGGCAAGAATATCGGAGTTGGTTCAGTTCAGTTCAGTCACTCAGTCATGTACGACTCTTTGTGACCCCATGGACTGCAGCACTCCAGGCTTCCCTGTTCATCACCAACTCCCAGAGCTTACTCAAACTCATATCCATCAAGTTGGTGATGCCATCCAACCATCTCATCCTCTGTCATCCCCTTCTCCCCCCACCTTCAATCTTTCCCAGCATCAGGGTCTTTTCCAATGAGTCAGTTCTTCGCATCAGGTGGCCAAAGTATTGGGGTTTCAGCTCCCTGTCAAGCAACATAGAGGGAACATAGCCCCGCCCAACAACAGAAAATTGGAGTGGGTAGCCATTCCTTTCTCTGGGGGATCTTCCCAATCCAGGGATTGAACTTGGATCTCCCACCTTGCAGGCAGATTCCTTACTTTCTAAGCTACCGTGGAAACCCAACTTCTGACCAAAGCCTGGAGTGTGTGTCTCATTGGTGGACCCTAGAGCTCATGTTTTTTTTTTTTTTTTTTTTCCCCTAGCTGTGAGGAATGCTGGAAAGTAAGTGTTTCAGTTATTTATTGCTGTGTAAGAAATGATCTCAAACACTCAGTAGCTTAAAACAATTATTTTCTTTGCTCATGATTGTATAACTAGCAGATTGGGCTGGGTCGAGCTGGACAGTTTTTAAAATTGTTCTCGCCTGTTGTCACTCATGTGATTGTACCATCTGGTCATTCAGCTCAGCCTGGACAAACTGTGATAGCTCATGTACGTGACTGTTGGTTGGTTTTGTTGGCTGGGCATCTCTTTCTTCTGTCTGGTCTTTCATCCTGTAGGAAACAAGCCTAGGGTTTCTCCCTGGGCAGCAGGAGTTTCAAGCAGGTGATTGTGAAAGTTGCAATGCCTCTTGGGGCACAGGCTCCAAACCACCAAATCGCCACTTATGCCCAGACTCAAGGGGTTGGGAAATAGATTCCAGTTCCTGATGAGAAGACCAGCAGGGTCACATTGCAAAGGAAAGGGCAACAGGGAGGAGAGGATCATTGTGGTCTTTTGCTAATAATCTGACTCTGGAAGTATCTGACTTCTACAGTGGGAGATGGGAGTTCATAAGGTGGGAAATTCCTCAGATACCAAAGAGGTGTTCAGAGGTGCTGGGTGGCTCAGAAGGTGACAGGGTGTTCACTCTGATTGGCTTGCTCCTGAATTGGATTACATCTCCCATTCTTATTCCCAGGCACTTCTGGGTCTGCTGACCTCCTAGGAGAACTCCTTCCTAGTTCCGTTCTCATAGGTGCCTGGCCACGAGGGCACTGAACCTGACTCTGTGACCAGTGTGACTCTGATGGGAGGCACCACAGATGCTGGACAAGATAGAAAGTCTGATGCTGGATGTGATTATTAAATAATCAAAATGAGAGTTTTTAATAAGGCACATTTTTTTTTGTTTAGACGCAGGGTGTATTTTTGGAAGATGATGGAAGTCTGAACCAGTACTAATTCTTGCTTTAATTATCGGTTTTCCTCGAAGGAGAGTATATGGATTAGACAGGAAGAAGAAAGGAACCATGGGAAAGGGTTTATTGAGGACCAGTATTGTTGTGGTAGGTGTTACACCATTCTGGCACATTTGCGCTTGCTCTATCCTAACCTCAGCTTTTGAGAAGGAGAAACTGAGGCTCAGAAAGTGTACTTAAGTTGACCAAGGTCATGTAACTAACAAATACTAAGTAACAGAGTCAATCCAGATTCAAGTTTGACTCCAAAACCTATAATTTCTTCACCTACTATGCTTTCTAGCTGGACACAACTGAAGCTACTGGGCATGCACGCATGCATTCTAGCCAGATAAAAAATTTTAGGATCTTCCAAGAATTTCTCTAAAGAGAAATGAGCTTGCTATTCTAAAGAGAAATGAGCTTGCTCCTGCTTTGGAGTCAGAAAATACTTGGCTTCTCAAATCCTGATTCTACTGCTTAGGGACTCAGATCATAACTAAATCATTTAACTTCTTTGATCCTCAGTTTTCTCATCTGTAAAATAGAGCTAATAATAGTAATTTTCTAAAATGTTAGCATTGAGCGTGGTGCCTGGAGCTAGTAAATCGGGTAATGCCAACTGTTATTGTTAATAATGGTCAGCAGATGGTTTTATTATAGAATATGTTTTATATTCTGTATTCAGTCACTGGAGAAGGCAATGGCACCCCACTCCAGTACTCTCGCCTGGAAAATCCCATGGATGGAGGAGCCTGGTAGGCTGCAGTCCATGCTAAGGGTCAGACATGACTGAGCGACTTCCTTTTCACTTTTCACTTTCATACATTGGAGAAGTAAATGGCAACCCACTCCAGTGTTCTTGCATGGAGAATCCCATGGATGGGGGAGCCTGGTGGGCTGCCGTCTATGGGGTCGCACAGAGTCGGACATGACTAAAGTGACTTAGCAGCAGCATACTCAGTCACACTGAAAAAATACTGTAGATTTCCTTTGTGGGGTAATTATAAGTGCTGACTATGGTACAGTTGATGGGATTGTGTGTGTGTGGGTGTGTGATTGTGTGCTCAGTTGTTCAGTCATGTCTGGCTCTTTGCAGCCTCATAGACTGAAGCCTGCCAGGCTCCTCTGTCCATGGAATTTTCCAGGCAAGAATACTAGAGTGGGTTGCCATTTCCTACTCTAGGGGATCTTCCCAACCCAGGGATTGAACCCACAACTCTTGTGGTCTCCTGTGTTGGCAGGTGGATTCTTTACCACTAGCGCTACCTGGGAGATGCATTGATGGGATTTCTGCATAGATAATCTGGTTGGTTTTTAGGTGTTTGGATTCTTGTTGAAATAAATTGTGAACCGCACCCCCTGCCCCAAACTGAAATCCCTGTTTCAGCTGTTTAATGATATGTTTAGTAGGGATATGATAATGACTGAATTGGATTAATTATGGGGTCCTTCAGTGGATTGTTTCATAGTAGATTTGCAGATTTTTTTTCAGATGAGTCCACATGTTAGATGAATGGTTTGAATTTCAAGTTTACCTGCAGCAGCCTGAAGACTGGTTTTCTTCATTTTTGAAGAGGTACTTGTAAGAACTAATATTTTGGGTCTTCCAGGGCATGGACACTGACATCACTAAAACTGCAAAGAAAGGAGAAGCGAGGGTTTGTGCATGGCTGATTTACATTTATTTTTGTATTGGCAAAACTCACACAGAGCCTGTATGAGGCCATTCTGCATAATCATCATCGCAGGCGTTTAGTTAATGCTTGCTAGTTTCTAGGCACCATGCTAAGTACTTCGCATGTATTTTCTTATTTATTCCTTACATTAAATCGTACTTGTGCCAGTAGATATCATTAGTTTGCCCATTTCTACACACAAAGAAACTGAGGCTCAGGGAGGCTAAGTCAATTGCTTGGGGATGCACAGCTGGAAAAGTGAGAGGATGGATATAAACCCAGCCAGGCTGACTGCAAAGCCCTCATTCTTAGCCTAGACCAGAACTTGTGAATGAAAGCCCTTGTTGGCAATGAGATTCCTATTGGCTCTGAAATGGGGAAAGGTATTCAATGTGTATCCTGTGCAGCTTAGTGTCTGTGCTTAAAGGTGGCCCCTTGCTTCCTTGCTTCTAAGAGAGATGAATGGAAAGCCAGAATCACTTGCTGGGTTGGAACAAAGAGGCAAGTAGCCTGAATGTATTGGCAGCCATCCCACCAAGTGGAGAAGAGCTGGTCTTAGGCTGAACTCAGTGCTTTGAATAGCAGAATGGAAATGTCTGGGTCTTTGATGACATCACAGGATTGATCCGGAAGCCTGCTCTGCTTCTGGTCTTTGGCTCATATAATTGATTTCCTTATTGACTGTGGCAGAAACATCTAGCTGCCTCTCCGATATCATTCTCTCCTCTTTCATTACTAACCAAAGCCTGGTTTGGTTCAGGGTGGCTGTTGCTAGTTAGAAAAGCTTCTCATTCTTCCTTGTGTAGGGTCAGCATTCAAGATGGTTCTAGCCAATGAAATATAAACAGAGATCCCTGCTGCGGAGTTCTATTAATAGTAAAGCTTTGCTTTTCTGATAAAGACTTGTCTCTTCTTCCTCCTCAGTGCCTGTAGAATGCTGGTAACTGGGGCTGGAAGACATTCTGGTTGCATGAGGGAAAGACCAAGAGATTTGCAGAGACCTGGGCTCTGAGCTACCAAATCAATGCTGGAAGGCCTTACCTTTTCATTATATGAGAGAAAATAAAACCCTAATATGTATAAACCAGTGTTTCCCAGTCTTTGTTATTTACATACAAATGCAATTCCTAACTCAGAAACTGAAATCTTTCATTGACATGGATACTTTCTTGGTGTCTGGTTACCTATTGCTGCATAAAAATCCACTGCAACACTGAGTAACTTATAACAACAATTGTTTTCTTATTTTACACATGTGTGTGACTGTGGGGCAGAAATTTGCACAGGGCACAGGGGAATAGTGTTAGTGTGTCTCTGCTTCAGGATTTTTGAGGCTCAGATGGGATGACTTGAATGGATGGGGGCTGGGACATCCAAGATAGATTATTGACTCACCTGGTACATTTATGATGCTCCCACACGGCTTCTTTCTCTAGCAGCATAACCTGGTCTTCCTCCACAGGGGCTCAGGGATCCCTGAGCAGGGATGGACACCAGCTTATCAACAAGGATACAGAAGTCCAGGGGATACACATAGGGCAGATGGCCATTTACCTGGTAGGAAGTGCATAGTATCTGTTTCATGTGAAAATTCACCCACATGTCATATTCGAGGGCACACAAAGTGTGTGTGAGTGCTTAAGACCCATCTTTGAGGACACAGGTGAGCCAGGATCAGGGTCAGTCTCCTCTGTGGTAAGGGGTAGGCACTGTCAGGCTTATGTCATTATGAGCGACTACATTCTCAGTCCTCTGCAGAGAACATGGCTGCGTGTGCAACCTTCCACAGACCATGCTGGCGATGCAGACTGGGAGTTGCCTGAGTAGGGGGAGGCGGGGCAATGGTTCTGCCTCCTTCTTTCTTTTGTCCCCTGCGGTGGATTTCCCTGGTTTCCTTCAGGCTGGTCCAAACTAGGAACACATGGTGGTTTTCAAAATCCCCATTGTCATTTGCATAGTTATACATGCAGTTTGCCTCTTGGCTGGCTCATGATCTTCCTTTCTGTTTTCCGTCTTTAGAATTTCAGAATCTGCTCTCTGGCCACAGGCGTCCCCTTTGTGAGTTCCTTCCTGTGTCCTGGACTGCATGGCCACTACCTGGGTGACTGACCCGGGCTCATTAATTCTACACTTTGACACCTCACTGCTGCTGACTGTGCTAATTGTAGGTACTGTCCCAGCCTTGGTTCTGTGTTTTTCATTTTGCTCTTTTGAGCTGAACCCTCAGGGAGACTGATTTTGTCATATTGCTCATTTCCATTTTTTATTGCTTTTCATTATTTCTGTGGCAGACACAGTGACAGGCAAAATAGATATGTATTCCTGTTGTTTTTTCTTAAACGCAATCTAGGAAAATCCAGAAGAGAAGGCACAAGCATCATTTTCCCTGAAATATGTTCTTTACTTTCCCTGTGGTAATTATTTATTTATTTTTTAAAACAAAGCCTTTGGAGAGTCTTAAAAAGCCCAGAGATGAAACATAACAAAGTACAACAAAAACACCACAGTTGCCCAAATATTCTCGAGCAGACGGTGGGAAAATAGAGTGAAGCAGTCACTCCAGTGAATCTTCACACCTTCCTTGATACTGTAACTACTTGGTTACAAATATGACTGTCGGGAGGGAGGGCACTTGGGAGTCCTGAATTAAAAAAAGAAGAGCAACAACAAATAAACTGACATGACTTGACGGGTTGAGGAGACATAAAATAGAAGATTCTAGAATGGAAGTCGGGGATAGGATGAAATATGATGAAGTGGGGCAGAGCCATCATGGGCCGTGGCTCCCAGCTTCTCTGAGTTTTCCAGTTGCTCTTCCACGCTTGTGAAGTAATGTGCATGGGGCAGTGTGGGTTGCTGGTGTCCAGAGAGAGCTGCAGAGGCGCTGGTGTGAAGGTGTTAAGACCTGGCCAGCAGCTGGTGTGGTGCAAGTGCTGGAGGCGCTGTGTGTGGGGCCTTGCATGTCTTGGAGTGAATGGATGTGGTGGAAAAATGACACTGGAGGGGGGGGCTTGGGGTCAGACACAGGAAGGCTCTGAATGCCACACTGACTTCACAATGGTGCCCACCTTCTGGTGACGTTTGTCTTAATCAGGGTCCCAGCATGCCTCTATGAGGATTAAAGAGAGTTTCAAAAAAGGATTGTTTGTGAAGAGGAGAGCAAAGTGCAGAGAAATCATTAAGGGTTGGTGCAGTCCCCCTGGTTTAGTAAGAGAGGGCTTGCTTATCACTTGAAGGCCTGATGGTGTGAGGGGAAGGTATAGACACCTCACCCAGAGGGGGCCAGGGCTGCATCCTGACAGTGCCTGTCCAGAGTGAAAACCTTTGTGTGACCCGCAGGGGAGGAACTGGCAATAAATACCTGCTTCTCTTCCTTGCTCTGCTTTCTTACTATTGCCGCCTGTTTTGACCAGGGTTATCCAGAGAAATGGAACCAGCAAGATGTGTACACACACACACACACACACACCACACACACACACACCCTTGATTGATGGATGGATTATATTCAGGAATTGGCTCACATGGTTGTAGGAACTTAGCAACTCAAAAGTCTGATGAGGTAGGCTAGCAGGTTGGAGACCCAGGGAAGAGTTGCAATTCAAATCCAAAAGTCATGTGTTGACAGAATTCCATCTTGCTGGTAGGAGGGAAGTGTTTGTTCTAGGCAGGTCTTCAGCTGATTGAATGAGGCCCACCCACAATAGGTAGAGTAAGCTGCTTTACTCAAAGTCCACCAATTTAAATGTTAATCTCATTCAAAAAAAAGAAAACTAAATAGAAAACCAAACCACCTTCAGAGAAACATCTAAAATACTGTTTGACCAAGGTACCATAGCCAGCCAAGTCGAACGATAAAATTAATGACCACACTGCCCAGTGGTCAACGTCAATCAGAAGCCAAAGAACCTCTTGATGCTATGCAGGTGGGTCAGCCTCCCAGGCACAGAAGCTGGGGGAGGCTGGGCCTGCAGGAGGCCAACCGTTTATCCCAGTGTGGTGTGGAAGAAAATCATGTCAGCATTTTGTTTTTACACCCTCACTACCCTGTCTAGGAGCTCAGTTGGAGGTGGCAGGTCTTTCTGAACTTTAAGCGTTTCCAGAGTCCCTGTATAATCTAATACCTTCTCCTGCCCCCAGCAAATGGATCCAAGCATCAAATAGAAGAGAAATCTCTTAAAATGCTGCTGGTTTTCTTTTATTCTTTTACTTAATTATTTTCTTAAAGTACGAGAATAGGGATATAAGCCACGTGCAATTTTGAAATACAAGCACCTGGGCAGTTTGGAGTAACAAAACTTTAATATCAAGATCTGTGTACCGATTTCACTTTAAGACTGCCCCCTCCATATGTAGCCCCCTCTCTCCTGTCACAGTGCATATGTGAGTGTGCACACACAGACATGCACACACAGATACACACACACACTGGCTGTCTGTATTTCCAGAGGATGACACAGAGAACTTAGCCCTGAGAGATTTAAGTTAGATCCAATAAGGAGCTTCATTACTGAGGCTGTGAAATACCAGGAGGGGTTTCTCTGTTGTGTTGTTCTGAATGTTGGACTTTATTGAAAAGTAAATACACTGGGGTCAAAGTTACATCAAATGAACACACCTATAACAGAGACTTGATGAGCCATTCAAGTCAGAAATGGATTTTAAAAACCTGCTAATTTCCACAGTTCTTCATTTTGCATGACTCTATGTCTAATGAATTCTGAAATGTTCTGCAGAAGTGGTGAGAATCTGAAGACGGCTGTTGTGGATAAACAGAAAATGCTCTATGGTGGAGACAGCATAAGGTTGAAACTCAGGTGACCTAAGGAGTGGTTTCTAGATGTGGAAAAGCACGGCCACAGGTGCTGCCAGGTAGGGGGATGTAATCTAGCCTCAGTCCTTCTTAGTGGGAAAGTAACTGGCTCCTTCTTTTAGGCAAATCTCTTCTCTTTCCCTGGGGTCTTCCTCCCTGAAATGGAGAACAGTCAAGTCTCAGTCCTGGAGCGGCCGATGTGAACATGCATCATCCCCCCATCAGCCCTTAGATAACAGCCCTTAAACCCTTTCTTTGCCACGTCTCACATGTGGCTTAGGTCATGGGTTTGAGGGAAACAACTTTTATTCCTGCTATAGCTGGTTGGAGAGACAGATATATTGAAGATCCAGGCAGCCGTGTCTGTGTTTGGCACAATGAGTGTTGAAGGACTCTAAAGTTGACTCATGGAAATCCGGCCAAATCAAATTGTCTCTCTTCAAAGGGAATGCTGAAGACCTGGCAGGTCACTTGAGTTCTGTACCACCCAAAGATGCCGAGTTGCAGAATGGCCATCATCAAAAAGTCTACAAATAATAAACAATGGAGAGGCTGTAGAGAAAAGAGAACTCTGCTACACTGTTGGTGGGAATGTAAATTGGCACAGGCACTATGGAGACTTGAATGGAGGTTCCCTAGAAAACTAAAAATGGAGGTACCATATGATTCAGCAGTGCCACCCTTGGGCATTTATCTGGGAAAAACCACAATTTAAAAAGACATCTGCCCAGCTTTGTTCACTGCAGCAGTATTTACAATAGCCAAGACGTGGAAGCAACCTGAATGTCCATCAACAGAGGAGCGGATAAAGAAGGTGTGGTACACACATACAGTGGGATATTACTCAGCCATAAAAAGAATGAAATAATGCTATGTGCAGCAACGTGGACGGACCCAGAGATGATCATACTGGGTGAAGTAAGTCAGACAGAGAAAGACAAGTATCATGCTATATCACTTGTGTATGAAATCTAAAGGAAGATGATACAAATGAACTTACAAAGCAGAAACACACCCACAGACTCTGAAAACAAACTTATAGGTAGCAAAGGGGAAATGCGGGGTGGGAGGGAGGATAAATTAGGTGTTTGAGATTAACATTTACTCACCACTATATATAAAAAGAGATAATCAATAAGGACCTACTGTATAGCATAGGGAAATTCTACTCAATATTCTGTAATAACCTGTATGGAAAAGAAACTGAACAGGAATGAATATATGTATAACTGAATGACCCATCTGTACACATGAAACTAACACAATATTATAAATCAACTATACTCCATTATAAATAAAAATTTAATTTAAAAAATATGGCAAACTGAAAGAAAAGATGCTGAACTGGAGCTGAATCTCCAGGAGACTGCTGGATGTCTCAGAGCTGGCATGCAAAGTCTATGAGCCATCTTCCTATGATTCCCCATTTTCCTATATAGCCTTGCAATAAAATCCCCATCATCCAAGGTAACCTGAGTGCCTCTTTTTTGTCCGGTTACCCAGCTTGACTCATGGGTCAGAACATTCAAAACAGTCAAAACAACTAGTTATAAAACCAATATGATACCATCTAGCTCTAATATTTGTCAATTCCAATTCTACTCTGATATATCGCCAGGGAGGCAAGGTAGTACAGGGGCTGAGGGAATGGGTTCTAGGGTCTGATGCCTGGACACGAAATAACAGGGCCTTTGACAAGTGAGATGGAAATTTATTTTATGTTCCCATAGCAGTGTGGATATAATCAATCCAATGCTGATTCCCGTAGTCCAATGACCAGACAAGAATGAGAAAAAAGACTTAGGGGTTAACTAGTGGTCTCTGCAGTAGTAACTTACTAACCATCTGGCTTGTTGAAGGCTCTTAAAAAATAGGAATAGTCATATTAACTCACTCCTAGGGTGGCTGTGAGGCTTAAATAAGATTGCATATAGAACAGTACCAGACACATTAAAAGACTCTTTCAGTTCAGTTCAGTTGCTCAGTCGTGTCCGACTCTTCGCGACCCCATGAACTGCAGCACGCCAGGCCTCCCTGTCCATCACCAGCTCCTGGAGTTCACCCAAACTCATGTCCATCGAGTCGGTGATGGCATCCAGCCATCACATCCTCTTTAATGGTTAGCAATTCTTTTTCTTCTGCTTATTTTTTTCTTATGCAAAATTAGGGATGATACACAGGAATAAAATATGGGAAAAATTCAAGAGCTGTCAAAAATGTAGCAGTATCTTTAATGCTTGGTGGTGGTAGTTTAGTCACTAAGTCATGTCCAACTCTTGCAACCCCACAGACTGCAGACTGCCAGGCTCCTCTGTCCATGGGATTTCCCAGGCAAGCACACTGGAGTGGAATCTTTAATGTTTAGTGGGTACAAAAAAAGGCTATTGAAGTCTTTCTGGTTTGATTTTTTTTTAGACAACTGCTAGGATAAAGAGGAACCTGCAGGATATTTCCAGCTTTTCAAGCTCACCACTGCCTCATGAATGACGTCACACAGTCAAGAAACCCCCTTGATTACATCATATCCTGCAAGGAGGAACCACTATGGCAAAACCTCAGAGCTTGGTGGGTGTTTTGCCAGGGCAACCTGAGTTGCATGATTTCTACCAACTTGAAAGTTAACTGTACCCAGTATGG